>NW_026915713.1:702500-1405000 GCF_034315485.1 Pezoporus occidentalis
AACATCAATGCAAAACTCTTTGCAATTTTAGTTTATTGGGCCAGTTCAAACTTGAAAGGGAAAATAAATAAATCCATATACTTGAAGCAGGAAGGAAAAGAAAATTAAATTCCCATTACATAACTATGTAAAGAAAATCCTGGAGTCCTTAAAATAATATTTTGTCCTTTGGACACTTTTTCCCTAATCTCTAGTTTTATTCCTTTTCACCATTTACAGCATGTGGATGTACATGCAGAATGCATTATTGTCAAATATCCCATTGCAAAGCCTTTAGACTTAAGAGTAATTCTTTCATAGGAAATACCAGTTTTTGAAGAAAGCATCCAATTTTGTTCTTAACCTCCTGGTTCCTGACAATGAAGCAGGTGAAATATTTCTTTCCAACAATAATCTTAATGTTGAGATCTCAAGGGAATTACTGATACTTTGAATAATGAAGTCATTGTGATCAAGTCTTCAAGTCTTTGCCTGAGATGTTTCTATAGCTGAGTCATTTATACTGGCTTTGCTTTTTTTTTTTTTTTTTTTTTTAGGATTTGAATGTCTTCACATTGCAGGCACCTCTTTTTCTTACGTTTATTCATTTTTCCTATAGGAGTGTACTGCATACATGTCTTTAACACAATGCAATCTTTTTGACAAAATATGTCATACTCTTCTAATTGATTCCCAGAGTAGCATGCCCTACCATCATTCAATAAATAGACATGTGTTCTGCTCATAAATTGTGTAGAGGGATGACATGCTCCAATTTTTAGAAATACTTTTTTTTTACATGTAATTTGGGTATGAGCTTAACCTTGTTTACAGTTTCCTCTGACAATGCTGAAGCGGCACACTGTTCCTTTTATTTAAAGGAACATAATAAAATGAATGCAGTGGAGTTTCAATTCAAGGTGAATAAAATGCCACAGTGATGCATAAGATATAAAATCACTGTGCAGAAGTTAGCAGTTTTCACTGTTGAAATAATTCTTATTTCAGCACTTCAAGTGGTCAGTGACTGCAATGTCACTTAAATTAAGTATGTTTTAGCTGCATGAGCTTGCAGACTTTGTACTTACCACACAAACTTAATATATTAGGCAGGTGCTCAAAGACAAATCTGTAGTTTGAGGTGAGCTTGTGCCATAGTATCTCTGTTTGCAGACTTAGAATTAGAGGTGATATTATGGTGAAATATGTCAGTATGCTGCCTAAGCCAACATTGTGAGCTCACTGTTCAAATTGGCATTTCTGTTTGTTGCTGGGTTTTCTCCAGTAACTGATTCTTTAGGCAATAACCCGAATCTCCCTATGTTACAGATATTTTTTGAATGTTTGTTTAAAATGCATTCTTTCAGGTTTTTTATTGCAAGTAATAAAAGGCAATGAAAATGGTCTTGCAGTCTCTCTGAAGTGAATTGAATAATTCACTTGATATGACCTGGTCACTAAGCTATTGCTTAGAATGAGCTCTTTTGTTCCAGACAACTAACTCTCTTAATTAAAATGTAGCATTTTTCTAGGTATTGTGTCTCAACTTTGGGACTAGCAACTAGTGCCAGATACTGAGCAGTTTTTTGAAGTCACAGGGAGAATGTTTCCTCAGTCACAGGAATTAAGTCTGCACAAGTATCATTAAAAAAAAAAAGAAAAAAGAAAAGCTGGAGAAAAAGTTTTGTGGCAGAATACTAGATCACAAGCTGTACGAGTTTCTCCAAGCAACCACTATCGCTTACGATCGCAGGATGGTGGCTGAGATAAATCTGAACTAGTTTTTCATTGTTTTTGAAAAAAACTGTAAAGGGAGGCTCGTGGCTATTTGGAACCCTTAACTAAAACCTACCAATTTCCTACATGATTTTCTATGTGTGAAATCATTACATGGCGTAATATGTTAAAGTCAGTTATTTGCTGACAAGGATTTTGCTGTCTTATCTTCAGTATACTTTCAGGGCCAGATGTTAACTTGCATGATCAGCAGTAACCCACAAATGTTTCCTCCAAGTTACCTGAAGAAGGCAAAGTTGGGAGCAATAGAAACTTTTCTATCAGGAAGAAGATAACAATGTAGACAAATAAAGCAGCCTTTAAAAAGGGTTAAACTTGATGAGCAGAGACAAGTGTTCGACCATTGGGGAAAACAAACAAGCAAACAAAATTTATTGGAAAAATGGTAAATAAGTTTATGAACAAAGAGAGAGGCCAAGCAATGGCTTAGGGAAATAAACTTGAAGAATGGCCAAGCCTTGAGAACTCCAAAGGTCTTGCAGTTGGTGGGGGTTTTATTGTATGACTCTGCAACCAATATTTGGTTTTGGGCAGAAGAGGTGACTCTCAAGCTCCTCTGAAGTCTTTGTGTGTTATTTTGTGTGTTACAGCTGGTTTAAGCAATTGTGCCCTCCTGCAGCCTGTGCAACATGCACTGCCTGCAGTTTTGCTCCTACTGTGCAATACTGGTTTTGACTGCCACCATGGCTGGGTATCTTTCACCTGGAGCTGAGATACAGGAGCAAGCATGGGTTGGGTGGTGGTGGCTCGTGCCTAGCTGGTACATGCCGAGCCAGTGCACTCTACCCAACTGAGGGAGCAGGAAGGTGGTATTAAAAAGCGTAACCTTTGGGAACAAAAGAGGCTGTTGTGACAGCTGCCTCTCGCTCCAACCCCTTCTTTTTCCACAAGCAGCCCTACAACAATTGAAGACTTGCTTGTGCACTTGCTCCTTTATTCTGTCATTTTTCAGATGCATCGCGTCTTGGGCAGGAATAATCTCTATAGCTGATGCATAGTACGTCTGGATGAGGATAAGATTACTCTTACTCTCCTCCTTTGCCACAAGAATAATGCAGGCTGCCCAGGTGAGAAAATGAAATACCAGTATATGGTGTGCAAGCAAGAATCCCATGAGCTGAACCCATAACAACAGCATTGTTCAACTTAAGGATGTATGTGTGTTTGCATCTTTGAATTGGTTAGTTAAAATTGTCCCAATGTAACTCTTATTAGACTTCTCATGTGAAGTCTTAGCTAATGGTTAGGTCTCAGAGCAACGTACATCTATAGGTATGCTTTTAAGAATGCAGAAAAGTAAAATGTAAGAAGTGCGTTGTTTTGTTGTTGGGGTTTTTTTCTTTCAGAAGCCTTGCAGAGTACTCAGATTATACTAATAAACTATCCTCAGTGTTTTGGGCAATCTCTTTGATACATAGGCTGTTGGGTTTTTATTTGTCTTCTGTGTGTTATACAACAAAACCATTAAGGACCAAACTATTCACTAGAGATGGCATGTATAGGGTGACAGACTGAGCTGTGAGTGTAGTCTGTTAAGCAGGGGAAAGTGAAAACTTGAGTTCTTGTTGGAAGTTTAAAAATAAACTGCAGAATCTTTCTGTGTCTCTTAAAGTTTGTGATACCTCAGATCTGTGCTTTCAGCTTGGGATCTCTTAATCCTCTGCATTAACCTGCTTTTTTAACAGAATAGAGGAATTTCTCATCAGTCTAGTACTGCTTTCTGCAGTGCTTCTCCCTTCCTTGGCAAAGCCCCCTGTCTGTGTTAATACAGCTTTTGCTTGCACTGAGGGTGACAGGTCTTGTCAGGCTGCTGTCAGCATAGAAGACAGCCAGGTGTCCTTTCAGGCAGGCACAAGTCCAAAATAAACCTTTTTGTCTTAAATTCTGATGGATTTTTTTGTTTGGTTTTTTTTTCCTAGCAGAGCAGTACTTCCTAACCACTTTGGAGAACTGATGAAAATGTTTCTGGTTTATATTAAGATATGCCACATGTGGAATGATTTTTTTCTAAAAATAAAGGAACCCAGTGCTTGTGCTGAAAGTCTCTATGGTGTTTTTATCCTCAAACTTTTCATAGCTCATTTTGTGACCACCTTCAGAGCCGCGTAATTTGTTTCAGTTGTACTTCTTTGGAGCCATATGTATTGTTGCCATCTTCAATTTTTTTTCCTCTTAAGATTTGTAGGAAGGCATTCAGCCTTGAGTGGCAAAGCTCAGATAGAGAATGCAGAATTTTTTACTGTAATACCAGTTATTGTTCTTCAGTTGCTATTCTCACTGTTAAATTTGTGGCTTAATACCATATTTGAATTTAAGCTTTTTTAAGACTGAGAATTTTGTTTCCCTGCTAGTATTTGTTCTTTCTGCTAAATCTCATACATTTCCTCCAACTTTTAAACAAATGTTCCTGCTTCTTCAGTTTTTCAATGTTTTTCTTAAAACATGTGAGTCCCTAGAGCCATATGTAATCTTCCAGTATAGGAAGAGTACCAAAGCAGTATAGCTAGGACCTGTTGCATGGCTTCCCCACACTCTTCTGGCTCCATGTCATAGGTTTTCTGATGCACCTTTGCCACAGCAATGCAATCCAGTGCCCAACACAGAAGTACCAGTATGTTTCTGCACACGTCTAGCTCCTGGCAAATAAGAGTTTTCCTCTTGGCCTATGTGCCTCAGACTGCACTCCCTAGGGCCCCTGGTCCCAGGGGGCTTCATATGAGAAAAGTTGTACTGTAACTATGCACAGCCAGCATAGGTCAGGCACTGAACCTCAACTAGGAACCCAGAGTACTTGCAAGTGATGTGCAGGCATACTTAAACAGCTTTGCAATAAATTTCCCTAGAAGAGGAAATGAGGTGGGATGGAGATTGACGAGAATGAAGGTATGCACCTCTCTCCCATGTTCAGGCTTTGTGGTGACCAAGCCCTCTCCTCCCACATTCCCAAATCCTTCTGCTGTAAGTAAGGCAACAGTCTGCTGTGACTGGTACATTTTATGCTCAGCAAAACATGACTTTAGTATCAGGTTTTCCTCTCAAGTGGAACAACTTATAGGATTCTGGTTTGGTTTGTGTTTGTATTTAGGTCTTTTTTAATTTGCTTTGAGCTGATCATTAACTGTGTACGATTACCACTAAGATATTAACAAACACCCTTCCTTCATTTTAAATTCAGGAAGTATTTAGCTTTGAATACTAATTGTCCTATGACTATTGTCATCCAGGCTGGGTAGATAGTGCTAAAAAACGTAGTGCATGTTTCTTGGGAATATAGGAAGTTTTACGCATGCTAGTTACTGTACTAGTAACAGTAGTGACCTTTCCTGGTTGGTTTTTCTGTCTATGAACACATAATTATTTGCATCCAATATTTAATATTAAGAATATGACACAACTGCTTAACCGTAGGTAGACTTATAGCTGGGGTTGATGCTGCATGCTTATTCTAGTCATTGGTGCCTAAATATCACAGTACATTTAATATATAGTGTCATATACATACTGATGTGAGTGCAATGTACTGCTAGTAGCTCAGCAGAATGGGAACTTTGTGCTGATGAAATGTCAGTCTTAATTTTTTGATTAACTTAGCTGTGGGCATTTTATGTCAAAACCAGAACTGGCCAAATACCGCAAAGCGCTGTGCATGAAAATACTTTAATTTCTTTAATGTAATGTCTTGCAGATGTATAAGTGGTCCTTTTATATAGTCTTTCAGAGATGTTAGTGGTTATGCATACTGGTAGAAATTTCATCAGATTTAACACCTTTAAGCAGTGGTGAAAAAACATAGAGAAAAATGAGTCGGTAATTAAATTAGTTACACTGGAAAAAGAATTGTAAGATTTGTGCTTAGCAAAGGAAGAAATGAAACTCACCATGCAGGGTTGAGTGACAAAAAGCCTCAAAACATGTTTGAGTAGTGGTCATCAGCAGACAGATTGCCTTGGTAGTGAGACAAAGGGGGGGGGGGGGGGGGGGGGGGGGCACAAAATCACAAAATGGAATATAGAAATCTTTAGATTTGCAAACTTTGTTGGCAAGTTTGTTCCTGGAGTTTTCTCCGTATCAATAGGGCCAGGCAGGAGGGAAGCTGCTGAGATGGGTTGCTGGTGAGCCTCTGCTACCTGCAATGCAACCTCTGATCTAGGCTCTGAACTCCAAAGTTGTCGCTTTACTTGGCTGAAATTAGGTGTTTATATTGTTTATAAACCAGACCAAACTTCTGATAGGGGTGATTTTGTTTGGGGCTCCCTTTCACACATCTTTTTTTTTTTTTTTTTCCCCTCAGACTGCATGTAAGAGGTTTTTCATTTTTGGCAGACTGTCTTCTCAGAACACTGATACTATTATATACTACTAGTTGGATCCAGATTCCTAGAGTGGAAAGCCAGCAACATTACTTCTTTGAGGGATATAAATTGTGTTTAAAAACACACTGGAAAAGAAGTATTGTTCATATGTGTGATATTTAATATGAGAATGGCAACCAACACATCAATAAAGTCTTTGTGTTGTCTTTTAGATATCAATGGTGATTTTTAAACTCTAAAAGATTCAGGTTGCTGTATATATAAAAACAAGTCATATGATTTCAAATTATAATGGGGAATATTTGATGGATGTGGTTATAAAATAACGAATGAGAATAATAGAAAGTTAATTGGGTAACATCAGAAAAGTTTATCCTGGTATATTGGGATTACATGCTTCAGTTGATACTTAGTGTACTTTTGGGATTTCTGGTTGCACCTCACCTCTGGTTCTGATAGTGTATTGTATTATGAAGAATATTAATAATGCTGCAGAACAATTACTTGTTCATTTGCTAACTGATTAAAATTCATGCATAATTTATTGGAACTGGGAGAGACTTTATAAATAAGTCTCCTTGTCCTCAAGAGCTTAAAACCAAAATGCATATGCTAATATAAGAATGTGCTTTACTTCTTAATATAAAAATTGAATATGCAATGGTATATTAGTCTCGTTAATGTGAGGTTTTATTTGAGATAATTGTGCTTTTAATCAAAGTGAATACTTCTAAACATAGCCTTATGTTTTAGAGGTTTATAACTCAGACTTAGTAGTGCATCATGCTCATCAACATTTATGTTTTCCGCCGTAATGTACACTGACCTTAAAATTCATTAGTTTGACATTTAATGTGTTAGTTCCACAGCAAATAAATGGCCCTTATTAAGGCTGGATGCATTTCTGAGCTTTGATGCAGGTAGGGATCTAAATTAGTTCATATGCATATTTCTTGGCAAAAATGGGTAAAACATGTTAATAATTAATTGAGATACTTTGTAGAATTTTGCTCCTATGTCTGCTTTGGGGTATATACACCTGAGAGTGTTTACCTCTTCACTCTGGGAGGAGAAAATCAGCTCTGCTTGCAGCCACTTTTTGCATTTATGGCTTCCCTGGTCTCCAAACGCAATTGCATGAGAGACAGGTAATCTAGGAAAAGATCTGCAAGAAACTTTTTTTACCAAAATATGTGAAAACTCAGTGCTTACAGAGCTGGTAAATACATTGTTGGGAGCCAGCTCTGGCATCTGGAGGGGAAACTTTACTGTTGGACATGTGGAACCAGGGAGTTGTTAGCCAGACTTCACTATGCAGAGAGGGTGGGATGTCACAGGAGGTGTGGAGGCCTGCTGCAAGCCCCTCCATCATCACTTCTCCCACCCCCCATGGGCTCTGTCCGTGGCACTGGAGAGGTCATTCCCAAGAGGCAGAATATGTTCAATGCCTCAGCATCTTAATTTCTTTTTCATAGAGAGGTGGTGGAAGTGGTGATCAGAAAGGACTCTGCTCTAGGGAAATCTTGTGGTCTGGGCTTAAAGTATTTTTAGTGTACTGGCCATCAGATCCCTTCTACCTGCTTAGAGTTGCTGTGTTGTTAGTTCTGCATCGCTGCTGCGTGAAACCCCTGTGTGCATTGAATTTAGCATTGTTGCCTAATTAACTGAAACAAATTAGTTGAAATATGAGCCATCTGGAATGAAAATGAACCTTCCGTGTTTATCAGTGGATTCAATTTATTAGAAAAGTAGATGTTGCCTGTGATTTGTTTCTTAAAATAAATCACACTAAGGCAATGTGCTGATTCTCCACGCAAACGTTTTTCAGGGTAAGGGAGACCTCACCTTCCTGTTTGGTCTGCTGTTACCTTTTTAATTTGCAGCTGTGTTGAAATATTTAGGCAGTCAGATGATAAGAACAGAGGAAGACAAAAGCCACAGTACATTCTATTATTTAAGTTTCTAAATCAGTAGTAAATTACCAAAGAACAAAATATTATATGTCATTACTACATGTCTGTATTTTGTTATTCTCCTGCCGGTTTTGCTCAGTTCTTATTATTCCGAGTGCCTGTAATAGACATCAGTATCTTTTACCCTACCTGGATCTGGTGGGTTTCAAATGAACTGCAGTGATACTCGTTTTAAGACTATCCTGTGTGGGGCTAGTGTATCAACTATTGCAACTGTTTCTTTAAGGAAAATACATATGTTGCTTCTGTGAATAAAAGAAAATCAGTTATATATCTGAAAATCTCAAGTTATTGCCATAGTAAATTAGATAAATGAGCATGAACCCAGATTATTTTATTTTTTTTTTCAGAAAAAATGTTAAGAACTAGCAATATATCCGTCAGATAGGATTTTGTGGTCCCTAGCTGAGATTTTTAAATGGAAAAAATAGCATTGTGCAGATGCCAGTGGTGCACCATTCACTTCCAGCTGTGGAAATTCTCCTCAGCTGTTCTTCACTGATGTCAGTTTGATTTTGATTTTGAGTTTTGAAATTGATGCTGACCAAAACATGACAACTTTCTGTGGAAAGAGCCCTTTTCTTAATGGGTTTTACGGCTTTTGTTTTATCACCGGCTTTTTTATCTCCCTACAGAGCCGCCTCGGCCGATTGCACCCCCACAGCTGCTGGGCGTTGGGCCCACATACTTGCTCATTCAGCTGAATGCCAATTCAATCATTGGGGATGGACCCATTATCCTGAAAGAAGTGGAGTACCGAATGACATCTGGGACCTGGACTGAAACCCATGCTGTCAATGCACCAACTTACAAGCTGTGGCACCTGGACCCCGACACCGAGTATGAGATTCGGGTCCTGCTCACCAGACCAGGAGAAGGTGGGACTGGGCAGCCGGGACCACCACTCATCACCAGGACCAAATGTGCTGGTGAGTGCTGCTTTGGAAAAACAAACAAACAAAACTCTGATGATTTAACTAGTTGATTGGTTTGTTGGCTTTAATCAACCTGTAGCAGAACTTGATGGGTTCTTTTGGTACCCCCGGGATCCACAAGTTTCTGCATCAGTAAGGATTTGCTCTGTCCCCTCCTTTGCCTGGTCACTGTCTAGGTTGCTGCTAGCTAAGCCTGGGAGGATAGATTAAGAAGTGGGATGTTAGAAAGCTAAGAAAATATTTTTATTCTTCTCATGCAAGGAAGGAGACCTCATCCTGCTAGGAATGGACAAACAATCTGGTTTTTTTCACAATGAATCTGTTTTTTTCACCCAATGAAAATATAGGTTTTTTTCAGTGAAAATATGAATATGTATGGATATTTCCACTTACATTTTAAGTAAACTTGCACATAAAGGAACTTGCATGGGAGAAAAGACATCTGTTTAAGAAATAGAATTTTATTAACAAAAAAAAATAAATGTAGTGTACTTCTGAGTAATTTTTCATTTTCCAAGAGGATATGCATGGCCTGACAGGATCTCAAAGAACTAAAATACAACTACAAAATGCTCTAACTCCTAAAATACAATTGTAAATGTGAGTAGGCGTTTTTCTCCATTTTGACTATCATCATTGCAATCATGTCCTGCTAAATCCTGCTGCCTCCTACGTTTTTTGGAGTGCCCCTGCGTGGCCTATAGAAGGTTAAGCTCTTCCAATTTGTGTTGTATGCTGTTCCTTCTAAAACTATAGGAAGTTATTTTAATATCAGCTTTCATAAGAAGAAAGGTAATACCTACATCTTCTACTTGCAGGGGGAAAAATAAATGTAGATTTGAACATCAGACTGGGAGGCAAATAAGCAGAAATTAAATTGTGGGTGTTGGTTTTTTTTTGACACCCCCCCCCCCCCCCCCCCCCCCACTCACAATTTTCAGGGCCTGACAGTATCTTAAAATTTGCACTATAACTGGATTTAGGAAAGAGTGCTAATAACAATCTAGTCAAAGCTGCATTAAAGTAATAAGAAGAGCTGCAGTTGCAGATTTCCATGTATCATGTGTATGTGCGCATATATAAAACAAATATAAATCAAGTATTTTCTCCCAACTTCGTGACAGACCTCAGTAGGACAACTGTTCAAGTTCTCATCTAAGCATGGATGACCACTCATTTTGTTTACTCAAGGAATAGGGTCAGGGTTTGCGTCAGAACATGCGAACTGGGTCAGTAGGTGTGAATCTCAGTACTAGGCAGTCTTTTTTGAAATCGGGTGTAATACTGTCAGAAGCTGAGACACAGCTGGATCAAGACTAAACTGAAGGTGTTTTTTGGAATTTTTGATCTTATTTATAATTTAGTCTGTCCTTCCTGTGAAGTAAAAAAGTCCATGTGTCCATCTCAGTTAAGATGGCAGTTGTTCTGATCTAAGTTAAAATATTGCTTTATTCTACTGAATTGGTTTAGGCATTGTACTGAGAAAGCAGAAACTTGAAAACAGCTTCTGTTTTAAAAAGGCTGAGCTCAGACTAACAAAACCCAAATGTTCAGGTTCTTTTTCCCAGTCCTTGGAAAAATATAATTTAATTTACCCAGGCTGTGACAAATGAAAGCTTTTTGATTGGGAAAAGAAAAGAAAGGAAGTTGTGATTTATGTGATGTAGTTTTAGAAGCCACTTAGGGGAAACAAAGTTATGGTGGGTATGATTTTATGTTTGTTTTTAACCTGATCCTCACATGTAAGGTGCCAAAATCTGGTCTGGCTTGAGACAAATTTTCAACTTAATTTAATCCACTATGAAGTGAACCAGATCAAAAAAACACTTGACAAATCTGAACTTCCAGACCAGCATTATTTTAACAATAATAAAATTTTGAGATGCTTATCTTGCAGCAAGACTGGTTCTTCTTATTCCATGAAAGCAAAGGCAAATAAATGTTACTATTAACCAATTTCAATTAGAAAAAGGTGAGTCAGCAAGACTTTGTGGAGACCAAAGGATTGTGCTCAGCACCAGTGATGAGTCAGGGAAGGCACTAGGTTGAGCACCAAGTTGCCCTGCTGCCTCCTCACCTGTCTGGAAAATGAAGGCAGATTCTTTTCCACAGTGTTATCCCAGGGTTTCTGTAAGGTAACTGCAAGCCAAAGTCAGTATGAATGTATATATGTTTTTATATATTTTTTTATTTATAGTTTGCTCGTAAAAGGCAAACTATGTACATAAAAATTAGTTTCTTCTGAAGAGAAGATTTATAAGAAAAGATGAAGATAATAATAGAATAGCTCACCCTGCAGTCTCTGCTGTGGCTGGTATTGTACGAGTGACTGGCAGGTGATTTACTGTGCTATATTAGATGACATCTCTGCAGCAATATCTTCTTTCTGGAGATTCTTCAATTATTCCTAATTCTTGTTTCTGACAAGATCACTTATTTTTCAGACAGACACTCTTTTGTGTCAATGCTCTTTGTCAATTTTGTCTTTCCATGAGTTTTGTGCGTATTAGTTCAAGTTCTGAAACAAGTTATAATTGATTATCTGCTCAGTGTCAAAAGGAATGGTGGGAAATAAATGAATTTTCAGCTTGAAGTTTGACTGCACTTCATACAGATTAAAACCCACACATTAATGAACATTGATCTGATGAGTTTTTTAATGTTTACATTCCAAGTAGCAGCGGTAGCAAACTCACTGATACATCAATAAGAATAGCTTGGCATTCTGCTCTTTGTTTAATATCTAAACAAATATTAGCATTGTTTTCAAATGAAGATTCAAAATGATTTTTTTCCATAACTCATTCAGTATTTATAATTTCATGACATTTCTTAATAACATATTATTGATCAGTTGGCCTGTGCTTTGCTGGAGATATATCCTACTTCTGAATGATTTGAGCAATGATTGTTCTTATCTTGGTATCAGACATGCGCTTTTATTATTAAGTGTTTAGATCATTTTCTGTCTTCCTCTTAGCAAAACCAGTGTCTGGTGACTCTTTTAGTAAATGTTTCCACTAACACAAAACGAAGTTGCTTTCTAATGAAGAGATAATTCTTTCACTAGTCAAAAGTCCTCTGGCAGTCTAATTGTGTACCTGGCATTTCCCAGGTAAGGTGTCCTGCGCTGAAGCTGAGTTACAGCATTTGCTAGAAAACTTGTGTGTTGTTTTACCAGTCTGCAATTAAAGGTAGTGCTCAGCAGTCAACTATATGAAACCACTGAGTGTTTTTAAGCAGCTTTTAAGTAATTTTAAGACTAAAAGACTAATGCATGTGAAGCAAAACATTATATTCTGATATAATTCTCCTTAATAGCCAGATGTATGCTTTGTATTTCCATTTCTAAGCACAAGTGCAGTTGGTGCTGAGTGTAGCATGGTCTGTCTGCCTGTGTGTGGTTAAATATAAATAATTTCAAGCTGCTGATGCTGAAAGCTCCTTCCTCCCCATCAGTCCTCATGGGACACCTGGGCTTTATTTCAGTATGACTACACTCTTGCCTGGTGTCATTGCTCAAATTATTGACTTCTCAAGGACTTTAAAACCAAAATGAAAGGCAGAAGGTAGGAGTTTAATCAGAAGTACTCCTTATGGCTGCTTCTGTAGCTTTGGAGTGTGTTGTTCTTCTGAGCACATCTTCTGAGACTGAAGATTGTGTGGGGAGTATAGAAAATATGTGGTAATATAAAATTGTCCACTTAGCCTGCTTTATCAACTGTAAGTTAGAAGTTATTTTCTTATATTGGCTTCTGCTTCTGAGTAACAGCTTACAGCTCAGTTTTATGATTAACTGATATTTTAGTGCCAAAGGAGGTCAATAGTTCAGCCTGTCCAGAGCTTAATATATGTACACAGTGGAATTACTTGCTCCTGCTTTACAGAAGTTGAGTGCAAGGATGTGATTTTTTTTCTTTTTTTTTTTTTTCTTCAGTAAAACCTGGAGAATTATGGAGCAGTTGAAGAAAGAGTCCTATGTGGTTTTAATTTTATTCAAAATGACTTGATTTTAGGAAACTTCTGCTTGTATTATTTGGTTTTGATAATGAGTAAGGAGGAGGGGAAGATTTATAGCTTTTCCAAAGCTGAGAACAGAACGATATTTATTGGTTTTAAGATTACTGTTATTATTATTGTTATTATTGTTAATAACAATAATATTAATTTGTTCAAAATCGTTATCTGTCTCAGAGACCTAACAGTAACAGCCAGCCTCAAGGCATTATAGCAAAGATGCTGTTTCAGCGGTGTGGTGCAGTGCTGGCATGTGATTGCCTGCAGTTGAAGGCCTGGGAGCTCAGCAGCTTTCTGCCTGCCTTTTTCAACTACAGAATGTTTGTTTACAATTTGCATGTTTATTAATTTTTAAAACAATATACACAGAATACAGGATACTGCTGAATTCATCTCTAGCAAAACAAAGGACAAAAAAAAAGGAAGACAAAACATGGAGAAACATTGAAAAAGAAAAGCAAGCTTAAGGTTGGGTTTTGGGTTTTCATTTTCTTGAGATTTTTAACAAAGGGACCCTGGCAATGTTGCCATTGAGAAAGTGACTTTGCATGCCCATCTGGAGAACTAAAATGTTGTTCTGGTTACATAAAAATTGAAGTGATTTTTAAAATGACTGGAGTGAAAGGTATGGTGCAGTATAGAATCTGGGTGTGCCAATGAGGGAGGCGTATAGTGCTTCTTTCATTGGTGTTTGCCTTTTACACTTGAAGAGTGAAGGTGAGGAGTTCAAGGTGGAGAAGTGGATTTATAGGCTTTGCTGTGTGCTGTACGTGAGAATTTAGGATGTTGGTATGTGAGGCAAGGGGCTTGTGAAATTGGGTACAGTCAATGTCACAGGAAGGTTCTGGAAAATATGACACTGAATGGATAAGCTGTGCTCTTTGTGTCTCTTGCAGTAGTGAATCTGAAATCATTATTTAAATAGTTAATAAATAGTAATAAGAATAGAGATATATGTGTAATTTTCAATATTTTTTTTTTAAAGTGGACAGAGAGAAAATATTTACCTTTATGGCAAAATAGTTATCTTAATGTTACAAATAGAATCTTTACCCTTTTTTCTCCTCACAGAATCACAGAATCCTAAGGGTTGGAAGGGACCTCAAAACATCATCTAGTCCAACCCTCCTGCAAGAGCAGGGTAGCCTAGAGTACATCACACAGGAACTTGTCCAGGCAGGCCTTGAATATCTCCAATGTAGGAGACTCCACAACCCCCCTGCGCAACCTGTTCCAGTGCTCTGTCATTCTCACAGTAAAGAAATTCTTCCTGATGTTCACATGGAACCTCCTGTGCTCCAGTTTACACCCATTGCCCCTTGTCCTATCACTGGACATCACTGAAAAAAACCTAGCTCCATCATCCTGACACTCACCCTTTACATATTTGTAATCATTGATGAGGTCACCCCTCAGTCTCCTCTTCTCCAAGCTAAAGAGTCCCAGCTCCCTCAGCCTCTCCTCATAAGGGAGATGTTCCACTCCCTTAATCATCTTTGTGGCTCTGCACTTTACTCTTTCAAGCAATTCCCTGTCCTTCTTGAACTGAGGGGCCCAGAACTGGACACAATATTCCAGATGCGGCCTCACCAAGGCAGAGTAGAGGGGGAGGAGAACCTCTCTTGACCTACTAACCACACCTTTCTAATGCACCCCAGGATGCCATTGGCCTTCTTGGCCCCAAGGGCACATTGCTGGGTCATGGTCATCCTCCTATCCACCAGGACCCCCAGGTCCCTTTCCCCTTCACTACTGTCCAGTAGGTCAGCCCCCAACCTGTACTGGTACATGGGGTTGTTCTTCCCCAGATGCAAGACTCTACACCTCCCCTTGTTGAATTCCATCAAGTTTCTCTCCGCCCAACTCTCCAGCCTGTCCAGGTCTCGCTGAATGGCAACACAGCCCTCTGGTGTGTCAGCCACTCCTCCCAGTTTAGTATCATCAGCAAACTTGCTGAGGGTACATTCAGTTCCCTCATCCAGGTCGTTGATGAAAATATTAAACAGCACTGGTCCCAGCACCGACCCCTGAGGGACTCCACTAGTCACAGACCTCCAGCTAGATTCTGCCCCATTGACCACAACTCTCTGCCTTCTTCCTTCCAACCAGTTCTTGATCCACCTCACCACCTGATCATCAAGCCCAAACTTCCTTAGCTTATCTATGAGGATGCTGCGGGAGACAGTATCAAATGCCTTACTGGAATCAAGAAAAACCACATCTACCGCTCTACCATCATCCATCCACCTAGTTACTTGCTCATAGAAGGCTACTCCTCCAAGTAGATATCATTAGAGACGAAGAGCTTAAATACATTTTAAGTGCTTAAATTACATGTTTTTACTACTCATGGTCTTCTTGTTTACAAGTTAAACACTTTCTTAGAATAAACTAAAAATGAACGACTTAAAACTAAATGAATGTGGTACTTTTAAAAATTATTTTACATTTGCCATTGCAGAAAAGCCCACATTATGCCAGTATTTATAAGTTGCTGTTGTTTTTACAAATGTATTTGGCATTCATGACTGTTTCTGGGCTTTTTGCCAAGTAGTAATTGGAAACATTTAAGATCTCACTATCAGATACCAAATGCACCAGTCTCTTGTTCCGTATAGGTTTACTAGTTGGCTACGATATGAAAAAAGAAAAATAGAAAAGGTATTTAAACAATGGAGAAAGTCTGGACTAATGAACTTCATCCTATTCCCTTTAGGGCTGAATACCAGAGTTGTTATTGAGAAAGCATCCTGTAGAAGAGCTATCCGATTTGGACTAAAGGCTGGCACACACAACCATATTCTGCTTATTGCGCTGCTTGCCACTGTTCAGATACCCATACCACATATAGAATCCTAATGATGCTTATATCCATAAGAAAGGACCGTAGCGCAGCTGACTCACCTAGCAGGAGACCAGGAAGACTTCTAAGCCAAGTTCTTGTCAGATTGTGTAAATTAAGCCTGGTATCCTCTTTTTCAAAGCAGCACAATGCAGATGAGTCAGTTGAATTGGCAGTAAACTGCAATTTCAGACACTGACCTCCACTAAATTAGTTTTCAACTTTTTTTTTTGTTCACTATATTCAGCCTTGCTTAGTATAATTTTTTTTTTTTTTGTATTTGCAGCTGCAAGCTGCCTCTGCACTAACTGGAAACTTTCGTCCTGTGACATTGCAAGTGCTGTTTTATACAAGTGCTGTGTTATACAATGAGACGTGGATTTCCTGAATTCTCTTGTGCTTCTTTTTGGGGATAAGCTTTGTTCAAGGCTAGTTCTTTATTGTACAGTGATGAACTCAGCAGTAAATCACACTGCTCTAAATCATTGAAAGTTAAGGTAGCAGACCTAGATCATTTCTCTAGCATGGCTGCCCACTTCGTAAAGCCTCTGTTGTGTGCACGTCTTCCTTTGCCTTCTTTCTGAAGTCTTTACCTGTGGGCAGGGAGGGACAAGTTTCCTACAGCAAGATGTGGTTATGGTCACTGGCACCTAAATGCTGGTCAGTCAGGCCTTCAGTGCAAAGTCCATGAAACTGAGGGAAGTCCTTGAATCAAAGATGGTAGCTGTCTTTCTGGTAAAAGACATTAGGTCAGGATATCACTTCATCTGTGTGCCAGAGACTGGGCGAGGAAAAGAAGCAGCTGCCAACACCACTCAGAGCCCCCCTGTCTTTCAAGCGACCCCTCCATCTCCTGTCTCACCTAAGCTTGTTGAGCAGCTTTTCCCAGGGCAGAGCACACCAAAGCACTGAGACCGCTGTGATATAAGCAAAATGCATGTAACTAGTCAATAGATCACACTTCCAAGAGGAGCACTGTCTATGACAGGAAACTTTATTGTAGTACATTAATCCATGGAGTCTATTCCAGCTGTAAAAGAATGGACATGGGCAATAATTCATATTGCAGCACTTGAAAATGCTGTGGGTGCACCTGGGCCAGATAGCTCAGAGCCTGATTATGCCTTCTCCAGAGTCTGGGGACTTATATACACAGATTTTTGGCCTGTGTTCACTTCCAAAGAACACGACTGTAGGTTGAGAAAATCTCACCCTTTCAGAAGACTGGAGATAATTTTTCAACTGCAACTTCTATTTTTAATTTTAGCTGCAATAAATAGTTTTTTGTATAATTCATTAGTGTGCTTCATACTTTAGTTTGCTTTCATAATTAAGGCCTCTCAACTGTTCAGTAGCGTAATATCACTTTCATAGTGTATGGGAAATGGTAAGTACAGAAATAAAACATACTTCTATAAGACTGGCTTTTATTTATTGTACTTTCATTTATCACTATTAAAAATTAAGCAGGGAAAATTTTAGTCAGGTTTTGAAAGTTACTTGGGTCATTGCAGGACGTGGATGTGCTGTTTTGGAAGCACACTAATTTTTTGCTATTGTTTTGGCACTATTGTTGGAGTAGCATGGAGTAGGGAGGGAGGGCTGTGTGAGAAGCATGACTGGTGATGTGGAAGAGGAAAGCAGTACCAGCAGCCTGTGCTGAGGGGATGGGTACTGATGAGATTTCCCAAATGCATTCATTATTCTTTTTCCTCCACATGTCTTTCTCCTCCAAAGCCATTACAGGGAAATGTCATGTTATTCATGCTGCTGTGAGATTGGGATAAAGTTGAGATTAACATCCCCGCCCCCCCCCCCCAATCTTAGGACAGGTTTTCCTGTTCTCACTGGCATTGGTTCTTTGGGCTTTATTCTGCTACATGAATCTTTGTTTTTTGTTTAATTCTTGTTTGATTTTTGTTTTCTCAGTATTGTTTCATTTTAAAAATCGGCAGCTTAATTCTCTCCCCCTAATTTGAACCTAGACTGTGTGAGGCAGAACTGTGTGAATTTCACTTTCTTCATTTTATTTCTCAGTAAATCCTCCTGCTGGTGCTGAGATGGGGAATGTTCCAGGTGATGCTTTTGTATGGTAGGCTAATGAAATAGCTTCCATTATAACAATAAATTGAGGAGCATATTAAGTGGCAGCTGATGTCAAATTGCACCTCAGGTAATCAGTAGGTCAAAAATCCTAAAATGTCTTGTCAAGACTCTTACTGTTAATGTGGTTTTGTTTGCTGTTTAAAAAATAGAAAAAAAAATCTGTTCCACATGACTTAAATAACAAACATTCAAAATACTGACATGGAGTATCAAAATCAACCAATTAATTAAAAGCTCATCATCTTGACTTTAATTCTAAACAGAATAATGGAACAGCCAATACAAGGGCTGATTAATGAAAAATTAAGAAAGTAATGCAATTAAAGACAGTCAACAGGTTTATGGAATACTGATCTTGTCAGAGTAACTTGATTTTTAAAAATCAGATTATGTATTTTGTTAATAAAGGCAATATTGTTCTTCTCTAATGCATTTAATTTGATATAAAACATTTTGATTAAGAAACAAGAATAAAATCAACTCAAATGCAAAAGAACTGGCTGATATATCTAAACCCGTTCTTATTAATTAATTAAATAAACATTTCTGTTTGAGTCCTATCAGGAACAGTTCCACGTAATTTATAAAGAAAACGTAACTATGATAAAGCTGGCAAATTGCAAAATATTGTGAAAGTGATAGGAAAAAACACTTCCAGAAAGAACTGGGTTACTAATTTACAGTGGTTTGAATTGCGCGATGCTAATCTGCGTTTCAGATAGGCCAGCTGCAGTATAATAAAAACAAAATAGTCCATATTATATTATATTATATTATAGTCCATACAGAGTGGGAAAAGGAGGGGCTCCGGCCCTAGGCATGGGCTGACCCTATGTGGAGCTGACACTCTGCGGGGAACACCGACCATTAGGGCTGTCACTTGGGCACTGGAATGAAAAGTGCTTCTGTAGTTCATGGCTGTATAAATCAGAGCAAAATTTCTTACTCTTTCCTTAGTATTAGAGAATGTTTTAAAGCTTTTGAAGGTGCATATTCGAAATTGCTTATCAAATTATTTTCATTCTGACCTCTAAGCCCTTTATCCCTGTCTCCCCAAATCTGTGTAGCATTCTGTTCTATAGAATTAAAAGGATGGTGTTGTGGAATATATTGTTGTTGGATTTAGGAAACAAAAATAAAAGAGTCATGGCAGAAACTTAAAATCTGAAAGCAAAATCTTGTTGTTAAGATGTCCAGAGTTAATACTGTTTTTAGAGATGCAGATGTGATTTAGACAATGATTTCTCATGTTGTTGAAACTTATTTTCCTGGTTTCACATCTCCAATGACACTGCATAATCAGCCTATCATTTCATTTGTATGGTGTTTTACCTTTTAAAACTATTTCATTTTATGCCTTTTTTCCTCCCCCCAGGTCATTAATTGCTGAATGCTATTTCATTACTCTTGGAAATGGCAACATGTTTAATTATCATCCAGATAATTAAACATTTCAAATACTAAGAGTACCATAAGCACACATTTTGCAGTTTATTAGCTTTATTTTAGAGAATTATGCTCGATGTGAGGGACTGGTGAAAATATATTTGACAGCATACCTTCTTTTGTCTGCAAAATGAACTCTACCAATTAGGCTGAAATGTCAGAGCGCGGACACCTACTGGGAATAGAATGTGCTGCATTTACAGTTTACAACTTGTAGCTGCTTAGATGATTACAAATAAGCAAACTAGTTCAGTTGCACCACACTTCCTTAAAGTAGTGACATTCAAAGACAGCGCTGAACTGCAGTTCAAGAAAATGCTTTGTTTGTGGCTGTTTTATCACCTTGACAGATCAGTTCACTTCGCATCTCGATGCCATTTGGAAAACAGGGTTAATGTGCGTGTTTTCTCTCATGTTCATTTACCTCGTGACTTTTTAAAATTTATTTTATTTTCAGAGCTAACACTTCTCTTATTGTGCTGTCTGCAATGAGATCTTTGCTTTATCTGACTGAATGCTTTCCACAGCTAAGTACTTTGTAATTAGAATTTAGTACTATGAAGATCATGTTAGAGAAGTAATTTTTATTGACTGACAAATTTTCTTACTGATGTAATTTTTTGCGGTCCTGTGGGCAGACACACACACCCACTTGAAAATAAAGAGCAACTGCTCTGCTTTCAGATGTTAGCGTGACCAACATTTCTTTGTGTCTGTCATTGCAGAGTCTATTCTTGCTGTTCACTTGATGCTTACTGGGCTGGGGAATGTTGGGGGAGTGCAGCAATCGTACTGCATAGAAATCAGTGGAGACCAATTTATTCCTGAACTTAATTTTTTTTTATGGCTGTCTTAGCACTTGCCTCTTATTCTCTGAATAGCCATGATTAAAGATCATGCTACTTGAACACGTTCCTTTTTTTGCGTGTGTGTGCCACTTCACCTCTAAGACTTCTTAGGTCGCCATTACCAAGTTTACTTTTGCTGTTGCTCAGCTTTTTGTGTTTTTTTTAAAAACAACAGTACCTACCCTCTAACCCCATCTGTTCCTTCCCTTCAGCCATGAAACACAATTTAAAACTTAGAAGCATGTCACACCCAGTATATACTATGTGGGAAGTCACCCAGAAGGGTCCGATAGCTGTGTGCGTCAGGCTGGGTATCAATCAGCAGGTGGTGAGCAAATGTATTGTGCATCACTTGGGTTTCTTGAGTTTTATCCCTCTCTCTCTTTTTATTATCTCCCTTTTCATTACAATGATGATAATATATTTTACTTTATTTCAATTATTAAACTGTTCTTATCTCAGCTGGTGGGGTTTATATTTTCCAGTTCTCCTCATCCCACTGGGTTGGGGCGGTAGTGAGTGAGTGGCTGCATGGTATTTAGTTGTCAGCTGGGATTAAACCACGACAGCCTATACAGAAGAGAAACAAGTAAAAAGTTTCATAGATATGATTTATCTTGCCTACTGGTAATTGGAAAGGTGGTGAACACATATTTGAAAGAAAATTAACATGGTAGGCATTTTTCATTGTCACTTTAGTGTTGGACATATTCAGAGCATATACCTATGCTTTATACATATAAATATACAATGAGGAAAAAAATACATACAGCAGTAATGTTGTATAGAATTCAACAAACATGTATAACCATGATCTTTATTTCTTACTGTGAATTATTTAGTCCTGAATTTACTAGTTGCTGTGTGCTTTAAATAAAGTCAGTTCACAAACTTGCCTCTTTTCCCCCATGTTAATCTGATCTGATTTCAACAGTGGAAAAAAAAGTGCTACCGCTCGTCAATATTGCCTTCACAAACCAGCTTTCTGTCTCCATGTTTAAGAAAGGATTTGCAAGTCTAAAGTGGGAATTCTGAATCTGTACAGCGATTTCTGTGATGACTCTGTGTGTCTTAAAGATCTCTTGGAAATAGGTATTCTATAGAGTTCCAATAGGTGAGGCTTCAGCTGGGCTGCTGTGCCTCACGATGAGCAGATTCTGTGGAAGCTGCACTCTTTCAGCTCACTCTGAAAGTCTGCCTTGTGGACAGACTTAAATTAGAAAATATCAGATAACTTCCATTACAGATGCTGTTTCCCTAAAATTGATCTCCTAGATAATTTACATGTTTTCTCAGTGAACAAACATGTGCCCATGTGTGGCTTTATCTAGCCTATGGAGAGCAGGCATCCTGCCTTAGTAGTTCCGTGGAAAGCTCTCAGGATGATGGGCATGCTTCCTTCTGCCAGTCTAGACAGTAACTCAGGCCTGAAAACAAATATAGAATCATAGAATAGTTAGGGTTGGAAAGGACCTTAAGATTATCTAGTTCCAGCCCCCCTGCCATGGGCAGGGACACCTCACACTAAACCATATCACCCAAGGCCTCGTCCAGCCTGGTCTTGAACACTGCCAGCGATGGAGCATTCACAACCTCCCTGGGCAACCCATTCCAGTGCCTCACCACCCTAACAGGAAAGAATTTCCTCCTTATATCCAATCTACACTTCCCCTGTTTAAGTTTTAGCCCTTTACCCCTTTTCTATCACTACAATCCCTAATGAAGAGTCCCTCCCCAGCATCCCTATAGGCCCCCTTCAGATGCTGTAGCAATTATAGTAAGGAACATCAACAACAAAAAACTTGTAGCCTTTACAATATAGTTTTTTCAACCTTGGGTTGCAAAAATCTAGTTTCAAATATCCTACCATTACTCTCACCATCCTTTTGTGTTTCATCATATGCTTTACTCCAGCTGGTGTGGACTTGTAGTGGGGGTTAAGTATCACATAGCATTGACAGCTCATGAAGAAACTATTTTCTCTGGTCTTTTTAGGGTGGGGTTTACTGAGTTGTTTTCTGCATGGAATAATTGCTGGTGAGAGAAAATGGGGACTCAAAGCAGTGCAACTTCTGTAATAGAGTTTCAGTGGATGTTGTGGCATTTAAAAGAACATCGAAGTCATTGCGCATGCTTTTTTTGTTTGTTTGAAATTTTATTAATAGAATCCATCTTTCTGAATTTAGCATGTTAGGAGTAATTTGTATCTATGAGAAACAAGAACATAAAGGGTGACAGGAGCCTGGGCTGCTGCAGAGTAAGATGCCGTGATGGTTGGGGGCTGAGCGTCCTTGCAGATGGGCAGCGTTGGGAAGCAAAGCTCTAACATAGTGGCCAGCCTGTAATGTTTTAATTTCTGCAAGTAAAGTGTAACTTTTCATCCTTGGTAAAGTGAGTGTCTAGCTATTTAGCAAGGGACAAAGCATAATGTCATCATTGGAGAGATGTATTGTCAACTTGGACAGGTGATATTTAAGGAGCCTGAAGAGAGAAATGACCTGGCAGTGTAACAAGACATATCACAAGTGACTGTCTCAGAATGAATGAGAACAAGACAGACAATTTCCATTACTTCTCAGTGTTAAGGTGCTAGCATTATCCCCTAAACAACCACATGCTCCAAGCAATAATCATGCACTGTCTTTTTCTGTACTAATATAAAAGTGGAATTCAATCTCTTGACACATATTGCTTCAGCTTCTGACTTGTCAAGTTGTTTCTCTGCTGGAGCTCAGCTAATATATAGTGAATGGGCTTTGTATACTGACTGAAATGGGGAAATAGTTATCCAGTTTCCTTTGAAGCTGGCTGCAGAGGTGCCTGGAATATGCTAGAAGAGTGAGGCTTTGTTTCTGGTAGCCTGTAAGTTGTTGGTTAGGAAGCCTGTGAAACCTCAAGCTGTACCTCAGACTGCCTCCTCTTGTGAGTCCATTCTCCAGGCTGAACCAAGTAGCCTGTTAGCCTTGTACTGTTGCCATAAAAGCTTGGAGAGAGTCGATCGTTCTTTTTCTGCTGCCTTTCCAGCAGTGTGTGTGTATGCTGGGGTTTATGGCAGAATAGAATTTTGTGTGTTGTTTTTTTTTTGTTTTTCGCCTGTCGGTGGGAACTTATTTTTGCAATAGCTGGTAAAGAAGTTCTACACAGTTTGTGTCAGTCAAGTCCTGTCTTTGAACCACAATATTCACTGTCATTATGATATTCTGCATACTGGTGAAATACATTTTATAGCAAACTTGCTTTAATTCTGAACTATTACATACTACTGTTGCAACTGTTAGATTTCTGTATATGTAAGTAGAAACTAAGTTATCATCTATAAAAATAAGGGAAACAAAAGACATCCTCCAGTAACAGGCTGTGCGATCCTGGAACTTGCTGCTTTTTCTTAACCTGTGGTGTGGTGGAACAACTCACTACTATCATGTTTGAAGGATTTGAAAATTTAAAATACTTGACCTGAATCAGATACAGGTAAATGGTTTTAAAATTAATATCTTATGCATAATCACAGTAATTTTCTAATAACATAATGTGTTTAGTATGCCTGTGTTTCTGTTCTTTTCATTCTAAATCTGTAGTGTAGGATTTTCTAGCTGCAACCACAAAATCAGTTTGTTAGAGTTAGGATAACTGGGTTGTTTTTCAGAATTGCTGAGCAAATTGGAGACACTTTTTCTGTAGTGGGACTTCATGAGTTTAGAAAACTGATAAATAAACTACCCTAGCATGTGCTGAATCAAATGATAGATTGTGAAGCTAATACTGTGATAAGCATTAGAAGCTTAACAGGCCAGGCAAACCTCCCAGGGTGTTCTCTGATGAGCGTCTAGTTGACTATGCACTTCTAAGTACAACATGTGTGTGAGGGCTCATGCATTAAGACACCGACATGGCTGCACTTGTTTTTTTCTACAGCTGTTACTAATGTGTGTTCTCTGATACACCTTTTTGCAATATAGTTTGATTATTTTAAAACTGTATACAAGGAATACCAGAAAATTATAGAGTTGTATTTATTGCTTTTTTCAGCCTGTGCCACCTACCTTAGTTGACATACTTTTCTGTATAGATCTTTCCATGTTGCCTTAAGGAAAATCATGTGGTTAAACATAATATGATAATGCATATGGATAAGGAAATTGTATTAAATTTGTTACTGATATCTCAAAGATAGTGTTGCTTAACTTTGGATACTTCATTTTGCTCTCTTTCTGTAAGATAGCTTTTGTGCATATAATTTCCTATAAAAAATAACAGACAAGAATATCCTTGAAATTCTTTAACTTGAAGGTTTCATCTGGCAGATAAAAATAAAATTAATAAAAAATGTGTTTTGACATTTAAAAGAGAATTACCTGCCTTAAAATGCATAAAACATGCAAACGCTTAAATTGCTTGAGTCTACACATTTTGGAGCATTACTCTGACTGACGTTTATTAGCTAAGTTAAAGCATGTGTAGCAGTTTTCTGTGTAGCAAGCTTCACCTTTGTTTCGTAAGGTAAATTGTATTAGGAGAACTAGCCTTCCAACTCTAAGAAAGCTACAGAATTATTTTTGTTATCATCAGCATATCTTTCCCAATCCTATTGTCGTCTTGGATGTCAGACCAGACACGACCAAGTCTGTTTCCCTGTGACTTTTTATCTTTTGGACTTGAGAAGTCATTCCCCACCTGGTTGTTCCCTACTTTGGTTTTTTTGGGGTTGTTTTTTTTTGCTTTTTTTTTGTAGTGTTCTTGGAGCATCTGTAAATCGTTGGTGGTACTGCTGTGTGTATGCTGAGAATTAACAGACTGCATCTTCTGTAGCTGCTGGCCCTCAGGCCTTTCACTTTGTCTGAAGGATCCTTCTGCTGCCTTGACAGTTACACACTGACAGAGCAACTCTCCGCAGTGGTGAGGCCAGCATTTGCTTACCAGAACAGTTCTTCCCCATCCTCTTCTATGCCAGCATCAACTGAAGTCCTTATAGAAGAGGACAGCATTTTCTATTAAATGTATCCTATATTTAAAAACAAAATGGAGGGGAGAGCAAGAGAGGTCTTGAACTGCTCACTGCTATGTTGGATTTTTTTAGGAATAAACTAATTGATAGACTTTGTCATCGCATAGCAACTGAAGCTTTCATCCCCCAGCTGCTTCTCTGCCACATAGTTCAGCTCATGTTTTCAGGCAGTGTTTTCCTCCTCCATGAGGTCACTAACCAGAGGAGGCAGCTCCTGGCTTCCAGGGTCCTTCAGGGAGGGATGCATAGGGTACAGACTCACATGGGCTGAAGGGACCAGAAGATATGAAGGTGGTGAGACCAATATTTAGCAGCTAAGATCATCTGTGTGGGAAAGCTGGGGAAGAGATCAAAGCAGTGCATGACATGAGAACTAGCCTGTCCTTGCAAATCCTTGCTGCTCTTGTGCTGTTGAGAGTCTGAAGTTCACTGCTGCAACTGAATGGCAGGAGGAGACAAGGAGCAGCTCATCTTTGAAAGCTGAGGTCAGGAAACACCATGTGGCAGTGAGGAGTAGTATGTTTTCTCATCTGCCTTTTGTATGGAAGTTGTCTGAGGCGTAAAGGGAAGAACCAACATGAACAGTTCCTGACGGAGTCATGGTGAAATACGTGTTTCTTGCTTAGCTGTTTATAAATTAAATAAAGAAAAAAAAAAGCAGACCAATGTTCTCTGCTGCATTCAAGGACATGAAAAAGATCTAGCTTTGTTTCGACTTCATTGGTGTTGAACTGAAAACTTGCTTCCAGCAATTGCTTGCAAATGTCTATCACCATTCATAGGTGTTGGTGGCAATGTTTTCTTCAAAAAAAATGTGAATGAAATAGAGAAATCTTTGTTTTGAGATTTAAAACCATGTATATGCACACAAACACAGAAATGTGTGGAGATATATATGCCAATTTCAAGAAAAATATTCTGATAGCTTTGTAAAGAAAATGTTTCAGCTTACCGAAACATTATTCTGTACGTTATAATATATTTAATAACTAGTCAGATAGTTAGAACTATTTTTTCTCCCCAGTGTATTATGATAGATTTGAAGGGGAAAAAAAAAATCCATACCTGCAGTATTTTAGGAATTTGGAAAAATAGACAAAGATCAATGTTCCTGCCAGTTATCATTTGCAAAGAAATGGCCGCTTATTTTCAGTGCATTTTTCCATATTGTCATCGCGGCATCATAGTCACATCTTGGTCTCAATCGGTTATGGGAGAGGAGTACATAAATTACACCAGCAACCTGAATTCACCTTACTCTTTAGATACCCCTACATCGTAAGGAGAGGATAAGGTGAGAGAATGAACTACTTATTCTTAACAGTTGTGTCAGAGGATTACATTATGAACAAAAATAAACAAAAAAAAAATCATCATCTAGATTTCTAGTTTATAAATAAATGCAGTTTGAAAGTTAAAGATGGGGAGGGAAAGAACTTACCTTTTTATTTTTATTTTTTTTTTTATTTCATCATTTTTAAGTCTGTGGAGAGGATTTTGGAGAAGACCTAAAAGAACTGCTATAGAAAATTATGCTTGTGGCATGAGTGAGTGTTTGGATATCCCAGTCATTGCTATCAGAGATGGGATTTCCTTGTGTCAAGATCACTGCTGACCTCTGCTGGGACCAAAACTGCTTGTGCTTTCTCTTCCCCCTCATCCCCATTAGTGCAATAATTTGCCTTCTAAGTGTTCTGCTTTTAATCTTTCCCAGAAGTATTGGTCACTTCTTTTGTGTTCCCATCTGACATTGTCAGGAGTGAACCAGTCTTTGGATCTGTGGTCAGATGGTCAAACTGTTATTAAGGGTAGAGTCAGGCATTCCATTGGTGGTGTCTAGTGGCTTGTGAAAGCTTACTGAAAGGCACCTACCTGCTTCTGTCTGAAGGGTAAATAGGTCGAGTCAGGCTAGCAGTTTTTCGGTTGTTGCTTTTGCAAGTAATTTCAGTTTTCCAACCACACGTTTAATGATGTTTCCCCTGCGAGTGGTGTTTAGTGATCTCCTCAAAACCAAGCTCCCACTGAGGCATGGGCAGTGAAACCTGACCTTGAAATGATAATGCAAGCCATGCTCAAAATTAATTGCTGGTAGCATTCTCTCTGCTACTTGATTTTTAATGAATAAAGGGTAGCTGCAGGTTTTCAGGTTTTTATAGACAGGATGCAGATTTGTTCTTTTTTATTTCAAATTGATAGCTCAGTTGCTCGTAGTGCAGGTTATTGAAAACATCTTTTAAGAGCTTTTTTATTTTTAAAGTTTCATTATAAAATAAAAAGGAAATACAGCGCTTTAATGGCATTTAGAAGCTTCATCAGTTTAGTATTACACTTGCAAAGCACATGAGCATAATACCAATTTTGCATTACTTTAAATTTAATTTAATGGTGTTGTTAGAAAAAATGTGCAAGTCTAATTTATGCAGACAAAGGAAATACAAAAGCATTTTTTAATAAGCAAGGCACTAATACAGGACACAAGGAATCGATTTCATATTATACTTTTGTGTAATTAAGTGAAAGTGCTAACTTCAGGCTATTTCTTATGATAGCCTATAAGGCTGTGTTTTTTCACACTCTTTCAGTTACTGTTTAAGTTGAAAAACACATTTAAAAATGTTTGCTCTCAAGTATGTTAATGTAATTGGCACTCAAATCATTTGGCTTTCTATATTTTATTATTAAGTAGGAGGAATTCTGTATAGATTTGTTTCCTTGTTGCTGTAATTTTAATTACAATATTGGGAATATCCCACATTTTGAGTATTACTCAACTATATTTGGTCCTAAGTGGGATGCTAGATAAAACCATCTGCACTTTGTTTTATCCTATATTCCTCTCAAGCATTTATGTTAGCACACAGTCTTTTACTCAATATTCCTTGCCTTCTTATATTTTTTTAAGAGTAGTTTTATTCACTTTATATATTTAATTTCCAGCTTTTAGAAGGAAGTATGTCTTTGGGAAGGTCTTATCCCAAACTCCCAATCCTTGGTCCCCTTTTTCTGGAAAAGTTAAGGTAAAGATAAAGGTTTGTGATGAATGGGTTGGTGTTTTTTTCTGGGACACTGTATTTTTGGGATTTGTATTTTCAGAAGAAAAACACAAAGCAAAATGCAAGGCTGTTGTACTTTATTTTCTGCCTTTCAGCCATTTTTCCCTAGTGGCGATGGGAATGAATTTGGATGTGCTTTGCCACTTCACATCAACTGTCTGGCCCTCAGGTATTCACTTTCCACCTTTCTGTCATATCAGGATTTCAATTTCCAGTTAAGTATCTGATACTGAACCTGGAAATTGAAATACAGGTGTGGATATGGACTACTGTGAAGCAAATGAAGGCTGTAGTTCTGTCCTACCAGTAACAGTGTCTGCTTTTATTCCCCTTGTATTCTTCTCTGTATCGTCTGCCACAGAGTGTCTTAGCAATATCTATAATTTTATGGTTGTGTTTTTCTTGTTTCTATATGTTTTTTTGTCCTCTAGTGATAAGGCAGAAAAAAACAAATTACTACAAGAAGATAGGAGGCCAACCTTTTTGTTTCTTGTTTAATAAACTTCTGTTGCAAAAGACACAAGGAAATGACCATATTCAAATTAAAATAATGAACAATAATTGACTGTTTTGGTTCATTATTCAGTCAGTATCTTAAGTTGTGCCTGATTTCGGAATTATGTGTCCGTCACTTCTTTAAAAAAATGAGAAGAGGCTTCTCAAGGCGCAACTTCCTGAGTTTTCGGTAACATGATTTTTCTTATTTTTGTCTTTTGCTTTAAGCATCAATGGAATGAAACCACATGATTAGCTTAAAATCTGGCATAAGCCTGTCAGCCACTTTATGGTCTGCAATGGCAACAGAATTCTTGGGTATAACCAAAGCTAATGGGGGTAACCTCAGTGCAGAATGGTGCCATCAGGTATGACCTGTAAGTTTGAAATTTTTTTGGAAATACCATTATATTTGGACTAGCCAGAAAACTTAGTATTTAGAGAATATTGCATTCCTTGAGTAGAATGTTTAGGTTTATTATTAATATTAAAAAATGTGCAGCATTTCAGCTTTTGGCATGCAAACCTTGGGTCAGGAAATTGCATTCATTCTCAAAACATAGAAACTGCACCACTAGGATTATTCTTGAGGGGTATTATCCTATGTATCCTGCTAGGAAGAAGATACTCTATAATGGTATGAATTTTATTTCTGTGTTGTTTTCATATATATGCAGTGAAGAAGTTTGCTTCAGTATGCTTCTGAAAAACCATTGGCTCTACTACTTATAATTGTAAAATTTCCGTGTCAGGTTGATAGGTTCCAAAACCTCATTTGCTGTCTTTCTAAATAACTTAGTTCAGGCAGTTGGAAGAAAATCATAAAGATAACTAGTTTGTTTTTCCGAAGTTTCTATTGCCACAGTGCAATTTCCACAGAAAATAAGGGCTGAAACAAAGGTATAGAATAACATTGAAGTTCAGTTATCTCAAGAAACTAACAATGCAGATTGATTGAAAGAGAACAGATTGAATTACTGCAAATGTGAGAGGCAATAAATGAGTGCTGTCATTTCCTGTGTTAGAACCCTAACTTTTGAAAGACAAGCTTGCTTTGAAAAATAGCAAACTAAAAAAAAAAAATTAAATAATGCCTTTGAGTCGTATTCCCAAGTATCATAAAAATAGTTGGAATAATCAATTTACCAGTGCCAATAACAAGTAATAATATTTGATGCCTAGAAAGAGTAGAAAATCGGCAATGAAGTACTGTACAATGTTATTATACCAAAGTATCTGATGGCTGAGATTTTAAATACTCTTATATTTTGTGCTTTTTAAACAAAAATATTTTCTGTCCATTTTCTCCATTTCCAATCCCAAAGAGCTAGAATGCTTGCAAAGTTTTATGGTAGCAACGTGATCTATGATCAACAAAAAATGGTCCCAGAGTTCTGTAATGCAAGAAGTAATGTGGGATTTCTTGTATAAGTACTTGAGACAGCCTAACTTAGAACAGCCCTCAGTCCAGGAGCCTCAGAACCATGATTCTTTTTCAGAAGTGTGGAGATACATCAGTTGTATAGACATAATTAGAATTATGTGTCTTAAGACTTCTGAAAATGCCATTGCATTCCTGCATGTGTTTTTATTTCGTAATACTTTACCAAATACCAGTGGGTTTTTTCCTTAAAACCAAACAAGGTTTTACATTATGTAATGTTCTTCCAATAATTTTACCTTATTTTGTTGCTGTTTGCTGACTGCAAATTTCGCTTTACATATAGGTAATATCTAAGGTATTATTGTCCTTCAAGTTCTTGCCATTGCATCTATCATGACTAATACCACCTTGTCTTCCCCAGCCTTCCTTTCAGACAGGTGAGCGAAAAAGATCACACAAGGCCTCTTTGCCTACTTCTGTGCAAAGCTAGCCTTGCATATTAGCTGAAATCCCCCTTGTTGGCAATTTAATCCGAGCTGCTTGACTTTTTCATTAAATGAGATCTGCTCATTCTACTGGTGGAGATTTTGGGAGAGAGAATTGCTGGCTAACAGGCATTAATTAACTAACTGCTGGAGTGCTAGTACATTCAGGGCAGTACCAAGGTTTGATTATCTGTCTTTCCTTGCCTTGAACATACATCTGCAAAAGTATATTCTTGATAGATCATGAAATGTGAAATTTTGTGATAAAACTACCTGTGATGAAACTGCCTGGAGAGAGCTGTACAGGCCAACTGGAACAAACACTAAAACTGAATTTATAAGTCCAGGTTCTAATTTCCAGCTTTATGCTGAATCCACCAGTAAAATAGTAATATTAATATTAATATAAGGCAGTGGGTCAGATTCTTTTGTAGCTTTTAACTACCATGTTGCATTTTTGACATGTTATGATGATGCCTTCTGCATTAAGGTAAGTGTGAGTCTTCCCAAGGGAGCTGTTGCCTTGACATGAGGTGCCAAAACTAGAAGGTTGTTTGGCTGGGTAAAGAAATGTCATGTTTGTGTAACAGGATCTGATATGTAAGCTGTAGACATCAGGCTCGTATCAACCCATCTGATTTAGCCTGTAAACCAGCTACTGCCGCCCAAACTGTTCAAAGTTAATTATTGTCTGTAATTTTTTCTACTGCTAGTTTAAAAATAATGAATGTACCGTGCTTAGAAACAATTAACTGTGTAATACCAAGATTTACAACTTTCATTTCTGCAGCATGTGGGAGATAATTTGGCTTTTTCTTGGGTTGAATTATTTGTGCCACAAAGGACTATAACAGTACTAATTTGCTTGAAATGTGGTTGACTTTATCACAGCCAACACAAGCTTGTATACATTTTCTTTCCTTTCTGATTTCACCAATACAAAAGAAAATAAAAATTAATTTTCCCTCTCTGTTCTTGCAGTTCTCCTCTCCTTAACTCATATAAAAAGCTGTCTTTTGGGGCATGTTCTGAATTGACATTAGTAATGCTACTACTGTGTGTTTCAGTTTTAGATACATTATACTTAAACAGTGAGGCTGGGTAGGTGTCTTGTGGGGGGAGGGAGGTTGTTTATCTTATTTAACTATAAGAGCAACTATACAAGCATTTTTCTGGTGGGAGTCACATGAAGAAAGAGTGTTGGTGAAAACCAGGCTCCTTGGTGTCTTTCTGAGCAGCCTGTGACAGCTACTGTTGTTCAACCATCTAACCTACTTCCCTTTCTCACTGTAGACATTAACCTTATAAGCCCAAAGTACGTAGAAGTTAATGGCCTGTTATACAAGTCTAAGCATTCATGGCAATGGGATATTAAGTTATTAAATGTATTTTGCTGCGTAACTAAACCTCAAGTTGTGCTCGTAAATAATTGCTTAATTAGTTAGTTTAAATTGAGTGCATCTATTTTTCTGCCTCCATAGTCCTTGTTGTGTTAGGAGTACTATTAAAATGTGAGTCTGCTAAATATCAGCATAAATCTCTTGGCTTTCCTGAGATAGTGAGAGAAGTGCAGATCATCAGGTTTTTTTGTCTTGAAAATAGAAATTTCAAAATTAACAGATTAAGGAAGATAGAGCTAGTAACAGTGTGTTCTGTCAAGACCCTTGCATGTCCCTGTCAAGCCTCACTAGATTTCATTTTACATTTTTAAATCTTCAAAGAGTTAAATTTGAATTGAAGCTAATGTTACTGACAAGAGGAAAATAGAAGCAATTGGTTTGCACTAAACAAGTTTGAATGGTTGTTAATGTGAATGACTTTCAGGCAGTGAATGTCAGAGAACAGTAGATTACTTTCTTTACCTCGGGCATTTTAAACCATCTCCTGTGGTAGGCCTGACAATATTTTTTTTTTCTCTCTTGAACATGGGAAGCAAAATAATTGGAGTCTGGTAATTTCAGCCCATGGCTGATGAAGATAAATCATAACGAGCTACTGGAACACATACTGACAATCCACATAGGGCTACTAGAACATGAACTCTCACTAATGCATTATTCAAATTTTGTTTCCTTCTGATTCATATTCTAGAAGGCCCCTCAAACTGTTAATTATGAAGCCAAACGCCATTTGTTATTCTGCAGAAGTTTCATGCCAGAAACCAATTGCTTCAAAATGCCTTCGCTTTGTTTCCAGGATTTGGGCACCTGAGAAACTGTGCTGCCCGCTTACCTGTGTGAGGTGGGTGTGCAGGTTCCACTTATTTGTCTGCAGGGACCATAAGCGCATTTTATTGCTTCTGAGCAAAGTTGCCTTCTATCCAAAACAGGCAACTGGTCCTCCTCACAGATGATCACACTGATCCATCCTGACATTTGTGTCCATTGAGGTTGGCTGGCTGGCTGCAGAAATTCATCTTGGGCCATTCAGCTTAAAGGCTAGCCTTGCTGTCTCACCAGGCTTCAGCTGGATTTACCTGGTCTCTTGGGATTAATACATGACCCAAGGGAAAGAATGTGAAACTGGCCATAGGCGTGAGTGTGTCAATGCAGTTTTAGGTTGTGCTATGCTTCCAGGGAATTGCATCCTTTGTGACTTTTTGTGTCTTTTCAACCCTTCCTAGGAGAGGATGCTTTCCTAGCCTTGTTCCTCATGGCTCATCTGGGCAGTCTTCAATAGCAGGACAACTATATGTGATGGCTCTGGCTCTGTCCTTCTCTCAGAAGGAAAAGCAGATACATCTCGAATATTTTCTGCATAGAAACTCTCCATCCTTTTGTTTCAGCTAGTTAAAGCAGACACCAGTAGCAGTGCCACATTGACAGGTCATGGGAAGGCAGGGGGGACCAGCGGGAATGTCATTTTTTCTTTGGCTACTCAATTTCTTCTCCTCAAATTTAAGTAATGGTGTAGTTTGCATCCTACAGCAAATTACCCAGAAGGCAGACTGACTTATTTCTGTGGTCTCAATTGCACTCATAGTAAGGCTTGATGAAATTGTTTATGCAAATACTGTATTAACTGAAAGACACAGCACTGTATTGATCAAAGCTCTCCTCTTGGTTTGATGCAATGCATCCGGTAGTTTTAGCTGAGGAGAAATATTGGGAGACTAAATATTTTATTTCAGGGATTAGAAAATAAAATGGCTCCACTTCTTTGATTTTGACACAATGTTTTGTTTTGAAATTGAGCTAAGCTAAATTTTTTAAAGGATAAAAAAAAGCCCTACCTGGCAACAATTATATTGAGACATCCAGAGAAAAAGTTTTACTTCAATTTTACTGAAACTAATTTTTCCCTCTTTTGTTTCCCCCCCTCATTTTTTTTTTTTCTTCCACCTTTTGAACTGAAAATACCTCACAGCTCTGTATGTGAGCATTCCTTGGGGTTGTACAGAGAACTGTTTCATTTTACTTCTCAGTACCTTGTTTCCATCCCCTGTTTCACAGCCAGGGAATAATTCACTGCCACTGCTAATTTTCAGAGGACCTGGAAACACAGAGGAGGAGGAGAATGAGCTTTTCTCCAGGGGGAAGCCTTCTCTTCTGGTTCAGGACCGTGCCTCTCCATGTTTTTGATTGAAGATTTAACCTGCTGCATGCTATGAAAAACCTTATATATATATATATCAAAAAAAAAGAGTATTTATGTTTCTGCTGTCTTCCCTGCCAAATTCAGCATTTCACTTGGGCCTGGGTAATTTTGCCATGAGCCCTGCCAGGTTTATTCTCCCCAGGGAGCCATGCCAGTGCTGAGCAGGTCTCGCACTTGGTCAGTCCCTCTCCAACAAGTTTTGTGGCTGGGAAGTTGTGATTTGGTGTTGAACTCTTGAGCTTGCCTGCAGAATTGCACTGTTTGCTTGTGCTGTTGCCATGCGCTTTAGGGGACTGCTTGTACCTGTGTGAACCTGGATTTTGAGGCTGGCTGTGGGAAAAAGGAGACTGGGGGACAGCAGGAGGGGGAATTTAGGATATTGTAAAGCTTAAGGGGTTTTTCAGCAGCAGAGGTCATGTACCTGGGGAAAAGAAGCATTCAGCCTCGGCATTTGAAATGTTAGCCAACTAGATCATTTTCCTCATAGCTCTGTTTGTAAACCTTATTGCAGTTGCAGAGATTGCATGCTGGTTTAACTCAGTGGAGATGATCCATCAGCGGTCTTTGACCACCAAAACAGTGGTCAACCAGTAGTGTAAAGTCGGTGCTTCCATGTAGATCTACTATCACTCTCTGGCTGATAATTAATTGGTACATTAATCTGACATGCCTCTGAGGATATTTTATTACTCCAGTATGGATAGCCTGGCAAGTAAGATAAGGGACTCTGACCAAAAGGAAATTTGGTCTTAACACTTGCAGCTTTTCTCTGTAGAGATCTTAAGACCATCTGGGCAATGATTACGTTATAGCCCTTTTGGTTGAATCATGTTATTTGAAGTCTTAGAACTTTAAATTGTTATGAAGGACTGCTGCTTACTAGGAAGAAGCCATAGCTTTATGTGCAAGTATTTTAACAGCTGCTAAAAGAAAAGTCCTGTGAACCAAGGACAGTGAAAGCCCATTTTCAAAGTGGTAGTCATAAGAAAGGAAATATATGTCATGAATCTCAAATCTGCTTTCACCTAGTGTTTGATTTCTTCAAAAATTGTCACGGTGTATGTTGAAAAGAGATCAGTATTTTTTAACAGTGCATATCATTTTATTGATCAGTTCTTGAGAGATTGTAAAGGCCTTTTTATTAAAAAGTTCTTTCTGTTATGGTAATTTTAAAATTATTTGTTACATGAAGTTATGAAAGTGTGGGGAAATCTGGTTACTACACAGGATTAATGCAAATTGTAATGCCAGGCTCATGAGCCTGTATTGTTTCACACTTAGACAAATACATTAGTTTTTAAGAACAATATGACAGTGAACACAAAACCAAAGCAAAACAAACAAAAAAAAGGAGTAAAAAGAAACAATGTTTAACAAACAAACAATGTGTTTTATGTCACTGAATAAGTAATGGATCCACTTTTTAAATGGCTGTTACTAAGCTAAATAATTATACCCCAGCAAGCAATGAGGACACTATATCATTTTAAATACAAAGCAAAATGTAGTAGTATTTTAAATTGCTTCCTGTTATGATTATAAAACACATAATTATCTAGTAGGCATATCTGGAGAAGCAGGGTGGGAGAAAATCAGGAAAAATCTTTTTCACTTTTATTTGTCTATGAACTGGGGATTTCTAGAATCTATCATACCATTGTCAGCCTTCAAAATAAGGCTTTTATCATAAGACATACTGCTCACACACATAGAAAAGGAAAATCAGACATTGATAAGATAGTATTTGGTTTTTATCCTGTTATTCCCAAATGCTGGATCTGGTTATGTGGGTAAGGGAGCTTGTGTATTATTATTGTTTTTATTATTATCAGGTTTTGAGTTGGGTTTTTTTAGTACCCCGGTCTCTCATACTGTATAAATTTAGCTGGTAATTGAAAATCTTGTGTTCAATCTCTCAGTCTATTCGTATGGAAATGAAGAGTATTACAGAAGTTGTTGCTTTCTGCATTTTTTGACTGATTCAGAAGGGAGAAAATATAGAAAGAAAAAAAACCAAAACCCAGAACCAAACAAACTCAGAATATCTTTGATGAAGGGGGAAAAAGAGATTGTTGGAAATATTATGTTAGGGTGACTCTTTTGTATTCTGAAAAACTTAATTGCATTTAAATTCCGCATGTGATTTTTAGTGCCATGTATAAATTTCAATTCCAGCTACTTTTTATTTTTATTTTTTTTTAACAGGAGCTGAGGGTGGAATTTCACATTAATTGTGCATTCATTTGTGACTTCTAATTCATTATTAACTACTTTGCTAGTGCATTTGAGTACTAGTCAACATCTGAGTCAGCAGAAATATTACTGATTTGTAATAATATTTGGCTTTTAAGGTAACTAGCTAGAACTAGTCATATGTTAGGCAGGATTTCAGTTAAACTTCATCATTAAATGATGCCTCTTTCTCCAAAAATCCTTGATTCCAAGCAGTCCCTGAATAGAATGAGAAATCATAAATTAACTAACCAATATTAGAATTTAGAAGAATTGAGATCTTAGAAGTCCAGCCCAGGTGAAAGCTAATGGGAATGGAAACAACTAGCGCTTCAAGCACTTTGTTCTTCAACTGCAGCAAAGATTTGTCATAGAAAACAGTCATAAAGATGCTACTGAATTATGGAGAAAACTTACATAGGAAGTGCTGCATCTCCAAAAGAGAGCTCAGGAGGAAGGTAGAAGCATGGAGAATTTGGCTATACTTTCCTGTCTACTTTTTTTCATTTTTCGTTGTGGAACGGGACGTCACAGGATGAAAAAGGGCTTTGATTAGATAGAAACCACAGACCATGGCCAGTTTGCACAGGTAAGTTATTAGGAGACTTGCAATTCATGCTAGCTAAAGCAGCAAATATGTCAAAATACAATGCTGTGGGCAGGCCAAAACTTGTGGATAATAAAGCTCTGATGATAAGTGGTAGAGAAAAACTAAAGTAGTTATACTCTTGAGAAAGAAAGGTAAGCAAGCTCTTATGTCCAGTCCCAAGAAATAGCAAGGACAAAGGTGTTCCCTGTAAATATGGCTGTAGACCAGAGCTGTGGTTGTGAAGGCACTCTCAAACATTTCTCCCACCCATCTTCGGGGCACTGGTGGACTTTGGGATACAGAAGAAAGTACTCCAGACATTAACAGGAAAACAGAAGAGGGAAACAAGACCATATAAACATAGGTGCTGCCTCATACACATCCTAACAGACAAAACCCAAAAGTAGAAAATAGCAGCAATATCCAAAGATTAGCTGGCTTTATATTTCGGAATGAACAGAAGTCCTTGCAGCATCACTGTGCGAAGCAGTCTGTAGATTTTTCCCTGTCCCCTCCTTGCAAGAATCCGGGGGATTTTTTGGATAATCTAATCAGAAAACCTTCTCTCCTAGTCTCAAGCATTTGATAAAAATGCACGAAAGTGAAATCTGGTGCTAAATAACACAAAGATACAGAACTATTTGAATAAATTTGGAAAGGCCGTGATTTTTCTCAGCGTTGCTGACTATTTCGTCATGCCATGTCCACAGTCAAGAACTTCTGGGGTAATCTTTACATTGTGGGAAGCTGCTTTCGGGGTGATGGCCTCATGAGGTGTGTATTGGAACTACTTTCTAAAGAGAGAGATAAATACTGAGATATTAGTCATGTGAGGAAGAAACCTAGGTGTTTTCAGCACCTGTTCCCGAGCAGACCATTTGGCAAGCAGCTTCATTCCTAAAGGATGCCTGTCTTGTGGTGTTTGAGAGATCTCTTTCCCTCCCTGTTCTTTTTGTCATTGTGTCTCTTTTGCTGTCCAGCCAGGGAATTGCTGTGAATAAAGGGTCATAAGAGAAGAAAACCTAATTTGCTCTGGCCACAAGAGATGCTCTGTGTAAATAAAGAGAGATAATGGAAAACTACCTTCTGTCCTGAAAAGTTAATGTGAATGACTCATGGGTGGAGGCACAACCGGTATTTGAAAGAGAATTTTGTGACAGTGACTAATCTTCTTTTCCTTCTGTAGGAAGGCAGGGGTGCCATACGGCATACTGAGGCTCCCTCAGATTTTTTTGTTCTAAAAGTGAGAAGGACTGGAACATAATGCTTTTGTGATCTGTTGTTATTAAGCACTGGAAAAGTGCTGTTTTGATTATGCTGGTGCTCTTTCTTTCCAGAATTGAATCTATCATGTTTCAAAGCCCTATCATACATTGTCCGCCTGAGGAATAAGAAAAACATGGGGAACTTGCAAGGTCAGCGACAGTACAGCGTAGAAATCTGCTGCTTTTCTTTCATAATCTCAAGTATATGTTTCCTGCCTCTTTTTCCCTGTTCAGTGAAGATTATACATAAAGGCTAAATCTAGCAGAAGCAAGTTTCAAACACAAAACCACAGATTCGTAATAGAACTTGGCAAGTGGATGCTATCTTTTGTCCAGAAATCACAATCTACAGTGTGTACTGTGGGGATTGCAGCTGTGCCTGGCCGGACAGGGGGATTCGGAGTTCTCCTCTGCCTTTCCTCCTTTAAAAAAAAATAAATAAAAAAATAGAATTCCTCATTGGAGTGATTGCTTTTGACCAAAGGAAACTTGTGAAAACTTTCAACTTTTTTCTTGAGGGGAAAAAAGGGCACTCAAGGGAAATGTGTATCAGGCAGACAAAGAATCCACTTTCTTTTCCTAGTCCTGCCCTGAACATTAGGCACACTGTATGTTTTATGTACACGCAAACAATGTATTTGATGTAGCAGCAGCAAGCTGCAATTTTTTTACATCAGTTACAGCCAAAAAGCCACTATTAAAACTATTTTATAGCTAGCATCACCCTATATTGTTTTCCAAACAGCAGTTACTGTAACCCACATTTTAGGAGGGGGCTTTTATGTAGCTTTATGGTTTTGGTACTGAGGTTCCCTTGTGAAACTGAGAGGTTTATTAAGTACCCCAGTATGCTGAGCATGTATCTTATTATTTGGAAGGCCGTTGATGTTGAGCCAAGCAAAGAAAAACTTGTGCTTAGTTCCTGGCTTCCAGCCATGTTTTTTTAAAGTGGCTTTGTAATTTCTAAATATGCTGTTCTTTTAGCTGATCGTTCTGAAGCTTTTAGTTTATCCTTCCAACAGATTCCTTAGATGAAGATGTTCCTTGAATGGTCCATTAGATGTCCCCTCCCCAGGTATTTGCTCCACAAATCTCCTGACCTTCAGCAGGGAGGAGGAAAAAATAACTTGGCCTATGCATAAGCTGGGATCAAAGGCAGGTCAGTTGCTTAGGCCTACGTATGCTCATCCAAGTTGAGCTGCCTTGAGGTCTGCCAGGGCTCATCCCTCCTCTGAAGGGAAAAGGGGGTTCACCTTTACAGTGAGTTTCTTGGTATACAAATGAAGTTTTGTGAAACTACATTGTGTTAGTAGCACGTACTGGGACCAGTTATAGCATAGCTAAAGAACTAATATTTTAAAGTTGTCAACACAGTCTTATTTGGTGTTTGTCACTACATGTATTGTATTGTCACTATATATATTGTGTTGGAATTCTGCCCCTGCCAAAGGGGCTTCAGTTGATACACACAGTATATTGGTAAACTGCTGAAGAAATCAGTAGAAGAAAATTACTTCCTTGACTGTACATTACAGTTGCATCTGAAATTATTATTCTCTGATACACTGATCCAAGTGTTAATTGACAAGTCTGAAAAATTTTGATGGCATTGTGTTTTTCAGGAGGAAACATTTCTCAAGATCAGTATTTAGGGGCCAGCCAATGATTTAAATACCATTTTGGCTGGCAACATCATAAAACTATTATTTCTGCAGATTTTTCAGCCCGTATTGTGCAGTATCAGTTGTGCTGGCTGTAGCATAATTGAGTGCTGCAGCAGTTCTTGTATACCTAGTCCATGAAGCATGCCAGTGTGATTTTATTTTTTTTTTGAGAAATCTTTTATAATTGCAAGCCTTTATTCCCATTAGACAGTGAAGCATTGTTGTGGAGCAATTTTTAAGCCTGTAAGCCAGTCTACAAATGTAGGTAAATTCTGTTGTAGAGGTGCTGAGGGGCTGAAGGCTGAAGTAATAGGAATAAGACAGGCAGACAGGAGGTAAAACTAGTATTGCCTTCAGACCCTTGTGATATATGTGCGAATTTCTGCCCAGAGGAACTAAAGCCTTTTCTCCATTATCACTACTGTATGCTCTGTCCCAAGACCAAAATGAAGTTCTGTATTTCTGTTGTAGAATAGGCAGTCAGTGGGGAGCTATAAGTCAATAGATAGGTCTTTCTAGTGAGCAAATAATCAGTTCTTCAGCTACAGGTTGTTCTGATTGTGTTGGCTGGTGTATTTTAAGGAAACTATCTCCTACTCCAGGGGCAATAAAGCAAAGAATACTTTGATGCTGTTGTATGAACTGTGATGAAATCCAGCTTCTGCATGTTGCTGCTTTTGGAGAGAGAGGTAAAAGTGAAGATCATGCAAGTTCTGGATTTGTGCAGGGATTTGAATGTCCCATGCCTATGCTGGCTTCAAAAATCATGTCTTGGAAGCTCATAAATTGGAAGGCATAAAAGTTATCTTTGTGTTCAGTAATCACACACATCTTAGCAAAAGTTAATTGAAGGACAATATACAGAAGGCAGCCCAGTGGTGGAGTTTCTTAGCCAAGTTTGGCATCAGTAATATTTAAGGTATAGGAGTGGAGGTCTTACTGGTTCTTGAAAGCCAAATGAGTTCCTTTGACTGGGTTTGCAGCATAACATAAGCACAGTTACACCAGCACCTCTGTGAGGGTAATTTCTGAAATGCAGGAGCTGTGGTAGGTGGCCTCATAGATAGACTTGTATCAGGTTGGAGGCCAATGCAGCATTTCACCCAAATGTGGAGGGATGTAACAAGAGCAGACCTCTACAAATTCCCATGGGGAAAGAGAAGTGGGAGACGTTTTTTGTTTTAGGAACAACCTGAGTTACAGAATCTCAGTTAATATTACAAAACCCTTCCTGGAAGTAAAACAGTGTTGCTGATGAGCAGGGGGAATTATTGGGCAGGGAGGAGATGAAAGGAGGAGACTGGGAAAATTGTTATAAGCATTTACTTGCAGTTTTCACCACTAGCTTTTAGAAGTTGTACTGTGTAGCACAACTCATTTTTTTAAAACCCCTGCTTAGTATTCCAGAAGTGGTGCTTATTACATAGAAGGAAATCTCATGATGCCTTCCTCAGGTTAGTGAAGATTTCAGAGCTGAGCTGAACAATGAACCATTAGTATGACCCTGCAGAGTGATCATTCACCAAAATGCACAGTGAAACTGTATTTCACAGTATATAAAACTGTATCTGTTTTGTTTTATTCAGAGGTCCCTTTTTCTGAGAGGACTGTGATCTTATTTAAGAGCACATGTTCAACTGTTGTCACAATAACTGCGCTGCAGGGTCTTAATCTGCTTAAAAGTTACTTTTCTTCAGGAACATGCCAGAGCTACGGAAGCTTAAATATAAATTGCAACTTACGAAGTAATAACTTTGCGATAGAATATAAATCCATTGAGTTACAATGAACAATGGCTGCTCACTTCCAACAAATGGAAATCCAAGGCACAGCACTGAGCATATTTCAAGAAGAAAATACCTTACCATTGTTTTCATTCTTGGTTGGACCCATGGAGAAAATGCTGTTGTCTTTGTTTTCCTGTGTGTGGTGTTGTTGACTGTCTGTCTGCTGTTAGGAGAATCGCAAAGTGATTACAGGATGGGACAGGGAGCTTCTCAACAATAAAAATGTGTCATTACATGTTTAGTGAATGCTAAGGTTTACTTTATCACCCATAGTGCTTAACTTAATAAAAGGATTACAAGAATCTCAACAGAGAAGATTCTGTCTTTTGGATTGTCTTCAGAACTGGCCTTGATTTATGCACAAAAAGTAAATAAGGATTTACAGGATATGGTTGCACAGTTTCATGTAACTGTACAGCAAAGTGAATACATATTGTGTATGCTGAGCATAGTCATAGGAAAGCTGTACAAACCGTGATAAGTAACAAGTAAATCATGGGGGGTTTGTGATTTGGTTTGTTTTTTTGACTGAAATCTATAGTGTTTTCCGACTGCTCAGAAACTAGTGCCTGACATGTGTTATTGTTTAATTATATCCTGTTGGGTGATTTACAATCCATGCAGCCTGATCCTGGAAGGAAATGGTCTTTCAAAATTGTAATGTGTTCTTCATCTTTATTAAATCTTCAGATTTTGTTGGCATGTGAGTATGGGCTGCTCTTTCCTCATTTTGCCCTTGTAAAAATTATAAAATGGTTGAGTTTTTTGTCAGCTATTTCAAACCCTTAAAATCCTCAAACAAATTCAATTACAAATCTTTCTGTGACTGTTTGTTTCCAACATGCTTCTGTTATCTTTCCATCTCTAACTTTATTAAGGGCAATTGCCATATACTTTCTTTCTTCTTGTTTCCCCTCTGGCTGAGCAGACTCTGAGGTGCAAAAATGTGTAATACCTTCTCTGTCAAATCATTTGGGGAGATTTTGAAAAACCGTGACATGAAGGCGAAATACATAAATAGTTTCTGTTAAAAACAAAACACATAATGAAAACCCAATCGAGAAAACCCGAAACCAAATAAACCTAAAAACCTTTTACTTGAGTGTTGAGAGTCAAAATGCCTTTAGCTGGTTTTTGAATATGGTTTAGTAGTTTCTTAGTCATTTATTTGGCACTTACAGGCTACTTCTAAGGCTACCCAGCAGTGCGGCTTGAGTATTTGCTAATAATAGAGAAACTACACTAGCTGATATATTCCACAGGCTATTTTCCTTCATGTTTCTCAATTATGAGTAGTTAGTTTGTGTGGGCTGTGTTTTTGACAACCTTCAGAAGAATATTGCAGAAAAGTCATTTCAAAGCCCCCGTTTGAATGTGGTACAGACTACAGTGATATGACATCTTTGTGTTATTTGCTATTGAATGTCTCAGGCTTCACTAACTGATCCTGTTTTTCATGGTGCAGGCAACTTTGATGTGGTCTTTGTCATATAAAACAAAAGTATAGAATTTGATACAAAAGCTGTAGGATAGCTGAAAAAGCACCTGAGTGACTCCAAAGCCCCAAGTGTCTGAACTGCTTTTGAAATGTTTTTTCACACATTTGTTAGAATTTCTCTAGCATTGGCTCTGATAATTCTAAAAATTCAGGTGGCATTATTGTTATATCCTGGCTTTACAATTAAAAATGTCTGTACCTATTCATTTGAGTAGTCCCAGCAGAATTACAGCAATTCAGCTGAACTGTGTTTGCATGCAAGGTTAAGACCAAAGCGATTTAAGATGGTGCTAGCCATGTCGAAGGGAGTATTTTATAGACTGAGAAATGGAGAATTCTGAAAGGATAAACCTTCGTTTAGGATCCAGTCAGGGTTGTCTGGATGACAACCTGGATAAAGAAGAATACACAGACACACTTAACAAAAGAAAAGGAGGTACATGATAATAGCATCTATTTGCTCCTAATCTGTTTTCACGCAGTAGAACTGACATTGTCCTAGTCCTTGGCCATCCTTATATGCCAAACTGACAAGGTTTATCACAGTTCTACTTTGGATATGAAATGATGACTGAAGTAACCTAAAATGGTGACTCACTAGGAGTGTGTTGCATGAGATCTATATTTCGTCACATTAATTTCTTAAAATATCCTAACAGTCATTACTTTCTGAAGACAGTGGGTGGTATTTGAGAGACACACAGCCTGACCCAGGGGTTCAGGTGATGCCCACAGGATTTTTCCCTTGCTTTTCTTCATGCATTGCTACTACCAGAGAACAGAACATCTGTACTGATGTTTTCATGGGAAAAGGAAGAGATGGGTGGTCCTCCTTGGACTTGTCAATATTGTCATGGTATTCATTTAATTTTATTTTCATGATATTTCAGTATTTTCTTTCAACCTTCAAAACAATAAAATATAATTCTGAAAGTACAAAAGATGAGAAATAAAATTTAATTGTACCTAGTTTGCCAGACATGAATATCTAGCGCTGCTTACTTCTTTTCTCTCTGCCCCAAATTGCACAGCTCACTGCTGCTTTAAGATGTCTTTTGAACTGTTATTCCTAAATTGTTTGAAGTAGCCCATAAACTTGAAGCATCAATGTCAGACTTTGGGGGGATTGTATAGAGTGTAGTGCTGGGAGAAAAACTCCCCTCCGGTCTGCCCTGCCTGCCCTGCATCCGTTATGCAGCACCTCTTGTCCTTTCCACTGGATACTGGGAAAAGCTGTGCTTCAGGGCTACTGCCAGGGACATGGGGAAACATGCCTCCCCGCTTCAGAATGCCCTTGGCTTCTTCATGGTTTTGGAGCCCGCTTATCAGATCCAGCTGGTTAATAGGCTAATGAGTCTGTGAAGTGAGAGTCAGGAGAATGAGCAAGCTGCTTCTGTTGTGGCAAGAGAGGAGGAAATGAGACCCAAGGGAAGGCTAAGCTTCCTGCGCTGGAATCATGCCTGACTTGGATTACACGTTCTAGTTTAACAGTCCTGCAGATCAGGCTTAAGGTTCAGCAGGCTTCATAGTTTCTGGTCCAGTAGAGTTTGAAAACAGAATAAAATAGTGTGTTATGGAGGTTGGATGATCCATAAAGGATAGAATTATAGTTTTCTGGGCATAAAACCTAAGCGACCTTTTTAATATATACATTTCTTACTGAGTATGGCATTTGCATAAATGCATATGCCACTGGACATGGGAAAAGGCATTATACAAAGAATTTTCACATTATGGTTTACATTGAGTGTCCCAATTTGTCTGCTTAAAGAGCAAAACCAGTGAAATTTAGGGGAAGAAGTGTGGAACTTAATGAATATATAGGCTATTTAACCTATTGTGTTGGTTGACTTCTGAGAATTTTCTCTGTCTTAATCAGAGATCTGTAATTTGAGCCCATCTTCTGTACTTTTTGTTATTTTGGAATACAATTTATGGTCATTCTTTGGATTCTATAGTTGCAAATAGGTCCTCAGGGACAAATCAGGCATAGTTTTTGTTCAGAAGTGTTGATGTTTTTCATGATGATTACTACGGAAGTGTCTGAGACAGGGTAGGCTCTCCTTTTTTCCTTCATTATCCCTTGCAAAATACACCGTTTCCACCTCAGCCTTTGTCCTTCTATTTTGTTAGTTTTATAACATTTGGGGAGCCACCAAATTGCTTCATGGTGTCTAGCATTCTTTCTTTTTCCTTCATGTATTTCAAGTAACAGTTTTCTATATGGCAGTGCATAACTAAACTAGTTATGCATGGTAGATCAGACCACCACATATCCCAGCTTTGGCCAAGTATTCCACAGTCTGTTGCTGTTGGCCGACACGGATTTCTGATCTCATCAGTCTCTGAAATAATTGTCTTGCCTTGCTATCTCAACCAGGGCTAATGAGTCCCCTAGTTTTGGGTCACCTAGTTCATGGATTTACAATTTAAATTATTCTATCAATATCATCTGACCTGGGCTTTTAAGGGAAAGCAGAATCAAAGGCTGAGATCACATTATGGAGAATGAGCTTTCCTGTATGGTAGGAAACTGGTGCCAAGCAGAGCTTATGTCTTTAAGTAGCATTTTGGATATTCTACCCCCATGTAAGATGTGGAGGTAGGATTCCAGAGCTGTCCTGCAAGGAAAGGACATGATGGACTTCAGCTCTCAGAAATCAGGGAGAAATGCTGCCAGGTTGCCAGCACAACCCCTGTGCCCCTCTGCAGAATACAGGCACCTGCAAATAATTTGCTTTGCCAAATGCACTTGCTGATTGAGCTGCAGGGCTGTTAGTTAATCCAAAATCCTGTGAAAAAGTATATTAGAACAGCAGCCTCACTGGGAGAGAAGAGGAAGGATAAGGCTGGATACAAAACATAAACATAGTGTATGCCCCTGTTGACCATACCATATATCAGGGTAACTTGAGAAAGCCTGTGAATGCTTGACTGTTGAGAAGAGAGTTCTTAACCTTCATATTAAAGGAAACTGTAACATGCTAAAATGAATGTTTTACTTAAGTATGATTAAGTAATATACCTACTTAAGTATGATTATCATCCCTTCAGGGAATTCTCTCCAACTTCCTATTCAGGTTATATCTGCCTGGCAGACATACGTAATCTTATTAAAACTTGTGTAAATCCAAGCCAGGTTTTAAACTAGCCACTCTCCATAGTGGCAGGAGTATTGCTAAAGGAGCAAAAGCTGAAAACCTTGCGAGGTACCTGGACAAGTTCAGAGGATCCATGGTGGCAGTGAGCTCAGTGCTGCCTCACTTCTGATCCTAGCATAAAAATAGGATGTGGCCATGCAGCAGTATGTTTTATTGTGACATGGAGATCTTCTGAGCTTTCAAATAAAGATAAGTTGTTATTAATGCTTTACATGAAAACTACTATGATAACTTGAGTCCCTAAAAGAAATTTCATGATCTTAGTTCTCCCATCCACAACTCCAAATCCTGAAACACTTTGGGGTTTTTATGTTTGCTTGTGGCTTTTTTTTTACTCCTTGGGTGTTCTAGAATTTCAAATCAGATGTTCTTAATTTACTAACTTTGATGTTAGAACAGGTATTTTTAAGTATTGCCAATATCTTTCCACTAAACTGTCTAATTTGAAGGGGGGAAAATGGCAATCGATGTGGGAAATGAAAATTGTTAATATATGCTAAAACAGAGCTGCTTCAGAGCTGAGAATCTGAAAGCCAAATCTGCTTTTTTCAGTGAACTTCTGGTGTGTTTGCTCATTTGTATGCAAGAGTTAAAATTCAGCTTAGATTGAAGGCATACAGGAGCTATATCTCAAAAGATAGCAGTGGTACTGAGCTAAAGTAAATGATTTGCTAATTTTAACAAAACAGGAAGAATGTTTCCATTTTGCCCTTCCAGTGGATGTTTTTTAAGCTGTTCATTTGTACTGAAAAATGTTCATGTTTGAAGTAATTGCACGTTGTGTGTAGATCTTGTAAACACGATATGAAACTGGTTTCACTGCTCAAGAAACAATATTAAAGTATTAATTCTTGTCATTAACTTGTCATTGCCCCAGTACACATTTGCAAATATAGCAGTAAAGAAGCACTAGTTTTCTGAGAACTTTCCTGTATGTTCCCCAAAATAACAGCTTTAATGGAACAGTATTACAGCCAATGCTAATTTACACTCTGGCTCACCTACCATATAATTTTTTCCTGAAATGTATTCCTATTTTTAAAATGGTTTGAGAGTATGAAAATACTTCAGAATATTTGCTAATATGCTGTGAATTATCACAGTGAAAAACATTTGCTAATGTTTATTCTAACTAATTGTACATGTTTTTTCTTCCTTTTTAACTTATTTGCTTCCACTGTTAGGAGATCTAGAAATTGTCTTCTCCATGTTGCAGATATTCATCAGTTTTCCTCTGAAGCAGCATAGGGCTCCTCTCTGCAGTACCCAGTACAAGTATGAGGAGGGGGGAAAAAAAAACATTACTTGCTGTAAATAATTTAGAAGCTAAGATTAAAACAAGGGACTGAGAAAGAGAGGTCAAAATACGAGGAAACATGGGGCACTGTTGACTTAGCCACCTTAGTTTAATGGTTGATGATTTTTGGGGAGGCATTGTGGTCAGGAAAGGTTTTAGATAAGGAAAAGGAGCTTTATATTTCTTCAGGAGTGACTGGAGCAAAGCCAAGAGGAGAAAGCACCCAGGAACTTGGCTAACTCTATTACCTGCTTCACAGCTGTGGCCCTGTCAGGGATGGAAGTGTTACGTGAAAGAGAGTGCATGACAACCTTGAACGTGTGTATGAGTTGCAGAAAATAAGCATTTATTCAGGCAGACCAGAGTGGAATGGCATCTTTTGTTAGTTTGGATATCCTAGAAGAGGTGCAGACCAACAAGCACTGAGATGGGACTTCTCCAACCAAAGTGAGGCCATCAGGGCAGCCCTCTCTCAGCCCAGCAGCCTTTCTGGTTTGAAAAAAACTATCATTTTCGTCTTGAAAAATGTCATGTCAGGTGCTCTTGGTTTTGGCTTTAACAGTGCTGGTTACAACATGTAGTATGTTCGTGGCATTACTTAATAAATCAGAATTCCCACAGAATTTTTGCAGTTTTTACATTACATATTTCCCTAAATGCAGTCTATTGCTGAAAATAAATATATGGAAATACAAATGCAGAAGCAGGTCTTTGTCCAGCTTAAAAAATTTCCTTAGATACATGCCATAGGGTACATGTGTCTCAGATTCTGGTATGAAAATTATATTTTCGTGGTGCAAAGAAGTTTAGGACATTGTCACGTTATCATGTATACAACCTGGTAATTGTCTAGAATGAATATTGATGTTTCTTCTTTCTTGACTGCTGTGGGCTTCCCTATAAAACAAAAGAAAACAAATAAAGCCCACCAAAAAAAAAATAAAATCCCCAAAGCCTCTACATTTTTATTTCATTTTTCATTGAAGTCATGTATAAAATGGGAATGTAAACACTAATTCTGAAGAAGTCCACGCTTGTGAAATAAAGAAGATTGACTGATCTTGGTGACAGGTCTGAAGATAAATGCTGTGCAGAAGTTACATGAGTGCATAGTGTTATGGCTGATTGGCTAACCTCCTTCTAAAAGTTTCCTTCCTGCGTCTGGTCACTCTTTGTTAACCCAACAATTGAAGAAGGAAACTCCTTACTTTCTGCTATGTGTTCTCTTAAAAATATAATGTGTACCGTAGAACTCCATTTCACACAGAACTCTAAGGCGCATTCTTGTAAATGTAATATGTATATAATCTTTCAGATATTTATATTCATAACTGGCTGCATTTTGTGCTTTGTTTTGCCTGCATGGGTAAGAGTTGTGATGGATTTGTTCACCCTAGATGATATTTATTCCTTTTACTTCATTACACATAATCCACCTGGGCTAGATCTTAAGGTCTGTGTACACTTTATACTCTACTAGAGAGCTTATCAGCTTCTCTGCAGGCAGCTCAATTTGAATTTTAAAACTGAAAATGAATGAATTTGTGCTGCTTCTTGAGCTTCTGCAGAGAGCTACTCTTGCACCCTCCTATCGCTGTGATAACTGGAGGATATCAAGCTTGCAGGTTGTTGTTGATTTTGGCTGAAGGGTTTATGATTTCATTCTGATCAGCAGCTACTTCTACTATGCTTTTTTGTGCACTCCCCCACCTCTTTCCCATTATGAGAAAGTCTGAGATTTGTTGGCTACGATAAAGACATCAGGAAGAACAGGAGCAATTGGTACTTTTAGTTTTAGACAGACTCAAAGTTCAGGCCCAAGTGTACAATTAATGTTCATGTAAATCATTCACTTCATTATCCTATCATTAACATGTAAGACACATGTTAATTCACGCTTGGCTTCGAAGTCAGGTAGGTATTTAAGAAGTTACTAAACATCACTGGAATTTCTTATTGGTAGCCTAAGTTTCTGCACCTTTGAAGGCACACCTAGTATTATGATAATATCAGATTTTAAAATCAAGACAAACTCAATTTATGAATGTAATTTTTTTAACTTACCAGTGTACCATAATCCACTCAAGCTAAGCATCATTAAAGTATTTTAGGGATTGTATCTATTCTAGCATTCTACTGCATATAGCAGAGATAACCCTTGTTATATATATAGATAACCCTTGTTATATATATATAGATATATAGATATAGCAGAGATTTCCCTTGTAAACCAGCTGTTTCAAGAAAGGGATAATTAATCAAACCAGTATGTACGATTTTTTAGTATGACGATTTTCTCTGCCTAGTCTAATTGTATGTAAAGTATATAACTTAATTGGACTTCTAAGACCTTTGTTCTTTACCCTGAAAATAATATATATGTTACACTGTCCTTATTAAGGACTTGCATTGTTTTTTCAGTATGTGTATTCTAAGAAAATGCTGCTAGTTTATCCTCCATATGTTTAATGCTACAAAAACAGTAATAGAAGGCAGGTGCTTGTTCTTGAGGTCTTGGGGGTGGTTTTGGGGTGGTTTGTTTGTTTGTTTTCCAAAGGAGTCTAACTCGCTAGCTAGTTGTCCAGAAACTTGGGTTTGTATCCTTGAGGAACTAGAATACTGGTATTTGCTTTTCTGCTCTGCTCGGTGCTCTAGTGCTCATGAAGGGGTTTCTCACTCCAGTCAATGTGTACTAAGCAAGGGAGAGATAAATCTGCTACAAAAATGTTTGCTATTCTTCAACATCTACAATATAATAACTGAGCTGTAAGCATTTTCTTCAGTGCACGGTTTGCTATAACACTGATGCTCACTGAGTGAGTGTCAGTCAAATAGTGCTGTCTATTTGGGTCATCCTTTTCTGTGAACTGCAAGTGATAGGACAAGGGGTAATGGGTTAAAACTTAAACAGGGGAAGTTTAGATTGGATATAAGGAAGAAGTTCTTTACTGTAAGGGTGGTGAGGCACTGGAATGGGTTGCCCAGGGAATCTGTGAATGATCCATCCTTGGTGGTGTTTAAGGCCAGGTTGGACAGAGCCTTGAGTGAGATGGTTTAGTGTGAGGTGTCCCTGCCCATGGCAGGGGGGTTGGAACTAGATAATCTTAAGGTCCTTTCCAACCCTAACTATTCCATGATTCTATAAATGGCTCTCTTATACTGGGTTTTGTCTTTAATTTCAGAAAATAAAAGGATGCAGAATAATAAAGACGTCAGTTGGATTACATTAATGTTAATTCCTAAAGGAGGGTATGTGTATGGCATCTGTTCCATTTTAAATGGCTAATGTTTTGAAGGAATCTACAGTAAGTAAAGGAACTTTGTTAGCCTGTAGGTGCTTTGGTACTGAGTTAAGTGATGGAATACCTTCCCTTTGGTGCAGTGTAATTTTGTTGAGGAGCTAAACTGCAGGGTGCATTTTGTCATGTTGTGTTTTAGTCTTAGTTGATTGTAATTATTGTTCATGGGTTACTGAAGTTAATTTCTATCTGGGGGAGATATGTAATTTTCCTAGTTATGTAATGCAAAACATGTTCAACTGTCACTAATGTACTTAAGTTTCATTACAGTGAATTGTTTATCCTGATTAGACAGAACCATAGCATGCCTAAAATAAAAGCAGAGAGGTTATAGAGTGTGCATATGACTATGAACTCTGCATTGACACAAGTTTTTCAAAGGAAACACTCTCCAAAGTTTAAATAAATCAAGTGGGCAGCATTGTGACCTTCCCAGCTCTTCACAGTCATGATATGCCTTCACTGACACTTTCTTTTCTCTCCTACTTCCCTTTCAGCTGCTGGCTACCAGTTACTTTTCATACCATACATTAATATGAAGATGATGTGTTAGTTCTTGGACTATATGGCATTAGATTTTTGCAGAAGCCTAACAGTTATCTAGATTTTGTGGTTGGTCTTGTGATGAGTCAGTTTTATATTGGAAGAGTTCTTCCTGCCTGATGAGTAGAAAGGGAGAAGAAAATTGATAAACACTGTTTCTCTTTTTCCGTAGGTCACATCTTTATTAAAACCAACTGTCTTTGTATCATTTTGTAACAAGACCTTTGAAGGCAGCATTTTGTTTGTTCAAAATGTAAAACTATATAGTTTGCTGATGTTTTCTGTCAACAGGGAAAGCTCCACAGGCCCTTCAAATGTCACATGCTATACTTGCCTTTTAAACAGCAGGCCAAGGGAGGGAGTAAAATCTTATCATCTTTTTTACAGACCTTTGTTTAATATCACTGTTTCCTAGCCCTTCGGGTTTTTTTAGCAGTAAAACACTTTGCCTGATTGGTGGGACTCTAAGGTGAAAAATTAAATGGCCCTTTTAAAAATATTAGCCTTTTCCTCAAAAACATTGTGGTAAAGAAGTAGAAAGTCTGGTGTGGTCAGGATAATTACAAATATTTGTGCAGATCTATGGACCCTAGGTTTATTTGACTTGCACTGTAAATATCAACTAAGAATTTCTCAGTTACTTCTCTGTGCACTTTTGTGTTGACTGCATCTGGTTATATACCTGTTTCTTCTTCATTAGCCATGCAGTGACACTGAAAATAAATCTGTGTTAAAACTCAGAGCAGTCTGGTGTCAAACATTAACTTTCAGGAAAACCACATAGAGTTTAACCAGTGGGTGAACTGAAATACTAGCCAGCACATTCCTCTCTGTCCTTCCTTATCCCATCCAAGTTATGCAGTCATGATTTATTTTTCCTTAGTTTTCAAGTTCCATGGGAAATATACCTTTGAAAAATACACTTTAAGACTGTAGGATTTTAAACATCTGTAAAATTCTCCTTTAATTACACACAATTTCTGTTGTAAGGGTTTGCTGTTTCATTTTTTTTCTTCATTGCTTTAAATTACCATAGTAAATTGTAACAACGGAAATGCTTCATCATTTTTGAATGGAGCAAAGCCCTATTTTTAATCTATAAAGAAAGGATGCATATGCATAAATAATTTATTTAAATATTTTGTGTACGAACTACACAAGGTAATTGTCTACTTTGGGGAAAAGATCAGAGTAAAACAGAGCTGCTCATAACACCACTTGCAACTTCTGAATCCTATTGTGAAATATCACAGCATTAGTTGCCACTAATTTGACATGATGAAGAACTGGTAGAGATACATTCTTTATATTTAAATGGTTACCTATATTTTTTTTTTGTAAGAGATGAGGAAGGAAATTGTCTCCTTTCAACAAACTTCAGCTACTTGTGTGCTTATGTACACACTATATAAGGGGTTTTATTCATCACAAAATTGTGCTGCGGTACCTAAGGGATGACATTGTGCTTTGTGCAAAACTACTTTTTTTCTTTTTTTTTTATCCCTCAGTAACTGAAAGCTCTTCAGATACAACTTCAATGAGATAGGAATGCTGTTATCTAGTACAGAGGTCAGTGGTGAGAGCAGCTTTCAGGAGAAAATCAGTGGATTTCAACAGCAATGCTTAATTAATTGATTAGGTGCTTCTAAATGACTCTCCATCCTGTACACAGAGCACAATGCATACCTAGTCTGCCAAAGTTTCCTGTTGATCTCCATTAGGTCATGTTTCCTTTCAAACCCCGACCATTAGCAGTTTATGTTTAGTTACCAAGGTAAGGAGTTATTCCAGTCAGGCACATCTCAGATTTGGAAAACGGCCATAATTACATACACTTGCTTGTCTTCCAGTGCTTGAAAGAATGCCAGAAATAGAACTGCTTTTAATTATACAAAGGCTGCTGTGATTAGTTGATCTTTTGCGTAGCATATCCATTGTAGATTTCTACTTTAAAGTAGCGTGCACTTTCTTCAAAGAGGAGTAGGTCTTATTCATCACTGTATTTCCTAATTTATCTGTGCAGGGCAACACTCTGTCCTTACCACTGAGCAAAGATTTAACAGTGCATGACTGACGTGAAAGGTCCCATTATTGTAAGACTTCCTGGCTCTTCCAAAACATGCTACATACTTTCTTAGGAATTTAAAGCTATGCTATATTTGTCCAGTGAGAACAGTATATTTCCTGGTGCATTACCCCTGCTCTTTCATTAATTGTAGAACTGAATTCTCCAAAATGTAGCTTGAGTAAGTGTCCTGGGTTCAGCAGTAGCAGTCATGTTTCTCCTTCGTGGTAGCTGGTGCAGTGCTGTGTTTTGACTTCCAGCCTGGGAACAGTGTTGGTGATACAGATGTTTTCGGTTGTTGCTAAGTGATGTTTACCCTGACCAAGGACTTTGTGAGGCTCATGCTCTGCCAGGGAGGAGGGGAAGCCGTGAGGAAGCAGAGATGGGGTGCCTGACCCAGGCTAGCCAAAGAGGTATTCCATACCACAGCACGTCATGCCCGGGGTGGGGGTAACTGGGAGTTACCCGGAAGGACACGGGCTTTCGGGTGGGACTCGTTTCTTGGCCGGTGGTATCGTATTCTCTTCCCTTGTTACTTTCTCTTATCATTGTTGTAGTTGGTGGTAGCGGTGGTGATTTGTGTTGTACATTGGTTGCTGGACTGTTCTTGTCTCAACCCATGGGAGTTGCACTCTTTTGATCCTCCTCCCTGTTCCTCCAGGAGCAGGGAAGGGGAGAGCCCCGTTGGGGGGGGGCAGCCCTCGGTTGTTGTCAGCTCGGCACCACTCACTGAGAGTGAGTGAACAAGTTGCCTGACTGAGTTTAAACCATGACAGTAAGATTCTAGTGGGGTCTATTTTAGGCAAAAGTATAAATGGGTTTATTTATACAAGTTTGAAGAAAGCTCATAACTGAAAGTTAGTGCAACACCTGCAGTCCCATGAATAGCACTGATTTATGAATCTGTAAGATTATGTAAGAGAGAAAACAGCAATAGTTACCTCGTTATTTCTTAGGTGCATATTCTCATGCTTATAAATTTCTTCTTTTTCCTTTTTTCTTGCAGTTTATTGTGACAGTAAATTAGGAAGGTAATGTGTGGAATAATCCATTCTACGCCTTTTTAATGGTAATATTGGAAATTATCTTTCCACTGATCAAATTATACTCATAAAGAGCAATATTGTGGGCTGTGATGTAAGTTAGAAATGGATTCTCGCTGGTGATGAAAAACAGACAGATAAGTTCCTATGCTCCCAAATATACTCCAGAAACTTGTCATGTAAAGTTAAAAACTGCACTGTGTTGAAAAAGAAGTACTGAACTATTATAGCCTCTTAAAGTGCAGCTGGTGTTGAACTATATTTTCAGGATTGCAAGACAATTGTCTAGATGTGTCATTATCTGATGATACTCAGTAAACTCTTGCACATAAAAAGATGTGAAGAAGATGTGAAGAAGATGTGAAGAAAGGCTTCATTGGTTCCTTTGTGTGGTAGAGGGTTTTTTTCTTCTTTCAGAGTGTAAACATGATTAATGTACTCAACTAACTTGTCCTACATCAGAAAGCATAAAGACTAAAAAGAACAGAGGTGTGGACAAAAGAAAAACAAGGCGTCCTAAAAAAATATGCAGACCTTTCCTAGCATTCCTGGATTTTGCTAAAGATCATAACTTCAATTTAGGATTGTGATTGATAGTATCTCTCCTTGAGAAGTCTGTAGGTCTTGATTAAACTTGATAAAACTCAATTTTATAAATGGAAACCATTTTTTCAAGACTAAGAGTGTTCAGGAACTATTCTGTGGGATTGGCTGTGTTTATCAAGCTGGCTGCTACTTCCAATTACTTACATAAATGTTTATTGTTTGCCCTGTTTTCAGTTGCATATAACGTTGGGTTGAAGTTTTTCATAGCAGGTGTTTAGAATTTTAATTGTCTTTTGCATGACAAAAAAAGGAAAATCAGCTAAAAGGGTTTTAGAGATTTCTGAAAGTGGTGAATGAGGGATATATGTTTTCTCTAATGCATAAACAGCGTGATGTCCCTAAGCTTTCAAGCAAGGACTTGACACATCAGAAGGAATTTGTCTCAAGGGAGTGGCTTTCCCTATTCCTGTGAGAATCCTGTTGAATTTGCAAGCTTTTGAAATATCACATCTTAGCAGTCTTGTTAAGAACGCGAAGTCTAATTCCCTGTAGATACCATCTACATTGGCGTGTTGCTGACCAGTACTGTAAGAGGCTGAGCAGATCTTTCCTACTGTCATTCTGGATTGTTGAAAGCAGATTCCATCTAGACACTGGAACAGATTAGGACACACGTGTGTCCTCCTGTGATCTTCATAGTCTGGTAGTTTCTGGACATCATGGGAAGGGAGTAGAAAAAATGAAAGATGAACCTGCAAAAAGGGATAAAACTTGGCAGAAACTCTCTATGAGAGGGTGAATGGAGACTGAAGGTCAGTTCAACAGACCGTAGGTTGAATAGAATCTGGAAAGCAGCAATGCAGAGGAGGCAGGGGTAGGGCTGGAAATAGCTGGACAAGAGCCAAGGGAAGCAGAGTCTTAGAGGAGAAAAAGTCGTAGGGCTAGGACAGACAGCAAAGATGGTAGTAGAAAGCAGAGGGTTATGGGATGACTACGGCCACAAAGACTGGTCTATGGCATGAGAAGAGAGGCTGTGAAAGCTGACACTATTTAGCCTGGAGAAAAAAGGTTGAGAGGATTCTTATGCATGTGTAGAAATACTCGATTAGGGGAATAAAGAAGATGGAGCCAGGCTTTTTTCAGTGGTGTGCAGTGAAAATGGAAGAGGCAGTGGGCACAAACTCACGCAACAGTAAAGTTTCTTCTTATGCATTTCCTTTATTGCAGTTTGTGCTCAGTAGGTAAAGGTTGAGGGGTTCTGGAGTCACCATCCATGGAGATACTCAACACCTGACTGGACAGGGCCCTGAGCAGCCTGCTCCAGTTGACCCCACTTTAGCCAGAGAGGTCTGTCTAGGCAGTCTCCAAGGTGCCTTCCAACCTCAGACATCGTGTGATTCTGCAAGTAGGGGAGACTGGAAGGAGAGTGCTGTGATGAGAAGCCTGGAGTCAAAACAAAAGAGTCGTGTTGGAGAAGTAATAATGGCAAGAGGAGTGAAATAAGGGAAAAATTAGATGTGGGTCATAGACAGCCTAGAGGAGAGATAAGAAAGGATCAGATTTAGAGAAAGCTGAGAAGTGAGCCTGAAACATATTCCAGGATTGCTGTGTGTCACTGTTTTTTAAATGCCAGCATAAAACTGCGAAACTGATGATAAAGTATGATATCCCTCCAAAGTGATGTTCCATATATCTGCATTAGGTTATTAGTCCCTCCCTGTTGCCAAAGCTGCAGGTGTCTCTGCTGGGGACTTGAAAGCTCAAAAGCTATTGATGATTCTGTGGATATCTGCATGATGGCACAGCTTGTTCTGTAAAAGAAAAGACTTTGTACACAGGTGTCAAAGTCAAGCCTTTGTTAGTTAGGAAATGCCAGATTTTGATTGCCCATGCAATCTTTTACTTGTTCCTCTTCAGGGTACATGCTGAGATAATGTGCAATTGTCTCGTTAGTGGTAATCTTTAGCTCATTCAGTGAAGAAGATGATTGTGCTCTGGGGTGTCTCGTAAAGAATCAGTTACTTAATAAAGGGGTGTCTTGGCAGCAAGACACTTACTGGATTTGCAGAAAGTTGAGACTCATTGGCAAAGAAGGCAAAAGACTTGGGGAACAGAGAGAATCCCTTTTTGATGAAAGAAAATGAGCTGTGCTCTCAAAACCCTGGATTGTCTGGAAATTGCAGAGTGATTCTAGGCAGGTCTTATTAAACCAGATATTTCACAAGTGACCATTGATAGCATTTCATCTGGGCCCCTGCACTGGGGTCCTGAGGAGCAAGCTACAGAACTGCTCATTTTTCTTATCTACAACTGGAGTCAGTGGGAGCCTCACTATGCAAAATATTTAGGAATAGTAGCACTGTTGTATTTTTGATGGCCAGTGCTATAGGGAGGTAGCTTTATGGTGGGAAATTACAGAATTTATTAGACCCAGTGGTACACCTGAGGAAAAAAAAAAAAAAGTCAAACAAGTAAACTTCAGGGCATCCAGGCCCATGCTAGGAATGAATGGCTCTGTCTGCAGAACAGCCTCTGGACCTGTGTGCAGCTTGCCAGGCCAGACAAGAGGCACGGCTTAGCCCCTGCCGAGGGGTGAGGGAGGCATATACTGGGGAAAAAGGAGTTCTTGATGTAGAAGATCAATAATTTTGCTCTAGTGTGTATAATACACTATAGATATGGTTAGTTATGTTCCTGCGTGACTTGCAAATGTGAAAATAATGCATAGTTATCTGCTTTGGCATATGGAAAGAAATGACAGGCAATAAGCAGTTTAGCATTAAATTCAGTTATTAATTAACAAGATGTCTAAGCAAAGAATATAGTTCAATTCTGAGCTTGATAACTTTTCCCGAATTCATTTACAGTTTCATTGTCTTTAACAATATGAAAGATTCCTATGGTGATTGGTAATAAAAACTTCTCTGCTTTCCCTTGAGCTTCTTGTGTGTACTGTAAGTGTATTTAAATGGGTACTTTGCCTTTATCTAGTGTGATGCACTGATTTTTGCCAGTGTCTTCCCTGAATTTCCAATCTTGGGCTAGTTTTCTTTTTAATCCTTTTGAACTAGTGTTCAAATTGTTGTCTTTTTCTCTTTCTCAGCTGCCTCTGAGCATTCATAGTCCTTGGCAGAGCACCTAGCTGTGCTTGTCCTCACCAAATACCATTCACATGCTTTTGAAGTGACATTTGCTTGAGAAAGAGGGAAAACTAGTATCAAAATAAATGGTAAAATCAATACAGGCATAGTTAGAATGTTAGATCTTGAGCCCGTAGCTCTTGGTGATATATTTGTGATACCTGATGAAATCCTCTTAATTTTTTAAATCCTTGCTGAAAAAGTCACAAGCATGTGACTTCAATTTATTCCTCATTTCTCTAGAGAAAGTTTGATGGTTTAGCAAGTCATCTTTACATGGGGAACTTCTGAGCAATAGGGAGAGACAATTATGGCCTAAGGCTTTGCTTTATACTCAGATATCCTGTCAACATTTTTTTAAGTTACTTGCTAACCTGTTTATTAATTGCAATATTTGTGCTAATAGTCATAATTGATTCCAATAAAGTGTACTTAACTTTCTCCTAATTTCTCTAAAGACATCATTTGCATGTTCAGAGAAGGTTTTGGAGGTGTCTGAGGTCTCTGTGGTGTGCACAGAAAGATAGCATCTGTGTACTTTGGGGCCCAAGCTGAGTCCTTGCCCAGCCCTCCCTGGTGTTTCCCCACTGCTCTCAGGCCCCCTAATACCTCCATGGCACCACTGGTACCTTCTTGTTGACTTTTTCAAAGACAGCATCCTTCATCTTGCCTTTTCTAATCCCTTTCCTCCTTCTTTCAGAAGGAGGATGGATGTGTGTTTCAGCTGATGCTTGGCTCCAGCCCCATGCATTGCTTTTCTGCGTGGTGAGTGTGATGGCGTATTGCAGCTGCTTCCCAGGAAAAGTGGGGAAGTTTGAGAAATCCAGGATGTCCACTAGAAATGAAGGACAGACTGCATGCCTTTTGCCTTTCCAAGCAAAATACACATTTGTAATCCTGCTCCAGGCAAAGTTCTGGTTTTTGTAGCTGGTTTCTGGGTGTTATGGACAATAAAGTAACTCGCTGCACTTTCTGTCTAGAGGATTCAATAGATATTATTTATCAATCAGGATATGCAAAGTAGCTTCAAAGTAGAATAAGTAGATTCATCTGAATTCATTTCTTTGGGTTTTTAATAGAATTGTTTAAAAAAAATACTTTTCTGTTACAAGAATGTCTCGACTTGTGTACAAGCATAAGGGTGCTGTTGTTTTTCTGCAAGCTGCATTTGTGTTTGTCACATCAAAAATACCATTATTTCCCTATCAGGCAGATCTGCTGCCTTGTAGGGTAGAGATGACCATGAGTTGTACCTGTCCAAGTGTTTCCCAGGTTTCTGGCACCATCAGGTTATATTCCTTGTGCTCCTGTCCCACCACCACCACACCAGGCTGGAAACGTTGTCTCAGCTATTTGAACTTGACAACCAGCAGAGTTCAACTGTGAGTTCTGGATTAATGTTCAAGCACCCCAGGAAATTTTTAGGTAGCTGTAGGAAAGAAAGGTCAGCAGTTTTGAGCAGTGTAGAATATAACCAGCTGTGAAGACTAAAAGATGGGGCTAACTGTACTGTACCAAGTTATAAATTGATTTCTGTGGGATGACAGCTATCCTGACTCTTGCAAGAATTTTTATGCATGTTTCTTACCTGCTGTTAGTTTTAATGATATACTGATAGAAAGGAGGTTTTTGAAAAAAGGTTGAAGTTAATTTTTTTCTCCAAGATAGAAAGAAGTGAGGATATGTCTGTATGTGTGAAAATATTACTTGTTAAAATAATTATTTCAATGTGCAAATGATAAGAACCTACCTTCAACTTTGATGCTTTTTTTTTGTCTTTTTAAACTAGGGACAGCTTTTCTTGCAGTGCTCTGTTAGCAGCAATACTTTGATTTGCATTGTTATGGCTCAGAGAAGTAGTCTTAGTGACACTGAAATTTGCATCGGAAGTTTCAGAGTAATTCAAGCTGCTGGTCTCCAAAATATGCATGTACAGCAGTTCTTCAGTGTTTCAAAGTAGCCTCAGCTGGACACTGGTAGGTGCTTTAAAAAGGCTAGAGAGGACAATGCAAGCTCAATGCCAAAGCTGTGATATGGTTTGTTACTGTAGACATAATGCTCAATGTTTTGCATGGATTCCTTGCCTGTAGATGTTCAGCAGCAGCAATCATTAACCTGAGGAATGCTTGGACGGCTTTCTTAGTAAACCAGGTTGTACTGTCACTCCCTCCACATCCTGTCCTGCCAGCTTCCTCCCTTCTCACTTGGGTCTTCAGACATTCTTATTGCTGGCTAACAATGGCCCTGCCTCTACTGGAAGCCCTGTTGGTTCCTCTGGCTGTTAGCGGGCTGAGGAGATGTCTAGCACTAGATGCCTTCTCATCTTGTGGAGCTGCCGGAGTATCTGGCCTCACATATATGTGCTTTTTCCTTGTGGGACGCATAAACAATGACTCTAGTTCTGCCTGAGTGCCAGAATAGCATTTGTGAAAGCTATTAAAAAGTTTGTAGATGTCAAGTAAATGTATATGATTAAATAAGTGATTCAATTAGTGTAATTAACAGATGGCAGAAACAATTATATATTCATATTTCAGGCCAACAACATTTGGTAGATATAATTACTTTACAGGTGTTAAGTGCCCTTTATTGTGAAATTAGGTATCTCTAAATACTACAGGTAGTCTTCAAAGTGACAGGTAGTTATGAACTTGCAAGGAGGTTAACGACTTTCCTTTTGCATGTGATGTTGGAAAGCTAAATTCAGCTCCTCGGCCTGATACCAACTCAAGAAAGTGGAGGGAAAGAGATGAGCAGGTGTTTTATAATCTGATTTCTAGAAAAAGCCACCAAACGTTACAATGGGTTTAAAATTCACTTTGACGTTTCAGAGGAGATGCAAACTCCAAATAGGCAGGTGTTCAGGGAGGAAGAGACAGCTGGTAGGAAGAACTCCTTTGATTTTTATTTTTTTTTAATCACGTTCTTTTTGTTGTTGTTAATTTGTAGAAGAGTAGACTGTGTATAACTTGGTTTGGGTTCCAGTACAGATTGTGATGACTTGTGGCCAGAAGAGCAAAAATGAGTAAGAGGTTGTAAGTTTATGCTCGTTTTGTAACTGGATTTTTTAAGAGAACCAGAAAGTGTTAATTCACTATAAGCTTTACATAATAAAGTTTGTCAAAGATGATACGTTGCATACACAGAACACAGAAGCAATACACTGTATTTTTTGAAGGTTCTTTGGTTTATGCCTTTATCATTTTCATTAAACAAAAAGAACTAAAAGAATCCATGGAAAATGAAATGTATTTCATTGGCAGGTAAATAAGAAGCTATTAAAATCTGACCGTTTCCACAGATAGAAGGGGTAAGGTAAACAATCAAGAGCAAAGGCTAATCCTTAATTTTCACCTATCTTGATATTTGGTACCTAAAACTATCAAAACCTGGAAAAGAGAAGCCCTGGAGAAGAGAAGGCTGTGTGGAGACCTCATAGCAGCCTTCCAGTATCTGAAGGGGAGGTATAGGGATGCTGGGGAGGGACTCTTCATTAGTGACTGTAGTGATAGGATAAGGGGTAACAGGTTAAAACTTAAACAGGGGAAGTTTAGATTGGACATAAGGAAGAAGTTCTTTACTGTCAGGGTGGTGAGGCACTAGAATGGGTTGCCCGAGGAAGTTGTGAATGCTCCATCCCTGGTGGTGTTCAAGGCCAGGTTGGACAGAGCCTTAGGTGACATGGTTTAGTGTGAGGTGTCCCTGCCCTTGGCAGGGGGGTTGGAACTGGATGATCTTAAGGTCCTTTCCAACCCTAACTGTTCTATGATTCTATGATTCTAAAACATAAGAGTTATTTCAATATTATAATTTAAGCATTGCATCATTTTGATTAAGGCAATTAGATTTGTAGCCTAATTTGTTTCTGTTTGACATCAAAGATTGCTATTTATTAAACAATTTAGGCAACTTAAACACTAGCTTACAAGATCACACTTAGTATGTCCACATTAAAAGTCAAATATTTATACACAGTGTTTCTGCTTCTGTTGATGGTGGTCATGGTTTTCAGCCATGTTTTTCAGGGGACATAGCAATGGTTCTCTTCAAGGATCCAGGAGATCCATTTTAGGGGAAAGGGATCAGAAATTGTGTTGAAGGGAGGAAGGAAATAAGTCTGTCTGGTATAAACTGAAATAGAGTAGGAAACCTTGATGTTTGTAAGCAGTACTAGGTAAATGCTGTAGCACAGGTTACATACATTTGTGCAGTATAAAAGCCTGATACAGTGCTTATTAAGAACTGGGGGGGTGGGGGGGTATTGTGGAGCACTCAAGCTATGGCTCTGCTGCATGTGCTGGGCAAGGGTTGCATTGGCATAGTCATGTCTGTCTCAGTGGACATTCAAATCTCAAGTCCTGGAGCATAAAGAAACCTTCCTAATCATTAAAATGTTTATTTCTTTCCGAAGTTTTCCTGTAGTAAAAATGTCATATGCATTATTCTTGTTATGCAAAATCACAGCCAATGGCAAAAGGTCAACAGTAGCTGTCAAGATTATCAGAGAGTAATTGTAGCAGCTTCATGGCACGTCAAATGTGAAGGCTTTTATTTAATAAGAGTTTACATGGAGTAGCTGGGAAGTAAATATCAAAAGCAAAACAAATGCTGTGCGAAAGAAATGCAAGAGGTTTGTTTTTTTTCACTTTGTGGGTATTTTGCTCTTGCTCACTCAGTCATTTTGAGTCCCTCTGTCGTCACAGCAGATGTTTCATCTCCTTCATCTCTGATTATGTATTTTTGACAGTTTTGAAACCTCTGAACATGTGAGCTGATTATATCATAATTTATTTCTTTTATAACTTTAAAATTTATTTTATTTTTCAATTTTTATTTTGACTAAGGAGCATGGAAATTTACCATTTCAACAAAAAAAGCTCCAAACTGAAAGGCTGTCCTAAACATACAGAATTAGATCTTCTTGGAACAGTTTTAACAAATGCTGCTTGACTTTCCAGTTGTGTATTAGAGGCAAAACAGAATGTTGATAGTTTGCTGTTTTCTTACATATGTGTCATATATGTGAAAACGAAGTAATGCTGCGGATTTGATCCCATATGGTTGAGGAAAGGGAAAGAATTGTGTATGTACTATAAAGCCTGAAAGTATAGGGCAATATGAAATAAAAGGAAAATATTGAATGAATTCATTTAAAACAAAATTTGCTAGATGCGTTCCAAAGTAAAACAAACAAATAAATAAGGTTTTTATTTTGTTGTTGTTGTTTTCTGCTAAGAGAGTATGAAATTAAATATTTGTGGTTTTTTAATTTATTCATTTATTATCCTAAGTGATAATAAACTGTTGAGGGCAGCTGGTTCATTATGCAGTGGGTACATAATAGAGCTAGCCTATTAAAGCTTGACTTAAGAATTTGGATTGCTGTGTAATTCAGTGCTAAGTGACAATTGTTTCCTACTTGTTTAGCATTGGGTCGGTCTGCTTAACCCTCTTTCAGGGTTAGGAAGCACTTTACTATACACAGAATACTGTGTATTCTGAACTGGAGTATTTGTCTTATGGGTTGTAGTTTTATTTCTTTTATAAATCCAGTAATTATTTAAAAAAATGAAGAAGTTTAGGTAGAGATTCCTTGCAATAGAGAATATTCCTTTACTAGTTTGGTATTCAGAGACAGAATTGGCGGCAAAAGATACCAGTTTTAGAAATACAGTATTACGTCTTTAACAGTGATTTATTAATTCTGGCACTATTACAGAAAATCAATTAATTTTCTGTAATAATATGTGGATTGCTATGTCTATGCTGTGTATTGTTGCTATGACATAACTTCTAACCTGCTTGCATTTGCCAAGAAACCTCTAGATTTTTCTCATCAAAACATTCTTTTTGTGAAATATTATTTTGTTCAGGGTGGGGAGGGAAGTAATTCTGAGGCTTTCCTTATTTACTGCGTTAGCTTCTTTCTCAGGTGTGCTATACACAGGGTAACTGCAGTATTTGTACACAAAATGGGGAGTTGATATTACCAGTAACAAATATAAAAGTGTGTTGAAGGAGGCTTCCCAGGATGTTTGATAACTGTGACTCTTAAACTGAAAGATACAGATGGAAATACATACCTCACCTTCATATGGAAAGAAGTTGATTCTGAAATATGATAATTAATAAATGTCATAATAAGTGTCCAGTATACTGATAATCTACAGAGGAATTGTAAAAGCTATTCTTTAAAGGTTACTTGTCTATCCATGTATCAACAGTGAAATCTGAGTAAGGGGATAAAGTACATAGAATAATTTAAAGTAATTGTATACTGTATTATGAATTAGCTGTAATGTAACTCATGAGATTTTCCTTCAGGTGTTTGGAAAGTTTGTAGTGTGTTGTTATTAGAGATTTTGTCTTAATTTACCCAGACTTCAGCTCCGAGTGTTAAGCAGAAGAGGGTGAAAACTTGTATTTTTGACTGTGTTAGTTCAATTCAGACTGTGAAATTTCCTCTGCTGGAATTCTGTTTTATTTAAGGCTTAGTTAATTCAGCATCTAATGTCTTGATAAAAATCTATGTGACAGCTTGTTTATTGATTTATAGTATACACTTGCAAGACTAAAGGAAAATGGATGAGAAGGCAGTCCACTCCTTCACACAACAGAAGCCTAAGGCTGTCTGGACCTGAGGTGTTTTCTCTCGTTTCTATGTGGAGGGGAGGTGGGCTGAAGGGAATGAGAGGCTGGCGTTCCAGCCATAATTTTGGGTGTTGTTGTGTCCCTTCTGATTTTTCTGTAGAAGACATGAGCTCTTCAGAGATGCCCCATTCAGGTCAAAGCCCTGAGAAAGCAAGAGAGGTCCTGGCACTGGTAGAGAGAAGGTAGAGAATCTGGGGTATATTAATACTGATTTTTAAAATGCTTTTCAGATTGTTGCGAAGATTATAAACACATTTGTGACAAGTTCACAGTGAATGTATCAGTATCTCAGTACTGCATTTCTTGTTTGCAAGTAATAAAATGCAGAATACCGTAGATTTATGCCTTGGTGTGGAATGAGAGTTATCTTGCATTGCTGTGTCTGTGTTTGGAGTTGCTGATGTTATTGTGTCCTGGGTTAAACCATGACACATTGTTAGATCAAATCAAGAGCAGGGAAATATTTTTCTAACTGTGGTAGGAGAATCCAACTGAGCCTTCAAGATGGAGCATTTTTGGAGTATAAGCATTAAGGGAGCCAGGTGAGGCAGGGGGAGAAGAGGAGTGTTCATGGAGAAAGCGAAGAACACTCTAATGTTGATAATGCCAGAAGACAGTATTTTAAAATGGAAAAAAATCTTATATAGAGTAGCAAAATGAGATCAAATGTTTTTATTTTAATTGTGTTGATGCTTGTTCAGATTTGAGTTATTTGGTTTTGAAAACCCTAAAGAAAACCAGGCAAAACTACAAGTGCACTCACAGTGGTTTTCCTGGTCAGAAGTTGCAGGAGCATTTTAAGTGGGAAGGATTAGGTTTCAGAGAAGTATGTTTACGTTTGGCCTCTGACTCTAATTCACATTGTCCTTGGGGAAGCTTCAGAGACTTTCAGTGAGACACTAGTCTTTAAGAAAAAAATTGTATGAATGTTCTTTGCAGTGAAGCATGACTTCTCTTTTTGTGTTGTTTATATAGGGAGATGGTGTAACCCCTTTTCCAGTGCTTTGACATTCTTTTCTGCTTTTGTTTTATTTTTCTCTGCAGTTGATAATATGCCTTAATTGTCGTATTTTAATTTAGACAAATGTGTGTAAAAGTAGTCTTCATTTTGGGCAACGGCTGAAGTAAACTAATAAAATGCTTGTAGATAGGTTTACTGGCTCTCACTTTAGCTTGTTGTGTTTACTTTTAATCTTTTACATCTTTTGATTGCGAATTGCAATCAGATTTACATTTTGAGCTGCTAAGTGAGAATCTGCAAAGGCAAGATAGCTCACGATATAAATTTATGACATTACACTTGTTGATATTTTGCACTTGCTTTGAGATTTAAATTTGGGGTTTAATTTTTACTTTTTTCCCCTCCTCTCATAGTTTATAAAATAATGATAGCATAGCTAATACGCCCTACCGTGTACACACAAATGTAAATAAATGCATGTATTTAGAAGTAGTACAGAAACCCAAAAAGAATTGTGAGGGACATAGGTCAGAAGTCAGCAGTGTTTCTTTGCATAGTGCTATGATAAAAACAGGATCATATCTACGAGGAAAGATGTGATTTTATGAATATGACCAGTACTGGTTTACTGCACACACATCTGGTGTGCATGCTTTCACCACACTGATGAAGATCTGGGAGGAATGGAGAAAAGAGCAACAAAAAGAGTCGTAGTTTAAGATGTAATCTTACAGAAATTGACTTAAAGGTCTCAATCGTTTAAGTCTATCAAAGAGAAGGTGAGAGGTGAATATACAGTATGTATGTATGAGGGAAGCAATACCAGGTACAAAAGGCCTTTTTTCTCTGGAGAAGGAAAAATGTAAGAACCTCAAATGACTGCATGCTGAGGTCAGGCTCATTTAAATTAGAATTAAGGCACAATTATTTATCTGTAACAGTGAGGCTATTAATCACTGGAACAAATTACTGAGAAAAGTGGTGGGAACAGACAATTGCCATAAATTATATCTCTCTGAGGAATTACCACTGTTTTCAGTTATTGGTTTCACCAAAGAGGCATATTGTGGAATCCAGGTACATTATCTGAAGGCAATTGAGCTCAAGCAGTAGCACGAGCCACATAACACTAGGATATTATCAGCTGTGGGCTACCAAAGCATAGTTGTAATTGTAGCTACAGCTCCGTCATTTGCTTTTACTTCATACCAGTATAATTAAAAAAAAATCTTATCCTCTTGACCTTTTCCGAGGAATGTTAAAGAGGTGAAAGTTGTTAAATTTTCATACTCAAATGGAAATGAAGGTAACACAGATTTTACAATCTCACTTACCTTTGCAATGAGTCAGTATCATTTTGTTGTAAATAAAATCTGGTATCTTTTGACTTTATTACATGTCCTTCTCAAATGCCAAATGCTGATTGTTATAATCAGGCTTTTAAACCACTGTGTCAACAGCAGGCTGTGTAAAACTGTCTCCAGCCAGTTCTGTTAAAGACAAAGCTGTTTCATTTGTGGGCTTTTTAATTTAATTAACTTCTTGTGAGTCTATGGATAACTTCCTCTTCTGATATTTTATATTTTGGTAACTTCAAATTTATGTTGGATCTGTTAATCATGATAAAATAATTAAAGCTAACTCAGAGTATTTCAGTTCCTTTCTAAGATATATAGTTTTCCTAGCATGCTACTCAGTCATAGCCTGATCAAAACAGACAAGCAAGAATGAGACTTCAGAGCCAGCAACAACAAAGAAACCAAGCAGACATTTCACATAAATATCCTTGAAGATTTTTGTGTCTAGGAAAGAAAATCTGAATTTAAATGGAGAGTAGATAAAAACAAAACAAAATAAAAACCAACCAAACGCACACACACACAAAAACAAACAAAAAAAAAAAAACAACCAAAAAAACAATCAGCAGGCTCCTCAGCAGCTTCATTTCATATGCCCTGCTTAATTAGGTAGTTGACCCTTTGGAATGAATGCCTACTAGATGTGTTTCTTGAGGGACACGTTCCTCTGGAGCCAAACTGCAAGTAGAGCATGGATTACATTCTTTGCTTAGATACTTCTGTAGCTGTGGTGACTTTTTTGCTGAAGCCCTTCACGAATTATATTTGAAGTGCACCCTGTGCTCTCACTTCACAGAGTATATGCCCCCTTTGCTACAGACTATATATCACTTATATAAGCCAGTTCTACGGCCCTGGCACACATATCTGATGATAGACCTCATTATTAAATAAACTAGTTCACCCTCTTAATAATTGGTTTGATTTAAATGCTTAGCTGTGAAAATAATATATTCTATCAGCCTCTTCAATTGCTGTATAAAGCCTTTGCTCAAAACCAGTTAATACAGATCACTCATTTTGTTGCAGTGCTGAAAAGAGCAGTGTATTAGCTTGGTGCTATAGCAGGTATAAAAGAGACTTTGGTTTGGATTCTTCTCAAGCGTTCTGTGATGTCATGATTCAGTCTGCCTTTCAGATATCCAAGTCAAAAGTAACAAGTGAAGGGCTACTGGTAAAGGCAAACGCGTGCTTAGAGGTTTTTAGTTGCTGTGTTTTGCCTGTTAGCACATGTAATTGTTGTGGCTCAAATTAATAATTATATTATAGTTTTGCCTAAATATTGAAGTAGCCAGTACACATGGGAGGGCAAGAGCAGCTATCATTGCAAGGCTCAAATCAAGGAGAAAGAGAAAAAGAAGATGGTTATGAAGAGTATAGCCAGTGTGAGATTAAGAATGGCATGGCTAGCTGGTATGAATGGGTATGAATGTGAATGGAATTGCCATAAAAGGGAATGCAAAAGATGTCAAGACTCAGGTGTATTTGGAATATAAGTAAAAAATTATCATTACCAGTCATAAAAGTCTTAAACTCTGAGGAGTTTCAGTGCCTCACCACCTTTAGAGTAAAGAACTTCTTCTTTATATCCAATCTAAACTTCCCCTGTTTAAGTTTTAACCCGTTACCCCTTGTCCTATCACTACAGTCCCTAATGAAGAGTCCCTCCCCAGCATCCCTATAGCTCCCCTTCAGATACTATGAGCTGATGGTTTGACTGTGGTTTAACAGATGGGGGGGGGGATAAAAAAAAAAAAAAAATAAAATAAAAAAGAGAAAAGCTAGCCCTAAAATTGCCTAACAGACATTCAGGATGATTTTAAAGCCTTTCATTATAAGTTAGGAGGAAGAGATTGTTGTTCTTTTTATTCTTAAGCATTTGGTGCACTCTGCAGTAAATCTCATTTAAGTGACAGACATAATGCTGGTGTCCAACAATTAGTCTGCACTTCCAAATTAATACTGTGTTTGCCTATATGGCCTTGACTTGACTAATTGGCTGCCTTTCCTTGTTGCATTCTGTTGTGACTGTATGATGACAGTGATTCAGCATGTACAGCATAGGCATAAAAAAATAATTTAATAGCTCCATTTACTCAGCAGGTATGATTGACACTCTCTTGGGTGACTTACAGTACTGCTGGTTGGAGTAGAACATTGGCAGTTGCTTTGCAGTGACAGTGAAGCCAAGACAACTGTGCTAGTGTAATATCTTTCTGAAAGTCAGAACATGGTAAAATTAGTGATTATAGACGCTGACCTAGATAGATCTCTAGGTGGGTATCTAGCATAACAGAACAGATAGTAAAAAGAGGTGACTCCTGCAAGTGAAGAACTAATTCATTACATTTGCATGTGAATGAAAGGTAGGTTTGTATTTAACAACACCATCTGTTCTGTATAAAGTAGGATCAATTGTTCATTACTTAATTTTTATGAAAACACCTTTTGAAAGGAGGGTAAGTTATTATCAACAGCATCTAAAATTGTTTGCTGCTTCCAGTAAGTTGCTGCATTTGCCATCTTTTTCTGTTATCGTTCATCCAGCTTTACTGTCAAGTGAAAATACTCTGGGATAGTTTTTCAGGAGCATTTTTTGTGTCTTGGGATCATGGGATAAACCACAAGACTTCACAGTAAGTTTTCAAAGAGAAAATTGTTTCTAAAATAAATTACCTTCTTTTACTGTAGGGTGAGTTATTTTATATTTTCCAGGTTTCTGCTTAGACAGGAAGCAGTAGCTTTGCAAAACACTATCTGGCTGAAAGTAAAGCAGCAGGGCAGCTTCTTTAGAGTGTTTAATTCAGCTAAATGTTAAATGGAAATGTATTATTTAGGTTTCATGGTCTCTTTTAGAAGGCATTTCCCCAACTTTCTAGTGCCTGTTTGCAGCGGAGGCCTTTTTGTTGCTTTTGCATTCTTTGTGGTAAGGACCCTGTTTCATGGTAGAGGAGAGGTGCTCATGAGCTCATTTCTGCAGACCCCTGCTACTTTTGAGTGAAGGTAGTCCAAGAACAAAAGGTCTGTAGCATTAGGTCCCAGTTCCCAAAATGGCCTTACAAATTTTCATAGCCAGATGATGGTAGGAAAGAGAATTGATACCATGTGAGTTCTGCACAGCAAGTTGACATAAAAAGCAAATATTCCTTGTCATCCTTTCCCTTTGTGAAAACAGACATTTTAAAGAAATTCTGAGGGACGAGAGGGAGCAGAGCTTCTTTGGAATTTAATAACTTTGGCCTGTATTTTCTATTGAAAATTTCACTACTGTTCCATTAGCAAATCATAAACAGTGCTTTGCCTATTCACTCAAGAATACATTCTGTTTTCTCAGTTACATCAAGGAATGAAATTGGGTTGCGTAAAATGTACAGGAAGTTTTTCATTGTATAAAGTATCTGTAAAGAAATACCAGCTTTAAAGGTGTGCTGGAGGCATAAAGAAAAAGGATTCTTTAACCTGGGACAAGTATGACAATTCGGTAGTTACTTGGCATGGGTCATTGACCAATAGATTGAGAAGAGTTTTCACAGGTGGCTGAGTGACTTAAGTAATAAAATTTCATCAAAATCCAAAGGTAATAAAAGATTACAGTAATCAGGTATCTAATTTTTAAAAAAAATAATTTGTCTCTTGGCCCCTTACCAGCATTTTTAGAGTTCTGAGTATCTTTGTGAATAGTTTCTGATTTTCTTCAAGATTTTAATGTCAGATGAATTCTTCTTTGCTCAACTGTGGTTTTTTTGGTCAGCTTTTATGACGAAAACAAGTTTGCTTATATTTTGAGTCAATGAATGAATGTATGAACCAATGAAAAAAAAATAAGCCAATTTACTACATAAATTTACAGATGCTTAAGGAAAACTTTTCTGTACAACAGGAGCTACAAGTTTGGAACCCAGGGGCTACAGGAACCGCATGGGATGAAATGGCAACAGGGGCAAACCAGGTTAAGGATGTTTCAGTAGGTGTGCAGAGAGAGAGAATGTATTTTGGTGGGTGTTTTATCTGTATGTGAGGAAACATGTATGTGAACAAGTATCTGTGTATGTGCATATATATATCTGTGTATATATATATAACACATATAGTTTTAAGTGGGCATCATAATTACTACTTGCAGTTTTCAGTTCTTAGTCATCAGAGGTGAATGTGGCCCTAACTTTATTCAAAGTTTGTTCTTTTGTTCTTACTATTTATTTTTTATATAATGTGCTCTACATTGGGTCATTTTCTTTCATATGCTGATATCTATGCTTGCTGACTTGGACCACAATTTTTATATACAGGACAAAGGAACTGAATCTTTAATGATATCCACAGAAAACTCTTATTTTGCTTATTCAGTCTACTCCAACACAGGCATTTTGCATAATACTCATAACATCCTAAGTTCCTACATATATTGTTTGTAAACAAAACCATAAAAAGATGTGCATTGGAGAAAAATGAAAAATGTGTCATCTAAGCAAACTAGTGATTTATATTCAAATAAATGTTAGTAAATGCTTTCTTCGTGATGTTGAATGGTTAGGTTCAGTGTTAAGGTAGGTAAAAAGTATATATGTCTGTTCTTAAAATATATTTATATATTCTTTTTTAATATATTCATAATATGATTTTTAGATTATGAGTCTTCCATTCTGATTTAATATATTCATGCCACTAATACGTAAGTCATAAGTTCATTTTCTTTCCCCATCACTATTAATTTTGTAATATACTTCGTGCAAACTTCACCACTGCAGTCCTGGAATTCATAGGAATTTTGTAATGCTAGGATTTGCCTGTGTTTACTCTTGCAGTCTGATTCTTGTTGACCTGCTGATTCATGTTTTACATCACCATGTTTTGTTCATCTGGAGGAATGAGCTTAAAAAGGTCATGCCAGCTTTTGCTCTCTTCTCCTACACTATATATCTCCTTTTAATTTAGACTGGGGAGCGGGGGGGAGGGGGGCGGGAGGAGAGCAGGAAAAAAGTGGATTTCTGCAGCTAGGCGAAACTGAAGAAATCAATTCAACGGAATTTATTATCAAGGGATGTCTAATCTCTAAAGCTAATACGAGACTTCACAGCTATTGATTACATGCTAAGGATGCACAAACTGTTGATCATGCATGGAGGCAATAGGATAAACATACTACCAAGAGGGAACGGACAAATAATTGTCAGTAGTGGAGTTTTATTCATCTCTACTCTGAAGCAAGGACAGCTATACTTTGTATCCAAAAAGGCACGTCGTAAAATATACAGAATATCCCCTCATTGCTACTGAAACCAGTGTAATACAGCTGATTATCTATGTAATAATTCAGATGTTTTCTTCAGCTCCCTGAGGTATGTGGTCAATAAGAAATTTGTAAGCTGGCTTAATAAGGCAGTTGCTACATGAAGTGAGAAGAGAAAAAGCTCATAGATTTTCATGCAATTGCATTTTAACCTTCATTTGAAACATAATAAATCTGTAGTGCTGGTACAGTATAAATGCCATTGTTTCATTTATTCTGGGTTCATATTTCATACAGTGAGAAGATGGACATACTAGTACACATAAAGTGGACTCTTTTTGTGTTTGCATTTATATTTGTTTTGTATTCTCTATGTGTTACACATCTGAGAAAGGAGATGCAGGGTAATGCCTTAGATTTTTATTGCGGAAATATGTACCTGTTAATTTTTCATTTTATGTCAGACTGCTGAAATTACTTCAAATTGTACAAATTCTGCCAACTTTGATTTCTCTTTCATGATCGCACTGTATTCATGCTTCTAAGTTTAAAAAGATTGAGTGCCCAAGTTTTCAGATTTGGCTGCCTGAAGTCAGGCCTCTAAACTGATGACATGGAACAAGATATGAACACAAAAAAAAAAAAAAAGCCAAAACAAACAAAACCTGTATTTACGTACAAGACAGCCTGGCTTTTATATATTCTGAGTATGATGGAATGCAGATACTACAACGTTTGGAATACCCAGAATAATAACTTATTCCAATAATACGTAAAAAGTCTGTATCAATCCAGTTGGTAGTATGATGCTGTGTGTGTTTGACTTGAAATAAACATAAATAGGTAGGAAAGAGTCCCTGGCTAAAGTTAAGCAGTTCATGAACTACATGAATGTGAAAAACAAGAAACTTGATTAGGAGTTACAAGAATTATTCTGTCATAAAGACAGTATGATGCAAGGAAATGAGAATGGAATTCATGGCATTCTTGGGATGTCTGAATAAATCAGGTCTTCCTGAAATACCAACATATTGTTAAATAATGGAGTTATTGGGAGTTAGTCTGAACTAAATTTTTTGGGAATTGTAGATTAATAATCCTCAAAACACAGGGATTTCATCATGGATATTCTAGAACAGTTCATGGTATCTAAGGATTTTTGTTAGCTTTGTTCATAACATAATTATAGGAGGCTCCTTGGACATGTAGCGTATCACCCACTGAAGTGCAGAAGTGATCATAGTCAATGCACGTAGTTCTTGCTCAGGATTTGGCTGTCTGTTGAAATGTATAACTTCAATCCTTTTCAATGAGTAATACACCTGTATATATAACGATCTTAACCAATTTTACAATGTGAGGGAACCTAGTATCTATATACCAACAGGGATGTGAAAGATAGCAGGAAAGGATTCTATAGTTACATTGCAAATAAAAGACAGACTAGGGACAACGTAGGCCCTCTCCATAAGCTATTGTGAGAACTGGGTACCCTACAGTTGGAGAAAGCTGAGGTTCTTAATGACTTCTTTGCCTCAGTCTTCACGGGCAAATGCTCTGAACACACCACCTAAGTCTTGGAAGGCAGACGCAGGGACTGTGAGAATGAGGACCTTAGGCCCACTGTAGGAGAGGATCTGGTTCGAGATCATCTTAAGAACCTGAATATACAAAGTCCATGGGACCTGATGAAATCCATCTGCGGGTCCTGAAGGAGCTGGTGAATGAAGTTGCTAAGCCACCGTCCATTACATTTGAAAAAACATGGCAATCAGGTGAAGTTCGCGATGACTGGAAAAAGGGAAATATAACCCCCATTTTCAAGACAGGGAAAGCGGATGACCCAGGGTATTACAGAGCAGTCAGTCTCACCACTATGCCTGGCAAAGTCTTGGAGCAGATTCTCCTGGAAGGCATGATAAGGCACATGAAAAACAACAAGGTGCTTGGTGACAGCCAGCATGGCTTCACTAAAGGGAAATCCTGCCTGACCAACTTGGTGGCCTTCTATGGTGGGGCTACGGAACTGATGGACAGGGGCAGAGCAGTTGATGTCATCTACCTGGAGTCATGCAAATCGTTTTACATTGTCCAGCACAACTTACTTGTTTCTGAATTGGAGATACATCAATTTGATGGATGGACCACTCAGTGGATAAAGAACTGTCTGGATGGCTGCATGCAAAGAGTTCTGGTCAATGGCTCAATGTGCAGCTGGAGACCAGTAACGAGTGGTGTCCCTCAGGGATCAAGAACTGTCTGGATGGCTGCATGCAAAGAGTTCTGGTCAGTGGGTCAATGTCTGGCTGGAGACCAGTAACGAGTGGTGTCCCTCAGGGATTGGTGTTGGGACCGGTCTTGTTCAACATCTTTGTCACTGACATGGACAGTGGGATTGAGTGTGCCCTCAGCAAGTTTGCTGATGACACCAAGCTGTGTGGTTCGGTTGATACCGTGGAGGGAAGGAATGCCATCCAGAGGGACCTTGACACACTTGTGAGGTGGGCTGATGCCAACTTCATGAAGTTTAACCATGCCAACTGCAAGGTCCTACCCCTGGGTCAGAGCAATCCCAGGCACAGCTACACATTGGGCAAAGAAGAGATTCAGAGCAGCCCTGCAGAGAAGGACTTGGGGATGTTGGTCAATGAGAAAACGAACATGAGCCGGCTTCAGTGTGCGCTTGCAGCCCAGAAAGCCAACTGTATCCTGGGCTGCATCAAAAGGAGCGTGACCAGCAGGTTGAAGGAGGTGATCCTGCCCCTTTACTCTGCTCTTGTGAGACCTCACTTGGAGTATTGTGTGCAGTCCTGCTGTCCTCAACACAAAAACGACATGGAACTGTTGGAACAAGTCCAGAGGAGGGCCACGAGGATGATCAGGGGACTGGAGCACCTCCCATATGAAGATAGGCTGAGAAAGTTGGGGCTATTCAGCCTGGAGAAGAGAAGGCTGCTTGGAGACCTCATAGCAGCCTTCCAGTATCTGAAGGGGGACTATAAGGATGCTGAGGAGGGACCCTTCATTAGGGACCTTCATTAGGGACTGTAGTGACAGGACAAGGGGTAACGGGTTCAAACTTAAACAGGGGAAGTTTAGATTGGATAAAAGGAAGAAGTTCTTTCCTGTTAGGTTGGTGAGGCACAGGAATAGGTTGCCCAGGGAAGCTGTGAATGCTCCATCCCTCGTGGTGTTCAAGGCCAGGTTGGATAGAGCCTTGGGTGACATGGTTTAGTGTGAGGTGTCCCTGCCCATGTCAGGGGGTTGGAACTAGATGATCTTAAGGTCCTTTCCAACCCTAACTATTCTATGATTCTATATATAAAACCTTTCTATGTGATTCATTGTCTGCTAATGAAAAATGTAATTATTGAGAGTAATGCAACTGAAATGAGAAAGCGAGAAACCATTGTCTATAAGTTTCTTTCTGCACATTTGATAGCTCTGGTCTGGTTTGGGTTGCACTTCCTCCAGTGTTTTTCACTTATGTCATTCTTCCATACTCTTACCAGGAGTCTTTTTAAATTGTATTTAGAATTGAAGAATTCTTTACAGCAGCAGGACTATAACATTAAGTCTTCGTTTGTTTGTTTGTTTGTTCTGTTTTGGAAACATTTTAGTTGTAGCACCTTGTATGAAAGCAGCAGGAGCCACAGTGACATCTTAGAATAATCCTCTTTTTATTTCCCACATGCCAAGAAGAGACCCATCTTGGAAAGGTCAGAAGCCACAGGACAGAGAGACTCATGTTCTCATAGATGAAAAGTCTGGGGCTGTTCAATGACTGTTCAGATTGAGGATTCTATGTCATTTTTGTTTGGTTTGGTTTTTGCTTTGCAAAACTGCAAGGCAAGATAATTAAGAGAGCCCCTGCAAGATACACCATGTTTTAAATTATGAGGATACTATCTTAAGCCAAAGTTACTCTACTACTTTAATAATTATCACACATTTGCTTTTGAATGTCAGAGTTTTTATTTAATATAAGCCCCACATCTCTCTGCAGTATCCTCAAACCTTATCCAAATTTCTGCATTATCTCACACCATGTCCAGTTACTTTTTGCCTCCTGTGTCACCAATGAAGGGAACCTGGGTCACTCTTAAACTGGTTATGAATTTCAGTCAGTGTGGTTAAAGCAGAAATTTAAAGTCAGTGTAATGCTGTACCCGAAGGAGTTAGCTGGGAGCAGGATAGGGATCCCAAAGTTGCTGGTTCTGAAACTGTGAAGGCTTTTGTTTTCACTGCCATCTCTGTATAAATTTCTACAAAGAGGCTCTGATACTGACCTGTCAGATCACGTGTTGCTTATCAAGCACTAAAGAAATTGAATTTAATTTTATCTGTTATCTGGAGTGTCTTATTAAATCTTCCTGCAGTTGAGAGGTGGTATGGGGTCAACAGGTTCTGTCTCTTTTGCCATCTACCCGTGGATTATTAACCTTTGGAGAATTACTAAAGCTGTTCTTCGTTTTATCCCGTAAAGTTGGGTTAAATCTTCTTGATCCATAAATTGTTGCGAGTGAGTTCCATGTGCTTATAATTCTTTTATTTAACATGATTCCTGGGTAAGGAATGAAGACTTAGTAATCTGTGCTAGTATAGAGATCTTTTTTATTATTCTGGGGGTTTTATTTTTTTTATAGTCTCCCAATGCCTCTGGTTTTAATTGGTTCAGTTAGCATAAAAACAGTCAGATTGGATGATGAGGCAATAGGCACTTGGTAGTATTTGTTTGCCAGAGATAAAGGGAGGGTGAGGAGGAGGAAGATAACAGAGCTGGGTATTGCTAGGCATTGAAAGCAAAGGGCAGAGAGAGAAGCTGGCCATAAGCAGAGATGGGAATGGAGCAGAGGTTGTAGTAGCAGCCTATATGCAGGAAGGGTCTGACAGAAGGGAGCCTGCCACCAGCAGTGAGGCCTGGGAAGATCTAAAGCCACCCTGCCATCACCACCACCAAATCCTCCCTATGCCTTACTGCCATATATCTGTTTGAAGATGTGAATATCCTGACTGGCAGAAGCTGTCTTAAGAGCTTGATACAGTCACAGGATATTGAATTTCCTTTAACAGCAGAAGCCCTGAGTACTTTCTGCTATCACCAAAAGGAATTTTCTCCCATCTCAGACATACTTTCTGCTGGAGAAAAAGGCTTGAAGAAATAAATTATGAATACCTCCTCCCTAAAATTTTCATTTTAAATGCAAGATCTGATGCAAAATAATATGCAGTTTAACTCAAATTTGAAGCTCTCAATCAAGAAATCTTTCGAAATGAGTAAGCCAAACTGTTGTTTTTTAAATAACTTGTCCTTATGTTTTTTAAATAACTTGTCCTTATGCTCAGCTATTCACTTAGTGTCTGGCCATGTTCCGCTTTGTCAGAGTTACTCTAAGAAAAAAAAAAAACAAAACCACCACCAGCAACCAAAAAAAAACAAACCCCAAAAATAAAAAAAAATAACACCGCCCCCCACCCCCCCAAAAAAAAAGCCCCCTTAGAAGTGAGGAGTGGAGTTAGCGTTTTAGTGGAAACATCGGCAAATAAACTGCTGATGATGATGCTGGCTGATGCAATGTGGTGGCCAGAACACCGGTGACCTGGGAGCTGGGTAGCGTTCAGTTTTCTTATAGCCCTGGCAGTAAATCACTTTGTAGCTTTGAACAAGCTATTAACCTTTTTGTGTCTTTTTCTCCTTGCAGAAAAGGATTAACACCATTTACCTGTCTCATAGGGGTAATTAGTAGATTAATGTTTGGAAAATATTAAGTGCTTTCTGCCATTATTATTGAAATTTCAGCTGATAGGATAAGGAACGAACAGATATTTTGAGACCCTTATTTCTTCCCTCTTTGACATAGAGTACAAATTTGACGTGAGTTATTCAGCAAGAAGTGAGAGTCATTTGTTTGAATGTCCATGCTTTTTGAATAAAAGTTCTAGATGTGACTGAAAGAAAAAGGTGGGAAAACTGCAACTGGAAAGACAAGATGTGAATTGATTTCCCAGGATTAGTAGCACTGAAAAAGTATCCGGAGGTCAGAAGTGAACGCATAAATTGAAATTAAATCCCAGTAGCATTAAGGAAGTGTTTTTGTGAAACACAGATCTTAATGTGTAATGGGAAAAGGGAGAAATGGAAGACAAACACTTCTTTTTGCCCTCATCAAGGCAGTTGCTCTTAATGAAATGCAGAGATTTTTGGGAAGCCTACTCAAAATTTCAGTGGTGCTTTATCTGAGAAAAATAATTATTTGAAAATTGCTTTCTACTAAGGTGTTACAGATGGAGGTTTTGTGGTGTGGTAGTTTAAAACAATTGGTCTTTACCTCTGGAGAGCCCGAGATGAATGTTGCCCAGAAGCAAGAGTAAAATTGTGTTTTTAAAGCATCATTTTAGGAGCAGTGGGACAGTTGGCAGAGTTTACCAAAGCTGTTGAGAGACTCTGCAGACTTTAATTACCATCTCAATATTGCAGAAGTTTAATTTCTGCCAAAGAACGGAATAATTGTGAGAAAGCGAGATCACACTCTGTCTTTCATTCTTTCCTTTTTGACAGGTGAATAAAGGATGCTTTTCAGTATCTCTTCTGATCCTGTAACACACTTGTAAAATTTGCATAGAATTCTAAAATAATGTTTCTTTAAGATTAACAAAGCTTTTATTTTTTCTTCTCTTTTGAAAGTGCATAGGGTGAATGCAGTTTAAGTCTTGTCATGAAAGAAGCAAGATGAAAATTGAGTGAATTTTCTTTTACTGATTACTCAGCTTCAGACATTAACAGGTTCAGCCTTCATGACTAGACAACATGTATTATGTTGTGTTTATATTAGAGGCTCCAATAAATTTTAAGTTCAGGTTTGAATTCCATCTCTGCTGTGAGGTGATTGAGACAAAACCTAGGTTAGTAAAACAAAAAGGAAATTATTAAAATGAAAATACTGATTCCTTGGAGACTCCTGCCAGCAATTTCAGTAGCTGTGCTGTGTTGCTGCCCCCTTTTTTTGTCTTTTTTTGACTGCCTCAGACTTGTCTGTTCTTGCTAAAGCACCAGCCATTGTTTACTCTATAAGCCCCCTTTTTTTTTACCTTCTCTTCAAGTGTCTTATCTCTCAAGGACCTTTTCAATGCCATCTTTCGGATTCACATCTCTGTTGTTACAGTGTACCTTATGTTGAGAAAGCTACTGGCCAGGATTTCTACTTACTCATTTGTATTTTTTACCATGTATATGATAAATCAGCATTTAAGGGCAAAGAGAACATGCTTTTTCAAAATCCAGAAAGGGAACAGATCATGGAAACAAATAGCACTTTTTTTAATCCTCAACACTCATCATGTTACATGGGATACCTTTATGTTATATTTAGAATTTGATTGTTTTGATGTTAGAAACTAAATGTTTGCAGTTTGTCTGACAAACTGCATGCTGAATAGATTACACTGATTCACATTTCCTTATTTCAATATACCATCTGTGCTTTTGGCAGGTTGTTAGCCTGTTTGGGACAGTAGTTGCATAAATGCAAGTTACAAAGAACTGTTATGCCCAGAAAAAGAAATCCTGTATTTCATTTCCTTGAACAATCTTGACTCTACCTTACACAAGCAAGAATACAAGGCTGAAGCTGTACCTACAGCAGGCTTTATTTTCTCTGATGAAGAAAGATGTATTATGAGGGTATAAAGAACCCTTGCTATATTTCCAGTGAAACTCTAGTATATATAGTCATGGTCATGATTTTCATTGTGTAATAATTTTAATTAAGTTTAATGATAAAAGTTAGCCTTGCATGAGGAATGAATGCACTAGGGAGATAATGAAACATTGATGACAGCTTGGGGAGCATCTCGTACTCTGCTGGTGGAACTACATGTGTGGAGAGCAGCTGAGCTTGGGTAGCAGGTCAGAGATACCCGTTCAGAACAATGTAGAGGCAAAGTTTTGGGGATCAAAAAGAAGCAGGATGCAAGTACATATCCAGAAGCACTTTTTGTACCATTTCTAAGGGGGTTTGCTTGAATGAATAACTTAATTACTACATAATAAACAATAATTAATATCTGCATGACTTTTGTAACTGCTAGCTCAGTAAGGTAATTAGTATAATTAGTATACAGCATTGCTTGATGGCATGATAAATCAGAGTACAGTTGTTGACTCTTTACCACTGTGATGTGTTACGTAATTTACACAGGTGAAGAAAAAACTGGTAAGGGGGCATTCAAGAAGGGAAGCCAGCAGTGACAGCTGGGTGGCCTTTTGGTCGCTTTTCTTGCATCTGCTAATTAACTGTTCTTTTTTCTCACTGTTGCTAAGTCTTAATCACTGATTGAAGCCTGCAAAGAGAGGCCAGAGAAGAATGAAGTAAAAAAAGACTGTCAGTATCTTTTCACTTCAGGGTACCTGTACAAAGGATGATAACTTCTAGTAATGAGTCCATATTTGTTGGGTACCTCCTTTACTTTCATGTTCCCAGAGGTATCATCTACCAGCTACAGTTCAGTGCAAGGATGAAGAATGTTAATGATGTTTTTCTTTATTATACTCTGCTTTCTAGAACCTATGAGAACACCGAAAACTTTGAAGATTGCTGAGATACAGGCCAGACACATTGCTGTGGATTGGGAATCTCTGGGTTACAACATCACTCGCTGCCACACTTTCAATGTCACTATATGCTACCACTACTTCTGCAGACACAATGAGAGCAAGGCGGACTGCTTGGACATGGACCCTAAAGCACCCCAGCATGTTGTGGATCACCTGCCTCCCTACACGAATGTCAGCCTCAAAATGATCTTAACCAACCCAGAAGGGAGGAAGGAAAGTGAAGAGACCGTTATCCAGACAGATGAAGATGGTATGTCTACATACTGTTATAGAAATTAAATCCAAGTCCAGTCTAGACAGGTGAAAGGAAATGACTGTGTGTGTTACAATGTGTGTCCTGAAGGATGGAAGTTCTCTTCTATTAAAGTATTAATTAGCCCCAAAATGATAGCGGTATATAATTATTATAGCTGTCACCCTGCATATATAGCTGAAACTGTCCATGTAGCACAAGTCAAACTGAATCTCTCTCTTGCACGAAAAAGGAGGATGGCTTCCCAGTAATTCCAAAAATGCCTTAATGCAGGTGATGAGAAACACATGGTGGTGTTAGGGGAGGTCGTCTTCACAGTATTAGGTGTAGCATTTGAAAATTACTTTAATTCTGTAAATTATATATAAATATTTAATTCAGTGCTTAAAGACTCTATTTAGGATTTAAAACCTCTTCAGCAAATACTTTATCTTGCAGGTTACAGCATATAGTATCTGTTAACTATTTGAAAGCCACCTATCATATTAAATTATTATTTTGACAACCTGGGATTTGGACTCAGTGATCCTTTTGGGCCCCTTCCAACTCAACATACTCCATTATTCTCTTTAAAATGCTTTCAATGAAATTTCAGTGACAAGACAGTTGAACTTACCATAGTTGGGAAGAAATAAATCACAGACATAGATGTGTTAATGGTGGCATTCAGTGGTTAAGCTATGAATCTTGGTATAAAAGAAATTAAAATAGAAATTTTTCCCTAATAACATTTAAAATATGGTTGCAAAGAGCAATTTAAGTTTGCTTTTGTTGTCAATATTTTCATGAAATCTAACTATAACAACAATATTAAAATACATGCTGCTGTAAGTGACAAAAAAAAAACCAACTTGGATTAATGTAAGACTAAAGATACATAAAAAGGTAAAATTAAAAAAGATAGTGTGTTTGCTTACTGTAAAATAAAGGATTGGGGGGTATAGCTTTATATATGGAGAGCAGTCAAGGTTAGAATCTGATGGCACTTTTTGCCGTATATTTTCAGTTTTATAAGAAATAGGAGAGGAATATGTTTACTGTTGCAATAAAGGAGGGAAGCAGTTTTTTTTAAATAGGTAGAATATGAGAAGCTGTAGAAAACTATAGAGACATAGATGCATCATGTGAAGATCACTAAAAAGTACAGAATTAGATTATTTCATGCAATTCAAATTTTAGCATTACTCTTTTTTTGAGGTGAATGGTAAATATAACCCATGAGGAATTGTTTCTGTACCTGTGTTTACATTACAGATTTTTATGGTTGCTATTTTCCTTGAGGTTTAAAAAAAAAAAAAAATAATAGAAAAAATATTGGTATGTCCACAGAATATGGAATTTCTTTTTAACCAAGTTTTCAAGAGAGGTTACTGTTTCTGATAGCTTTGATCTAGTTATACGTGTGGAGATGGTGGCTGATCACTATAGGGGTGCTCACGCAGAGCAGAGTCAAGTGCACGTAATATATCTTTTGGTTTTGTTGTGGACTGTATTAGGAAATGATGCACACAAGGCAAGTTTTGATCTCAGGCTAACACACCAGTGTGCTGTCAGTGAACTTGTTTAGACTTAGCATTGGTGTCAGAGGTATAATAGTGTAGAAGCCTCACCTACTGAGCATAAGTTGCTAAGGTAAACTATTTCAAGCAGATGTTGCTTTCATAAAGGGATTAATACATTCTAAAAGGTACCTATATTTAGAGGCATTGGTGGTAATAATGCTTGTGGTCTGAAAATAGCCTCTTGTGAGCTCTACTCAGTGATACTCTGAGGCATAAAAATGCAGATTTTTAATTGCATCCTACTGATTGACTTGGAAGTTTATGTCCATTTTGTCATGCATTTCAAAATACAGAGCATGCAGGCAATGTGCAAGGCTTTCAACTATGTTGGAGGATCAAAGGTGTATTCATACCTTAATCTTTCCTTGACAGCGCATAGCAGTGTTGAACTTAAGTGCTGTGGTTGGCTGCTTATGGGTATGATGCTAGTTTAGTCCCATGTCCAAGCAATCAAGTGTCTATCTGATACGTGATTATGTGCCCTGCACTTTGCGCATGTAGTCAGATGTAGCCTCACTGTCTTCATTATTTTTGCCAGTTTCACAGAATAAACGTGGTGTTAGTTGCAATTTGAGAGCATTATCATTCATTCATTTAGGAGAAAGAAATAGAAGTATCACACTATTTTCCCACATTTTTGCAAACAGCATTAATCAGAAATAGCCATGTATTACATGATTTTATGAAGCTGTGCACTTACGTCATGCACCTGTCATAAATAGAAACTTTTAAAACCCCTGATGGCAACAGGTACTTAAATTTTTGTTAGCTTTTTTGTAGTGTAGTATTCTTAACAATGCCATTCTTACAAAAATCTGCTGATCAAGTAAAAACTTTGTAGACTATTGGAGTAAGAGGTTTTCTTGTCTCTCTTCCTTTCTACCATTTTCCCCTAAACTTCTGTTGCTTTATCCATTTTCCCCATGCTTCCACCAGTCTGTCTTTTTCTTGTCTTTTTGCTGTTGTTGTTTTGTTTACATTTTTCCTTTCATTTCTCTACTTCTATCATCTTGCCTTCTGCCAGGAGTTTTTCACATTTTTGAACTTCTGGGATTCCTCAAGTGCAGAGGAATTTGGACTTTTGTGAGGCTCTGGTGTGAGACAGTGAGGATCCCCGGTTGTTTTTCACACAGGTTCACATTTAATTAAGGCTGCACAGCTGAGTTGAGGTCTTCCAGAAATGTTCAGACCTGTGAGAGTGCTGATTGATAAGTGAGCCATGTATGACACTACAAGAAGAACTAATTCAAGAAACAATTAGTAGAAGAACAGGGTAAGATTCAAAAGCTGTGCTTTAGACCTTTGTAACAATGATTGAGAAATGAAGAGGGTTTTAATAGCTTATAATTCAGTATCTGCAGGAAAGCAAAGTCCAGGAATATCAGTCTGAAAATAGCTTCCTTTTTGACCAGAGCTAGATCTGAATACTTGGTTGTTTAAATATTTCTGTTTAACTTGGGTAGATGGAATTAATCTTTAAAGCATATCATAGTAATTTGCAGAAAGCTGTATCACACTAAAATAAAAAGCCCTTGAGCGATACACTGTTAAACAAGTTGTGCAAAACAAAGGTGAAAACAAGGAATTTTGTGAGAGTTTTAGAGGTGAAACACCTGTCCCTCACTCAGGAGAGAGATCACACTGTTTCTGAGGTTTGAAAGAAAGCTCTTTTGAGTAACCAGGCACTCAGTATTATCTGTGCTTGCTGCTTCACCTGCCTTATAGAGCAGATGTACAATGTTTGAAGATTTGATAAAGGAAGAAGAGAAAGGTTTGCACAATCTGGGAGTGAATGCATGCTGGGCAAAGGTGATGTTTGGCATTTTGAAGCAAAGTACAAGAACCAGCAGTAAATTTATCACTTGGCATACATCAACATCAGGCACACATTCTTGGAGCTGCCTACTGACAAGGACACGGCAAACTCAAAGGGACCCTTTGTAAGAGCAACAGACAGGGAATGGGATTAAAGCAAATAAATACTTCCTTAATTTTTAATTGCAAACAGATGCAAAAGGCAGTGGATTAACAGGAATAGTGACATTAGCTCTGAGAGAGCAGCTATGGAGAAAGCAAATTGTGAGAGTTAACGTGTTCAATGGTGATTTTATAACTAGTAAGGAAGTGTGTCAGCTAACAGCAGGCAAACAACTAATTTTAAAAGGTCTCTTAGTGGAGGGTAAGTACCCATTTTGGGGCTTAAAGTATACCAGTGCTTTGGTCTGAACCACAGGGCATACTCATTGGACACAAATGAGGTCCCGTGTTTTTTCTGGGTATGGCTCATTCAGCTCCATGCAGAGATATCTGGAGCTACAGTGCAGAGTTAAGACACCAACTGTCCAACCATTGCTCATGTGTCCTAGGAAAGCTCCAGCAGGCTTACTATTCTGAGCAACAGCAGAAGAAGGGGAAAATGTTTAGGTTTTATTTTTTAAATTAAAAGATGTAACACTTTATATACTGACTAGATGTATAAAGAGGAAATATCTTCCACCAGCTTTGAGAAGGAGAATTTTATGAAAGTAGTTGACATTTAATAGTTTTTCATGATTGAGCATTATAAGTTTTGTAAGTTACCTTAAAAAAAAAAAAAAACACACACCCAAAAGAATTAAAACCAAAACAAACTAACAAAACATCAAAAAAACCCCACAACTCATTCTCTGAACCTCCTTTCCCCCTTTATTATTTACTACAAATATTTACTACAAATAGCACTTTTTCCTTTGTGCTTTTTCAAATCCTCTGTCACCCAAGGAAAAGACAGGAGAAGAGAGTATAGGGGAGAGGAGGAAAATGTAGAAAATATGCTTTGATCAAAGGAAATGAACAAATGAACAATGCTTCAAGAAGTTCTGAAAAAGCAGACTTAAAACTCTACTGGTAGCATTTTAAAGGTAACAAAAACAGCCCACCTGGGAGAAAAGTTAATGTAGTGAGCTGAGCAGACAGAGATTGCTTGAAATGGCAAACTGTCTCAAAAAGCGTGTAACATATGTAGCCTTGTGACTAAACAAGGATGTGAGGACGTGAGGTGAACCCAGTATACTGATGCTGTTGGGGGAAAAAAAATCAGCAAATGATTGCAGTTAGTAAAGAGAAACCCATGACTAAGAGATGACAGTTTCAATCTGAAGTTGTCTATAAATGCCACTGCTAAAGTTATTGACCTCAGTCCTTGATCTAAAAGGAAGACTAGTGACATATGTGTCATTAGCAGTGGCAAAATTTAGTATTAATGTAGTCAAATAAGGGAGGAATTTTTATGTGTTCAGCAGGAGTGAACTAAAACTGATTATACCCAACCTACTGCCATTGATAAAAGGAGCCTGGATAGCCTGTGATACCCTATTTGTCCTTCAGCTTGTGAAAATAACCCCAATTCTTTTTTAAGATGATAGGTAAGATTTGTTATTGGCATATCATTGAGAGCGAGGAAAAGTAGTTGCAGAAAGACACATGAGCAGTTTCTCTTAAAGACATCAGAAAAGTGAGAAAGTAAGAAAAATACAGAAAATATTAGCAGAGATTTATTTTAAGCTTACACTGAACAAACAACAAAACAAAGTAAGCTTTTTTAAAGTATTGCAAGGACTAGAAATACAAGCTAAATTTTACATTAATAGCCAAGGAAAAATTGGCCCTGAAGCGCAGAATTATGTACTCTGGCTAGAACAACTTCCTACTTTCATTTCCTTTAGGTACCTATATTAGAAGCTTTATAGCTAAAAAAGTGATTGCATATGAGATTCTTTGTTGAAACTGTGTGTTTGACATAATGCAAATGCCTGCAAATAGGCCAGAATTAGCAGCTATTCAGCAGTTTGCAATGGAATGAGGGCTTACACCTGGGCCCACAAGTTCCCATTATTCCAAAGCCATGCACTAGCTGAAAACACTTTCCAAATACTGATTTGCATATTTTTAGAAAGCTGTAAAGTATGTGAGGTTATTTCACTCTGACATGGAGAAACACATCCAAATCCCAGAAATGAGGAGTGCTGAAGTCAGCGTGTGGTGTAAAAAGACTTAAAATACTGTTAGGTGCCTGAATTCAGCAAACGCAAAACTTGCGGACTTAACCCCAGTTGATATTTGCACCAATATCTATAGTGATTGCTGCCTTCACTGAGACTGATTAGTCTCTGTCAGCTTATTTAGTAGCTTGGTTGTGAGCATTTATGATTGTTACATTAGTAATTTTATATAGGCTGGAAGGAGTTGGGAAGCATCACAGGTGCGAACAGGTCAGTGCTTGTGCAGTCCGGCAGTGGCCCCATCTAGCTGATGCACACCCGTGCTGGGCTGTGGGCACAGCCCCATTGCTCCATTGTCCCCTGCGGTGCCCACCTCAGCTTCTCCAGGAGGAGAGATCATTAATCAAAGGGCATGTGCACCAAAGGAGACTATTAATAAGCAATCAGTTTTCTTCTCGAAAGCACTTTGTTCTTTGCTGTAAATGGAGCAGCTTGAGCAATTTCAAAAGTAATTTTTGTCGCTACCTTTGGTGAAAATGCTGTTACAGTAAAGACTAGAAATAGTAATTCTGGTATTTCCCCTATTTTATTATATAAAATTTGCTCCCATTTAAGCCTTAATCTCAAGATGTAGCAAAGCATAAAGTTCAAATGGTAAATCCCTCAGAAAAAGCCAATGGAAAGGTGGGCCATTTTAATTGCTTGTAACATTTAAACAATAAAAGAGATTGACTGCCACCATCTCCTGAAAATGATCATCTACCTTCAGAGAAAGGCTCTAAGTTTCCTGCTGATACACCTTTGCTTTTTGACTACCACAGAGGCATTTTTCCCAGTGTAACCATGCATATATCTGCACATAGCCTTTGCCATATAGCATAATACTCTGCATGGCTTTCACAGTGTATAATATTAATAAAATACTCTGTTTACATGCACTTTTATTTTGCAGCAGAAAAACTGAATATAAATTCATTTTTATGGTGGTTGGTGTCAGTTAATACATTGTTTTACCAGAGGTAACATATTGTAATATAAACTTCCTATTAAGTTAGTGTAAAACAAGGTTTAGGTGACACTACTTGTGAATAACAATTTATCTGTGACTGTGACTAATTTAATGCAAATATATTGCTCTAAAATGAATTGGACTAATATCAGATTGATGGTTTGTACTTTTATTATGCATAGTATTTATAAAAGTCCATCTTACATGTACGTAAAGAAAAGATTATCAGCTATTTACTGTACTGATATATAGCTTCATTAAAAGGGCTCTGGAGATACATGTAAATCATGAAAGAAAAGCTTGTGATGTTTCCACTATAAAATCATGCTGAAATTCCTTTTGAATTTTTTTATGTTCCTTTTGTATACATGTGAATTTTATGTTTGTATACTTTTTTATGGGAAAATATTTTATTTCTTTGCTTAAGTTCAAAAACTCCCCTGCTCTTCTGAAACCTATATACTTAAACCTACCTAAATGATTTCACCTCTTCAGATAAGTGTAAATCTTGACTTGTTAGAATAGAATAGAATATTCTTATAGAATATTCTTATAGAATATTCTATATTCTTAGAATATAGAATATGTAGAATACTACTTATGAAAGAAGGAGTGTTTACTGTTGTTGTCCCTGACAGGTGGTGGGGTCACACGTCACAAGGTCAGGAGATTGAAAGAAAATCAGTGGGACCAGAATCTTTTCAAAGGGAAGTGCAGGGGCCAAAAGGTCTGAGTCTGTCTCCTCTAGCAGCTACTTACACTTTTCGAATCATTCAGATACCTAGCTTGATAGGGAATCTTAAGTCACATACTTCACATTAAGATACACTTGAAATAGTTTTGAATGTTTTGATTGTCCATAAGTACAAGGAGAAGAGCAAGAGCTTGGGCAGGAAGAAGAATGGGAGTTGAAAAGGCAGCAGAGAGGCACTGTGGTGAGTGATGGGGCTTCTGGAAATGCAAGTCTGAAGAAAGCCTTTTGGGCTGTTTGTGAGGAGGTTTCCAAAAGCTATTATCAGCTCAAGGACAATGTTTACCTGGCTGTTTTTTCACCTGAGTCCTTGCTAAATATTTTATAAAAGGGAAGGATCTTAACACCACTTTGGAAAGGTGGAATTTAAGGTTATCTCTTAAGTCCTTGGAGGCCTGCTGGGAGTCATAGAGAATAGACAGCAATGGCTGCCTACATGGAGACATACGGTTTAAGTCTTCACCATAGTATTACCAACAGGTTAATTTGCTGTTGTTCTTTTCTGTGTTTTGGGGTCTTTTTACTATTTTGAGCTTTTTTTAAACAACTGTTTTGTAATTAATACTGGCCTGAGAACAAAGACATAAAACCACAAATGTGGACATTCGGGCATTATTTTGACTAACGTGGCTGATGAATCTATGGGCTTGCTCACAGATACTCTGTTCCTCATTCAAATTCCTTTGCTGCTGCTTTCCTCACTTTCTTTTGCCCCTTTGCAGTTAAAAAATGTTCTTGCTGTGGCTGAACTGAAAATTGAAAGGGAAAAAATAACTTCAGACCTATGAAAACATGTCCTTCAAGCTCAGATTAATTTTTTTAGGGTTTTTTTTAGGCATTTGAACTTTTATTTGTTTCTTTAATTCTAGTTGAGCTCTGAAATAATTTAAGCTGATCCCAAGCTTCATTTTTTGTGAATTTGCAGCTGTGGGTGAGGTTTGTGGGGAATCGCTCCACTTTTTTGTAGACACTTGCTCTCTTTTACTTTCTGACTTTATTTTTACTGTGATTGCAGCAAGCTGCTCATCGCTGTGCTAACTTCTGTTCTTGTGCCCTCCCCATGTCAGTGGGAAGCATAGCATGAAACTAACTGGGATTGTTCAGTAGTTCCAGTCAGTTTAACATTGCTGCCACTGCCACAAAGCATCAAATTTTATATTGTAGGAGAAGAAAACGCACTCATGTGATGTGATGAGCCTAGAGGCTTCTCCCACTTGGGTGTTTAAACAGAAAATGTAGAAGGCTTTATGCAACCCCCTAATGTAGAGCCAGTTTCAAATGCACAGGATTTCAATTGAATATGAAACACGTCCTTTAAAAGCACCACACAAAAAGTATTTTTTCAGGGTTTTGAGCAATTTGTTGGTTTCATTTTACCTCACATGCTTTAATGTGCTTTAATATCGGATTTTGTATTCTTTGCACATGCCCTGGTGTGTTTCTGTGTTTTCTCCCAACCACAGATGTACATGCACACATACGTGTGCACACATACACATACGTGCACACATCATTCAGGGAAAATTTGTGCATGAGAGTATGTTCATACCTCATCTGACATATAGACAAGAAAAACAGTAGAACATTCCCATGAAAAACAAAATGTTGCCTACAGCAAGTCACTCAATGCCACGAACAGCACACAGGGGCTGTCATGGCGTGTCAGCCTTCATCCACTGCCCAGTCTGTACTGGGACTGAAGCAAAGCAGCAGCCTATGACTTTAGTTAACTTTTTCTAAGTTTTCCTCTGACAGATGGATGAGCAGTTTCTGTAAAGCTCTCATCTGTTTACTCGTGGGCTTTTTTGACTCTATGAATTTATTATTAATGTGCCAAATTACATTGTTTGTACCAAGGGTCAATCATCATTTATAGCTTCTGTGTAGACTGAAATAAATCCCACTATTGGGACAGACCACTCACTCCCTTGTGCTGCTAGCACAGTGCCTGGTGCTTCCTTTGATCCAGCGGGTTTTAATTTATTTTTGCTCTTTGTAAAACTTCAGACTACTTTGATAGTTAATACCCAAGAATGTCATGTGTGAGGCTCACTGACTGTCGCCGAGGAAAATACGAGGAAAATATGAGGAAAATACGCCGATTAAGATGGGGGGAGAAATATGTCAATAAATTAATAGAAGTAACATTTTAGCTTGAAGGACTGCAGATTTGGGCAATGCTGGCATGGCGGGGGGGCGGTTCTTTGGGTTTAGGGTTTCTTCAGGCCTTCTTTTATCCTCATTGCCTTCTTCCAGAGTGTATGTGTTCAAATCTAGGTGAGCTGCTGTGGTTAAAAAGGAGCCATACTAGCAGGCAAAAATATCTTGTAAGCTGGAATGAGAGATAACTAGGTACTCCTGCCTGTGCTGATGGGATTACCAGGTCCTGTGAATCACTCAGGCAGAGAGGCCTGAGGTGACACTTCAGACTTGTTATTACACCAGGGATATTGGTTCCATTTAAAGTAAGAAAGTAGGGTCATCTTAGTGTGGTTCAGTTCAAAGCTTTGAAAATGCCTCTTGTTGGAAAGATTTGAAGTAAGCAGTTTTAGTCCTTCTGCAGCAGAAGCATGTCAGTGGCTGAAAGAAGTGGCAGCTTGAGCTGGTGTGCCTGCCCTGTGCCCAGCCCCCTCTTTAAACCAGGATTTCTTTTAAAACAACAAATCATAAGAAGGGGTGACTGAAAACTATTTTGTAAGCAGTTCTCTTGTTTGGAAGATGCTGTATAACAGAGGCTCTTCCTTGCCTTTGATTTTTCTTTTTAAAAGGATTTTAAAACCATGTAGTCCTTGTCCTAAGATATGCTCATTACAGAGTTCAGTGATGTTCCCTGAAGTCACAATCTAGCCTGAACTGTTTCCCCCGGCTATACAACGAGACAATTTGACTTTGCATGAAGTTTTGAAAACCATATGCTGGGATAACGTTTCAATTTCATGCTCTCTCTGCACCGCGAATGACAAAATCCACTTTGAAGTGCTTTTTCATACTCCCTACCACTGTCTTTTGCATGTGAATGAATATTAATAAAAATAGACCTGCGCTCACTTTTGTTTTTAATAGGATGTTCTGTCACCTCTTTAATTTTTCTGTCTCTTGAATGTCCTGTTTTTAAAAAAATTGTTTTATTTGTAGTGCCAGGCCCTATACCTACGAAGTCGGTGAAAGGAACTCCTTTTGAAGATAAGATCTTCCTCAACTGGAAGGAACCTGTGGATCCAAATGGCATCATTACTCAGTACGAGGTAATCATTAAACAGCTAACAAGCATTGGATAGGGCTAGGAAAGAGCAGCAAGAGAGGTGGCTGATGGTGGGTGTTTGCTCTGTAGGCACCTATTCAATTATATGATGCTTTCATTTACAGATTATGGGATTTTGTGTAGTGATCAGGTACTCAAAAATCATAATGATTGTGCATTTGTTGTTGCCTGGCTGTCCCTATCAAGTGGCTTTGACATATGACTATAACAATATTGCAATCCACGTGGGAGGTGCTAGTTTTTAAAATCTTGTATCTTTACTATATAGTCTTCCAAAACCATGACAGCCGTGATCTGTGAAATCTTCTTTGTTGGAAAAGAAAGTTACGTGAAAAGCAAGATAGTTATTAGATTTAGAGCCATGTTTTTTTAGCTTTGTCAAACGTTTAAGTATCACCCTGCAAGGAAACCTCCATATATGTACTCTATTTAAAGTGTATTTAGTGTATGAGCCTTCTGGGGACCTCCACGGGAGGTTGGCAGGAAACACAGCTGATTTGAGGAACAAACACCATCCTCTTCAACACCACTTTTTTAAAGGACCAGAGGACAAAATATTGTGTAGTAATGAATTACAGGAGGAAGAGAAACTAACTAAACAAACAACCCCCCTTAGATCTACTTATCTATTTAATGCTAGCACAGTTCCTTAAATAGTGTGGGTTAACCCTGGTGGGCAGCTCAGCCCCCTCAGCTGCTCATTCACTCCTCCACACTGCGATGGGGTGAGAATCAGAAGGGCAAAAGTACAAGCTTTTGTGTTTTAGTCACATCCAAAATCAGTACCTTACAAGGTGCTAGGAAGAAAATAAAATCCATTCCAGTCAAAACCAGTACATTAAGATATCATTGCTGATTTTAAATATATTAGTTTGGTTTGGACAGCATTTCAATGTGATTATTAGAAAAGGAGAGGGAAATGTATTAAGGAAAAATAAAGGGGTTTAGTGGAGGTGGGGAGGATGGCGGGGGTGTCATGATTGCAATGTAACAGTGAAATTTCACAATCATGAACTAAAATCACAAAGAGAGATGAAGGGCACCTGCACAGCCTTTTCAAGTGAAGCAATCTCTACAAGTCCCCATGCTATCCCCAAGATGACTGGGTAGATGTGTCATTTTTTCCTTTCCAGCTAAACTAACCTAATCTGCGTGTGCCAAAAACTGCAGCAATTGTCACAAAACTAATTCTTTTCACAGGTCAGCTATAGCAGTATAAGGTCATTTGATCCTGCAGTTCCAGTTGCAGGACCTCCACAAACTGTTTCAAAGCTGTGGAACAGCACACACCACGTCTTCTCACACTTGCATCCTGGTACTACTTACCAGTTCTTCATACGTGCAAGTACTGTCAAAGGGTTCGGACCAGCGACCACAATCAATGTGACAACCAACATCTCAGGTAAAAACAAAAAACAAAAGCAGGAAAAAAAATAAAGGGTAATGCTTTTGGATTTTTTTTAATTTTTTTTAAGACTGGAAAAATCATGCCCTGGTGTGGAATGGAAAAGAAAACCCCTAAAAAAAAGCCTGTCATGTTGTGAAACTATAATACTGAAAATGTTTTTGAGCATATTTGCCAGAGTAGCGTAAGTTCAGGGATAAATTCTTGCATGATATGAAAATTGCACACCTGTAGTGGTTAACTGTTTGATTTTGTGTAATCTTCTACTTTCATCTGAAGATTATGAAGTGCTTGTACAAACCTTAACTAATTAAGCCTTACAGCACTCCATAGGTCATTAAGTACTGTATTTGCTTTGCAGATTGGTAAAGTCAGATGCAGACTTACTCAAGGTGACACCACTTAGTAGCATGCAGCTATAACAGAATTGGGGTGGTTAGGAAGAAGTGTGAATTTTCTTTTGCCAGATTCATATAGGTCTGCTTCCTTGTGGCTTTATTCACTTACTGCAGCGCACCAAGATTGGCACTATTTGTCTAACACACTGCAAACTCTAGAAGAAAGTGATGTCAAATGCCATGCCTTAGCTTTTTTTTTTTCAATTTCAGTATTCTAAAAAAAAAAAAAAAAAGATAGTCTCTTATGAAGTTGATAGCAGAAGATAAGTCAGTCGTTGTATCTAAAGTGTTGATTTTATGATGTCGCAACTTCGGAGCTTGGAAGAGATCAACAAATTTAGTCATTCAAAAATTTAAGCAGCACAAAGTGGGCTATTTTCCTTACTATCTGCCATAATGAAATTTCTATTGTCCTATAAAGTGAAGTTAATAATGTATTGGAGTGCACCTACCACTTCTATGGGAAACTACTCACATAGTCTCCTCACCCAGTTCCCAAAACCATGTGCATAAATCAAAATGTGAGAAAAATCAGGCTTCTTGAATTATGTAGCAAGTGAAATGCTGTAGTTGTTGTAGTCAAATGGAATGATTTGTTGAATTCCATCCCAACACATAAGCACTAGCACTCTGCATACCCCAAACCCAAAAGAAAAACCTCCAACCATCAAATCACCAAAAAAAATAATCAAGCAAAATGTTCTTTTCTGTTTATCTAGCTACTAGGTTGTTTTGAAGTCTAATATTTTACCCAGGTTACTTTATGGTCCTTGCGTTTCTTCACAGTAAATCCTAGTTCATAAATTTTCATGGATAATGGTGGTGTAGTACTTGCATACTTGTCTTCTAACCATTCTGTAGGAGGGAAAACTAAAAAAAAAAGAAAGACGTAACTATGTAATAGCTTGCTTGCATGTCTGTCCCCCAGACATTTCAGACATTTGAGAAATAAGCACCTTAACATGTTTGGATTGTTTTCCACCCAGAAATTTCAGGAATTTTGACCAGAATTCCATCAACCACACTTTGTAGACACAGTATGCGTCTCCTAGTCAGCAAAACATGATTAATATGAGGAAATCTTAAAGGCAGGCTGTGACACCCTTTATATCTGAATTTCAGCCTGTTGTTTTTTTCATCTTGCTTTATGCTCAACTGTTGTCTTGTTTCACTCTGCATAGCTGGCACTTTTTAGGAAGCAATGTGTTTCAGGAAATGCTAGCTTTCTTTTAATGACGAGTGAAATTACTCATTTTAAACAAGCTTACAAGTAGTTGCTGTGATCCTAGTGAACATGGTGTAAACAGTAATTTATAAATGAACATTAAATTAACACTTTTTCTAGAAAATAATATTTCCTGAAGTAAGAGTAATATTTATGTTCATCTCAGATCTGGGACTAATGAAGCAAAGCTTTCAATCTCTCAGTGCTCTTCTATCTATTGATATATTATTGTAAAATTATTATGACTGAAATGATTGATATCCTGCTAGGAAACATCTTTTTTGTGAAAAATAATTTTGAAATACACAGGCATCATTAACAATATAAAGATATATTTAAAAAAAAAACAAAACAACACCCTTGCAGGTAGTTTTCAAGCTTGTTAAAGGTTAGTAATTAATATAAATCTATCATTTTCTGAATCACAGAAAAACATCTTTTTTTTTTTTATCTTGTGCTAGATCTGGAGTCAGCAACAATATTACCAGTAAGGACTGTAACAGGTTTGTGGCAGCAGAATAAAGTTGGATGGTTGAAGTAATCACCAACACCAGCCATCCAACCTACAACATGGGGGTTGCTGCCATGGAGACCTGACAGCCAGTTCATTAGTGAATCAGTTTCTGAACTGCTTCTAGTTTTGACTTTGATCTTGTTTTTTCTTAATACACTGGGCTGAAGAATGCAGTGGTTCAGAAGCTGATTAATAAGCGGCTTGACTATGCATTGCTAGAAATGGATGAGGAAATCGGCGTGCGAATAGACTCCCCTGTACAGTTCTAGTCCGCAGATGCATGTCTATCCAAGCCCAGTTTTCCTGCACTTGAGTTGGTATTGGCATGGTCTCCTTTGACCTGTAAAAGGATATGTAAAAGGTTCTTAAATTGTTGGAGGAGGAAAAAGACGTGTCAGAGATTGGGTCTTCAAGATGGTGGTTATTGTGCTTTGTAAGGTAGAAATAGTGAAGCCAAAATGAGATTTTGTAGTCTCAGGGTTTCTTGGCAGTCACTGCCTCCCTCTATTTCTATCCTTGAATAAACCTGTTTGACTTGATAGGTACCATGATTTGAGGGGGAGCAGTAAGGTTGTCAGTTACTGATGAAGTCCCCATTCGTGCTGTAGTAAAAGATTGAGCTTGACTAAAAAATCACTAAAAAAGACTCATGTGGCTGGTGAAGATTGTGGCTTTGTACTATATTGCAAACAGCCATAATCTCATGAAAATTCAAAATGCTTTCACTGATTTTTTTCTTATTCTTTTCCTTCCCATTCAATATTAATCAGCTCCCACTTTACCGGACTACGAAGGAGTCGATGCATCTCTCAATGAAACCGCTACTACAATAACTGTACTCTTGAGACCAGCACAGGCCAAAGGTGCACCCATCAGGTAAAAAAAATAAATTAAAAACCCCGAATAATCAAGATAATTTTTGGGGGTTAATTATTTGCTGTATGGAAGCTGATAGCGCTGTTCATTTCCAAGTGACATTCATTTGACTTTACTGTTGTTTTTCTTAGCTAGGCTGAGCTTGCCAATAGATCTGTAATGAAAAGGATTTTTTTTTTCTTTTTTTAATAGTCATGACCTGAATCATCCTGATAGCTGTCCTGTTTGATTTAGGGTCCCCAGGACCAATCTCCTATCCATTATCATTTCATTTTAGTTTCTCACAGTGTCTCTGAAATATGAGGTTGAAAGGTGTTTGTCAGAAAGTGGATTTGAAAATAACACATCCTCTCCAGTGCTTCACATCAGCTATTCAATAGAATATATGTATGACTGCAAAATTGGAAGCTCAGACGAAATGAGAGAATAATAGTGATGAATACAAACTATTTGACCTTTTTCCTCTCAGAATGCTTCTTACTAGAAATCATGTAGCAAGCTATTAAATTTTCTTTGCCATGTCCTATAATCATATTAAAGTGTTTCATTTATGTTAACTTTCTTTCCCTTTCTGCACTCTATTGAGAGATAATTTAATTCTGTTTGCAAAGAGATCCTGCTCTTTGCTTCTACTTGTTAGTGCAGAAATTTTGTGACATTATTTGGTTGCATTTGTGTTTTATTGATGTGGCTGCATCAGCAATATTCAGGGACAGGGTTGACTAATTGGAGGTTAATTAGCTACTGAACATCAGAACCTTTTCATGCTCTTACCCTTGTGACATTTTAGAGAAATGTGAGCTAATGCATTTCATTCTGTGTTACATTAAGTCAGTTACTGTGGCTCAGCTGACATCAAGTAATGTGCCTGAGCCCTAATATTCTCTAATAGGAAAATAAACTATTTCTTAAGTCTGTTTCCATTAAAAGAAATGCATGTTTTACATGGATGTTGTAGGGATGAGTCACGTACCTATAAGCATTTTTATATGCTTGTCATATAGTCACCCTTATGATTGATATGCTCAAGTTACTTATTTATATTCTGTTGTAGAAGATAATCTGAAGTCATTCCTTTTATAGGAGATAGTGGTGGGGTTTATATTCATAAATAGTAACCCCCTACGTTTCTGAAATACGTAGTTTCCGAAAGATTGACCTGGACCAAACCTAGGATTTTTCGGGGTGTGAGGAATGATAAAATGGACAGGACTACATCCAGTACAGAACTTGGATTCCTAAAAAGGGGGTTTTGTTGAATTGATACAGCAGAAACCAATCCTGTGATCTGAAAATGCTCCCAAGTTATACAAGTGCTTAAACTCACTACACACCTTTGTAGGTGCTTTTAAAGGCTTCCAGGTGTCGTGCTGCTGGCCGTAACCAAAGCTGTCCCTATTTGAGAAATGTGGTATCTGTCTCTCATCTATACCGTACCAAATCCTTTCAGTTTTGTACATGGTCTCCCAAGGAGGCTGATGCATAGGCTTTCCCAGAGCACGCCTGCCAGACAGCATGGGGATCTGCTGACAGTGGTGCACATCTTCTTTACAGCAATTGGTGTATGGCATATTTATGCAGACAGCAGCAGGCCACCCACCTTCTGTCCCACCACTCAATTTGAGAGGCGTCAGTCTCGCAACCCACTTTTCTCTCCTGGGGGTTTTCTTTTGTGAACTGGTAGCATGATGGTATGTGGCTAGAGGGCTACTCCTACCTAGCTTGGGGAGTTCTTTCCGTACACTGTGCTGGCAGGCAGGTAACTCACTGCAGAGTAAACCTACAGCACACCACCTCATGTATATTCTCTCAATTTTCCTTGCAGCATGCTCAGTACTATGACATGAGCTAAAGCACTTATGAAGGTGGCAAAAAGGATCTATGTACTAAATGTTAAGAGATAGTTTGACAGAGTATTAATAACTGTTGTTTGAGTATGTTCTCAAAAAAGCATATGTTCCTCTTCCTGTCTTCCATCTTTTCTCTCCACTTTTATTAATTTCTAAATCCTAAGAGATTACATGTAATTTCTAACATCAAAAGGCAAAGGAAATATGTCATTTACCATAACCAAAGAGCTGGGTTTTTTTTTTTGTTAAAGCAAACAGGTGTTGAATTTTTCACTTGGAATAAGAAGCATTCTCCAGGGGAATGTAGAAGACATGGTCCCATTCCCTTTTCTGAAGTTAACACATGTTGCAGTCAGGTATTTTTCAGCAGCTTGTTAATAGGGAAGATAAATGTAGCACCCTGTAATTCTGAATTGATTAAATGCATTTTGTTAAACTTTATGATGCATTTTAGTGAAGGTTTACTCCATCCACACTGCAGTTGTGTTTCCACTACAAGCTGGCTTGCTGCCATAATGAGTGCTAGTAGGTAGGTGGGAAAAAAATGCATCACCATGCCTGCAGCTGTGATTGAGTAGAAGGGAGTCAAATGCTCTTTTTCAGCCTGACACTGAAGAATACGGTTGACTTTTTGAAAACATTTGTTTGCACCCAGTGCTCTATTCCCTGGAGCTGTAGATGGTTAAAAGATCATTTTATGTAATAGCAGTATGTCCATGTTTTAAGAAAAAATAAATAATAATAATAATAAAGCTTAGTCTCATACTCTTAGTCTCATACGCTTTCACTTTGACAAACAAAATACTATCATCAGATTTTGTTGTACTTCACCCTTTCCATCAGTACAGCCTCCCAGGAAATGGATTTTCCTTAACTCAAGTGTAATCTATATGCAGCTGTCAATCATTTATTTAAGACACTAGATGCCATAGTCGTCACAGTTTAAACAGTATTCTAATCATATCTTCCCTGTCAAGTGTTACCGTGTAATCTCTAGCATTCTTTATGGCCTCCTGAAGTTTTAAACCAAGTTACAAACTAGAAATGCAAGGGGAGATGGGGCTGTATGGCTCAGGCTCACTCTGAAGCAAGTACCATTTCACCATCAATCTTGTGGATGAGATACCAGTCAGTAGAATCAATGGTGCTTCACTGATTTATCTGAAGATGTGATTTGTCACTGTAGTTCTTCTGAAGGATTCTAATTGAGCACCAGAACAGCAATCCTGTTTTCAAATGCTACTGCAGATGCAGATTACAAACAGTGTATATCAGAATCAGGACAGACAGCTTTTTAATTATGAAATTAATTTTATTATTTGATTGTTAAAGGTTTTTTTTCTTACACCTCAGTATGCAAAATCAGGTTATTTTCATTTTGCAACAAGACTAATTAAGTGGACCATGTCAGGAAGCAGCTAAAACTTAGTTATCAGTCAGGATTCCAAGAGCTGGGGTTGTAACTCGGGCTTTCAGTCAGTCTGGTACCTGTCAAAGGAGAAGATGCTTTGTCACCACTAGGCCTGAAGTACGAACAACATTTTCACTGCCATACCCCTTTGGAAGCCTGAATTTCTAATGAGAGGTGAAAAGGAAGAACTGTTGGAAGGGGCTTCCTTCAGCTGTCTGTAATGGTCTTGGTCAATAGGGAGGTACTGTGCAGGTTTTCTTGAGTAAAAAAAAAAGTAAAAAAAGGGGCTGGTTTTGACATGAAAAATAATTTCTTCATGCAAATCTCAGCTGAGGAGCTCTTTATCTGCTATGTCTTTCTCTGCATACATGGCTGCCTTAGGTGACTGTTTGGCCTTTATGATCCCAATAACTTATGTAGCAGGTTTTGAAATTTGCATTACTGTTCAGAATAGCTTAGAATTTATTTTAGTCACCAGGTTGAAGGAATATTGTCATCTAGGTTTTTCCCTTCTCCCTCTGTATTTCTCTCTTATTCTTTCCTTGATGTATGGGAAGACCAGAAAAAAATTGCTATTGTAGGAATTCCCCCAGCACCAGTCATAAGAAAACTTTCTCAATAATTGAATTCACACCATTACACAAAAAGTGTGTAGCAAATGTAGGATCATTGAAGCTAGAATTATTAATATGTAGAAAAAGAGAGTACATAGTTGTTAACCTTTCACTTATAGGCTGATATCAGACCACATTTGCAGTCACTGAATACCCTGCTTTTGAAGTTGCAAATATTAACTTTAGCTTCTTTCTTCACATCTTACAGCAGGGTGTCCTTTCTGAACACTATTATGAGTACATAGAGTAACAGTGCTGCTTTGGGGCCCTATAGCATTTAGTAAATGGGTTTAAACAGATGGTATCACAAAGGCCCCAGAGGTAAATGACTGTATTCCTCCATGTCTTGTTAGTCTGTAATGTTGCATGAAAAATGCAGCCAGATCCCCTTTTCCACACAGATAGGCACATCTTTTATTTAAAAAAAAAAAAGTTTGTGAAAATAATTTAAAAAAAAAAAAAAAACACTAAGCAAAACAAAAATAAATAGATAAAATAAAACAAAAAACAAAACCTCCCCAAACAAAAACTTAAAGCCTTGGAGACTTTATGGAGACTCTGAAGACTCTGAAGACTGTGTTAACTTAAAGTAACTGTATAAATGTTTAAATGCAGAAGGCTACAGTGTGTATATCTGCTTCTTATTTTCGACATTTTGTAGCTTTTCAGATGTAGGGAACGAAAAAGCATTATTTTTTGAAATATTTTATGTAAATTGCTTTCATTTGAATTTTTTTCAGAACCTTCACATTTTATCATTTCATGCTTAAAATTTGCAATACCTTTTCTATAACACTGAAAACTGCTGCATGTTTTTAAAGAATGCTATTGAAAGAGACTTTCCTGATATGTAACACTCATGCCCTTCATCTTTGATACTTGTTTTGGTTTTGTCTCCAAAGAGACTTGACCCTTAAAAAAAAAGACAACTCATTTACACCTTACTCTATAAAATGTGGGGGGGGGGAGGGCGAACGGGTGTTTAATTTGGTATCTGTGGTGGAGCTTTGCTGCTCAGAGGTGTGACAAACAGGGCTGTTCCAGGGGACAGTTGCCTCTGTCATGCACAGGCATTGTCTGCCTTTCTGCTCTCCCTGCTGGCTTTCTCCTATGAAGTTGGCAGGTGTCACAGATGACAAGTTGCCTGCTCTCCTGGCACTTCAGAGAGCAGAATTTGTGTCTGTCCCAGTCCTTTGGCAGCTCATAAGAGAAAACTGCAGAATGGAGGGAGCAGAGATGCAGTGTCTGTGTTCCCAGGACTCACCAGTTGATTGGCTACCCAGTTTGGAAGCAGTCGTTTTAACCCTGCCTGGATCCACAACCAGGCCAGGGAGGGAATGGCAGCGCCAGTAGTCATTTCTTCCCTTTGGGTGGTATAAACAAAAATTATACTTTATATGCTGACAAGTTTGTGAAATATCGATGCTTTTAGGGGATTTTGCTAGTACATTAATTTTGAAGCATAGAAATATTCTGGGCATTTAGGGGTCTTGTAGAAGTAAATTAGAATCATCACAGTAGGTGATTTTCAACCAGGGTCAGTTCACAGACAGTTTATGAGAAACACAGATCCATGGAACCAACTCATAATTTTTTTTTTATCTTTTTTTTTACCTGGAGTTTCAAATTCTTTCCTGTTAGGGTGGTGAGGCACTGAATGGGTTGCCGGCTCCATGTTCAAGACCAGGCTGGACGAGGCCTTGGGTAACAGGATATTACAGGGGTAATGGGTCCTTTCCAACCCTAACTATTCTATGATTCTATGATCTATAACATCCCTAGCCAAGTTTGATTCTTACAGGGCCTTGGCTTTCCTAACTTGGTCCCTAGCTTCCCAGACAACATCGCTATACTCTTCCCAGGCCAGCTGTCCTTGCTTCCACATTTTATAAGCCTTTTTTTCATTTGATGGGATAGGTGACCTTGTATATTCCTTTTAAACACTTTGAAAGGGAAGAAAGAGGCTTTCCTCCTTAATGTTTTAGGTGCTAGGAAAAGGGAATGCTAACTTCTTCTTTTAGCTCAAGAAAGACATGAAACTAATTTCTTATTTTTTTTCTTCTCTCCTCTCTTCCATTCCCCAGTATCATACTTCATCTCTGCCACTACAGTTATTGGGTTTTCTGGGCAGTAGGAGCAAAGAAAATTGACAAAATAATATAATGCTGCCCCGTAAGTTCTGAAAGAAGGAGGATTGTCTTTTCCTGTGCCTTTCAGAGTCCCTGCAGCAATGCACTGGCACTACGAGAGCTCTATTCCATTTTACTATTTTTGTTTAGGCAGCTTTAAAAAAAACCAAGACAGGCAGTTCTGCTAGCTGAATTGAATACAGGTCTTGTCTGAATTGGCAGGTCTTGTATACATGCTGAGGCATATTTTCACAGTAATCTTTCCTAAGGTCTTCAAATGTATCTGCATATAAATGAGAAATTGTTGCATGTATACACATCTGTGCATATGTGCGTACGTGTATGTAGAGTCGTTAAACCCCAAGCCCCTCTTTTTTGTCTCCTTTTTTTTTATATATGAACTGAAGAATTGACTCATGCTCTCAATATGTAAGTTCTGTACTTCTGCACAGCAGAGGAAGCTGATAACGAGTTGATAACAACCTGCAGTTAGGTCGTTTCCCTAAAGAAAAAGAATAATTATAATTACCTGTTCCGTTTTGAGCAGGTGATTTTGAAAAGTAACCAAGCCATGGACCATTTCAAGAGAGATATTGGGAGTTTGGGATGGCATTTTAATAGGAGAAATGCCATCTGCTTCAGCAATTTGTAATGTTTTATCATTGACAACTGTAGAGGAATGAGGCAGTCTATTTTGGTGAAATGGACAGATTTCTGTCCATCTGTGCTTGTATCGCAGCATGTCACATGTACTTTAGATCTGCATAGCTCTGAGCCAAGATAGAAGCCACAGCAAGGTCAAGAGGTGGAGAAGCCTGTCAGCATATTCTGTCTCTAATGATATGACAACTGCAAATTGGTGCTTCAGGCATAACCTGAAGGTAGTCATTACGTTGGACCTTGAAGCTCATTTTTATCTGATATCGTTTCAAAAGAAGATGCTAACTTCAGATGCTTCTGATTAGCCAAGAGTTTAATCTAGTGTAGATTAAAATCAGATTCATTACTGGGTTTCTTCGTTAGAAAAAAAGAAAAATAGATATTGTTGTTAGAAGGATTATTGTTGTTGTTGTTGTATGGATTTGCATTGTTGTTTCTTCTGAAAAAAAAAAAGAAGAGAATGTTGCTTCTTTCCAATGGCTGAATTAAATAGCTCTGTTATATTTCAAGCCTTTGTTTCTTCTCTTCATCTACACATCTGCTATTTCTTTTTTCTTCATTTTCTATTTAAGTTTACAGAAAGCAATTGAGTTAATTATTATTTATTAATTATTAATAATAAGTCTTTTCGGAGACTACAGATTTGACCCTAGTAGGTGACCTTAAGGTTATGCTGGTTTTCCTGTCTCACCAGTGCCTACCAGATTGTTGTTGAGGAACTGCACCCACACCGAACAAAGCGAGAAACGGGTGCCATGGAGTGCTACCAAATCCCCGTCACCTATCAAACTGCTCTTAGCGGAGGGTCACCATATTACTTTGCTGCCGAGCTGCCCCCTGGAAACCTGCCAGAGCCAGTCCCTTTTACCGTGGGTGACAACAGGACTTACCAGGGTTTCTGGAACCCGCCACTGGCTCCTCGGAAAGGCTACAACATCTATTTCCAGGCCATGAGCAGCGTCGAGAAGGTAAGTGCCAATCACACCTTTCTCCTGCAAGGAGTCAAAGACATGGCCATGGTGACAATTAGAGGACTGTTGGAGTTGGATGCAGTAGGTGTTGGCAGTGACATGGCTGTAGTTCCTTCCATGCTGTGACAGCATGCCAGCGTGCCATTCACATTTCGCACCCTCCTTGTGTGAATCTTTTATTTATAGTTTAGAAAACTATAGAAAATTGCAGTCATTTGTCCATAGGAATCCCTATATGAAGTGCCCAGGCAGGCCAGAAAGGAGCTAGAAAGGACAGCCAGACTGATAGCTGCTATTCACATCAGACCCATCAGAAAGGAGAAGCTGCTGTGTTTACCCATCCATACATTTGGGTCTCAGCAGTGATCGAACAAATCCTGGCTGACAGGCAGCCTTGCCTTGGACCCTTTCAAAGCAAATCTCACCTTCTACCTATGGTTATGAAAACTGCATATGCATCAAGTTGAATGGGGACAAAGGAGGAGGTAATTAAACTGTATTGGAGCTGCTTGAGAACTGGATGCTTTTTTTCTGACAGAAGAGACCATACCTTCTATTTAGTTCTTACCTATAGACCTGTATGAAGCAAAGAAAGCAAACTAAAAGGTAACTGCTAGATACTCATCTATATTTCCCTTACCTCCTACAAATAATTCCCTTTGCTTTTGTTGGCTTCCAGCAGGCTAAATTGTAAGGGAATTTTTTTCATTCCTCAAGAAATAAATGAGAGGGAAGAGTAAAATAAAAATATTAAATACAAAAATAAATCTTTATTTTGGCTTTTACATTTTGACAGATAAGTAGAAGATAAGGGAAGAACATACAGTTTTTTACTTTAACTTGATTTCAAGTTGTGATCGAGCTTAATTCTAAAATGTTTTTCTCTGGTATGATTTACAACTTTGGATCAGATTTCTGTTCCTACAGGGATTTGGGAGGAGGATTGAGGAGCTTTGCTCTGCATTCTTCCAGGACAGAGATCTAGTTATTGTAAGGTAACCTCTAAGCCGCAGAATGTTTAAACGGTTCCTTTACTATAAACTATTGGGAGCACCAAAATCATCAAGGGAAAGTAAATTATGCTCTGAAATATGCTGTAGGATTGTGATGAGGGTTATGCTGTGATCTTCACAGACATTTTGACCAAAAGTGGACAAGTAAATCCAGTAATTGGGAAGAGTGCTTAGGTAAGATTAGTTTGATAAAATTTGTTGGGCTTTCATTTAGATTGAAAAATTGTCTTTATGGAACGCTTATGGGAAGCCTCAATTCACAGCTTTGCTTGTTCTTTATGAGCTGTGTTTGCAAAATAGCACCAACATATTTTGCCTGTTGTGCGAGAATCTTCAAGAGAGAGAATCCCAGGGGATGCACTCAGGGATGGAGTGCTGGGGGCTGCAGGACTGAGGGAGCATGTTTTACAGAATGAAACTGTCATTATTATATTTTCTAATTACATGATAATATTGTTTAGAGTTATTTAATACAACAGCAGCTGCATTCTCTCTCTCAACCTAATGCTATTTCAGCATGTTTGCCTTTAAAATGACTGTATATTGTATAAAAAAGGTCAGAAAGCCCATTTGTGACTGACCCTCATCTGTTCAAGTTGTCCAAACTGTGCATAAACAAGTCATTTCTCTGTTTCTTCATTTCAATTGCTGACCAAACTTCTGAAGGAGGAGGGGGAAAGTAGGATACATATAAATGGTCTTTGCATTGGCAACTTCTGAAGCATATCACTGTCAAATCACTGTCTTTCCTGGGCAGGTTATATAGTTTGTAAATTAACTGTGTCACGTTAAGGAGTACCTGGGCTGTTTCTGTGCTCATTCCATACTCAGAAGCATAAGGGAATAGGTTTCAATGTGCATCAGGTGTCTCTGTTCAAGACTGTCAGGATGCAGTAAGACAAGTTTGGAGACAGAGTTGAACAAATGTACCTTCTTTGCTGCATGTTACTCTCGGAGGTCAACACTGGCTCAGGTTTTCTATGCCATGACATAAATAGTAGCACCAAACCTTCTTTTATTTCACTGTACCCTCTCTGTGTATTCTTATGGCATGATTTCCATTAGATTTTAATACTCTGAAATTTTGCTACATTTGGACTGTCTTGCACCTTTTCTTCCCATCATTATCCTGAATAATACAGTCTCAGTTTCATCTAGTTTTCAAAGGCAAAACCTCCCAGCTTCCTCTCCTGCTAAGACCAGAGCCCTCACCCACCTTGTTGGGTTGCCCCAGCTGATCAGCAGATCTTAAGATGAATGTAAGGAGCAGGGAGGGCAAGGAAAAGTAATTTGATCTAACTGTTTTCTTTACTTTTCCCTCCTCAACAGGAAACCAAAACTCAATGTGTTCGAATAGCTACCAAAGGTAAGAGGCTTGTCCCTCCACTCAAAGTAGCTTTTTTAATGAATTGTGACATTTGTATTAAATGTTTGAACCAAGGCCATAACTGTTCCTCTATTTTGAGCCACTTGATTGTTTTAAAATGTAATGATCTACTGATTCTTATTCTTTGGTCTTGGGCCAAAAAAATAATGTTCTAGCAATACTCATGATTTAGAAAAAATAAGCATCCCTTTGGTTTGGGGGTTTGTTTTTTTTTCCTCTGTGGTTTTTGAGGTCTGCTTTTAGGCTGCTGGAACATTGCAAGCGGCAGATAGATGGACTGGAGACTAGCAGGGTCACTTGATTGAACTATCTGTTATGCTAACAATTATTTCCAAGCAGGGGTGGGTGGAAATAATTTAAATGAAGGACATGATAGTTAATGATCCTAAGAGAGAGCTCTGAATGTTAGCTAGACATAGGGGAGGGCTGATTTGAGGAAGGCCTGTGTCTTTGATGGCAAGTGAGGCCCAGGGCTAAGACTGAATGCATAGCTGTGAGAATAAATCATATTGACCCCACATGCAGTGGGTTAATCACATACTGCTCGCTCAAAATTGCTGTTTCATCTTCAAATGAGGACTTAGTTGTTCTGCTTATTGTTATCTCTTGCTTTGACTGGTTGCCATTCATTCTGGTTGCTTGATTGTGTCAACATGAGTTTTTTGATAGACCTCAGCAGCATAAACAAGAAAGGACTTTACAAGTGCTGAAAGAGTACTCTGCAGAGGCCCAGCATTACTTATATTGTCTTTTCTAATTGCATATTGATACTCAGCATAAAAACAACTTTAGAAACAAGTAAGCGGGCATTTGAAGTACTATACCAGCACATCAGCACCATTTTATTAATCACTTCTTTCAATATAAAACTTGTTCCAATTAAAAGCTGATGCCTCTAATGAGGTGTAGCAACCAAGCATTTTCTTGAGAAACCAGCAAGTAAAATGTACTTCTCAACACATGTTAAATTTTCATCTAGTGAGGTAAGCTAATAAAAATAGGAAATTAAAACTGAGAGCTAAGTCTTCTGTGAAAAGTACATCAGCATTATCTTTCTTATGTTTACCTGGCAAGATTAAATGTTTGATATTAAATGTTTGATACATTTGTATAAAGAAATATTTATGTACCACGAGCATGTATTGCTAGGATGTGAGTCAAGGGATAGTCTTGAAATGCTCAGAAAAAACTAAATTCTTGCAGGACTGAGGAAGGGGAAAGCGGTAAACTCTCATCATGAGTTTTCTGGATAGTAAGAACAAAACAGGGAAAGAATTCATCTGTCTTATGAGGAAATTATTTTTTACTTAACTGTACTCTGTCCACCAGTCTCAAAGTAATGTTCACAAGAGCAATAGTCCTGTTGGTGGTTGCTTTTATGCTCCCTCTGCCGTAACAGTCACATTCACCCCAATGACTGTAGTCTGAAGGAAGGGGGAAATGAGCAGCAAGTTTCTTACCATCAGGACATAAATCTTGCCTTTGCCACTCTGGCTAAGGACAGGTTTTCCTGAAGTAAATGTCTTACATACCAGTACTATATTCCTTGAATGTGGAACTAAAACCCAGAATGTTTTCTCTGAATTTATTTTAGTCGATGTGAAATGTGGGAGGAGGCAACTTTAGGAGCAAAGGCTTTTTTTGCTCTGAAGGAAGACATTTAATAGGGCATCATAGCTTCAAAGTCACATACATTCATACCTCTCGAATGAGTTACACTGGTATTCTAAGCCGTGTTTTAAAAGTTGACACTGAATTTTTTCCCCATGTTTTCATTGAAAAAATAATACCAAGATTTGTTGTACTTAAAGAAAAGTATACTTAACATATTTGTGTATGTATATGTTCACCTGGTTGTGCTGATTTTTTTCAGTGTAGGTTTTCTTTGAGTCACTGACCTGGGAGACGTCAGCTTACATTTGTCATATATTTATAGGGAAAAGAGGACTGCCTCACCTTACCTAATGCACCCCATTAAAGCTAACATACCCTTTTAAAATCCATAAAATTGTCTAAACTTTGTATTCAGTTATATAAGCAGTGTGTCATTCTGTAGTTCTGTGTCATTTCCCATGACTTGAAGCAGCCTACAGCTGGACACAATGAATTTTGCTTTGAACATTTTGAAAAGGCATTAAAAATCATAAAGAGCTGGGGAAGGGGGACATAACATTAAAGGTGCATGTAAAAGCAAGACAAAATTTCCCTGGTGGTGAAGTTCAGTAGTACCTGCAAAGGTACCTTTTCATTTTATCTCATTCAAACATTGGGTGTAATTTACTGTGTATATTCACACTGATGAGATGTAAAGATGGGGAAAAATACAGTAGTAATGTCATGGTTTGGTGCTGGAGCAGTTTATAGCCCTGAAATTATAATCTTGATAATTTAACTTTCTTAGAGTGTTTTTCCCCTGAGTAATTTTCTGTTTGCTTAGGCAGTTCCTATTAATAGAATTTACATAGATTCTAATACATAGGGTTTTGCATATACCCTTCCCACAGATTCCCATTCCCTACCTTTGAGAACTGATGAAATAGTTTCTTGTTGGTGTCAAACTCATGAAAGTCAGCAAATTTAAATTGAAGTGCTCAGACTTTTTTAGTCCATATATTCCAGGTGCAGTGTTCTCATGTGCTTCTGATAACAAAATGCACTGAAGCGTGAACTCACCTAAAAGATGGTGCCAAACCATGATTGAAGTATGTTGCTGCTTTTGGTGTATCTTGAAAAAAATGTTTTTAGAGTAAGCTGAGAGACTTACTAGTGTCTGGTGTATTAAAATACATTGAGTTTATTTTTCATGGAAGAAAATATTGGAACAGCACCAGATTAAAAAGTAGTCTCCTGAGCAGTTCCTGTGTACTTGCAGCTGAAATATGAATGCCAGAATGATTCTTTGATGGCCATGATTTAAGACAATAATAGAATTCCCTGTTTTTCTGGACATCTATTTCCACACAGTTTGTAAGACCTTAATGACTTTATGACTTTTGCCCTTCTGCAGATTGGACTGAATTGGCCAAGGAGGTCCCAAGTTATTAGATGTGGTGAGAGGGTATGAAAGTTGCACACAGTCTGTTCACATAAGCTTTGATGCTTGAGAAAACTAGGTTAAAAATATCTCCTTGTTACGCAGGTGGTGGGTAGAACATACCTAAAGCACCATTTCCATTGCATGTATAGCCCAGAAAATGTATGAGCTGTGAACCTTTTTAATTCCTTGGATGCTTTTAGCCAATACTGTCTTCCTCTGTTAACCTGAATTCCATTCCCATTCAGGTCCTCTTAGTAACAAGTGATCATCATCGATTAAAAAAAAAAAAAAAACGCAACAAAACCAAAGCCATAACAAAACAAACCCATAAACAAACCAATTGTTCTCTGCCTCATTATTTTTTTAATCTAGCTATGAGCATTACCCAGTCACTAATAATCTCACATATAGTAACTGAAGAAGGAGAAAAAAATTTTAAAACTCTTGTTTTCTAATTACAGAAAAGGGTAGAGACACTGATAGGTAATAGGTAATAGGTCAGATGTTCATTAGGAATGGAAAGATGATGGAATTATGCTAAGAAATGTGTATTATTTGACAAAAAAAAAGGTGTTGCATATAATTTTCTAACGAAAGTTCTGAAACTAATTTGGTAAGGCAGAGTTCAACTAGTCTATAACATGCTCATAGCACAATGGTAACTCAACCAAAGCATTGATAGAGGCGTGAATAAGAGATGCGTGATTCTCGGAGCATGCACTGCTGAGTAAAACACAATATTTATGGCTGATCAGTCACATCTTGGACTGTGTGAAACTTTGAATAGGTTTTCACTTGCACATGACAGCATTTCATTTTACAGTCTAAAATGTTATCAACTGCTCAGAGAATGAAACTAGATTAACATAGAAAAGAAGGACGCTTCAAATTATTCGGCATTTAAATAGACATTTAAGAGGACAGAAGGGACAACAGAGCTGTTACTAATCAGTGAGTATATGAAGCTGACATTTCTGACAGTTTGTAGGCTGCCAGGTTTGAGAGTTACACTGATTTACATGTATTCTTTTGTTTTGTTTAGGAGACTAGAGAAAAATATTGAAAATTGAATCAGAAAGAATGTACTTTGACAGTAAATAAAGAGGTGGTGGGCCTGGCAGATCCAGTCAGAAGGAATAAAAGAAGCCCAAGATTTCTCATTTGCATTTATAACATGAACTTCATCACCTCCAAAATTATTTTCCCTTGTGGTTTTAATTTGTATTATTAGTTCAGGCAGTGTAGAAGAACCTCTCTGTCTCTGTGCACGTTTGGTTCATACAGATGGATGAAAATGCCGTTTGAGATGATGAGCATCTGGAAGTAATTGTGAAATAGCAGAAAATGACTTTTTAATCTGATTTGAGGAATAAAAAGGTCTGGGTGGTAACATTTCAACTGCAAGTGTGCATTTAGTCCACCATCATTATTGCTCTGAATTCATTCCCACAGCAGTTGGGGATTGATCCAAAGGCCTTTGATGTCAATGGGAGTCCTTCCACTGACATTAATGTGTTTTGGATTAGGTCTTTAGAAGTCATAAATCTGTCTAGACCATAATTATTTCCTTGAAATTGTTCCTGATGATGTTTCTTCTCTTAGGGAAATTTGTGAAAGTCAAATCACCTCCTGGCAGGATGCTCAAATATGTCTGTTACTGATTAATGCCCAAACAAAGGGAAGATGTCAGATGCTAAATGCATATGAAACAAAACTTCTCTCACTGTTGTTATGGTTGGATCAATGTTCCTACAATGACTTTAGCTGTACCATCATAATAGCCACTGGAGACCTAACTGGCAAAATGAATTTAGAGATGGATGCAGATGTTGCCTAAATCACATCTTTCTTTCCAGTCATTTATAGGAAAAAGCTATTTATTTAATAAGTTTAAACTTCAGTGGTCTTTTGCATAACATCTTCTATCTCACAAAGAGGAGGTTTTAACTGATTTGCTGAGCTTTCCAAAGATGGAAGAATAATATTAGCATGGTGTATTTTCCTCCTTTGTATGTGAAATTGCAGTGGCTTACTGAGCAACCACATATGGTAGTTCTGATAAGTGATGCCTTTAGTTGTAAATAAAAAATTGAATGATCCTTTGATGGAATATTTGATGGTAGTTATAAAAAAGGTAGTAAACTGAGGGACACCTCCAGATTTCCAGGCACAAAAGCTATAATGTGGGTATTTTCATATATGTGCAGATAATAACAAAATCACGGAATTCAATGGCCAAAATTTTATTTGAGTAAAATAGAATATAATGTAACAACAGCATTTATTTGGTAAGCTATATGATTGATATGCATGGGACAGCAGTTTTCAGAGAATGTGTTTCCCATTCCTTATTGTAAGGCATCAAAGAACAAGAAGTACCCCTTCTCCTTGTTACTTGATATCTCTAAGAAACAAAGGGTATGCTTATGACATTGCCTGAGCTGAACTATTTATTTTAACTATATTTGAAAATAATTATGGTCAGAAGTATTTTTACGTTTCCAACCCCTTTTCTAAGCCACCAGGAATATAGGGTTAGTACTATGTTTTGAAAAGGACTGCTTTTTCATGGAGGAGTAAATCTAGTAAGTACAACTAATAAATCTAATTGCTTTACTGGAAGACTTTGTTTTTAAATACATTTCTTAGTGAATAAATTTATTACATGCAAACATTCTTTTATTTTTTATTTTATTCTTTTATTAAATTTATTTTAGTTTTGAAAGTTAACTTTTTTTAAAATTGGTAAGTTTGCAAGAGGAAACCCTAATGAAACACTTCAGTGTTGTTGTTTGGGTTTCTTTTTAATCAGCCATTGAATGAAGAAATTTTGCATCCAAAGATATAACAAATATTATCTTTCCTTGATTTTGAAATGTTTTGGTATTTCTTTTGGTCTAGATACTTAATAAATTACCTTGTGCAGCTGCTGTAAGCAGATTGAAATCTTGGGAACCTTAAAGGTTTCCTAAAGAATAAGAATCTTAAAAGTAAGAATTCAGGTGGAGGATTCTAGTTTATATTTAAATATTAGAGAATGAATGTTGTTACATTCCCTGATCAACATCTTAGCATATATGCTGTTTTAGTAGGTGCCTGGTTTCTTAGGTTTCTTCAGCTATTACGAATATTATGTCAGGAATTACGTGCATCAAATGCTTTCCATTCATTGTTAGAGAATATGAAACATAAATGTAGAAATCTACTGGTTTTACAAAACCCATTATACATCTAAATCAATAGAAAAATCCTTGATTCCCTTTATAATAGATTAAGAATTAAGCAGTTCACTTGCTAATACTGCAGTGTCTTGGGTTGGGGTTTTTATGTTAACTCCTCTGTGTTTCATCATTTCTTACTTGCTTTTTCTTATGTCTTTACCTTTTTTTTTTTTAATTGTAAAATTACAAGTGTTTAAAGAAAGTAAATCCTATCATCACCTGATAGGGCTGGGCTCTTTATCCGCTTTTCACACAGACTGCCTATATCTACTTTCATTTCTTATTAACTGTACTACTGGATAAAATGGCCCCTTGCAATGCCTGGTGTAGAAGAGTGTGTGAGATAGAACAGGCAGAGATTGCTGCCTCCAACAGTCTGTCGTCACGGGCGATCTCACGTGCATGTTTGGCCCAGGAACAAGAATCTGGCTTCTCTGTGCAGCAGTGGAGCTTTACAGCAGCCCTATTAAGGGACAGTGCTGTTTCACCTTTTCAAAGAAAGGAGGAGAAAGGAATCTCTAGGAATTACTAATTATGTCTATATCCAGTCAGTAGTTTTCAGCCAGAATGACACTTTCTCCACATTAGTGGGCATGTCGACACTGACAGTCCAGGGTAGGTTTTGACATACCTATCACTGACTTGTAGATTGAATTCCATGCCCGGTAACGCAACCAGTTGCCGATGCTAGAAATATCCCTACACACTGGTATCTTGCTACCGTTGTTAGTGTCAGGACAGAAATTACAGTTCAAAACAATGAGGTCGCATACAGTCATACATGAAATGGTGCATTAGTTTGGGAGATTTTAGTATGCACACATTTATTAGATTTGGAATTTTGTGAATAAAGTCCCAGCTTGTTTTGGATGTGTTAATGAAAACTTGAATGTTACTCCAGTATTTGGTGGTTTGCTCTGAGCCCTGGCTGGTCATCACTCTCCCACAGTTCTGATGCACTGTCATTCCAGAAGACATCATGGACACATTCAGTTTTGAAATAGTAGGAGCTTCCATCCTATGCTACAACTCGGCGCTGATGAAGTAGAAATCATTTATGCAGCAGATTGATGATGTTATTGATAGTTTATAATGAGGAGGTGACGTCAGTAGATCACACATAAGCCAACACAGATAGAAAATGAAATTCTTGGAGAGTATGTACAGCTAGTGGTCACGGAGCGTGTAGAAAAAATGCCTGTCAGCAGCTCATTGCTCTCCCTGTTACAAATGATTGGTCTCACTTACATTCGCCAGAATAAACTAACTTTACATAATCAGAATAATTTTAAATGTTTCCTAGGTTAGAACAATTGCACGAGCAGTTCTGAAAGCAGGGTAGAAACAACAGTACATGCTGGAGGACTGGTGAAAGGTAAATGGGAAGTAGGCTTCACCATCTTCACATGCAGCCAAAGGTTTTGAGGTCATGTTTAAAGCTGCTAGAAAAATTGATCCTCAAGGTCAAAGCTGCTTCAGTCCAACTACAAAAAGCAAAATGTTACATCAGTGTGTGACACCTTAGCACAGAGATGATAATCCTTGTAATTATGCATCCTTGCATTAGCAGCTGCCTAACAGAGAGATATTTTGAATAGAAGACAAAATATTTTTGAGCAATAAAGCTGCTCACTGTGTATCTGGATAGAAAGGACAAACAGGACTTTGTCTCAGAAAAGAGTGATCCCCAAAGAATGCAGAACTTCAGCAACATCTAAACCAGAAAAGTACTTATTGAATTTTATGAAAAGTTTACAGCCCTGAAGTCAGCATCCCTGTTCTCTATATCTAATCGTAAACACTTAACTAAATGAAAAGAAGTTCCACCTTGTTGTCATGAACATTACAAGGATTTATTCAATTATTTGCTTGTCAACTCTGACAGAGTGCTAGGTTCTACATCTAGTCATCTAGAAACAGGGAGCAGCATTGCCAAGTGTAGTAGAACTTCCTAAACACTGTCAGAGGTGTTACAGAGCAAGTCGGTATGGTTGATTGGCACTGCTATCAAATTACTTGAATACAGAGATTGGTGCTTTATCAGCTGTTTGAGACAATGGCTCTGAAGTTCAGGAGCGCAAACTGCTTTCTGCTCTAATGGGAAGTTGTGGGCTGACCACACTGCTTCTGGAAGGACCCTGACCAGAAAGTTATGCAAATGGGCATTGGACAGTCTTTCTAGAAATTGCGTAGTTATCTCACATCTGTCTGTCAGAGTGGGAGGCAGTTACAGGCATTAAAGAGATTAATTTTAGGAGATTTTTGTAGCCAGGTAAATTCTAAGCATAGGGAACAGTATTACAACCTTTGTGTGTGGTTTTCAATGCTGTTGACTTTGGAAATGTGTGGAGGCTCTTGTGACAATTCAGCAGTCTGGAAAGCAGTCTGTGAATATTCTCTATACACTTCACGGTGGTTAGGGTTCTTGATCAGGATGGATTTCCAGAACCCTTTACTGTCAAGGAAGTCACAAAACAGATTGCATCCTTTGCCACTTCTGATTAACATTTGCTTCATTGAGTCAATAGGAAAGGTAACTACATATAGATGCCAGAATATTTAACCTGAACATTAAATCAGAGGTCCCATGTCAGCTGACTTGTTACTTGCTCTTTGCTGATGACTGAGTATTGGTTACTCACATATATGTAAGAAAAGTACATATTATTGACAGTTTCAGCCTCTCTGCCGTGTGGTTTGGCCAGGCCATTAGCATAGAGGAAAAAGAGGTCCTGCTCTAACCCTCCTGTGATGGAAAATATCCTGAGGCAGTACTACTGTACTGACAATACACTACTGAAATTTGTGAGATCAGCAGTGCTATTTCGGCAACATACTTTTTTTCAGAACACCACAGTTAATAACAAAGTTATATAGGGAATAGCAAAAGCCAGTATAGTATTTAGGACATTAAAGCAGCATGTCTGAAATAAGAGACATCTGGCTTCAAATAAAAGTAAACATCTATTGTGCATTAGTTGTTGCCACTCTGTATGGCTACAAAACTTGGACTGTGTATAGTGTCTGCATCAAGCATCCAAGCCATTTCCAATGCACTGCTCTTATTCTTTTGCTTCCATAAAACTGCAGGATTTAGTGCTGCACTCCTAAATTGCTGTCATGTTGTCAACACTGGAGCAAGATTACAGGATGTCCAGTTATGCTGGATGTAGTTCTCTTATTGGACAACAGATTGCCCAAAGCCAGCTTCTATGGGCAGGTTCTATGGGTTGAAATGCAAAGAAAAGCTCAGAGGTAGCCTAATGACGTAGTTAATGGGCAAGTTTAAGGCAAATCCTCAGTTATGTGCCATCAGTGTGGGAGATTACATGTGAAGATTTTCTGCACTGGCAGTGTAGGTACTTATGCCATCATAACATGCAAATAAAATCAGAATGGTTCTGTATGACGAATATGGTAGTAAAACAGATTATATCTGTGCACTTCACAGTGTCATGAAAATGGGCCTCTTTCTGCAACAGTGCATGATGCTGCTTGTGTACTTACGGAAAACAAACGTCATAATCACATTCTTTCCATCTCTGGTGTTACTGTATTTCTGACTTTGCCATTTCAAGTGGCTACTTATGGAAGATGTAAGTCATGTTTTTTTAAACAGTGGTACAGGTTTCCCAGAGGGGTGGTAAATGGCACATCCCTGGAAATTCCAGGGTCCCATTGGTCAAGGCTCTGAGCAATATGATCTAGTTGAAGATGTCTCTGCTCATTGTGTGGGTGTTAGACAAGTTGATCTTTAGGGGTCCTTCCAATTTAAACTATTCTATGATTCTAGGATATGAAGATACATTTTTAAAAACATTTTTTTAAAACATCTTCTTTTTGGGACCATTAGATAATGACAGGAAAACCAACTTGTGGACTATTTGCTGGAACTATTGAAGGAGTTGATCCTTTCTATTACAGCCATGTTTTTAGTGACAGTGAAAAGGTGACAATGAAAGGATGAGTTTTCTTCCATATGAGAAAGAGGGTGGGATTCTACAATTTTGTAACTGACATTGAAATTTCCTCAACATATGGAAGGCAGTTCGTTTGCACAAGTACAGGCATTTTTTAATGTGAACATTAATTTTTGTGTACACTGACACTATCCAGATTATCTGAATTGTCTGCTTGTTTTGTTGACCCATTACAATAGAAAATACATAGTCAAGCAAATCTCAAATTAATCCTTGGTCTGTTTCTGATTTCACAGTTTATTGAATTGAGACTGTCATTTGTGTTTTGAAGTAACAATGCTGCATTCCCTAGAATTTTGTAACAAATTTTATAAGGCCTGGTAATTCAACATGCTGTCATCTTCTACAGATGTAAACAGATTTTCTCACAGCATTTTAGAGTTTCTTGCTTCTGGTAATTCATAAAGATTTAATCCTGAAGGCCTTAGTATCTGATATTATTCCAAAATTTAGAAAGATTGTCAGCTAGTTCCCATTCTGCTTGGAATCACTGAGCCATAATGTTTACACAGGGATTTACATCATCTTTCATAATACTTCCTTTTGTACACCTAATGGAAAGGGTTACTATTCCTTGCTTTGGTGTAAAGGTTTGTAAGATGCTGAAAAGGTTTACTCTGTCTATTGAGGAATGTAAGTCACATGTCCCCATAAATAGCCATCAGGTATTAACCATCAGGGTTAAATTGGGGGTTTGATCAGTAAGTTGAACTGTTGAGCATGCCGATGATGTCACCAACCACTTCTGTGTTTCAGCCTGGACCATGCTTCACACTAAGATGGGAAAGACTGGTGGGTATTTGGAGCAGTCACTACCTATTTATAAATTTGCCAAGTTCTTATTTTGCTTCTGAACAGAATTTAGAAATCCTCATTCTACATAAGTAGCTGGCAGTTTAGGGGCTCAAAGGTGGCAAACTGAATCTCATCATATGCTTGTCCAAATATGAAAGCTGGTAGTCTGGTTGCCTTTGTATATAAAGGTACTGCTCACTCACTACAAGCTCTGAAGCATGATGTTACTTAGCCAAATCAAATAACTTTACCTTTACTAATATAGATTAAATTCAAATGGAATTGAAGAGTTTTCTCAGACTCAAAAAGTGTAATCAATTTGTGTATGTAGGTAATTGAGTAACAGAAATTGTAGCTTCCTGGGTGTCCTTTTTTTATGCTACTGGTGAAATTTAGACAGTGAAATTTTATACTCAGGTAACAGAACCAGCTGAAAGTATTTTTCCAAATCATTTTGGGACTTGCAAGTCTTTTATGCTTTTTTTTTAATAACCTATTCAAGAATTGTTTTGGATAAATGCAAGCAATTACTTAGGTAAAACAACCTGGTTTGCTGGAGGAGGCACTTGGATAGATAATAATGTAGTGTGATAGATTGTAGGCACACAGTGCTGCAGCATTTGGAGAACAGTGGTTGACTTGTAGAAGCTCAGCTGCAGAAAGACTTGTTCAGTTGTTCATGGCAAGCTTCCCAATTCATCTTGTGTTTGTGATAAGAAAATATCAGCAGAGCTGTCATGGTTTAAGCCCAGCCGGTAACTCAGAACCAAGCAACTGCCTGCTCACTCCCCGCCCGGTTTGCTCCACCCGCTCCCAGAGGGATGGGGAGGAGAATTGAAAGAATGTGAATCCACCAGGTTAAGAACAGTCCAGTAACTAAGGTGTAACACAAACCACTACTGCTATCACCAATAATAATAATGATAAGGGAAATAATAACCACTCACCACCCACTGACCAATACCCAGTTCTACCCAACCAGCTGAACCCAAGCTTCTAAAGAGACAGCATAGGTGCATTGTAGTTCAAGTATAGTCTGAGAATGCAGGACTTCAAGATTTAATGGCTGACTGGTGACCCAGCTGCTGGACCTGATACACTTTTTTATGAATGAATGCCTATAGCTTACAGGAGAAGAGGAACAGTCACCCGGGTACCGTTGCTGCCTAAGCCTATAGCAAGTGCGTACTGCCTCATCTGCCACCAGCCAACCTGTAGAGGTGATAACCTATTTGGACTGATATGTAGCACATTATGTATAGCTGGGCCTACTCAAACGAAAACATCAGGGTCCCAGTCACAGGACGTAGCCCCTGTCACTTCTGAGGTGGGGTTATGCTGCCAGAACAGTAGAACCCTGGTTGCTATAATTATTCATATTATCATAGAATGCTTTGGGTTGGAAGGGACCTTAAAGATCACCTAGTTTAACTTCCCTGCAATGGGCAGGGACCCTCCACTAGACCAGGTTGCTTAAAGACCCATCCAGCCTGGTCTTATTTCCAGGGATGGGGCAGCCACAGCATCTCAGGACAGCCTGTTACAGTGCCTTACCACTCTCACCATAAACAATTTCTTCCTAATATCTAATCTAAATCCACACTCTTTCAGTTTCAAGCCCTTGTCCTAACCCTGCATGCCCTTGTCAAAAGCACCTCTCTAGATTTCTTGTGGGCTCCCTTCTATGTACTGGAAGGCTTCTCTAAGGTTTCTCCCGAGCCTTCTTTTCTCCAGTCTGAACAGCCCCAGCTCTCTCAGCCTGTCTTCACAGAAGGCTCCAGCCTTCTGATCATCTTTGTGGACCTCCTCTGGATTTGCTTCAGTAGTTTTCAGGAGGATCTGCTCCATGATCTCTCCAGGCACCGAGGTGAGTCTGACTGCCTGTAGTTCCCCAGGTCTTCCTTTTTTTCCTTTTTAAAACTGGGAGTTATGTTTCACCCTTCCCACACAGTAGGAACTGAACTGTTACGACTTCTCAAATACAGTGGGATAGTGGCTTAGCCAGTTCATCTGCCAGTTTCCTCAGGACCTGCAGATACATCTCACTGGGTCTCATGGACTTGTACTCCTTCGGGTTACTTAGATGGTCTTGAACCTGATCTACTACAGCAGGTGGTTCTTCATTCTCCCACTCCCTGCTTTGTCTTCTGCCACTTGGGCAGTGTGGCTGGCACACTTTTTGGTGAAGACTGAGGCAAAAAAGCTGCTGCCTTCTCCATGTTCTGGATAACCAAGTCTCCTGTTTCCTTCCAAAGAGGGCTCACATTTTCCTTAGTCTTCTTTGTATCTTTGACATACTTACAGAAGCTTTTCTTGTTGCCCTTGACATCCCTGGCCAGATCTAATTCAGTTGGAGCTTTGGCTTTCCTAACCTAATCCCTGGCTGCTCAGATAATTTCCCTGCATTCCTCCCAGGTTCCCTGACCTTGCTTCTATGCTGTGTAGGCTTCTTTATTGTGCTGGAGTTTGTCCAAGAGCTCCTTCTTCGCACACACAGGGTTCCTGGAGTTTTTGCCTGACTTCCTCTTTATTGGGATGCATCACTCCTGAGCTTAGAGGAGGTGATCCTTAAATATTATCCAGCATTCTTGAGCCCCTCTTCCCACCAGGCCTTTATCCCATTATACTCATTCTGAGATCGCGGAAAATTAGAACGCATCCATAAGCTGAACAAGACACTAGGCTAGTTTTTCAAAACCGTAAGACCAACTGACAGCTGATTTTTATCAAGTGACAACATTTGTTAAAATATTACTCCTTCCATGTTTCAGCTCCTTGCTCAACCTCTCTTCAAAGCAAAACATGTCAGCTGTACAGCATACTCAGCCATTTATGGAGGCTTCTTGAACTCTTCCCAGTACAGAAGTATTTCATCAAGCCAAATTTTGTCATTGCTGTTGCTGGCCATGGCATAAGAAGAAATGCAAGATTTGCGGCAAATTGTCTTAACATTTGTTAGGCTAAAGGGGAAATATAATCATGCAGGATAAGCTGATTGTAAATCTTTTATGGTTTTTCTGTCCTTATTTGAACATGGCTAAGATAGTTTGAACAAATTTATACTGTGGTATAAATGTTTGAGATGGAAACATAAATGAAACATCCCTAAACAGGAAGCTAAGCACAGATGTAAGGTATGTTTCTTCTGCCAGCTTTGAAACTGGCTACTGTATTTTAAATCATTTTTTTATGAGAACAGGTACTCTAAGCCATTTTTCTATCCTGATGGTGTTTGTGTAACATTAATTTTGAGAACTATATAGTCTTTGTCTCCTGCTTGAATGTCTAACTAGATGGAGTACAGCAAAGTGAAAAAAGATATCCTCATAATGAACACTAAAAAATGCTTACTTTATCTATAAGCATGATAGCTAGTTTTTGGTATTTACAGTCCCACAACATTTATTTAGCTTCGTTAAACAACTTTGAGGACTTTTTTCTGATTTGGGGTAGGACCTATGAAATATGAATGTCTGCTTTCATGTTTGTGCTGAGGCCTTTCCACTGCTGCTTCCATTTTATTATTGTTACTGTCCAGTTTAATATGCGGTATTTCAGCTTTTCTGGTGGGAGTTCTTTATTAAGGAGAAAGGTCTTGTTTCCATTGCAATATACAACATTGACTTTCCCAGCCATGCCTGTGTTCTCTGCGCAGTGTATCAGAACTAGTTTTCTTCAAACAATAGCTCATTTCTTTAACAGCACACTCACATAAAGAAACAATATTGTAACTTCATTTTCAGCAATCAAACAATGGCAAAGCACAATTGTCAGGAGACAAAAGTGAATGTATGTACTTGTACCTGAACAATTTGCTGCATTTCTGGGTATATGTTATAGATTCAAGACTGGATGCTGGATCCTGCCCCATTTCTCTGTGCAGCTGTTCAAACTGGACATCTAATTAGGATCAGAGCATGAATTTTGGTTGGATTGCTCTCCTCTCATTTTTAACTGTGGAATAAATGTAACCAATACAGATACTCTGCCTGTATAGTGTGAGCATAGTTATTGTAGCTATGTTTATGTTGAACAGTAACTTGCAAAATAACAATAACCCACTGGGTTTTTATTGTGTTCTGAGGACTTTCATTTTAAAGTCTGGCTTTTATTCCACATACTTAAATTCTCCACTCTCATCCAACAATGTGATTATTAGTAATTCCCATGAGTAGTATTGAAGAAAGATGCTGTCTTAGGGATATTTTAAGTTTTTCAAGGCAAAAAGACTCAGTATCAGAATTATTATTGATTTCCAGTCACTGTGAAGTACATACACATCACAATAAAGGTTCAGTGCCTAGAAGAATATAAAAGAGCAGCGACTTGAAGTAAAAAGAAATTTCAGATTAAAAAGAAAGCAGACTGAAGTAAACACAGTGAATGACTTTCTTCATGAGTGTGGGATGTTTTCTTTGGCTATTGTAAACAGGATGTTTTCTCTTTTTCTACTTAACGCAGACATGAACACATCAATATTTAATTTGACCACAAGTAGTATATGTATTGCAGCTAACCCCAAATATATTTCAGGCTTCATGTGGTTTTATAATAAAAATACAAATTTATAAATCCTTAATGCCCTTAATGCCGCCCATATGTTGTGCTGCAATCCTTAGGAATCTGTAAAAATAAAAATCAAGAGGATAGTTATGGGCTCTGAAAGCTGAAAACAGACCTAAGCCAGTCTAACAGCTAAAGATTTGTCAGCTAGATCCTAATGCTCCTAAACCTTTGGCATAACAAATGTTGCCTTTGAGAACTTATCTCATTACATCTGGGCATCTTAAATCACTCTACAGAAATAATATAAAATAAAAGAAAATGCTCTACTTCTAAATAGAAGGCATGATCCTGGCATCTGTGCTTCTGCCCCAAGTGCTGTCCTTCTGTGCCACAATCAGCATGATCTTTTCTTAGATTTATGCTTGTGGGCATATGGACAACTGGAAGTCATTTGGAGATGCCAGTTGTCCTCATTTTTGTTTTTTCTTCTTTTATCCTTATCCACTGTCAGTCTCTAAGGATGGTACTGGTTTTATTTTGAAGTGGTATGCAGTCAGATTACTTCATGTATGTTCCAAATTTCAGAAGCAGAGGGCAAAAGAAGCCATTGTAAGTACTAACTTGTACGTATAGCGGTATTTTCACTAGCAGAAGATGGTGTTGACTCCTCAGCCTGTGTAAAAGCTCTGCGTCAGGTTTTTACACGCGCCTGCCCAGTACCTGCTAAAGACTAGTCAGATGGAAGCAATTGAATGCTCTCATCAACTTATAAACTTTCAGCACCCATTTGAAACCCAAGACTTTTAAAAGCTATAGGTCATTACAGGTTTGAAGGCTGCTCTGCCCATGGGACTAAGAATTTCTGCTAGTCATCCTATCTTTTGTTGGTAGCCTTTTGTTAGGCAACAATTGCTTTCTTCCTTTCACAGGAGCTATTCATGTTGCTGTTTTTTTTTTTTCCCCATCCACTCATAGTAAACTGATGCACCAGCACAGCATTATAATGAATTTCTATTTAGTTAGGCAAAAGTTGGATTGTCATGAGCAATCTAATTACAACTTTGGAGACAGGATTTCTAAGTAAAGTGATGAGGTGAAGCGATTACAGCTGTAACCCTTACAAGCATAAAAAGATGTGTTATGCTAATCCTTTGTGAGTGGGATTAATTGAAAGCAAGGGGAATAAAAAAGAATGCTCTTGGAAGAAGAAGGGTGTATGAAAGGACTACTGTGTCATTCCCTTCTCATTCATCCTCTGTTGCTGTAGAGGAAAAAAAAAAAAAGTGGTAAACTGGAGTGGTTTACCTTTCAAGTCTGTCATTCAAATCATTTAATCTTAAAATGCCTGAAATACTGTGTAAAAACTGTGGGAGGAGGAAGGATAGGTATAGCAAAAAGAAATGTGTGAAGAAGTGCCAGTAAGTGGAGGTTGCTTGGTTTTTTGGTTGCTAAACCTAGTATGACCTGACCTTACCTTACCTTAGTGTAAAAGCAGCAGAATGAGGAGGGGAGAAAAGATGCTGTCAAAAGTAAGAGTTATGCCAAACATTACCTTTATCTGCGAACATTTATAGCTCAAGTGTGAGATTCTTGTTAACCCCAGGCTTGTTTATTTTCTGTTTCAGCTCTTTCAGCTATTAAATAGGAGTGCTCTGTCTCAAGTTAATACCTGAAAAGACTCTTAAAGGTTCGACTAGAAAGAGAGGTGGCATGCAAATTACAATGTATTCATTAACTGAATGAAGCTTCATAAATATGTTAATTAGAGAAGAAGAAATAACTTCCTTGGTTTTAGATGGCCAACCTGAATATAAATGGCCAATGGTATTAAGGGGTTTTGTTCCTTTTGGTTTTTAAGATTTCAAATTATTTTCACTGTTGCTCTTTTTCCTTTCTGAATACTTTTTGGAGGAAGTTGGCCACAGTCAGCAACTTAGCACCAACCCAGCTGTTCATTCATTGCCCACCAGCAGAATGGGGAAGAGAATCAGAAAAGCAAAAGCAAGAAAACTTGTGGGCCGAGATAAAGACGGTTTAGAAGTGAAGGAAAGGTTTATTTATTTTTCAAAAAGTGATACAAAAGCAGTCACTCGTGTCCTCCCACAGACAGCCAAATGCTCAGACAGTCTCCAAGTTTAATTTGAAAAATGAAACTCCCAGATTTTAATTCTGAGCACAACATTGTATATTAAGGAATATCCCTTTGGTCAATTGGGGTCACGTATGGTGGCAATGCTATAGGAGAAAGATATTTGGCTTTGATGAGGGAGTACCTGCCAGTATAAAAAACTAATTCTTCTAGGGTTTACAGGATAAGGAATGTTTGGCTGCTTCAGAAGTATGAATTTGGCTGTTACTCTTACTGGGATTTCAATCAGCAACTGTAATTAAAGTTTCTTAAATATTAATGGTACTTTTTACCCTTGCCAAAAGTAAAGATCAGTGTAAGCTGGTTCAATGAAATGAAACTTGTTTCGAACTCACATCCACTAAGTAAACATTGTTAAGTCAATGAGCTGAGTGAGAATGAACTTTAGTTAGTGTATTGCTCTGCAGTAAAGCATTTCATGTATTTTACCGTTTTTTGAAAAAGGCTTTACAAGCATTCAATAAACAGGTAGAAAATTGATATTATGTAAGAAAAATATTCTGCTGATGAAAGTGATTTAACAAATACCTGCAATATCTATGAAAGCTTAATATTAATTTTTTTGTTAGTGAGCATAAATACATTCTGCTGTAAATGAATGAAAATAAGATTTTGTGTGTGTGTGTATGATTCTCCTGGGAGTTTAAAGCCAATGTATCTAACAAATTGTTGAAAAAATTTTCAGTAGTATTGCTTTATGTAAACTGAAAGTCCTTAAATTGTCATCTTTATTCACTGCATTTGATGAAGCAGAAGATGAAGAGATTTGAAATACTGCTTTTCTTTTAGTGGTTTTTATTAAGCATGGTTGAACCACTCCTCCATTTGCCCATCCTGGCATAGGCCCACTGATTTCATCTGAAGGTCTGCTCTCAGATGCATGGCAGAGTTGTTTTATTCCCAGGTCTTAAGACAATGGCTGAATGTAGAAAATATTTGAAGCAAACTGGAACATTTTTAGTTTAAAAACCTCTTCACTCTTAAAAAAATGGCTCTGTGCTTACAATACTCATAGCAACATTTTTTTAAAAGAGTGACATGGTCACATGGTGCTTTGCTTATATTTAGGCTTAACCTGATTTTTATTCATTTGTTTGGTCAGTAAAGATTACTTGAGAAATCATTTCTTTAAGCTTAGAAAAAAGTGTACAGGCTTAGAAACCTTATAAGTAGCATCGAGTGTAAAAACAGTGCAATAGTTTGAGGCAGTAGTTGTTTGATTTTGAGGAGGAGGAAGGTCCACATTAATATTTTTCTGTTATGGAGAAGGTAATTCCATTGTACTCATTTCAGTGACTTTGGTTAGTTGATTTGTTTTTACCTGCAGGGTAAGAAACAGTTAGGACCTTATTTGCTACAGCTAAAGTTGAAGACTTAGTAGCAATGACCCAAGGTAATATATATCACAAGGACATTGACCTCTAAATCATTTTGTGCAGATCTGACAGTGCATTTCAGTCAGGATCTGTAACACTGTTTATGTTCTTTAACACTACTTATGCTCTTGTTCTGCCCATCTCACAGAAAGGAATACAATTGATGCAGAGATACATTGTAGTTTTGTGTGGTGGCAGCATGTGTAGTACCATCTGGAGTTCCATTGTTAACCAGCACAGGGGAGAATCTTTCCAGAATGTGCAAAGTAATGTTTGTAACAGGTCTGGGATTGTGCCTTTGGAAAGATGGAAAGGAAGAAGCCACCTATTTTGCTCTCAGAGATCCATGATGGGTTTGCTCAGCTTTCCGTTCATATGTATCACTCAAATTTATGTAGCAAGGGAATACAATTCAAGTCCAATATAAACTGACATTTACAACCAAAAATCATTTCTTTCATCTAAAATAATTTTTTATCACTAAAAAGCTGTAAACATTTTCTGTGTCAGCGATTACCTGTTCTTTTTTTGTGTTTTGTGCTTCCTTATTTTTGGTTGGTTTTTTTTTTTTTCCTGTTCTTTTTTTCTTTTTCTGTTTTCCTAATAGTCCAGTTCTTTTTTCATTGTGTTTTCTTTGTTCTGCATATCTGTCTTCCAGGCTCTCTGTCTTTTCCTATCTCATTTCCATAGCCATGTCTCTGTCTTTTCATTCTCCTGTCAGACCTAGGGCAGCTCCTTTAACCACAAGCTGTCTTTTCTGCTGCTAAACCCCGAATCAGCTTTCTTTTATCTCCATGCTCTCTCTTATAGTAGGGTTTCTCCAGCCGTGGGGGCCCCCTAGGGAGAGGTCCACAAGCAAATGAGGAGAGTGTTTCAGTGAGGATAGCAATCATATGCTATAGACAGTAAGCTCTTTTGCCCAGTATGTAGCCATATTAATAGCAGCTTGAAAGGCTGCTTTTTATCCCGTTTCTCAGTTAAAGAAACTTCATCTGATCAAGATGCTTTCCAGTAAGCAAGGAATAACTCATCTGATGTCTCTTCTCTGCTGGGTTGAGAGGCAGGACCTGAAGAGCAGTCTACAGGCAATCAGTGGCCACTGAGAATCCCTTAGCAAAGCAGAGCATGAGCTTTTTCTTAAATACTCAGGGCCAGATACTCACAGCTACAGTCAACTTTAAAAAGTGCCTAGGAGCCAGTTCTGACTGAATCTTAGAGGATTGTTTTTGAAATTCCAGCAGCTTCAAAAAAAAAAAGCCTGAAATGTGAATCTAAGTGAAATACTGAAACTGGAAGTAATACAAAGTTAAATTTGCATTCCCTGCATTTCAGAGAATACTGCTTCATGCATTTATTTATTTATGAAAGCAAGGCAATAATGACTATTTAGAGCAATGAGATGAACAGAGTCTTAGTTGGTGTCTTCATGTATGAAGTAGGAATCTTGGAATAATTCCAGTTGGAAGGGACATCTGGAAGTTGTCTAGTCAAACCCTTACTCCGAGCATGTGCAGCTTAACTGGATCTAAACTGGAAGTTAAATTAGGTTGCTCAGGCACTTGTCAAGCTGTGTTTTGAATGTCTCCAAGAATGTCTGTCTTTGGGCACCTGTCCCAGTGCTTGACCACCCTCATGTTTTGGGGAGGGGGATTTCTGTCTGCTTTGGAATTTCCCTCGTTATATGTCATGTCAGTTGCGCCTAGTCCCTTTGCTGTGCATCTCTCTGAGCAGAGTCTAACTGTATCTACTCTGCATCCATTCACCCATAAGGCAGCTGAAGATGGCAACAAGATCAATTTTCTCCTTCCTTGTTTTCTCCCAAGGTGCTTTCTACCCTATGCTGTACCATGGTGTGGTGTTACCATCCCAAGTACAGGGTGTTGCACTTGCCTTTGTATGTGAAAAAAGATGGAAATATTTTCCACAGAGAATATCATATGTAGCTGAGGAGAAACATGTCAACCCTGGTGCAAGATTGGGAGCACAGTTGAACATTTATTTTTACTGGTTACACTGAGTAAAATTCTTAGGTCTATAAAACTAAAAGTTTACTATATCCCTTCTCCTTTCTCAGTGGAGTAACGGTAAGTATATTTACCCTTAATCAGTGGGATTAAAGACAGTTGACCTTCAACTGCTAGAGATTTTCAAAGAATTATATTTCTTGCACAGAGAAAATGAGTAAGTTGTATATGTGATTTTAGATGCACTTACAGTCTTATTTCTTGCTTTTCATTTTCAGCATTTTGTCCTGCTGAAAAAAAAAAATAAAATGGACAAATTTTTACCTTCTAAAGTGTCCTAGTGATCAAAAAATGCTTTTATTGTTTTCTCACGAAGTTTAATGTACTACCAAGTTATTTAATATTTGATTCAGAAATATGTTATTGTTCTCCACTTTATTTTTTAAATGCTTGAGGTATGCCAGCAGTTTTGTATTTCATTTTACTTTTGGGATATTCTGTAAGTAGCAGACGTGATCCTACTGGATTGTGTGATGTTATCATGTAATAGTAGTCTTATTATTACACCAGAATCAGAGAAGAAGAGGTCTTACCTGGAGATACTGTGATTGCATCGATGGGCTAATATGTTTCACCAGATGTACATTTCTTGTCAAAGATCAGTTAAAATGTGATCATGTGTCCGATTTATAAGAGGTGCTCAAGCCATCTGAAAGTCATTTCTTGTGTTGATACTGTCTGAATATGTCAGGGTGACTTCATCTACCAAAGTCTGAAAATTTTGGCTAGTTGTCTCTTAAGAAAGCTGATAGAGAACACTGCCTGGGTTTTAAGGGTAAGAGGTTGAAGTGAGTCATTCGTCAAAGTCGTATCAAGTTAGCCACCGAGTAAAGCCATTTTTCACTTCCTTGAAGAGAAGAAAGGCCATTTTTGCTGTGGATGGTCAGGAATAGGCACTTACATTGCTCACTCTGTGGAGTGGCCTGTGTGTTTCAAATCACAAGTCACATTTTGCCAAAAGGACAATTTACATGAGATAGATACAGGTGTTTCTTAGCCTGTGGCTCTGATCACTAGAGCACATTGGTTTCATGTCAGTTTATTTTAATTTTTGTTCTTATTTTAAAATGCAAATTTCATTTTGGTAATTGTTAGGCAAAGTTTGGTGCCTCAGTATAGATATTTTTGCCATCTCATCTGCGAGAGTTCTTGGCACTACTTCAGTTTAAGGTGATTTTCTCCAAATGAGTCACATTTTAATCAGATCACAACTGTCTGAAAACCCTAAAACCAGATTTAAATCATAAATACCAGTACAGTAATCTTCTTTGGCAGCAACCCGTTACATAAATTGTAATACAATATTTGCATGTTATAGTTGGCTTTATTTATTTTGACTTCCATGTGAATTTGAAGCTTTTGTTAGACGTATTCTTTTTTTCCTTTGGTAGTTTCATTTTCCTGGAGAAGCTAGCTGGGAAAGCAACAGCCCAAGGCATATCCAATACAGAGAGCTAATTTCATCCTCTGGATAAAAACAACTAAATGCTCTACAACCCACAAAAACATGCAGCCAAGAGGGCCACAGATCCACTTCCAAACTAATTTGTTTTAGTTCTGCATACTATACAACCTAGAACTGATTATCCTATAGCCTGGCTGCCTTCTGACACAGTAAGCTTTTTGTGCAATTAAAAACTGTTCCATCTTTTTTGTTTATGAACCAGTGTAGTAACAGATACAGAAAGTTTATCTAACTTGAATCATGATGGCTCTTTCCTACATCTGGTTCCACTATCACAGTTTTGTGTATTTACTTGAATAATGGAAACAACAAAAAATCTTTTACTTTTTTCAGAAAGAAAAGTTGATTAGAAATTCAAGGTTTGAAGGGAGCAAGATTTCTGTATGAAAGGAAAAAAATGTGAAAAAGTAAAGCCAAAGGTTCAGAAAGTGGCAGTACACAGCAACAGTCACCTTGTTTGCAGGCAAGTGTTTCCTGCGGTCTGCAGGACTCCCACCTCTTCCTTCTGCTTGAAAGTTTCTTTAAAATATTAGTAACATAGGGATATGTAGAAAGACAGCCAATGACATGATATGAAAGGCTTTTAATGTCATTACAGGTCCTGATCATTGACTTGATAGTCAGTGTCAATCAACCCAGAGCTACAAACATCAATGTGTTTTTTTCAACACTGCATGTTGTTGCAGTGCCATTACAGCTGTATTTCTAGATGTCAAATGTGGTAAACAAGCCTATAAACAGGCTTTTGACTTCTTACACAGGGTTTATGGCTTAGGTAACGTATTTATGTTGTAAATGATTGGTGTAGCGGAAGATGTCAAAGCTTTCAGTCAGCCAGACTGTTGCCCTCACGTTGCAGCTGGTAGACTAGCATGGATAAGCACCACTGCTTTGATGATTCAGTGCAAAATCGGGTGGTCTAGCTTAAAGTGCTGACAGAAGACCTTTCAGATGTATCTGGATAAGCAGATTTGGGAACAACTGCATAATTAGAGTAATGGATGAGACAGTACTTTCAGCCCACTGAAGTGTGCAGCTGGGTGATACCCAGTTGTTCTGAAAGAGGGTGTTTGCCTTTCCCTGATACTCCCAGACCCCCAGCTTCTTGAACACCTAATAGTGCTAAGGAATTCAGGAGAACCTCAGGAGTTTTGACCTGTGTAACACTCTGAAGTTAATGCTCTTCAAATGGGAAGATTTTAAAGATAAATTATCTGCCATGGGTGTTGCACACCAGTGCATCCTGTGTTGTTTCCCAGCTATCCCAATGGACTCCTATAGACAATGAATCTTGTCAGGAAAGTATTATATAACTGAAGAAGTCACAAAAAAATTCTCTAGATGGAAGAATAGAATTAATGTGAAAGAAAGTATCTTTGATTCTTTCAGGTTACTTATATTTACCTTTTCACTTTATTTCAAAAAGCACCAACGTTTACAGGAAACAAAATACTGAAGGCTGGCACTCATGACAGTAAGAATTCAGGATACTAATAACCAAAAGGGGCTATTAAAGACTAGTTTTAGCACTGTATAAACTTTAATGCATGTGTATTTGGGGTTTTTTGAAAGGATGAAGGAAACAATTTCTTTTCCTCCTCATTGCCTTTGTCTTTTGATTCCATTCTCCATCAATTTAGCACTGCATTTGACCTAAGATAATTTTGAATCTTGGCAATTTCTGCTTTTTTGAGCTAGTATGAATATAGTTTGGGTTGAGAGTTTGCAGTTTTGTGGTAGAGTTAAGCTGTCCTTGCTTCCTTCAATGTAATTGCACAGGTCCGCAATAACTCTGAAACTCCTACACTACCAGTAAATTCTCACGTACGATTTTATAGTTGCTTTAATTATCAGGAGTTATTCACAGAATGTTATTTTCAATAAATATAGCAAAATGGAACTTCAGACATTTGAGAGTAATATTTTTCCCCATAAACCATGTTGTATGCCTATATAAATGATAACAGTCGTTATAATGTACTTCTTCTGCTAACCTGATGGAAAGGCACATAAAGATGAGGCATTTTGTGTCTTTGTTACCAAACATTGCTTTTACAGTAATTTTCTTTTCAGGTTCAATTCTGAGCTAACAAGCCATACAGGAGTCATTTTCAAAGCCAGATAATTTCTTAATGCGGTGTTTTGCATAGTTGAAATTTTGTAACTAACATCAAGTGAGAATTTATTTTTAAAAACACATGGTTTTGAAAGCAGACTGTTTGATCAGGCTAGAACTTGAAAGATGATTAATTTGTAGCATGGACAAATGCTAACACTTTTTTTTCTTCCCCCTAAAATGCCTCATAAATTATCTCATTACCAGAAGGCTGACTGCTTTTGTATATTCTCAGCAAAAAATGCTACAACAGGTATAACAACAGGCCCTTTGTACTTAGGAAGTACTCATAGTGACCTTAAGAAATTATAACAATCCATTCAATAAGTTGTTGCTAAATGGTTGTGATCAGTTGGGTCAGTGTTAGGGGGCTATTCCCAACCAATACCCCTTTCTAGAAAATCAGGGAGAAATAGTGGTATAGATTGCATTGTTTCACTCCAAAACTTTACATCATGCATGTTATGTATTTATACAACCGTTTTTCTATGATGTGTAATAACCATTTGGTTTGAGTCTTTAGATCTCTGCTTCCATATTGGCTACTGAAAGAAGCACATCAAGTGGCTCAAGAAAGTCTTATTCTGAAAACTGATTTTTTTTCCAAGACGCAGAAAATTAACTAGATTACGAATTAAAAGGAGATTGCATTAGGGATTTCAAACATGCAGCTGTTATGGGATGCAACGTGATATTTTGAAAACCGCACTTAGTATTGTCCACAATTCATATTTTAGCCTTCTAAAAATCTAAGTTTCCACACAGATTAGGATTTTTTTTTTCAGGCTAAATCTCTAGCCTTTTCACTGTTGGTGACAATTTTGAATGGATGACCTGAGAGAGAACTTCAAAGATTAGAAAAACACGGTACCAAGCCCCTGAAATACTGTATTCTGATTCCTTTCAAATATTTGTTCTCATTTGATTTGAAGGTAAGGCAGGCCAGAAGGAGAGGGGAGAAAAACACTTGTGTCTTGGATTTTCAGGTGTCAGATAGAATAATGAATAGACTCTAATTTATCCATGGGGTAGATTTCCGCAGTGTAGATGTCACTTGTACTGTACATTTTGGAGCTGACAATTCCAGAGGTACAGCTGTGCCACTTGGGTTTTGTCATGGGCTCCAGCCAGGAGGAGTCTCCCCTGTGCGGTGCTGCTGCAAGAGGGAAGAGCTGTGTTCTTCTAACCTTGGAGTTTGTTTTTTCCCTTGAGAGGAGACATTTCAGAATCCTCAACCCACATTTTTATCTTGTGTCCTGCCCAGTAAAAACAACTGAACACAAAGATGGTAGTGTAACTTCAACTTACACCCTGATGTATAATACCTCATCACAGTTGATATCTGCATTCACCCAGAGCTTTTTGTGTCCTGGGAACACAGCTGCATTACTGAGCCAGCTCACTTAAAGCTAGCATAGTTATGTCTACATAAACAGCTGTTTCATGCATGAGGATAGTAACTTTCAAATCAAAAGCTGTACAATCTGTAGATTGTAAGATGAACTGAACACTTTCATTCCCTGTAAGTGAACCCTACCCTTGCATCTTTCAAAGATAGGAAAGTGCCTACAAAGTACCCACACAAATAGTACGTCTTAGTGGCAGATGTAGTAGAAATGCAGTGAAGGCACTAATCTGCTCTTTCAATGTGACCTGTGGACAGGAGGGCAGAGTGCTGCTGGTACATTTTCTCCTCAGCGTTGTTCCTGCCTTGGCTCTCGTCATCTGCACTTGTCCAAGGGCTGACAGCTAGTGAGGCAAACAGATTCAACACTTTCTTCACTTGATACTTCTGAATCTTTTAAGGTCAACTCTTTCCTAATTGGTTATAAATTCATGAACATTACTGTTTTCAGAGTAGTCATTGTGAATTTAAATTGCTTTTCAGTGGAATATTGCAGGAGTAAGTTCTCATTAATTTTATTTCAGACCATAGTAGCAGCAGACACTTGGTTTACCTGATTGTTTTCCTTGTTATTTCCTATCAAAGTAGTACCAGTAAATGGACTGAACCAAAAGTCCTGGAGAGTAGTGAAGATGGGATTGTTGTGGGGATTTTTATTATTATTGTTGTTGTTCTTGTTGTTGTTCTTGTTGTGTTTGACTTATCAAAACAATATATATATCTATTGTGAAAGCATAACAATACTAGCCAGGAACTGGTCTTTTATATATAAATGTATATACTATACTGGAGTTTCCAGGTAACATCCTCATTATTGTATAGATATGCTGTACTAGTTTGTTTAATCAGTTAAAATGCATATAAATATTTATGAAGTGCATGTTTGTAATTTAAAAAACATCCAGTAGCATAAGCTCAGGATATTTTTCTGCAGTTTTTGGAACCAGGGTGTGTAAGCAGGTGGTCACCTGTTTACCTGGTAACGTATTTTTATGCAGAATCACCTGTGGGACTTCCTGTGCTTAATGTCTGTAGCATCCTGTACCATCCCAAATCTGACTAGAGGTTAGCCAGCCTGAAGCTGTATTTATTTCATTTCTGCACATAAGCCATCCTCTGAGAGGGACCAAAAAGCTCTTTCAGAAGGAGCTATAGGGGCCCATGAAACGGTGTCTATCCATTTCTGCAGCAATGACCTTTTATATAGAGAACAGTGGTATCTAATTCTGTTTGTATGAGGGCTTAACTTATCACAAAGCTTTGGGCCCTTGAGGACCTCCCTTTGTTAAGCATAGCTGGTAGCATCTGTGACACCACCCTTTTTCCGCCAGCAAGAGACACATGTGAGGACAAAGATGGGCACAGTATGTTGCAATACAAAGTGAGGCAGCAGATTTTATCTAAGCATCACCTCACTACCCTCCCACTTCAGGATGGGTGTAGAAAAGAGGCTGGTGGTGGCAGATACCCCTCTTTTCACCAGCAGAGCCTGTTAAAACTCTTCTCCTTGGGTCAGCCATGGACCCTGGTTACCATGGTGACAGGGATGAACCTGACACTTCAAAGCACAGCTTGGGGAATCATAGATTTGGTTCATAATCAAATACAATTTTTCTTTTTAATAATGCTACCCTAAAAAGCTGTCATTTAGAGTCCTGGAAGCAACAGCTTAGATGTACCCATGTCCTAGTGAATTTCTGTCATGGCTTCATCTCCCAGAAGCTGTACTCCAAGAGAGAAGCTCTTTAAGAAGACATAGAGAAGGGAGAATTGTGGGGATTCCTTTCCCAGTAAATGTATCTCCAGCTTTCAACTTGTAAAAGAAAAATGTGTGAACAAGTTGCACATGCGATCTCCCCCATACCTGCAAAAGCACATTCAAGTGTTTTCATCAAATAGAATCAGCTGAGACTTTTTTATTTTTTATGTAATTAAGCTAACAGGGGTTACAGATCTTGTTTCTCTGAACTTGAATTTATTAATTAACTTTCAGGCTTCTAAAAATTTCCTTAATTGCACAATGATTATCATTCTAGCAAAGCAGTAACAAAACAAAACTCGAGATGGAACGGTCTTTCTAGCTGGATGATTAAAACACAGGCAGACAAGTCTAAAAGAAAATATCAGAGGATCTCACTTAGTTTTTCAAAGAGCCCTTTTCTCAGGTAGTAGACTGTCATATCTCCAGAGCTGGCTATAGAACTCCAGTTTCACTTGATGTTATCCTGATGTTACCTTGTTGAACTCATTCAGACTCATTCCTGGATTTAATTAAAAGTTTTTGAATGCCACATAACAAAGGTGCAGAACAGATTATCTCAAGCAGAGCTATTTTGAATATCAAGCTATGCAGCAGTAACACCAGTTTGTGAGAATTCAAAGATCTGCCATAAACAGAAATTAACATTCAAAGAAAATGCAGTGTAATAAAATAGCAGCTTTAATCATGCATAAAACAGAGTTTCTTCCCTTGCTTACACAAAAGAAACTCAGCATAAAATGCTGTGAATGTTAAGAGAATCAAATGGAATGTTAAGAATGTTATGCATAAAATCTTGTTCAAAACCTCTGATTTAAAAGCTGTCTTTCAGAAGGCTGTCTATTTTTTAAAAGGTACCATACAAGCAACTCTGCAAAATCCTACCAGAAGTTTCTTTTTGAATAATTTTGTTTGGATGAGCAAGTAGAATATCATTATCTTGATTCCAGCACCATTTCTTTAGGAAGGTATAGGTGAATAGATTTTGTGCTGAGTCTAAAATTCTTTGACAATTTTGCAAAGCTGTGTGTAAATTCTGAACCACAGAAGGGAAGGAGAAGACAGGAAAGCAATATGTGCTGTGACTGGATTCCTTATGCCACAGTAGACTTTAAGAATTAAGTATAAATATTATGCATACTCAATTTTAGAAGTGGGTGTTGGATTTTTAGGTATATTTCATTAAAGACTTGATGAAAGAATTTAGAGGAATTGAGTACATTAGGAAATTGTGAGAATAAGATGTACTCTACTTCACCAACTGTTTAGAATTTTACTGTCCCTGAGAGTGTTAGCAATCCTGGTCTGATTTGGTGCTGTTCACAGTTGAACTTCATGCTATTGATGATGGAACTCAACTGATTGAATATTGTCCTTTAGCATCTATGAAAACAAGGAGAACTACTTCTTACATGGTGATATTTGCAATGTGCAGAGCCAGAATCACTGGGTTATTTTATGAACTTTGTGAATGGCACTGTGGAATATGATTGCTGTTACTGTTCATTAGTTCAGAAGAAAGGTGAGTGGATAAGTTGCTAAACCTAGTGTTCTCCTCCCAGTCTAGCTCATAAATCTTCTGTGTAGGCAGCTATTCATATGGAGGTGGGGGAGATGGAATATAGTTAACTCTGTTTCAGATCAGGTGCTTTTGCAAATTTTGTGCAAGATGAGTTTGCACTGGTTGAAAACTGAAGGATTATCCCTTCTTACACTGACAGGGTCAAATTGTGAAAAACAGTAATATGCAAGGATATTGTAAAAATTAACACTTAATTGAAGGTGTATTGCAGTCAGGCTGACTAAAGGAATTAATAGCCAGTAGTGTCCATTTTTGTGCAATCATCATTCTGTTAACACACAAGGTTCTTTCTCAAAATAATAAATTACCTTTTAATTACCTTTTAATACTGGTAAATTACCTTTAATAGTCTGCTATTCAAGATACAAGAAAGGACTGCAAGAATAGATTACTGAAAAAGAATGTTAGGAATTAGTAAAGCACGTGGTTTTATGACTTAAACAATTTCAGACCATTTTCACCTTCTTTAGAAATAAACAGTAGTTAACTCCAATCATCACAATAATTCAGTTTTCAGCAGCTGTATCGTTCTAATTTAGAGATAAGGATGTTGGGGGGGAACCACATCAAAGGCTTACAGAATTCAAGATAGATGATACCAGTAGTACTTTCCTTGTCCAGTGATGTAGTCACTCCAGCACGGAAGGCCGCTAGTTTGGTTAGGCATGATTTGCCCTTGGTGATGCCTTGGTTAGTTGTGTTGATTTGTTTGGCAAAATGAGCAGCTCAGTCTATAGAAAAGCACCTCAGAGAAAGAAAAGTCCTGACAGTCCTATAGATGATAGAGGGAGCAAATTCTCAGAGTCAGCAAAATTTCTCTTCCTGCTGTAGTCCTTTTGCAATCAGCGATCAGGAGACACGGACTTCCATCCCTAAGTTTAAGACATAAGCACAAGGTTTCTGTAGTTTTGTCCTTTGGTTGTGTATGCATAAGCCACACATGCTTATTACAATACACTTTATCAAAATTAAAGCACAAGTAATATGAAATACCTTCAAATTCCTACATTTCCTTAGATGATTCTATTCTACATTCAGTAGCTTCCTCAAAATAATATACTTATTGCATGCAATGCACATACACATAAATAATAGATAACAGTGTGATTTAGATCTATAATTGCTTTCATATAGTCCTCAAATGTAACATTGAGTCTAGAGAATGCATGTATTATCTGGTGCTGGAAAACATACATACAATAATCCTGGCTTCATTTCAGTCAAAAGCAATTTTCCTGTTGATACTGAGGAAAGGGATAGCATTTTGCCTACAGGTTTTAGCATTTTGGATACAGGATGCTCAACCACTTGTTATACTTAGTCTATCACCATACAATATAGTTTTTCTCCACTAATTTAGGACTTTGTGATATGTTTCTAGTGGGCATCAGCTTTGTCTCGTAGGCAGCATTAAAGTTCATGGAATGAGTTACTGTCTCTTACTTCAAACCCCTTAATGTAAGGAAACCAGAATAAATGGGCAACCAGTTGATATCATCCTGGCTTTCCACTATTATTGGAAAAACAACAGTGAAAAACCTGGTCAGTTTTGAAGTTACTGATAATCCAAACTCAGTCATTTCTTACAGAATATATATATGTAGTAAAACACCAGTGCCAAAGTTAGGCGAATAGGTAAACTCCCTCAATAACCTTTCCTTCAGATTTTCTGAGAAGTATATAGTTGTTTTTCTAAAGTAGCTGTTCTGACTGAAATAACATTATAAGTGGCCAAACGGTAGGAAGCACCTACACTGCACTTTGCTCTGTCAATGAATCTTGCTCTGTCTTTCTGCAGGGAAAAGTGAGATGAAAGCTCAGAGCTTTTGGTTGTATTTTTGAGCCTTCAGCTTTGAAGTGTGTCTTCAGGTCACATCCAATCCTTCTGATTCATATTTTGAAATCTCTGAAAGACCTGGCCTTAAATCTCCATCCACAGAACCAAATCTCTTGTGCAAGCTTTAGTTATTTTGCAGCTTGAGTAGTTCTTACCTTTGCAAGGTCCAAGCTACACAGGTGCGCTCATATTGTACTCATGGCAATTCCAGACACAGTGACTATCCTACTCCAGCGTGCTTCCCTCTCTGCCCTTCCCACATCCTTGCTGGTTTTCAGCAAACATGAGTGGTTTTCCCCTTGGCATATACAGCTATCTATATTTTAGCTTTGATTGGTCTTTTGACTCTACTGATTGGCCTTTTGGCTCTACTGCTCATCAAATGTTCATTCGTATTTGTCATATCCAGCCCAGCTAATAGTTGACTGGGAGCTGATTCATTTTAACCATTGAGAATTTCAAACACCTTCTATCAGTTTCCCCTCAAAAGTCATGCCCCTTATTTCCTGTTAGACAGCATCATATGTGTGTCCGGCATTAATTCTAGCTTGTGTGTATGTGTTGAATGCATGCAGCTACACATGCAGACAGCACTTACCTGATCCTGACTCTTACCCCTAGACACCTCAACAATGCACACAATACAAACAAAATAAAGTATTAAGTCCACGCATGTTATGTATGCAAGTATGCATACAAGCATATATTTACACAAAGTAGGAAGCATTTAGTATTTCTCAGCAGATAGAGTTCAAGCTGTAGGGGAGAGAGATGATTATGATGATGAAGTCTTATGATGATGATTAAGTTTTATGATTAAAGCACTGCCAGATCTCTCACTGTCTGCCTAGCTCTCGCAGAGGTGTCTGAAAGAGCACGTTCCTAACTCAGAAGGTTGTTTTGAGGGTAAGTTGTTTGTAAGTGGGTCAGATACTGCTGAGATAAAGGTTACAGAAACAAATAATAGAGTGATTTTAAACAACAGCATGATCCATCCCTCAAAAGATAATATGGGTTCCTGCATATGGAACCTGAATGGAAATGGTCAGAGCAACATGGTTAAAATTAGAAAGTATTAGATACCAGTAATCCCTGGTACTGACTATGCTGGCTTTCTAAAAGGCCTGTGGAGCAGATTTTCAGGGCAGCAGTAGTCTTCCTGTGGTGTGGCTTTACCTTATTTTTCATTCTGCTTGTTTCGATGGTCTGTTGAGACGGATCCTGGTTTCAGAATGGAGGACATTTGCTGTGTAATGGCATAGGCACGATGATACCAACAGCTTGTAACTACTCCATGTGCAGCTGCTGTGAGGGGGGAGAGGTTAAGTGGCACCTGCTGCATGCTGGGTGGAGAGCGAAAGAAGGGTCAGAGAGAGAAAAAGCACACGTACCCATCTGTGCTTGTGAGCAGGGGAGAAGCGAAGTGCTGAGCCTCAGCCTTAGAAAGTAAGAACTAGAGAACTGAAGAGCTGTGTCCTGTTTTACAAGTAAACACCTCATGGGATTTTACCCCTGGCTGAAACCTATTTATATTTTTTGATATTTTTGCCAGGCTGGAAAACGCTATGTTCCTGATCCTTTGTACACCAGGCTCTGATGCAAAGAAGTGCAGAATGAATGGCTGTGCACTTTCACGTATATTCTCTTTTCCTCTCTGCTGTAACCTGTGGCCTCAGCAAGCTCAGCTGTGTTATGGAGTGGTTTCATCTCTGTGTAGAACAGCAATTTTTCTTTTCTCAGAGCCTATAAACAGAAATAAAACTACTGCTGACTTTAGGCTTGGTTTTGTGAGTGACCTTATTTGGAGAATCAGAATTCCCAGTAGAATGCAGATTGCAGGCCAGATGCTGTAAGGTGAATTAATATGCAACGGTGGACTGAAATTGGGTGAAGGAGAGGACTGGAGTTAAGGGTGCTGATTGCATCTTGGAAAACAGAGTTTAATTTACTGCTTGTGAGTTAATGTAATCTCAGTAGTCCATGTTAAATATTCCAAATTTAATACCTGAAAAAAAGAACATTAAAGGAAGTAACAGTGATTCAGTTGATAGATTATTTCTGCATTGTCTTCAGCTTTGTAATACAGTAACTTGTTTGGAAATCCAGATGCATATACACTTCTGGAACCATGAAGTTATATATATATATATATATATATATATATATGCAGCTGTATACACATACATAGTCATATTCTTGTTGTTGCAAATGTATGGCATGTCGATTGAAATTTATACTGTGCCTATATACATATGTGTAGACATATAAACACATGATGCATGTATGTATATTCTGGTTACTGTATTAAAACACACACATATTTGGAAATTATCATCAATGATGATGATCTTGTCCCTAGTGCTTACACATTTAAGCAACTTCTTTTTTAATTCATTTAGCAGCAGCAACAGAAGAACCTGAGGTGATTCCAGATCCAGCTAAACAAACAGATCGAGTGGTGAAAATAGCAGGAATAAGTGCTGGAATTCTGGTATTCATCCTACTTCTCCTTGTTGTCATATTGATCGTCAAAAAAAGGTAAGAAAATTATCTGTGCTGATTCTTCCTTTTTTTCCTCCAACTCAAACAATAACTAAATGGGTCTTCAAAAAAAAAAGAGTTTCAGGATCAGTAGCTCACATCATATTTTTGATAAGTTCATTGTGTTTCCTGTTGGGTTTGCTGTGATTCTTATGATGGATTTAAAGAGAGGATATCTTTATATTTGGGATCCAATAATTATACATTTTCTCATACTTAATTATTTCCAACTAGTTTTAAGTTGCAGTTGGAGTAATGTACAAAATATCAGAATAGGTGGAATTGAAATTCATAGAACCTTTTTTTTTTCCTAATCAAAGTAAAAAAGAATAACTTACTGTGGTTTTCATGTTATAATCACCTAATGAATTATATTTTCTATATGCAGCTCTAATGAGTTGTTTGTATGTTATCCAACTTGCAAAATAATGTAATTTTATACCTCTATTTATGCTCTTGTGAACCTTGAGTTTTTCTTAAAAGTCATACCACATCGCTGTAAAATTATCTAGCGAGTCCTTAGTGCATGAAATTGTTTTAAAATGTATTAATTTGAATGAAATCTCATTTTTTCAGTGCTTTCTTAGTAAGCAATATCGCCATCTTCTGGCATTGTACAATGCTAACTCTACATCCAAATGCTCCTACCTATAGTAAATTGTGCTACCCTGTTGCTCGGTCAGTATTTAAAGTCTCAACTTCCCAGTAGTTGCAACTCTTTTAACCTGGCATAAAAGTTCATAACATGGCTCTATAAATCCATAGTTTTAGCATCAAAACAATTCCTCTTTTTCTGTGTACCCCCTCCCTGGCGGGTCCCCTTCACAGGGCACAAGCTGGTTTCTCTTGGGTGGAACAAGACCTTTGTCTTCCGGTGGTGTGTGCATTGTGTTCCCTTGCCTTTTGCAGAAGTCTTAATGAAAGGTATATTTGTAAATGTTGTGACTGTTCCTCTGAAATGCAGCTTGCTATTACTTATAAAGATTAAGAAAAAAAAAATCAAAATTGTACGTAAGATCATTCTATATGTTATAATTACTGGTTTGCCTTAGATTTTTTTAATTTATTGCCTCTTTACAATTATCCCTGGAGATATATAACTTGGAGAAGAAACGTCTGCATTAGAAACATTAGGTATGCTTATAGTGTTCTGTGTTAGTTAGCTACATATGTGATTTTTCCCAAAAGTGCTTTTACTTTTCTCTGTTGTTTACCCCTGTGGTTGATAATTAACATATATGTGAAAGGTCCAACTCATCCTATGCAAAAATGACATACAGTCAGCCAATTTACTTTATTTACACAACTTCAACTTTTTGAAAACAAAAAAAAAATATTTGTTTTTCAGCTTTTAGGAAAAAAAATATATTTTATAGCTTTATTGCAGGGTATGTGCTGGGAGGATCATCTCAGTGCGTGATGCAGTGGTCCCCTTATGCTTAATAGAAGAACGTGTGTGCGCGCGCGTGTGTGTGAGAGAGGGAGACTGTGTACCACTTTATAATGTCAGTCACTTCCAGATGGGATTGGCTAGTTTTTCAAGTAAAAAAAAAAACAAACCAACAAAAAGGCCTAAAATTCAATGTGTGTATTTTTCCTTTCCTTTTTACCTCTTGCATTCAGAGTCCTTTCAGACTTGTACTTTCACTGTTGAGTTTTTTGATGAAAGCAAGTCAACTATGTACGTGAAACAATAGTTTAATATTTCCCCTTTTCTCCCCTTCCTTCCTCTGAACCTGTAAAGGCAGTACACTCTTAGGAATGATACTTGATTATCATTCTAAGGCACACAACATTTATAAACTTCTGTATTCAAAATAGGTGCAAAATTAACCTGTTCAATGGATATTTTGTATTTGGCAATTTTTCATCATGATAGTTTAATTAGTTATGTATTGTGTTATGTTATAGGTGTGCCATTCACCCCTTCCCCCCCCCCCCCCCCCCCGCCCAAGGGAAAGTGGACAGGTTTTTTTTAGTACCAGCTTTAGTCAAGTTCTTTTACGAAAAGCATAGAAAACCTTTGTATATTTGAGTTAATTCAGTCCATCTAGTGAATCAGGGCCATTCATGTCATTAAGCCAGGAACAGCTGTAAAAACCCCGATGCATTCACACGTACATCAACACACTTAGCTGTGGTGGGACTGAAAACCAAATCCATTTGAATCATCTTCTGTAGTGTGCACATTCAGTGATCCATTATGTAGTATCCCTTTTGGTACCTGAATTGACTGCAACTTATTACACTGAAAAGCCAAGAAAACAATGGTTTCTGCATTTTCATTGGTTTTGTAAGTCGTATGCACAGCCATCACTATCTCTAAATGCAGCATTACATTTTATTGAAAAATGGAGTACTAATGGAGCAGTTTTGTTCATGAGCTTGAGATGTTTTAGGCTTTGCCTGATCATTCTGTACAAATTGGTTTGAAGTTTTCCGGAATGAAGCTCTTAACAGCTCTTAAAGAGTTTTACTGGAGTAATCAAACCAGCTAAGAAAAGGGATACTGCATCTTTGACAAGCAATGCCATTTTTATTTTCAGTCATTGTTGGACTATTTCCAAATGTCCTTCATTTCCTTCCATTTGTTTACCTCCCATGTTTTTAATGCTTAGCATGACTACATCAGCATTTCCAACTGTAAGATTTTAAAACAGAAGCATATGTTTGCATTCAGGAAATGTGTGGTGTATATGTCAGTACACACATATCTGTTGTGAACGTGCATTTTTTAATATGTGTGTACTCATATAGCTACATATAGTATGCATACAAACATATATGTATACACCTGTGTACTCATAAAGATGTTAAAATGAATTATATGAAATTTGCTTTCTGATTAAATGTATTTATTAGTGGAATCTTTAATTTTTGTAACTGAAAAGTAAAAAGCCTATTTACTGCACAAGATTCGTACACAGCTGTTCATTTGTCATGACATCTAGGTGGTAATCATATTATGCTGAACTGCATGTTGAAAATACACAATCCATTTAATTTTCAAATTTTTTGGCAATAGATGAAATTTCAGCATGTAACTTTCTCAAGTGATCTTTCTAAAAAAAATCATTTTTCTACGCTAGTGTGTTGGTTTTTTTTTACTTGCATGGCAAAGTAAGGCTAGTTTGTGCATGAGCAAGTTGAAATGCTAACCAAAGAAACATGAATTTTCCAATTTTTTTTTTTTAACGCACATTTCTCTGCTTTATTGAATGTGACAGAGTCACGCTTTTCATTCACCATTGCTTCTCTTTTTCCACTGTCTGTGATTTGCTTGCCAGGAGGAGCTACTATTCTTACTCCTACTATCTGTAAGTAGAACACGGGTGACTTACTATTTTACATGTTTTAAAGATGCAGTATCCCTTTTTAAAAAAGAAAAACAGTCTCTATAATTTTCCTAAAGTTTTACTGAAAGTTACCTTTCTTTATTCTCAGGATTGAAAGACTTCTTGTATCGTTCCTGTTAATCTTACCTGTTGTTTGGGTTTTTTTTTTAAAGGGATATTGTATTTCTAACTGTATATTGAGACTTTCACTTTTTGCTACAGTTTTTCCCGTAACTATCATTTTAGTTTATTGTAATCATAATTTAATTTGCATTATGATTCACAGCGACACATAACACTAAAGAAAAAAACTCTTTTCTCATTTCCCAGCGAGAAAACTGTACTTGTAAATCGAAAATCGTTCATTCTTAACATGTCAGATGAGTAGTGATCCTGTGCACCAATTTTCCTACACAGATGATAGGCAGATGCTAAACTTTTCTAAATAGGTCTCTGCCCTACCAATGGCAGAACATGTCTGCCATGTCTGACTCTGCAGTACCAAACTCTTTTCTTGCTTTACAGAAATATTTTTTTGTGAAGTGGTCTGCATTTATTGCTTGTGAAGTACTTTGCACACACATTTTAAAGTGTGGATCTCGCTTTATGACATTGGTTTGCATAAAGTTTTGCTTCACTGAAGCAAAATTGACTTTTTCTAATAGATGTTTACCAAATGAGTTTTTTTAAGTGCTGTGGCAGTTTTGGCTGTGATTGAGCAAAGCAGCTACACCCATTCTTAATTCTAAATAAATGCCCTTGAGTTAAGAGGTGATCTAAAAATGCACTCAAGTGCTTTGATGAACTGGTGGTATCTCACAATGATGCTCTTACACATTTTTAAGCAGATAAATTGAATTCTTTAAAAAAAATTAAAAATTAAAAAAAAAAGTCAAAACCCCACCGCTAAGCTGGTTTAGCCAGCTGCCATTCTCCAGTTTATTGTGACAAATTATAATTTCCTAGTTAAATAGCAATTGCTTCAGCTCAAGATAATTAACCGCACAGTTTCATCCTGTGATGGAGCACTTTTCCCCCCCAGCCCCCACTGAAACACCCACCTGCACAGTTTCACCCAACTGGATCCTTTAGCAGATAATGAGACTCATTTACACTTTCTGTCAGCCTCAAGTACTTTAACCTAACGATTCGCTTAACTGAAGCATAGATTACATGTGCCTTTAGCTGAGTGAGGGAAGATAAAAAAGGAAAGGAAGAAGAATTCAAACCCGAGGGAGCCAGGAGCTGTTGAACAATAAAGCTGTCCTCTCATTTCCCAACAGCTTTGGGTTGTGGTGCTGCAACACAATAGGCCATTTTAGGGGTTAAAGCAGAGCATAAGTATTAGAAAGTAGGTACTGTAATAAGCTAATAACTTGAAAGCCTTGATAGCTGTTGATTTATTTAGCATAGCTAGCAAATTTTGTTAAAAAGTGATGCTTCAAAGAAGGGCTTAATATAGTCGAGAGATGAGATGTAATAGTCGTTTTGTTCCATTTCTGAGACGGCATTAGAAAAAGGCGATCTTCAGTATACAGAGTCTATCTGCAAGGCTTTGAAACTTGAAAAAACAGTCTGAACTGGAAATGCCAATTTTGTGAAAGCTTTGGTAGTACTGGGAAGCAGTTATATACCTCAAGCAGTTTCATTTCTGGAGGTTCTAATGGTCTTCATTTGTTCGACCAGAGTATCACTGAAACCAACTTCTCTGAAGTAAATAGGAATGTGTGGAGTAAATGTATAAAATCAAGAATTTTAGAGGGGCCATCCAAATGTTATTGTTGGGGGTTTTTTATTTAGCTTTCACTGAAAGCTGATACACACATGTCCACCTCATGTACACCTCAAGGGTTTGATGAAAAAAATGATAGGTTTAGAGACCATCTTTTGGATTTTTGTAGCTACGGGGTTACTGAGTAGTAATTTTCCAGCTAGTCTATCTGTAAATGGGGAAAAGAACATGGGGAGGGGAAAGCGGGAACAAAATAAGGAAATGAGTCTGATCAGTGAAAGAATCTTTGTTAGTCTCAGGAATGTTTTCTCCATCTATATCCTACTTTATGGCTCCTTATTGTGAATCAAGGGTATTAACTTAAGAAACAATCATCTATTAGGCATTTTCTCAAATACACAAAAACATGAAGTGCTTCCTGTCTTGGAGAGTGGTATAGGTCTTTTCTGGTGGATGTTTCCCAGGACTTGAGAAGTAAATGGATGGATAGTTTACAGTAATATTCTTTTTGTCTTTTGTTAGAGTGCAGCCCAGAATATTAAAAGTTGTTGGAGAACAGAGGAAGAGCAAGCAGGTTTTTCAGTCAGAGAAATGTAAGACAAACACTGTCTAAAGAGTTAGCAGGATATTTGGTGATATTTTATGCAGGAAAAGCTTGTGAAGCTAAACTGTTTTAAACATACATTTTCAAGAACCCAGTATTTTCAGTGATTGTCTCTCTCCCACCTGGTGTCAGATTTATCCAAATAAGTAGGTTGGCTACCTATTATATTGCAGCCAGAGCTTCAGGTGAAAATAGGGAGGTTTCAGAATAGTCTAATGTATGTCAAAGGTTCCTGCAGAACCAAGGTGTTATTTCATGCTGCTCTGTATACTTCTTACTTATGCTTTAAAAGCAGTAAGCTTTAAGTGATAATTAAGTTATATCATCTGCTTCCTTCTGGCTTCTGAAGACAGTGAAAAATCACTTCCAGTTCTTCCTCAAAAGGAAAGAATTGAGAGATATTTCTGAAGCATGGTTCTGAAGGCATTGGCTGTTAATCTGCAGGGCTTAGTTGTATAGGTTTGGTTGCTGCTTAACTGTGACAAATTCAGAGTGTAAGACTGTTAATGTCAAAAATTTAAGATGCTCCCAAATTTCATGAAAGGGTAGAGTTATGAGGAGGATTTTGTTTGGTTTTTAAAGAACCAGCGTTCAGTATCAGGAACAAGGTGTGGTATCATGCTGTATCTTGTGTACTGAATGGGAAGAACAACCTTTAAAATAAAAGGTAATATGAATCCATATTGAATAATTATGTCTCTTTTGTTATTTCATAGGGCTTTTACTAACAAAGTAATTTAGAAGGTTAAATAATTTCTTCCCAACAAGGCAAGCAAGGGGAATGAATTATCCATTTATAAAATCAAACCACCGATTTAAATGGAGATGGTTGATAAAACTGCATGCACAGATGCTTCTTATTTATCATTTCAGTTAAAATGTAATTATATTCTCTAATTTGTTTATATTAGTGTAATTACTCCACAGGAAAATAAAATATTACCAGGGTACAGAAGTTGGCACTTCCATTACCACATTTGTGCGTGTATAGAAAACACACGGTCGTGACTCTTTCATAACAGGGTGCATAGTTTTATCAACTTCATACTGGAAAAGTTGTACTTGGGAAAATCAGCCAAACTTTTCAGCCTCTCAGGATTATAGATAATGACTGCTGTAGACATCAGTGTTCATGAAATATTAAGGTGGTTTGGGTTTTGGTTTTTTTTTGGCTGGGCAGCAAACTCGCGAAGAAGCGCAAGGATGCCATGGGGACCACTCGCCAGGAGATGACACACATGGTGAATGCGATGGATAGGAGTTATGCTGACCAGAGCACCCTGCATGCAGAGGATCCCCTTTCAATCACGTTTATGGACTCTCATAACTTCAGCCCCAGATGTAAGTACAACTGTGATAGATAATCGGGAGGATAGGTGAACATAAGAAACATGGAAAACAGTTCTACCTTTTAAGGAAAATTGTTGTAAGCTCCAGGTTTTCTAGGAACACTGGTAAATCCAAAGGTTGAGTAGGGCTGTTCATATGTTATCTTTATTGGTCTGTGGCCAATTATTTAAATACTTGTGTGTACTTTCAGTATATGTTGATACTTGCTCTAGGAAAAATATTATACTTCTAGAATATCTCAATTATAATCTGAAATTGAGTTTTCCCTCATGGGGATGTTTAATACCAACATGTTAAATATTACTGCGTAATGCCATGTCTGTAATGAATAATAATATGAGGTCCAAATTAATTTCTTTCTTTTGGGAGTAAGGACATTAGAAGGAAACATTGACAGTTGTTGATGCTGTTTGTGAAGTTTAGGAACAAGCTTGTTAGTATATCTACAAATTTACCCGTATTTGTATTCCTTTTTTATAGACTTGACAACTGTCTCATTTTGACAAAGTTTGGCAGTTTCAATTTCTGCCTGTTGAGTGTCTGGGTTATAGCTACTACTATACCCAGCATGCTTGCTTGCTGGGTATAACTCCCAGCTTCTGCACTGTGCCTTGCGCAAAATCAAGATACTCCACTGGTAGACTCAGTACCTCAAAACTGGCATATAAGTTACCAAAGAGTTGCAATTCTGCCATGGAGCTGGTGGGAACATGACCTTCTCACAGCCATGTGGACTTGTGGCTTCGCTTTAAACAGATCTGAGCAGCCTGAGCTGCTTCTGAATTGCTGTCTTTCGGGAAAGGCACTCCATCTCCCTTCTCTTGGCTACCACGCTTAAGCAAAATACATCCCTTAAGGCTCGTCAGTTCTTTCCTGATTGTTATAAGGGAAATGGGTTTTGGCAGAGGGATTATTGCTCAATTTATTGAAGCCTACCACACTGCACAGTGCTAACATTATTAAGTGTCTCATAATCAATTACAAATAGGAGTTCAACATCAGCCTGTGAGTTTTTATATACAGTTTTGGCTGGAACTGTTTGAAAATTCTCCAAAGTTTGATGTCTTATTGTCATCAAAATTTATGGAGGCAGGTTTGCAAATACAGTTTGATTTGGACTAAGTTATGATGGATCCCAGGCAAAATACCCATCAGGAGCCTTCATGGCTATTAGAGAACCAGGTCTGCCAGGCACTTGGGAAGTCTTCCAGATGGACTGACATGACACCAAGAGCCTATGAGTCCCAGCCACCACAGCTGTCTTGGTTGGTTGGCAAAGAATTTTGGCATCACTGTTTTCCAGTCTCTTAAATATGTGATTTTTTAGGTGTTGAAGGGTTCAGTTCTCCTCACTGTCATCTGTGCTGAGGCAAAGAACTCTCTAAGCTTGCAGGATTTTAGGCAATTTACTTGAGAACTGGGTCTCAATTTTGCCACAGAAATGTTGGTATTTTAATTTTTTTTCCAAATTAAAACAAAATCACACTGTGGATTCCAGACATTTCTGTCCAAAGCAACACGTTTGTCTCTGCACAGTTCTATCAATTGTTGTGCTAACAAATGATAAAAATCTATGAATTTTATTCCAACATCTGCATCTAAGTATCTGTGATTTTCCTGTGCTCCTTAAGAATAATATCTTTTGGCATTGCACATAAAAAAGCTATTAACTGTAAATATGTGTGTAATTTTTCTAAATTGCCTGGAAGGCTTTAAAGAAATACCTTTTTGTTTTGAGATTAGCTATTCAGGTATTACATGAGAGGATGGGTTTAAAAGAAAAGGAGTTGTTTCTATGAAAGCGAACCTTTATTGTAAAGTGAAAGAACAATAGTTAAGGAGGAACCCTTTCAGAAACTAAATTGCATGTAATGTCTTCTTTTCTCCTTCCAGTAAGAATCTCTTTGCCTTTATCGTTAACATTTCTGAAGTCCAAAATCACTGCCTTTCATTCCTTTTTTTATTCTGGAACCGTGTATTCATTCTGTTTTTCTGTTGTAGTAAAATTAATGGGGTTTAGTTACCACTTGGTTACACTCTGAAGTGTATTGTATTTATTCTTAAACATACACAAATTGAGGGTAATGTATTTCTTCATGAGCTTTGTTTTCCTACAGTGCCCAATGATCCACTTGTGCCGACAGCTGTATTAGGTGAGGACCCTAGTCCTTCATTATCCATTCCTGCATGAGTTTCATGTCCTTGCATGACTGAATGCTGAAACAGCTTGTTTTATGTGAAAGATACTATGCTGTTGTCAGAATATAACTCTACATTCAAATTAGCAATTCAGAATTAAACTGACACTGCTCTTAGAATAAAAATTATGTTATGTTCTCATTAGGAAGTTATTCCTAGTCAGTGCTAACGGAAGAGTAAATGAGGAAATAGGTAAATGGAAAATGCTAAAATTTTTCTCCCCAGAGCATTCAAAGTGAGTTGCGATGAAGTGACATGTGAAACTAGAACTCTATTGAGCGATAACATAAAAATAAAATTCAGATCCATATTAGCATTATTTGGCACCCAAAGCTCAATTTTCTAACTAACAAGAATGAAAATTAAAACTGAAAAGGGAAAAACTTCCATAACACCCAAGAAGAAACAACAACTTTATTTATAGGTTCTGTGCAAATATTCCTGTATACCTATATTAATTACATATTTCAATTTATTTTAACCCGTCGGCTTTTCAACTTTGTACTTACTTAAAAAGAACAGCAGGTGTGACCATGTACTGATTTCTATGTTGCATCTGACACTGAACACATGTTTTAGGGTTTTTTTAAATGCAAAGATAATAGTGTAATTTGTATCTGAGTTCTTGGTTTGATAAACAAAATGTGCAGCATTGAGTTTCAGTTAGTTGCTAAGTTTATTTTAGGATAAAAAACAAACATCAGGAAGTGGACATAAATATAAACTAAGGTTGAAAATTAGATTCCTAGAAGTAAAATCCCTAGAAGGGACCTAGAGGCAATTTAATTCTTCCTCTGTTTTTGCGAACCAACATTATAGGTATAATATAGAATCTTTATGGCAATTGATATAAAATTCCATTCCATATGAGTAGTATTCGGGACCCAAAGATCCATTTTTTCAGTATTAGTTACTACTGTCTGAGTGTTACTACTGAGTGTTATTACTGCTCACACCTAGTTTTTCCTAACTAGACTCGTTTAGATTAAATCTTCATTGCTGTGGATTGAGCCATTTTCTTTTGAGAGACTCATAGAAAGAACTGACACACTCCTGTCCTTTTAGAACAGTCTTTTACCTATTGAAAAGCTCACCTGTACTTGGCTGTCTCTCATATAGTTAAGCCCAGATCTTTCACTCATCGTCTTGCAGCTCATGTTTTCTAATTTTACCATTCTTTTCCTCTGAACACTTGCCAGTTCATAGGACAGATTTTTAAATTGTGGTACCCCAAATCAGGTACAGTTCTCAGAAGTCTCAATGCTGAGCTGAGTGGAATAGGTACTCTCATGCCCTACTTGTAATGTTCCTGCTACCTGAACTGTATTTTGTCTTTTTTATTGTGTTTATGTTGCTGACCTGCATTCAGTTACCTGTTAAAATCATTATCCAGTCCAATACTCCATTCTGTAGTTGTTTATTTGATATATTTTCTACATGTCATAGCATATTGTGGTCACTGTTTAATTCACTGTGTTGATTTTTGGATTGTCTCCCAAATAATCACAATAACTTTGAAATATGATCCTGTACTTGTGATGTGCTTGTGATGCCTTATCTGTGGCCTCTGCCTTATTTTCTGTCCCATTATGCAAATAGTAGGTAAAAATGTTGGTAGAAAGTATACCAGATCTTTGTGTAAAGTGTCCTATGGGACTGAGAACAAATACCTATTTGTGAGTAGTCTTTGGTCTTTGTCAAGCTGGGTATACTCACCATGGGGGAAATTTGTGAAGTCATATTCTGCCTATTTCCTTTTGATAACATTGCAGGTATCATTCTCTTCACTACAGTAATGCCCTAGACAGTTTATAACGTATCAGAGCAGTTGGATGCTGGAGCCTTCCACTTTGAGCCCAAGGAGATCTAACCATGTGGTTTTAGAAGTTTATGAGTGAAACAGAACCATTGCCTGAAAGAGCAAAGGGTTAAACTCAGTAAATCTGAATACTTACCGAAATTGTATTAGTGGACTTACAGAAAATTAGTCTTTTCCTGAAATTCTTCTGAGATATTCTTGATCTTCGTGTCTCTTTTAGCCTTATTTCAGACACCTACAAGCTACATAGGTGCTCTCTGTGGTATTTGTAAAGCTATTCCTAATAGCTCATTTAGTCTGTAAGTATATTCCAAAGATCAGTGTGTTGCCGCTACATTATGGCATACATAGATATGCACAGCTGTGATCAGTATGGGCAAGGAATGAACTGAAGAACAGTTTAATAGTTCTTGTCTGCATTTCCATAAACTAGTAATGGTGTTCAGAGCATGATAGCCTCCTGGTATAGGGAAAGAAATACTAGTTGGAAGAGGTAATGGCTTTTAATTGCATGGACTGAAATAGCAGAAGGAAGTAGACAAGCTTTTGACATACCATGTAGAATGGGTTGTGCACCTCTAAGCATGTTACTTTGGAACTAGATCATTTAGCCTACTTTACCCTCATATAGTCCTTGCTTAGCCCAGTATCACAGAACAGTTTTTCTCTGTTTTATGTAGAGATTAGCAAAATTTTATAGCCTATAAATTATAGAACATGTTATTTTATATGAAGCTCTTATTACTTTGTAGCTGTACTAGGTTTCTTTTTCTTCATGTATAGGTTATTAATGCTACTCTCTATTCTGTGTACATTAGCACTAAGTTAGTATGACAATTTTACTTTTCTCAAGTTCCTATCATTACATTGATGGTATAATAATGTGGCCCTTATATTTTTAAAACGGCTTTCATTGTTACCTATTGTGAAGCTTTAACAACTTTTAATGTCATTTTCTTTTAGTCATTTTCTAATATAGTCCTGAAATAAATTTCTCATGTTCTTTTCACTCATTGTTTTTTTGCTGCCTCAATGGGTTAAAGTGCCTATTACTGGTAAGTGTACTGTGAGGAATGGGGGAAACTGAAAATCCTGAGGTGGTTTGAAACGTGTATGATTTAATATGGGTAGCACTACAATAAAAAGTGACTGCTGCATGTCACTCACATTATTAGGCAGTTTAGTGGGACATAAATGTACTGAAATTACCAACTTGTGTGACAGTTCAAAGAACTGGGTTTCTTACTAGGAGACCTCGTTTCAGAAGGCATTAATGAGGTTTGCATTTTGGTGGAATTTTAGAAAATCCAGTCCTTGGGGTGTTCTTTTTCCTGAAGCGTTTTCTTCTTAATATTGATCCTCTGCAAGGAAAATGAGGAGTCAACTCCACACTTCTCATTTCAGTAGCTACTTTCCCAAAAAGGTTTCAATTAGAATTTTTCTTTCCCTGTAAATACATTTGAAATGCTGGTTTCTAATTGTTTAAAAAAGCTATTTCAATAGGAGGGATTGACAAAATGTGTTCACTTCATGCAGGTTTGACCTTTGGTTTTGGTAAGAGGATTGGTGTGTAGCATACGACATTAGAGAGGACTTTGTCCGTACAGAGCAAAAACTGTGGCTGAAATCAACATATTCAAGTTTCATTTCTCTGCTAAAAGACCTCAGTTAAAATGCCTACTCTGAAGTGCTGATTCGTCTTCCCAAATAGAGGGTTCCCAAATAGTTCTGAAGTGATAGAATAATTGCTTCTCTTTTTTACTGGGATATCAATTTACTGTTTCTTGGCTTTAGACAAATGATGTGCTGATACCACTACAGGCTTATTCTAATTTATTGCTCCAGGTGTAGTATTTCTGTTGATACATATTAGCCATTAAAAAAGTTACTTTGGGTGATAGAGGCTGGAGTTCCCAAGTACATTAATGTCATAAAGTTTTGTAGCTTCAAATAAAATTCCCTTCAGACATCTTTATTGCAGGCTGAAGAATTGCAAACTTTTGTATGTGTTTGCAGTTAAATTCCTTTATGTACTTCAAGGTGTTTGTGTGCTGGAGAGTAAGTGCTTTGCGCTTTCAGATATCAGATATGTTTTTGAAGGAGGAGGTTGAAAATAGACATGATATGTATGGCAGCAGGTGTTACTGCTCCGCAGGTACCTAATGCATTGGTTTCTTGTAAATACAGATGAAAATCACAGTGTGACAGCAGAGTCCAGCCGGCTCTTGGATGTCCCTCGTTACCTCTGCGAAGGCACAGAATCCCCATACCAGACCGGGCAGCTGCATCCTGCCATCAGGGTGGCTGATCTTCTGCAGCATATTAACCTAATGAAGACCTCTGACAGCTATGGATTTAAAGAGGAGTATGAGGTGAGATCTTCAGTAGTGGGGTTTTGCTAGGAAAAAATTCCTTGGAAAGGGAGATCATTTTGTTTGCATTGCAAGGATGCAACTAAATGTCATGGGTTTAAGGGAAAAAGAGATAAGGATAAGCAAGCGTAAGGTTCCTGTATTTGTAACCCAAAACTGTAATAGTGAATGGAGTCCAATGGTTTGATCCTTTACAAGTAGCTGGGGAAAAAAAATATGTATTCCTTAGGGTATAAGAAGACGTGGCCTGCTGAATCTTTTTGACATATTGTAAGAAGTTGACACCCTTTTATTGCTGCTTTTTAGTTGAAATTTTGTAATTAGTTTATGTGAGCTTTCTGAGCCATCTTCAGTGCAAATCTCCTGTATTATGTTAAAGATTTAACCTGGTTGGTTTTGCAAAAAGCGCTGACTGGAAGCACTGTCATGATTTATTGTAGCATCTCAGGAGGGCAATACTGGGAACAAACTCCAGCTGAGAAGCAGTAAAGACATGCCACGGTAATAATGTCTTGAAGTTCTAATTAGACTTGAGCATGTCTACTTACAACTTTAATGTTAAAGTGGAAGCAGAAAAATCCCAGCACTAGATATAGAAGATGAGTACAGATTCCTTTTGCTTCTGATCTCTGAATCTATTGTGATTCTTTGGGATTAGAATATCAGGCAGGGCACACAGTAAAGATGGGAATGGTACTGCCAAGGTCACTCGCAATACAGCTAGGTTTAAAATGAGTTTTTCTGAGTAAGTAACCTCTTCTGACTCAGTTTTCAACCTTCTCTCCTTTCTGCAGCTGTCTCTACTGTAACATAAAAACTGGAATAAATAAATGTCTGGTTTTTGAAAGAATATTATTCTCTTTTCCTCTCTTTTACTTAAATATGCTTTGTTATGCTCTGCCTAACTTCAGGGCTAAGACCAAGTGTCAGCCACTGCTGGGGGGGGAGGGTGGTCCCTGATGCCACATCAGGTGTTTTCCTACTTACTACTTCTTCTGTTACTGTACATGACATGTTTGCTCTGGCCTGGGCTTCTGAGCATGCATTCAAGTTTTGTTTCCATGGCTACTGTGTACTTTCTGAAAGTAACTTACCCAGTTACTGGTAAGAACATCTGGAAGGAAAAAATTGCATAAACCTGCAACAGCTGTAAAATATCTACGGGCAATGAAGAAAAAGCCAAGGAGGAATAAAGCTGCTTCTATCACTACTGAGAGATCAAACTCTTCTTGAGAGTTCAAAAATGTAGAATAATTTTGCTAGTGGCTAGAAGGAGGGATGTGAAGAAAAACAGCATAAGTAATGAATATTGGCAGAGGAGGTTTCCTGATGGCTCTGTAGGGAGAAAAGCCATTGTACTGAGCAATATGAATAGTATAATGCTGTAGTAAACAGGTTATATATTACTGTGTCTTGTAAGAAGGGTGATCAGTCTTCCTGTGCTTTCTCAGCTTACTGTTGTTCCTCCCTAGCAAGGATGTCTGAGCAAGTTTAGCTCTGCAGCGATGCCAGGATTTGAAATCCCTTTGGAGTCCCTTAGTGAATTGCCCATTGATCTGTAGCAATCAGGTGGAGAGAGACTCCAGAGACTCCTGTCCCATCTAGATATATTTCTATACCCTGGTACTGCCTGGGTGACCAGAGTGGACAGGCAAAGCTGAACTTACATTATGGTAGGGCAGGTCTTTTAAACTGCTATTTTTGGAGATAAATTAATGGTCAGAATGTTTTCTTTCGGAACATTTTTATTTATAGAGTTTCTTTGAGGGGCAGTCAGCTTCTTGGGATGTCGCTAAGAAGGATCAAAACAGAACAAAGAACCGCTATGGAAACATTATAGCATGTGAGTATCGGTGAACTTGGTTTGAGCGATAGCTGTAATCGTGTGTTATTTGTGTCATGTTCTCTCTCTCTCTTTACAAGTCTCCGGTGGCAGCTGCCTAATACTCCAAGTGGAGAAGGAGGACAAATGGTTTTTCCAGCTTTGTTTCGGTTTGGTTTGGTTTGTTTTGTCTTTCGCAGTTCAACTTGCTTCCTTTTATAACTCAGGCTGAATTTCGCATTTGCATCTCTCTTGTGAAAGCTGTGGTAAGCATATTACAGTGACAACCTAGTACTCATTTGGATGTTAATTCTATTAACTGGCAATTTGTTACTATTTTACAAATGTAATTGAACACACAGGAATGAAGCTACTGGAGAAGTCCCTGAACGGGTAGAGTTACTTCTTCATGGAATCCCAAGTGCATTGCTAACCCCTATGTTGTGACTTCCTTATCTTCTTTAATGTCTCAATATGAACTGAAGCCATCTAGGGTCGGACGTAAGGAAACAGTAATCAGGACTTCTGGTTTTCTAGATTACCATCAGCGGAGCTGATGTTGAAAGGGACTTTGAGCAAGTAACCTTGTTTCTTTGTGTCTTTTTAACCACATGTAACAGCGTGATACCTTTCAGCTACACTTAATGAAGATTAGTGAATGTTTTTGATGTAATCGGAGACCTCATGAAATGGTTCTTTTTAGTTCTCTGTAAACACTTACTATTTAAGGATTGTAAATTGTGAAACACTTATGCCAGCTGATTTTGGTTTTCTCGATGACTTACTGTAATATCTTACTTAAAAATCACACTTCAAAAAGGCACTGTAACCACTTGGTTTTTACAGATGACCACTCCAGGGTGATTTTGCAACCTGTTGAAGATGATCCATCTTCAGATTACATTAATGCCAACTACATAGATGTGAGTGGATTGCACAGCTTTCTCCCTCTCAACTTGCCAGCTTCTCTATATGAAATTATTGCATGTAATGCCTACAAATATATTGAAAGCTTTCTTTTATTAAGAACAAAATGTACACTTTCCTTGTTCTACGTCCTAGTACTCACTGACATTGTTGTGCTTTCTTTCACATCTGACTTTGATTTGGGCTGTAGATTTGGCTGTACAGGGATGTAAGTACCACTATATGTGAATAACGGCATCCTATTGTAAATATTTAATATAGATATTGTTATTAATTACTTTCCTCTTCTATTTTTATCAGTCAATAACTATGCATGCGTCATCTACTTTGTCTCATCTGTTCCTTTGAAAGATTTCCTTTTGTGTGAATATTTTTTGTACCTGTTTTGAAAAGATAATATAGCCTTGTAACATAGCTCTGAATTTTATTAAACATTGATAGATAAGTCAGGTGAACCTCTCTGTTAAAGAGAGTTTGCTGTTCGCTCTTTTTTTCAGTGGTGGTTTTAGCCACTAGTTTTTCTTTTCCCCTTCCCATTTGTATGTGAGAAGCTGGATTGTATGCTGTCTGAAAATGTACCTGTATTGTACTCGTCTGAAAATGTATCTGTGAAGTAGTCGTAATATATGTGTGGCAAAAAGGGAGGGATGATGGCCTTTCGTGGGGGTTTGTTTGTTTGGTTGTTTGTAGCAACAATTTAGATATTACAAAGTATATACACAAACATAGATATAAAACTATGTTAATGTAGAAATTTACTTGCTTCTGCAAAAAACCTCTAAAGTTTTAAATTTCACACTTTGATTAAAATACAAATTAAATTATAAATGAGAAAAATTATACAAACAGGAATTTGAGCAAATTCTGACAGGTGTTCTGATTAACAAAATATAACTTTCATTTGATGAATGCCTTAGGAATAAACAATTTGTTGTATTCAAATTCCAAAGTAAATCAAAAGATACTGGAAAAGCTAGTAAAAGTGTTTTTAAAATTCATGGCTTTGGCTGCTTTTCTTTACTATTGCACCTTACTAATTTTACCTGTCCAGTGTTACTTGATAGACTCTCTTAACTTTCCAGGATATAAAGATTTAGCTCCAGGTATATTGCTGTCTTTTTCTTTTGGTATTTTAACATGGCAATTTCTGTGAAGTGTTAGGCCCATGATATTTTGCTTGGGGCCTTAAACAAGAAAATTCTCCCAGATTTGTAATAATTTGTAACAATTCTATAGTTCCCTGAAGATGTTGTTTCTCTTGTTTAGAAGTGAATTGAATCTTATTATAACCAGACAGGAAAGCAACAAGTTAAAACTGCACTTTACAGTTGTAAATTGACACTTTTACCTTCTTCTTGAAAGCGTTACTGAGTGTAAAACAGTATAGCACAGGTTTCATTTTCATAATTTGAAAATAGGGCTTGATATGAAGGACTCCAGGAGAAATTTTTTTAGTCATTTCATGTAATCTTGGTCTCTTGTAAAGCCAAGGGTAAGATACTCAGAAGTTTTTTCATAAGCACCAGAGGAAGGTGCTCTCACTCTAGACAGGATAACGAAGCAGTCCGTGGAAAAGGGTATAAAATCTTTGGGTACATTGAAATCCTTCACATTAGTAGCATCTTGTGAGTACCAGGAATCCAAGGACTTGTGCCCTGTGTAATGCAATAGTTAAAACAAGTGACCTAATAAAACTGTAACCTAGAAAATAATTGGAGTTATTTCTTTAACATTTGCACATTGTGAAATTCTGTGTTGTCTTCTCACCAGCTAAACTAAAGTTTCCTTCCTTTTTGTAGCTGATGTTGCTGGTCAAAATATATTCTGGGTTATTTCCTCCAAAGCAGCAGCTCTTTGTCTTGTAGTTTGTATGCAGCCAATTAATGCTGTAGAGAACTGTTTGCATTGGCATAGACCCAGCTAACTGGAAAGGCTTAGGTGTGTAGGGTTATCTATCTATCTATGTGTATATACTTATGTGTATCATGTCCAGTCTAATTGATGCACACTTTGTGCAGTAGTGCAAAATGTTTTGCAGAAGATTCCACTGCAGTAGGAGCTTGGTTTTGTGCACACAGCACAGTATCCAGCTCTGTCCCCATTAGTTATGACTCTGGTACATACTACTTTGTGTCTTAAAATAATTCTCTATTTAAAATAAGACAAAAGGTGTGTATTTTTTCATATTGGATAAGCTGGGAACACAGATCAACTACTGAGATAATCTTATGACAAAGACAATTTGTACTAAATTTTAAATAAATGCCCCAATGTATTCATCTGGGGAGATAACGTCAATAGAGGTTTAATTTTTAGGCTGAAGGGACCCATCTGGAATACTCATTTAGTTATGCTATAATGTCTGTTCAAGTCAGATATTCTTATTTCCATCTTATCTGTTGTCATTTGAACCTTTTCACTATTAACCATTTTTTTAGGTTTTAAGCTTCATGCTGCTCTTAAATATTGGTTTGTTCTGAAAATATTGTCTAGAGATAAGAATTCTGTAGTAGACTTATGCTTTTATATTCCTCTCTCTGTTAGTAATATGGTACTTAAACCGACTTATATTGCTGTTTTAGGGATATCAGAGACCAAGTCACTACATTGCAACCCAAGGTAAGAATCTGCCAGCATTAATCAAACCGAACAAGTGTTCTCTGTAGTGTGAAGCAGTGTTTTGGTAAAATGGAAGTAAGATGAAAATAAAGCACATCCAATATTGTGAGGTGTCATCTTGTGGTATGGTAAATTAACATAGCGTATTCAGGTGGATTGTGAATAAATGCTAAAATTGCACTAATTTATCATGTTAATTAGCTATTGAACAAATCCGTCAGTGATAAATTCAGCTGATAAAGTCAGAAACTACTACTATGATTTTCAATTATGAAGATGAATAGAGAAAAGAAGCATGCAGACAGGGAAGAGAACAGTTTCAACCTGCCTTGAGGCATTCTTCTTTCCATATTACAGTGTATTATTTTACCGTCTAGGATTTAGTCCAGGACACAGACAGTGAAGATAGATAGTCATGATAAATTAAGCACTATCTCAGAAAATCTGGGTGAAGTAAGGCCAGAGAAAGACAAAGCCTCTTTGTCGGAAGAAGTGAGGGAAATCTTTAGCATATAACATCCTGCTAATAAAAAGAGGAGTTAAAGGAAAAAAATTGAATTTATGGAAATTATTAATTTTGTATTTCTGATGAAATTCCTAAGAACGAGGAAAAACAAATAGGTAAGTCTAAGATTGCACTGAAATATCAGAGGCTATGAATTAAAGTGAAAATAATTAGATTTAGACCTGTCATTATTTGAACTCTGAGTATAATCAGATAGCTGGCTGGAAATATCCTGTTATTTGTGCCCTCAGCTGACTGTAGCTGCACACAAGAAGGACTAACTAAAAGCTTATTTTAAAGTAAGATGCTCAAATTTCTGTCCACATTTTTGTTAATGTGGAACTAAAAGTAAGAGCACAGACAGTAAGTGCTGTCTAAACAGGTCTGTGACAGTTAAATCTATATTTGTAAATCTCTGCACATAATACTGTGTTAAAGGACACAAAAAATATTGCTGTTTATTTATGCAGCCCCTTAGATCTGGCATATGAAGGAATATGATTGAGTCTTCAGATGTCTTATATACAGCAATGTTTATACTACTGCTGGACTGTGGTCAGGAAGCTGTTTCTGAGATGATTCATAGAATCATAGAATAGTTAGGATTGGAAAGGACCTTAAGATCATCTAGTTCCAACCCCCCTGCCATGGGCAGGGACACCTCACACTAAACCATGTCGCCCAAGGCCTCGTCCAACCTGGTCTTGAGCACTGCCAGGGATGGAGCATTTGCAACCTCCCTGGGCGACCTATTCCAGTGATTGTAACAGGGTAAAAGCCTTTGTCACTCAGCCGGCTGTGTCTTGTCTGTGCAGCAGAGCAGGAGGCAAAGCTTAAAAAAGTGCTCCTTATTTGCTTCGCAGAAAAGCAGTTAAGTTAGTTTAAATACCCTTCAGTGGGAAGTTTATGGCTCAGCACCTACTCATGATTGCCACTTTGCCAAGAGCTTGATGGTGAGTGCACTCAATCTGTAGCACACATCCTCCTGACCAGTGCCTCACTCTGTTGTGAGCATCTCCTCAGTGAACGTCTAAAGAAACTCACACTCAACACATTATTTTTAACAAGTGTAAAACAAAGCTAGAAATGCAACTTAGAGGTAGTGATATGTTGCTGCATCCTTGCAGTTTTTAAGCTGCTTGCAACTTCTGGTGTTTTGCTATGTGGAACACTGCTATTAATTTCTTTCAAGTGGTAATTCAGAAGATTCAGCTTTGGTTATAAATAATAATATAGTCTGGAAACTGGTGTGATGGTATGATGATGTGGTTTCCTGAAGTTTTCATCTTTGAGCAAGGGTGTTCATGTGTATCCATCTGAAAAGCACTGAATTTTATTTTTAGTGTTTACTTTGATTGCAATTTTTTTTTTTTTTTCAGAGTATTACCTGGATTTTTTTGTCTTACAGGTCCAGTTCATGAGACTGTGTATGACTTTTGGAGAATGATATGGCAGGAGCAGTCAGCTTGTGTTGTGATGGTCACAAATTTAGTGGAAGTTGGGAGAGTAAGTTTTTGTTTTGTTTTAATGCTACAAGCTGAAAGAAAAGCCTGCTGACAAGACACACCGTCAGCAGAATGTAGAAGAGTCATGTGAAGGACAACCCTGCATCCTGAGACGACGGGAAGGGGCCCAGACATTGTTGCAGTTATGGTGTTGTGTAAAACCAAAGCCAGTTTCTAAAGAAGGTGCTTTCATGAGTGGTGAAAAATCCAAAAATCATATTTCAGCAAAATAGATTTGTGTATTGTCACTCAGATGAGCAGAGTAAGTGGACAGTGAGCAAATGTGCTTCTGTATCATGGCTAGAAATCAGCAAATTATTTACAGTTTAGCAGTAACTCATCCCCCAGGGATTAATATAAAGTACCTGGGATTATGTGCAACAGTTTGATTACTGATATGAAATGCATCCCAGTTTAAGATAAGTGGAAATGTATTCCATAGCTCAGCACTAAAAAAGATATAAATGCTCATTTAGAAATTAATTTGACATCTAAGTACTGCTGTGTAAAGCAGTGGAAACTCCTTGTAGCAAGTGCTTAACTTGACAGAAAAGCCATTAGCCGTGACAAGCCACATGAGTGCATGGTCATTTGGGAAATAAATGCAGTGTAATGCTGTACACGCAGTAACATATTCTCAAGCTTTTATTTTTCCTTTGGTGTAAAATATGCTCCCATTTTGTATTTAGGTCAAGTGTTACAAGTACTGGCCTGATGACACAGAAGTTTATGGGGACTTCAAAGTGACTTGTGTGGAGATGGAGCCCCTTGCAGAGTATGTCGTCAGGACTTTCACTCTGGGAAGGGTAAGTGCATTCTGGAAGGGCTTGACAAAATACTGTTTCCTAGTAGCAGGGAATATGAAGGAGGGTATGCTTGTGCATGTGCCTGTACAGTATCAAATCCCTCTGGTTAGCAGATCTACAGTGGGGGCAGCCCTACCATGGGTGTAATGCACTGCATCAGCACTATCCAAACACGCATGGCGCTGTGGAGTTTCAGATTTCCCCAGAAACGTTGACTGCTACCCTCCCCTCTCTGACAGTCACCTTCTCTTTGTAGCCACACTTCTGAGCTGATCTCTAGTACTGGGTTATGAGTCATACCTGTCACTCATCTCCATTCACTCTGCTCTGAATTCTGCTGAGTCTATCTCAGTTTAATCAACAAACAAACCCTGTTAATGCAGTGTATGTGATACAGTTGTAGTCTTTGGGTAAATCATTGTACTTGCTATGGTCTTACTTAGCAAAACTTCCAAAAATCAATGTGAATTGCATCTAAGTCCATAAGAAAAAAATCTAATGAGGCAAAACTAGCATACTTAATGGCAAAAGTAAAAACTAAGAACTTAAAAAATAAAAAAACCCTAATGATATTTTTAAGCTTTGTATGGTCTTTGCTTTAAATAAGTGGCAAAACAAAACAGCATGTAGATTCTATCAGTGTGTGTTATCAGTATTTGAGTCAGACAACATTTGGTCTGTGAAATATTTTGAATTTCATAATTTTTTTTTTTTTTTTTTTTTTTACAGAGGGGCTATAATGAAATCCGTGAAGTTAAACAGTTTCATTTCACTGGCTGGCCAGATCATGGAGTTCCTTACAATGCCACAGGCCTGCTTTCCTTTATACGGAGAGTCAAATTATCCAACCCTCCTAGTGCAGGGCCTATTGTTGTCCATTGCAGGTGTGTACAGAAGAGGTAGACTGAGTTTTTTTCCACAGCTGTGTATATGATTATTTATAGTAGTCTCTTGTGAAGCGTCCATCGTTTTGAAGTGTTTTGTTTTTGTTGGTCCCTTTTCAAGTTGCCTAGTTCACCCTGCAGTAGGATTTGGCTGTCTACAGCAATGTTTGGAAATAACCAGATTCTAGAGATTTAGAGATTTTCTTTATTCTTCAGGTTGTAATATTAGGCACCCTACAACAGTTTTGTGGCAGCATTCAATAATTTCAGATGCTTTGATAGCTTGGTGTTGCACATAATGTCTGAACAGATTATTAAGTTAAATTGAAGTAAACAAGTAGGTGAAGGAAGATGGAATGAGGTTAATGGCAACAGATACAGAATGTTTTTTTTCTGTGCAAATTTTGCAAGGTTTGTGTTGTTGGGACAAACAAGAAATTCTGTTTTTCTTTGACAAATAGAATTTTCTTTAGCACTGTCAAATGTTTAATTACAATCTCTAGATAAAGTTACACAGCCTTTAAAGATTTCAAAAATTCACTGTGCAAAGCCTGTCAGTAACTTTATATAAAACCAAAATAAATCAAGAGAGATTCTTCTGGATACTATTAAATGTGTAAAATTAAAATGTAGACTTGAGTTTCTTATTCTAATATGTCACTTAAAAATCATCTTTATCCTTACTAAATGAAAACAGGATCTGTGATATTTTGAAGGGTGTGAATTTAATCATCCTCCAGATTTTTGTTTAAATAACTTTTCTTTTTTACATTAAGTATTGATCTGGGTGATAAAAGGAGGAAACAATCTTTTCTTAGTGGATCAAATCTGATGGAAATAGGTTGTTTGGGGCACATCAAAAGATTTAAAGGGTGTTATGAAAGGAAGGAGAGAAGATAAAAATTAGATAGTGGTTTGATGAAAGAACTGAATGACTTAATAAAAATGCTCTCAGTGATGGGTTTATAAAGTTTGTGGGTGCTTTCCTGGGGCTATTCCTAACAGTATTTACTGATTCTTTTTAGTGCTGGTGCTGGACGGACAGGTTGTTATATTGTGATTGATATCATGTTAGACATGGCAGAAAGAGAAGGTGTTGTGGATATCTACAACTGTGTCAAAGCCTTGCGGTCTCGTCGCATCAACATGGTACAGACGGAGGTACAGTAGTTTACCTTCAAAGCACCTGATGCTTTCTGAAATGCATCAAATTTCACTGTTACTCTGAAAAGAGAAAGTAGTGGCCCTGTCGAGGGGTTTTCTTCGCTGGGGAGCATTGCTTAATACAAACAGCACCCAGAACCAGGATGATGCCAGCTCCTTGAGTCTCCACACCAAGAAGTGCCTACCTAACTTTGTGACAAAAAGAAAGCAAGGAGGATTTTTTTAGGGAGGACCCTACAGTAGGCCTGTCTGTTACCTCTCTCTAGCTCTAGTATCAGCAAGTCCAAGAACCCAGAGTTGGAATTTCAGCACATTGCTACTAGTTTTAGACTCTCTTCAGTCACTTTGTCCATAATTTGACTTACCTGTGAAACTTTATGTCCACTTCAGTTTCCCTTTTCACCTCTGTTTTTATTTGCTATCTGTTTTTATTAATAAACCACATTGCCAAACATTTTTCTTTGTCAATCACCATTATCTGGTATTTCAGATAATCACCATTACATGTTCTACTTGCTATCTGTTTCTACTAATAAACCTCATTGCAAGCCTTTTTCCTTTCCTACGCTTTCTGTCATGCCTTCGGCAACTCTGCAGTAAAACCACTGCCTTAGTGATGAAGCTATAAAAGCTCCCATTCTGCCACCTGCATATCACTGACCCTCCACAGAAACATAGGTTATTAATTAAGACAAGAGGTTTGCCACTTCTGTCCTCCATATGGACATCTACCTGAGGAGTTATTTCATCTGTGACCACATGGAAATCTCTGCAGCTGGCAGCCAGGTATATCAAAGTAATTTGCTGCAGTTTTTATTCAATGCTGCAGTCTGTGGCAACTGAACAAGTAAATGTTCCTGATCAACTACCTCTGCTCTAGGGTCATTAACCTTTGGGAAGTGCATGGAGTGGAGTGTTTCAGTGTGACCGCTTTAACCATCCCAGTTTAATCTGCTCTTGTATGTGAATTAACACCCCTACTTCTAGTTCTTTCTCTTCGTTTTGCCTCTTACTTCTTGTTTTCTCTCAGAGGTTCATACTTACACAGCAAAATAAACCTGTAATTGCAGCAAGTTCTTGCGATGGTTATCTATACAACAGTGACAGCAGTAGGTCCATAGCTATGTGGGTAAAACAGCTGAAGCTGTAAGGCCAGAATATGGCCATGGTCCCTATAAAGTACTCTTGTTATAGGCACATGTTTAAGTTTGTGCTGTTAATAACCTATTGGTATCCACAACAGTTAGATGAAGCTGGTGCAGTTCTAGCAATATGCGCTATATAGACATGATATACACCTACTACTCTCAAAGTGAATAAATATAATAGGCATTGTGTAAAAATTGACAGGAGATCTGATTGAAACAGTAATGCAGTTGTCCGGGACTCAGGATATCTGAAGACAAGTCAGGAAAAAAAAGTGGCAAAATGCTGTTTCTGTTGGAACATGCTTGAATTTATTATTGGCCTGTAGCCGGCTATCAGACAATTGGTGTACTAGATTGCACACGAGTAGGAGAACGCAGCGTGCCAAATAATTGCTAATCACACTGCTAATGCCTGAAGCAATTTACACTTTCTGCTAGTACGATAAGACTGAAAGCTATTTAAAAAAAAATAAATAAAATAAGAAAGCCAACATGTCACTGGCAGATATGCAGAATCCCACAAGCATCGCAAGAAAACTGAAAATCTCAAGTTAAATATATTGCTATGCCTGTTCTGTTAAGTTTTACTGAATTTAAATTGGTAATGCAAACATCCTTGTTAACTGCATCCCAATTAGGACAAGATTGTGTTTATACTGAAGAATTATTTAATTATTAATTGGTGGACACTGTGTTGAATGAGTGTGTGGGACATCTGTTTATCCTAAAAGAAGGAAATATCTGTTGTTTTTAAATGGCTATAATTTTTGTTTCCTTGCCTAATTTGGTAGGAGCAGTACATCTTTATTCATGATGCCATTCTAGAAGCTTGCCTGTGTGGAGAAACTGCCATTCCTGTCTGTGAATTCAAAGCTGCTTATTTTGATATGATTAGAATAGACTCTCAGACAAACTCTTCGCATCTCAAAGATGAGTTTCAGGTATTCACAGTTCCTACTAACTCTTCATGTGACAACAGTTTTTTGCCTCTAGATGCATTTCATTTATTTTAAGGGAGAGGGGTTTTATATAATGTTTATATCATTTGGTCTCTTACTTTTAGTCCACAAAATAAAGTGCCGATGTTTATGTGCTTTTCAAAGTTGTTTAAATATGGACTATCCTCCTTTGAATAAAATTGCAGTAAGTATCAGTCTGGAATAAAGAGCACTGATTAGGAGCCACAGAGAGTCTTGGCTTACATTTGCACAGCTAAGGCATCGCTCTTTAGGGCTCCAAAGAATCCTCTTTGTTCTGTTCCTCTCAGAGGGGATGGTGTCATGCAGAATCAGTTCAGTGGTATGCAGATTGCCTTTTACACCTGCAGCTTAACCCCTGCTTTAAAAGCCCCAACACATCCAAAAACCAGATGGGAACTCTTATTTGCTAATGTTTTCTTGCTGATGCCTCACTTTTTCTGATATTGCAATATTTTAAATTGAAACTTGGGGACCCTCGAGTCCATTGTGTTAGTTCAGCATGGTAAAGTGAGCGTCCTCTCTTCCTTAGACCCTGAATTCTGTGACCCCTCGCCTGCAAGCGGAGGACTGCAGCATAGCCTGCTTGCCAAGGAACCACGACAAGAATCGCTTCATGGATATGCTGCCACCTGACAGATGTCTGCCTTTCTTAATTACTATTGATGGGGAGAGCAGTAACTACATCAATGCTGCTCTTATGGACGTAAGAGACTATCTTCTTTGTCTGTATAGTGTGCCATGAAAGGCTATGTAATATGAGAGAGAGCACTTACTGGTTTAAGAAAGGGTAATTCTTTCTTACTGTAGTGCCCACTAAAACCTAATGAAGAAGGATGGGGAGAATGGGTAAGAAACACCACCAGTTTGTGTCACTTGTTCAGAAGGTTTGTTAGTCTTTTGCATCCTTGTGGGACCTACAGGAAATCTCCCTTTTTCAACAGCATTATATAAAGTTCTAGTCCCCAGCCGTCCAAATCTCAACAGGATCTTAGAAATCTGCTGTTTGTTGGGAAGTAAATATTACCTACCCAAGCAGGAGGATACTACTGCTATTTTATCAAAAAGGCTATGTTTACTGAGGCAGGATAGACAAGGGAAGAAAATGTTTCCTTGGCATGTTTGGCGATAGAGTTGGGATTATTGTTGTTCATATTTTGAGTTGCAGCTCTTTAAAGCTGAAGTTTGAGTGACAAAATTAGTGTTAGGGGGGAAGGTGAATTAATAGTAAAAGTGGAGGTGAACCTGCTTTTAGGTGACTGATCGATAAAGCAGTTCATTGCATGTGCTGTCGGATGCCTGCCTGTGCCTGGTATTAGCTTTTCCAAAGTCAGGCCGCTAAAGCCACCTTAACAGTATATACTTAACTGGCCTGATTTCCAGGATCATCTCCTCTTCCCCAGAAATGAAGCGCTGTCACAAACTGCAGTGTCAAGAAGAGATGATGAAATAAAATGACAAACAGCAGCAGAAATCATCAGGACTGAATGGTGTATTCATCCTGGAGTTCTGCCTGAGTGAGTTCAGGAAACATTTGAACTGCTAGAAAAATGCAGTGCCTGATCTCACAATTAGCTACTGTGCCAGAAAAAATAGAGGAGTAGCATGTGTGAGACCAATCTATTAGGGAGTCACTGGGGCTGAATGAATGAATTAAAGCAGTGGGCAGAATTTTGGTATCAACCAAAACTGTTTACAATTGCGGTTAAAATTACATTAAGCACCTGGATAAAATTGATGTGCTATGGACCAGCCAGTGCAGGTGCAGAGAGGAGTGTGGTTTGAGGAGAAGACAGCTCAGGCTGAATGGCTGGGTGGTAGGAGGACTGTGAACATGTAACAGTGTGTAGCAGGCAGGAACAGGAACCTAGCAATGCTATATGCAATCAGAGACAAGTAAGGAAAGACAGAAATCGTAGTAACAAAAGGAGAAAAGCAGCAGGGGAAAAAAGTAATATATTACAATGCAGGCGTACAAGGCTGTAGGTACAGGGTTAAAACTTTGGGCAATGAATGCTTTTTCTTGCCATTCCTCTTCTGTTTGTTTCTTTAAGACTGAATTATTCAGAGAGAGGGACCCCTCTGCTAGGCAAAGAAAGGGGACTTTCAATAGCAAAACTGAAATAGAAGCTTTTCCCTTTCCACAATGTTCTTGTCCCTGTGTTCCCACAAGAAGGTGTCTGCTTCCCATTGTGACAGCAGATCTCCTGCCTATTCTTTTTGAAAACCGGATCATCTCAGTGCATTCTCTCATTTTGGGAAAGACCAGAAATGATAGGGAATAGGGATAGGAAACCATCAGCTAGTACATGTTTTATTTCTTAAAAATACAAGGGAAGAATCAATATTGGTTGTTCTCTTTGCTCCCCAGGCAGATCTAGGGAGTAAGACACAGATGCTACTATACCAGTATGCTTCCTGCACTAGGAAAGTTTAGCAAACAGAAAAAATTGTCAGGCTCCTTTTTCTGTTGTCAAAAAAGTATTGATGCTAAAGACACACTTGTGAGGTGGGCAGATGCCAACCTTATGAACTTTAACCGTGAGAAGTGCAAGGTCGTACACCTCGGTTGGAGCAATCCCAGGCACAGCTACAGGTTGAGCAGAGAAGAGATTCAGAGCAGCCCTGCGGAGAAGGACTTGGGGGTGTTGGTCGATGAGAAACTGAACATGAGCCAGCAGTGTGCTCTCAGAGCCCAGAAAGCCAACTGTATCCTGGGCTGCATCAAAAGGAGCGTGACCAGCAGGTTGAAGGAGGTGATCCTGACCCTCTGCTCTGCTCTTGTGAGACCTCACTTGGAGTATTGTGTGCAGTTCTGGTGTCTTCAACATAAAAAGGACATGGAACTGTTGGAAGAAGTCCAGAGGAGGGCCACGAGGATGATCAGGGGACTGGAGCACCTCCTGTATGAAGACAGGCTGAGGAAGTTGGGGCTGTTCATCCTGGAGAAGAGAAGGCTGCGTGGAGACCTCATAGCAGCCTTCGAGTATCTGAAGGGGGGGTATAGGGATGCTGGGGAGGGACTCTTCATTAAGGACTGTAGTGATAGAACAAGGGGTAACTGGTTAAACCTTAAACAGGGGAAGTTTAGATTGGATAAAAGGAGGAAGTTCTTTTCTGTGGGGGTGGTGAGGCACTGGAATGGGTTGCCCAAGGAAGTTGTGAATGCTCTGTCCATGGTGGTGTTCAAGGCCATGTTGGACAGAGCCTTGGGTAACCTGGTTTAGTGTGAGGTGTCCCTGCCCATGGCAGGGGGGTTGGAACTAGATGATCTTAAGGTCCTTTCCAACCCCAACTCTTCTGTGATTCGAAGAAATTACTTTGTTATCCTTACAATTTAGAGCAAATAGAAGAGTGAAAAGAATTGTAGTTATTTTCTTCTGGGCCTCATGCTACGCTCTTTTAGGAAGTCTCAGTACTTTGTACATGAAGATCTCTCACATCAATTTTCAAACAAGCAAGTTTACATATGGTTTAGTTGCATTGTCAGGTCTTTCTCCTAGGTTAATTTAGTCTATTCAATTCAATCAAAAAACAGCCAAACTGCTTTTGATACTAGCATGGGTGCTAAACACAGGGATCTCTGCATCGCATACAGCAGTCCCAGCACTTCATCTTCAAACCAGTGACTTAGGGTCCCATCTGCCTACAAGAATGTTCACCATCTTATTCTGTTTCTGATTAACCTGTTGGTGCTTCCTTGCCAGTTCATCTCTGTATTCCTTTACTGCAAAACTCTTCCGTGCCTAGTTGAAAATTGCCTGCAAAAAACTGTTCTCTACTCTTCTGCTTGCTGCTCGTAATATGTGTGCTCCAGGGAATTAGCCCTTCTGCTCAGCTATTGCAAGGCTGGAAATCCTTATTTGCAGTTGTGCATAATGCAACATACAGAGAATAAAATCTGCTGTCGTGAAAGGAAATAGTATTTTGCTGTTTACCTTATGTTTTCTGATGCAAATGGGCCCCAGTAATCATGAAGGTTAGACTTTGTGGCTGTGGTGCCGAAACAGAATTTGGGATTGAGCTTAGTACCCGGTTTAGTCACAGACCTCATGTGTAACCTGCTGTGAATGGGGTGACCTGAGACGTCTGTGCCCATCTTTGTAAGACAGGGAGAAGGTTTCCTGCTCAGTTTCCTAGTCACAGTGCCTGGAGCAGAGTTGCCTGAGCCCCAGCTCAGGAGAGCCCTGAAGAACATCTTCAGTGCCCATGCATATATGAACAAAACAGAAGGCAGACCTAAACAGAGTAACCTCTTTCTTCTTACTGGATACAGTAATGTATTTTTAACAGCTTTGGTGAAGGCTGGTGTAATTGATGTTGCATCTTTGTTCTATTTATATGGGGTTTTTTTGTTCCAGTGTTAGAGTAGAAGTAATTAAGTACTTCCTCTACCAGTGCTAATAAAATTGTTTGCCTTTACAGAGCTACAGGCAGCCAGCAGCTTTTATTGTCACACAACATCCTCTACCAAACACTGTGAAAGATTTCTGGAGATTAGTGTATGACTACGGCTGTACGTCTCTCGTGATGTTAAATGAAGTCGACTTAGCACAGGTTAGTTTGGGACTCAAGTTTTCCATGTACCATTGCATGCTTTAATCACTCTGGATGCACTACATGATCAAAATGCAGAGCAGTGCAGTGACTTTACAGTTATTCTGTGCTCTAAGGCAACTAATTAACACTAGTTGCTCAGTAAAGGTTAGATGAGATGTCTGCAGTGGAATAAGGCAGCGCTCAAGTTGTAACTTACCTTTTAATTATGCCTGGCACAGGGCTGCCCACAGTACTGGCCGGAGGAAGGGATACTGCGGTACGGTCCCATCCAAGTGGAATGCATGTCATGTTCAATGGACTGTGACGTCATAAGCCGAATTTTCAGGATATGCAATCTAACAAGAGTAAGCATTATCATACCAATATATAATGGAAAAAAATACATTTTTTAGCGCTGTCTAGGCTGTTGTGGTTTTTAATTTTGAATATAGTAAAATACCCATGTTCTTAAAGCCCAGGCTCATTACCCCAAAGAGTCAGTCAGACATCTTGGATATCAAAAGTATTAGTATCTAAGAAATAGAACTATCCCTGTAATGAACATGTAGTGACAGGCATACACAGCTTCTGTAAGAGGTTTTCCATGCAGAATCAGGGACGGGAGGGCTGAGGCTGGTTATGCAACCAGTACCTTCTCAGCCTCAGATGTGAGAACCACATCATAAAAGGAGGATTGTGGCACACTGCGAAGCGGGGGTGAAAAAACTCTGAAAGCTCCTGCCTCTCAGGGGTTCTGCACCACTGTGCCTTGACCTACACCTATCATCTCTTTCTCAACTTTACTCACAGTGCCAGTCCTAGATTCTTGTAGCTCTTTCACACTTTGCACCATCTTGGTTTTTTGCTGTCACTTAGTGTTTCACACTATCGCAGTATCTTCTCAAACCTTGTTTGCTACACAGCATCATCTCCTTTAGCTCACCACGATAAATCACTTATGTTGCCTACACAAAAAGAATTACAGATGCTCATGCCACCTTTTTATGCATAGTTAACCAGCAATCCCTATTTTACTTACCAAAACTACTTTGAATCATCCCGTATTGAATTTACCCACCACCAATTGCTACCTGGAGTATACATTTAACTTTCATTAGTGTTGAAGAATAGCTATGGAGAAAACTGATGTGTATAAAAAGCACAGGGATTTTTTTTCTTTTGGTCAAATTTTCATTTTTCAAGGTACAGAGATCAGTTTTTGTGTGGCCAATGTTTTAGCCAAAATTATTTTGCTTATATTCAGAGCTAAGAAAAACAGTTTTGGCTCTTCATACCTTGTTTGGAAATTACAGGAAACTACAGTGTAGGCACACTGGCAAATATTACTCCACAGCTTTTTTTTTTTTTTTTTTTTGTTTTTTTTTTTTTTTTTTTTTTTTTTTTTTTTTTTTTTTTTTTTTTTTTTGGGGGGGGGGGGAGAGGGGAGTGCCAATTCTTATTTTCACTTTTTCCATTTCTTCTTTTTATCATGTTTTGATTTTCTACTTCTCTACTTTCCTTTGTCTTACATGCCTTTTCACCTCCATGTCTTCCTTCTGAATATCTCTCTGCTCTGTTCTTCTTTTCTAAAATCCATATTCCTATTTCTCTTTGTCTTCTTCAGCTCCAAGCAACTGAATAGACTATTTATTGTTCCAATTATTGAGGCCTTCTTGTGACAGTGTAATTCTATTCAAAGCTCCCCCTGTGTAGCATCTAGCACATGGAAGGCTCAGAGACTGGCAGCAAGGCTGTCATGATTATCATAGTCTGGAAAAAAAAGGGAAGATTTCAAGGAAAAGAGTCATATTTGTTCACCAGTATTACTTGTTGTTTATTTATAATGGGGTCAGTTCATGCATAAGAACCAAAAGGTATATCTATTAATTTTTGTAGGTCTAGGAATTTAACAGTGATGTTTTTAATTGACTATTGATGTTAAGGATAAAACCCCTTGACACTTAGAATCTAGGGAATGTTTTCCGTTTAGAATAAGGATAGATTATAATGGCAATTGATAAACTGTGATGTTGCCTTCAGTCTAGTTTCTTTTTTTCCTTTTTCGACATCTTCCTTGAGCTCAAGTGATACAAATTAATAGAGACCCTACCATGCAATTTACATACATGTTGGAATCTGTTCTTAATTGTTGTGATTTAAGTCAGTAACTACCAGACAGCGCTTGCTCACTCACACACACATATATATGCACACAATAGTATAAACGCTTAGGTTTCATGTCAGGTTTATATTTTGTTTTTTTAAACCAAGATGTCAAGATGCCATATTGACCTAAAGCTCTTTGGTTTCCCATCAGCCACAAGAGGGCTATCTGATGGTGCAGCAATTCCAGTATTTGGGATGGGCTTCTCACAGAGATGTGCCAGCTTCCAAGAGATCATTCTTAAAGTTAATTCTCCAGGTTGAAAAATGGCAAGAGGAATGTGAAGAAGGGGAAGGCCGGACCATCATTCATTGCCTGTGAGTAACTGGGACAAAGTCAAATTTCTCTTCAAATAAATGCTTCTAAATTAGCTCAAGTGGTGGTGTTATGGTTACATTCTTTTGCACATGCCCTTGTTTCTTTTATTAAAAAAAAAAAAAAAAGGTGCTACTGTAGGCTGGCTTTTGGTCAACTTTCAGAAATGCCTGTGTTAGTTCAAGCTACCATGGGAATGAGTATTTTGGACATAATGCTGCAATGATACTGTGTATTGTCTCCTTCTGTACATGCTGGAATGTTTTCCATGTACAAAATGTGTACAGATCAGTTTCTTCTGTACAGTTTCAGTAAGGAAGTCTTTTATTCTAAGTGCCAAATAGTTATTTTGTGTGTATCTCTTGCATATTGTGTATTGATTTTTTTCTGGAAGGCATACTATATTTTGAGGGTTTTAGTCTGAAAACTATGGATGTACAAAATCAGAGGAAGGTTTTATAGCACAGTATATGATCCTAAAACTACTGCTGGGAAATGACTGCTGGCTGTTTATCTGAGTCTGATACTTAAATGGCAGCTGGTTTGGGAGTTTTGAAAAGGTGGTATCTCTTTTCTCCCTAAGCAGAGAATGACCAATATCTCTCCTACCTTACTTAAATAGAGAGCTTAAAACTTAGAATTCTCCTTCTTTTGTTGAAAAGGCTCAGAATTAACTTGTGTCCCCTTTCTGCCCACCTCTCCTAATTATCTGCAGAAACTTTTGTCTAATTTAAACTTAACAAGAAGAAATACCTACCTTAATTTCTTGAAATTCCGATTAAAATAGTTCAGAAGTATCCCCAAAGGTCAAGAAGATATCAAATCAGTGATGCCTTTGCATTACCCTGGCTAGATAATCCTCATACCATATGATAATTTAAATGAGATTTAAGTGGAAAATGTACTTGCCATTGAACTTGGGTTTTGATTTCTAATGTCTATGCAAATTTGGCTATAGCATAGCTGGGCAGCATGGTGGGCTGTAAGGGCAGAATTAAACTAAAGTAATTGAGAGGAAGGTCAGAGGCAGCAAAAGTTTCAGACCAAACCCACTGGAGCTGCAAGGAGATTGCTATAGCCCAGTCTCCCTGTGGGACTCACAAGTCACTCATGCTTACAGAGCAAAAGAACAGAAGTGCATTTTGGATGCTCTCTTGCACCATAGTGACATTTAACCACCTCTTTTCCTTGTATACAGAAACGGTGGTGGCCGGAGCGGGATGTTCTGTGCCATCGGCATTGTGGTTGAGATGGTAAAAAGGCAGAATGTGGTGGACGTTTTCCATGCCGTGAAGACTTTACGGAATAGTAAGCCCAACATGGTAGAAACTCCGGTAAGCACCAGCCCATCGGGGTTACTGCAAACAGCTGGGAGCCAGAGGCTCTCTTGTTGAGTGAGCTGTGTTCTCAGTCGTGCACCCACAAAACCCAAGCAAACCTGTTTGTACCACAACAAGAAAGCGACATTTATTGAGTGTACGCAAGAGAGTATCATGAGAGGCCAGGCTAAGCATTTTACTCCTTTTGTAATGGTACCATGCTTTTCACTGAAAACATTCTGAGTTAACAGAATGCACGTTAATCTCCCAAAATAACCTGATTTATTTGAAGAGAACTTGCAGTGGGTTGTGCTCACACAAAGCATCTTGAAATTTCACACAGCACAGCATTTCTTCTTGGTACAAATGAGCTGTAAAGTCTAGATTAGTAATTAGAGATATTAATATTTTGCTTTTTAATAACAACTGCTGCTTTGGAAGCTGTATTGAATAATGATAATGTTTGTTAGTCAGATCTGTAGTAGTTAAAATGATACCTCAGAACTTTAAAATCAAAGAGGTGGACCTAGTATGTTGCAAATGAATATATAGAATCATAGAATCATTTAGGTTGGAAAAGACTGTTAAGATTATTGAGTCCAATAGTTAACCTAAAAAATAAACAGTATAAACAGTAAACTAATATAAACAGTATAAGCCTGAATTAGCAAAACCACAAGATTAAATATTTATGTGCATTGCCAGAACTCAAAATAACCTTCACTCTTCTGGTCAGTCTTTATGCATATAGTATGAATGCATATCTACCCAAGTGATCAATCCTTCAGTCACAAAAACTGAACGTTTTGGAAAGTCCTTAAAAAATTTCTTCCAAGTGGATTTTTTTCCTTCCTGCAGTTGTATGTGAAAGCAGGTTAGTGTTTGGGAGATTCTGCCATTTGCCTCTCACACTGCTAGCAGCCAGTGTCATTTTTCAGCCATATGGCTGCCTACAGCATAAAAATCAGGGATGCCAATTGAAATTAAAAACATTTTGCAGTTTATGCATAGTGAAATTTGCTTCTGACCTTGTGAACTTGCATATTGAGGAAAATGGTGGTAGCTGCGTCTTCCCATATTGCCCTTTTTTCCAGGTGTTATTGTTTGCTTAGTAGTTTCTGTGGCATGATTTGCTTAATTATTGTGCATTGCTTCCAACCCTTGCCACCACCACCAAATTAAGAAGATGGTTAAAATGTGAAGAGGTAGAGCATCCTGTAGCAGCAGTGACATTGGTCTAGGTATTGCCGGATTTGCCGCAAATGCCTTGCAGTGTGCTGTACCATAGACGTCTGAGACACAACATAGTGGATTGCTGCCTGAATGTGAGTTCACTGCTGTGAGGAAAACAGGTCAGATCAATGGAAAATTACTTGTGTCACTGTAAAGGGAGGCCAGGGTAGATTGTGTGTGTTTCTTATAAATGGTCTGTAAACTTATATTTCGTTTCAAAATAGTCCTGAATTGCACTGTAGCTTTAGTCTGCAGTTACTGAATTTCCATAGTTACGTGTTTCTGTTGTGTGGGTTTTTACCCAGTACTCTTGAAGAGCGGCAGCTGTTGAGTTGTTAGTTAGAAAACAAACCAGGAAAGCCAATATATAACACTATCATGTGCCCTACATTCAGCAACATGATCAGATAACAAAAACGAGCAGAACAATAAAGCCTTTAAGATATCCTCACCACTTCCTGCAAATGCATCGTGCTAGCTTCCTTTGCAAGCAAAAATAAATCACAAAAGCAGATTTGCTTTGTTAGGTCACAAGGACAATAGAGATTTTATTAATTTCCCTTGGTTTTAATTCTTCAGGCCCTCTCTTCTTGCCTTCCTCCTCCCCCTCCCCCAGTGTCAGCTCTGAACAGCAGCTTTGTTAAGGAGAAATACTAACCACAATGAAATTCTGAGCTTTAACTTCTCTTTTGAACATGTAGCTGACATCGTCATGACTGTATGAACAGGGTGTGGGTCCCAAACAGCTCTGCATCACAGCTCAGTATTCCCCAGCCGTTTGCTGGCTGTGTAAGCAGCAGGCACTAGTTAACTGCTCAGTATCAGCTAACTTAGGTATAACTGATATGTCAGAGTCAAGGTGCTTTTACTGCAAGAATGCTCTGACTGACAGGAGAACTTTTCATGTTTGATAAACTAGTTCAGAAGCTTTAAAAATCAGAGAAGCAAATCACTGCATTTCATGGTCAGGTTTTTTCCAGCTCGTTGGTTAGGGTGAGAATTTAAGTTGGAGCTGGTAATATACTTCACTTGTGTAGCAGGGGAAAAAAAAACCAGCACGCATGTCAGGCTTCAAGTTAAAATTGCATAGTAGTTAGCAAAGACTATTGTTTGTAGATATTCCTGCTAAAACTTTAGAATTTTAATTTCTTTTTTTTTTTTGTTCTCTTTCCACTTAAAGGAGCAGTATCGCTTCTGCTACGATGTTGCACTGGAGTACCTGGAATCGTCATAGTCAGAATGGATGTGACAAAGTTCACCAAATACATGAATCTCATTAAGCTGTTTTGACAACAGTTCTTGATCCTGTGAAGAAAGATTTGGGGGCAAGGGGGGAGGGATTTTAAATTTTAAATGCAAAGTATTTTTCTTATGAAGTTGTGTATCTTAATAAAAGAACTCAATCTGTTTCTATGCTTGTATACAGTATCAACATTTAGTGCCACATAAATACTATTTAATGAAAACCAGAGTCAGAAGAGATTTGCCCAAATTAGGACTTTCAGTGTTTGTATATGCAGCCGTCTCTCAATTACAGTAGAGCGAACATCTGTTGCATGTATCAATATTTCCTATATAGTATTAATTTTTCTTTTTTTTTTCTTTTGATACAATGTTAAAGTACAATAAGTGCAAATTGATAGTAAGGTTCATTCTTTATACGTTTCAAGTGTTGCATATATATTATATATAGTAAAAAAAAAACTGGCTTATTTTGTTTTAATGTGCAATGATGGCTGGATCACATAAAGATCTTTATAAAGAAACTTAAACATAAGCCAAAGACTCAAGTGTAAATATGTCTATATGGAGAAAGCACATGTATTTATTGTTTACTTGCATTCCTTTTTTGATGGCTGGAAAAAGAAGAATCATTTTTCTTGAAGAAAGCTTTTTTTGCTGAAATCAAGTGTAAACAATTTTTGTAGTTTATTTTTTGTATGTTTTAGTGTAAGTAGAAGACATACTTTTTATGCATAGACAAAGAAATATTGGTATAGTGGTTTTGTTGTGTACATGCTTGTGATCCGAATCCATGTAAACAACTCGGTTATAGAAGGTCTTTAATTACAGGACCAAAATCAAAACATTTTCCTGAAAATGTATAGTTTTTCACAGTTGCATTAGTGAAGTACTGATCAGAAAACTACGTAAGGAAGGGCACACATCAAAATGGACTCGCCTGTGACTTGCACAATATTGGAGGAAATTTTTAAGCACCATTAGAACTGTAAATGAACCAATTGTTTAAAAAAAAATTGAAGCAGAGGTCAACAGGAGAACTGCAAGACAGATAGATGGCTCTACATATGCCCTTCAGGGTAAGAAAGTATTTGTTCAGCAAATTGTAAAATTCAGCAATGTTTAATTTGATGTTTACAAATGTGTAAGCTTTGCTTCCAAGAAAGCAAAATTTGAATAAACCAATGCCAGATTCTGATTATAGTTGTCGTATACAAAAATATGACTGTGCTTTCACCTAGCTTGTATCCATTTGTTCACAAGGTTTCCTATATTTTACCAGCTAAGATCATTCCAGTCTCTTGTTGTCTTTTTTAGAACTGACAGTAAAATAATATGGTGCTTTGAAATATTCTGTAAAGTTAGAGTGAATTAAACTTTTATTTAAAGATTATTTTATTTCCTATTTTGATACCCTCTCACTTACTGTCTTTGTTAAGGAATCATTCTTGTCTTGGAGGACCGATATATCTGGATAAGGAAAACCTCAAAAGGAAATATTATTTTTCACCCCAGTGTTTCAGAGAGTATTTGAGATGACTCTGTGTCATCTCTATGCCCTAAGGTTCTTCCTTTATTTCAGACACACTACAAATGGCAACAAAATGTTTAGAGAAATTTGGATTTCTTTTCAGTGCTTCCATCTGTATTGCATAGCTCCACCTCTTCCAGATATATAAAAAAAAGTCTTTTGTCGCCCATTGTTAGTTCCTACATATGAATAGCAAGGTAAACAGATCAAGTTTGAAGACATTCACTGGGTCAGTACTGCAACATTCTCAGCTTTCTCTGTGAAGCCATGGCATTCAGCTGCTTTCTTTAGCAGCATAAAACGAAGACTGTACCAATTCAAGCCATAAATACAGAGAGAGCAAATGGGCATCAAGTCAGAATGCAAAGAAGAGGCACGAAAAACTTCATTCTTGGAGGAGCGTGAGATGATTCAAATTTGAAATGAATGAAATTGAAACTGGTCTAATGTCACATCAAGAAAGGAACCAAAGAAGTGTACAAGGTCCCCAGAACATGGTCACTCTGTGTCAGAAGGTATTCGTTGTTCTCAAACTGAGATGACTCCAGTGTCCTAGTGTCCATACTTGCTAGCAGGAGTTCTGAGTGTCACTTTGATGGCTTTGGTTCATTTTCTATAGAACAGTAGTCAAAGAGGTAGTTTAGGGATGTGCTCAGACTATGAATTTTCTCTAAATAACCAGATCCTAGGATCCAGCACTGAAGGACCATGTCAGGCAATGAGTACCTAAAATCCTTGGAAGTGTGTAAAGTAGTGTCGTGTAGATTTAAGTTTGCAAAAACAAGAGCTAATAAACCTCAGCAGCCTGTATTGGAGAGAGGCTTTGCTCTTTGGTTTGTATGTTTTAGCACTCTGAATCTGCCATAGTGACCTAGCTCCAGCAGAAAGAGGTGTGAAGAGAGCCAGATCAGACACCAGGTGGTTGACAAGATCCTGGAATTTACATTTCCTGTTTCCTGGGTAAATGCTGCCATCAGGAAGCAACAGTTTTGAGGGAGGCTTTGCCTTCCTGGAAACTAGTCACAGGCATGAGTTTGAAGCTTGAAACTTAACATCCTCAGTATGTGCAAGCAGATACTGGGATTTATTTCATTCAAGAAGTCACTCTGATAAGAGGATTATGTATTTTATGGTACATTCTTGCCTTGCCCAAAATACTACATTAAAAGGCACAATATTCCTTAGAGAAATATGAAAACAAAAGCTACTGCAGGAGCATGCTCTTTCAAAAGGGATAACAACTCCAAAATCAAAGGTCTAAAGCAGCAAAGTGAGGCAGCAATGGTAGTAGGTAAGTGCTATGCCATTGAGCCTCCAAAGTTAATTGATATGTTAAAGGACAAGGAAGGGGCAGCCTGAGAAAAAATGTTGCAGGATCATTGCATGGCCAGGCCACCTGGGCTGACAAATGACTGTATAAAGGGCCTCTTTTAAGCTTCATTCTGCTTCTGTGTCAGAAGAAACCCTGAGATCGTGAAATAAATGTAAAAGCTGCTTTTGTCGTGCACTGCTCTGTACTGAAAAGTAACTCATTTTCTGCTGTACTTTCCTCTGGGGTGTTGAGGTCTGAATTGAGTTTAAGTGATCCTAATCTCACAAAAGAACCTTTGTGGCGGTTTATTGCTAGTGTTCTTCTTTTGTTAAGCAATCAAAGGTCTTGTAACCTCTGCAGATCCAAAATAGTCAAGGGTATCTGTGAATATTTACATAAGTCTTTACCTTCTGGGGTTGAATAATCTGCTAGAAACAGATTGTGTGTACTGAGGATGAGACTCAGAATATTCAGAGGCTTAGTCCCATAAATTTCCCTTCAACTTTATGCAGCAGAACCTTGCCTTTATTAATTTTTTAACTAGAGGCTTTGAGCAAAATTTGAGATGCTGACAATATAGAAGTGTTTCTAAATTATTTTAAGCTTGATGGGTGCTTTCTCTTTAAGACTGAGTAAAACAACGATACAAGATTGTGGTTGACAGGCATAAACATTATTTTGTCCCACACTTCTCAGAAATTAATTCTTTCCCTGCTGTTTGGTTTAGAGTCCTAATTTATGCAGAAATTGACATGTATGATGGCAGGCACAATAGGATGCTTGCTTAATAATGTTTATTAACTGTGTCTTGGCCAACAAAGAACAGATGTTTTTGGGCCTTGTTGAAATACAACAGCTTGATTTCAATAATCTTGTGTAACCTGTTCTAGCTTCCATCTGGATCAGAATATAGTCCTGACTTCACAAATTATATCAAGATAAATTTGCAATCCCCATATGCTCAAAGATACTTCAGATCTCCACTAATTAAACAGAAAAATGAAGCCTGCGTTTAAGAAGAAAAGGGAAAAAAACCCAAACAAATTGCAATAAACCTTTTCTGGACATGGAACCAAAACATGATCTTTCTGCAAGCTTTGGAATACCCTAGAGCTTTTTGGTAACGAGCACAAAAATGGCATCTGGCAAAACACAGTACCTCAAGATTGTGATAATTGTATGTCTTTTCCTGCCAGGTGCAAACCAGAGTGAGTGAGTGGAAAATTTTGTCTTTCTTCTGTGTGTCTAATCTTTTGTAGAATAGCAACAGAACCAATACAATGTTTTGCCAAGTCCTGATATTTTTAAGAAAGCTACTGTCTTTTTTGCACTTCAATAGCAAGCATGAAACCAGAGACTACAGTATCTTTAGAGTGTCTCTCCTGAGGCAACCAGAGTGGGTTGATTTTTGTGGCAGCCATAGAGCTGAACTATGTTAAGTTTCAGAAAAGTTTTGAAAGACATTCGTTTTTCTTAATTCCAGAAGGCGAAATCCCAGTTCATTTGCAGTCAAGGACATTAAGTCTCACTGCTTATGCTTTGTTAGTCTTTCTGATCCACTTGCTGTATCCATGAGCGGGCACAGTAAATAGCCCATCTGGACCCACACTCTGAACTATCTTCTCCACAGAACCTGGTGCTATAGCCTTTTTTCCTGTTTTCAGGATAAAGTTGTCATGGAACTTGCTGATAATACAGATTAGCAACACAAAATTGCCTGTATTTATCGTAAATGCTTGAAGCTACCTGCTGAAGGGGTATATGCCTTCATTTTGAGTTAGGTAGAAAGCACAGGCTTAGGAAGTTCTGGCACTGCTGCAACCTTTTCTGTTGCACAAAACAGTATTGGTTGAAGCAGTTTAAACTGTATAAATAGGTTGCTGCTTAGTTTCATCTTCTGAAATGATAAGGTTTCCAGCTTACCTTGCATTAAGAAATACATCAGTGTCTGAGCAGTAGTTCTCACAGGTCAGACAACTTCAAGAATGAGAATAAAAATGGAGCATAAAAGCACTAAGCATAGTATAGGTTCTTCTAATATTTCTCCTCCAGTGAGATGAGCTGGTTCAGCTAGTGTGACAGTGAGCTGTAATTACAGCTGTGAGAAAATAGCTGTGTGGTTTTGTCTGTGGCAAAGGCTTTTAAAAGTTTCTTGTAAAAAGCAGGGAAGAAGTGCAGGCTTTGTTTCTACTTCAGTGTGCCTTCTTTTCAGGAACTTGTTTACTTCAGGTAAGACCCTTACCTAACATATACCCTTTCTGACATGACAGTCCTTTAAGCAGTCACAGCCTGCAGCAGTCTCTGTCCTTAAATACAAGTAAGTTGTTGGTATGCGGATTAAAGGTAGCAGGTACTGGTATGAGGGAGCCTATAGTGCATTCAGGGGGTAGCTACAATGGGCAGAGGTTCAGGAATAGGCCTTTTTTCTTTTGCACATGGGAATTCATTAACTTTCTGCAGGAGAAAAAGAATAAAATAATCAGTGAACTGGGTAGGACCAAAATGAGATGGGAATCTTGTTCTCTAGTTATTTGGGCAACAACACAGAAAGCACCAGTTTTGGATGTAAGAATAGGCAGGATGGAGAGTATAAAGATCTAGATGAGATGGGAACTTCCTAAAAAGTGGTTATGAAATATGTGGAAGGAAATAAAAATCCTGAATTCCCAGTCAGTGGAAAAAATTATTTCAAATATTGAGTCTATGTCATGCTAGTAGTCAAGCAAGATTGAACAGGTAGTTTAGGCCACTGAAGATCAAAGACACTGAGCAAGGGACAGTATCATGGAAAGAAATAGGCAGTTTATATGAGCAGCTCGTTCAATAAAGGACAGATCTGAGTAGGCATCATGAAAGATTTAAAAGATAATAATTCCCCAAAACCAGGCTTAGCACACGCAAGAAACTTGAGAATCAATTTACACACCTCATTTTATGACCTATGAACTCCACCTGATTTTTGGACTCAGGCAGTTAGCTGCCTTGAAGCCCACAAGGTGAAGGTTTTGTGATAACATATTTGTCATTGCTGATCAAGAAAAGGAGGACAACAACTCTGTTGGACATTATTGTTCACATCATCCTTATCCTAGTTTTGAGGACAAGCAACAAATGAGAATAAATTAAATATGACAGTAAATTATAATTTGTGACTTCACAGGCATGATCTCAGCCCCTGCTCCACTAGAACCAAATGCTACACAGCAGGCTTCTTTCTGATGCTTGTTTTTTAACATAATTGTGGTTTGGGTTTGGTTTTGCTTTCTTAGAAGAAGGAAATTTATACTGTGAGAAGCAACATTAGAGACTGGGGGAGGTGAGAGGAGAAGCATTTTGGAAGAGCACTCTGAGAGGCAGCTGCTTGACTATGGCCTCAGGGAGGCCACTGTAAATGAAGATTTCCAAGACTGAGAAGAGTTCTGAGTGTCTTGAAAGCATAAGCCAACTAGATAAACAGCTTCAGAGCCATATATCATTTAGCATTTGGGAGAAATTGCAAAACTTGGGTAGGGCAGGGGCACATGCCTTGCAAGTTGTTTTCTGTTTACAGTCCAGCATGACAAAATAAAAATTGAATTGGTAGATGGCCCTGGGAAAAACAGAGAATATCATGACAATTACTTTGATGGTATAGATATGTGAGCCTGCATTTTCCACATCTTCACTTTTACAACTTTAAGTAACACACACACTTAGTCATGCAAAGACTTATCACAGTATCACAATATCCTGATCTTGCTCATTACTTTAGGTTTGGTGATGAGGTGTCTATTCCGGACTTGGCACAGGACACAAACTTTTAACAAAGAAAGATAGTCATCTCTTTTCAAGGTAGTGTGCTTTTCAGACTAGACTCTGTGAACTTACCTGGTTGGTTTTCCTTTTCTTCCAGTGGTCTTTGTACTGGAATCCAAGGGAATGGACATTGTATATTGCCCTTTTCAAAATGTAGTTTAGGTTACTCAGTTTTGCTGGTTTGGTTTTATTTTTTTAATTCTTGGTTTTGCTGATTTTTTTTTTTTTTAACTCCTCCTACATCTTAGCACAGGCTGAAGCTAAGCAGGCATGGGACATGGTATTATTTCCAAAACACATTTCAACTTTTCAGCAGAAAATTCAAGGAGTAGTTTCAAATTTACACTAAACAGCTGAACCAACACAATCCCACCCTCTGATCTCACCTAGGCTAGGATCAGCTGCACCTCTAAAAGCAAACTTCTTGTTGTTCACCAAAGTATGCTGAGTTATGTTAAGCAGTATGGCAATGACTTAGTAACAAAGTGAAACACCTGCAGCCACTTTATTGTTCCTTCCAGTGCTTCTCTCACATGGGGAGGAAGTGAAAAAGCCTGCTCCCTTCCAATTCTTTAAGGGTCTGTGGGCTTTTTAAAGCAATGTGAAACAGTACAGGAAGAAGTTTGGTTAGTGATGTGTTTAGGTGTGTTTGAGTTGAAAAAGATCAACCCAACAATGTATGGGAGGGGTTGGTTAACTCAATAGGAGATCCTGGGTGTTAAGGGAAGGGAAATAGGGATATCTGGGCATATGTACTTCAGTTTGCATGGTGTAACTGACTTGGTCGTGCCAGTTCCTGAAATGTGCTACTGTGAAGTGATTTTGGAATGAGGCTTAAATATTAATTAGTGAAGGGGGTGTGGAAGAAAAAATTTTCACACACCCAGCTTCTAGTAACATTCCCATGCCTGCTGTCCACATGGAAGTGGAGAGGTGTTGTCTCTTTGCCAAGGTGCTGGGTTAAAACACATGGCCTGGAGACAGAATTCAGAAATACAGTGTTTTGGTGTCGTGGCTTAAATCCAGCTGGCAACCCAGAACCACACAGCTGCTCACTCACTCTCCTCCCTTTCCTCCCCCCACTCCCAGAGGAATGGGGAGGAGAATCGAAAGAATTCAACTCCCACGGGATGAGATAAGAACAGTCCAGTAACTAAGGTGTAACACAAATCACTGCTGATACCACCAATAATAATAATGATAAGGGAAATAACAAGGGAAGAGAATACAACCACTCACCACCTGCTGACCCATACCCAGCCCCACCCGAGCAGTGATCTAGCCCTTCCGGGTAACTGCCCCCAGTTTTATGTAGTGGGCATGACGTGCTGTGGTATGGAATACCCCTTTGGTTATTTTGGGTCAGGTGCCCTGTTTCCGCTTCCTCCTGGCTTCCCCTCCTCCCTGGCAGAGCATGAAACTCAGAAAAGTCTGTGATCAGAGTAAACATTACTGAGCAACTGGGCAACAACTAAAAACATCAGTGTTACCAGTGCTCTTCCCAGGCTGAAAGTCAAAATCACAGCACTGCACCAGCTACTAAGGAGAAAAATGACTGCTACTGCTGAACCCAGGACATTTGGGAAATCTGTAACAGCCCAAAATAAGGTGAGGCACTTAAAATCTCAAATTACAAGCATCTCTTGAGCTGATTACTCTTTTTTGCTACTGTCCAAGCAAGGAGAGAGGCCAAACCCAGGGAGCAGCATTGTGATGAGTGCCTATCATTGGATAGACTTGGACGAGCAAGGGGCTCTGGTTATCTGCTAGTTTCAGGAAACCAGACAGCATTCTCAGCTGTGTGTTAAAACAGGAATCAGCTAATTTTCTCCAGCACTCTTCTTCAGTCTCTGGGCAGTTTTTTGCTGTAATTCTGCTTGCTTTGATTTTGTTTTATTCTCTCTTCTATGAGAAGTTTGAGTGTGTGGACTGGATGAGGCTTTTTTCACCCCTTTTTTCCCCTTCTCTCATATAATGTAGTAAATCTTCCTTGGCAAGTTTGTCTTCAGCCATACTGTGTTGGTGGATTTTGTAGGTGAGTAGAGTGCAGCAAAATATGTTGTTTGTAAAATGGACTTCAGCATAATTGATGGCTTCGCAGATTTCAGATTTCATCCTTTAGCCATGGCAAGTCTGTTTGAATTAATTTGTTGACATAATCCTAGAAGAGCACTTATAAATACATTTCTCAGATAAATGTGAATGGAGCTGTAGACTTCCATTTTTCAAAATGTATCTATCTATTCATGCTGGCTGCTTATTAGATAGACATTGCAATGTGCTCATCACCAGAAGGTCCAGGATGCTGTAGTGCCCCACAGGCTCTCAGCACCCCGTGGTTTAGTGTCTCTAGCAGTATGACAAGGAGAAGGAAGAATAAGGGTCCAACTGCCACGCTTCACCCATGAGAACATGTGCTAGGAACACACTGAAGGAGATGCCCAAGGGTCACAAATGCTCTTGGATGTCAAATAAATATAGATGCAACAAACTGAAAACAAGATGAAAGGCTGGCAGAAGGACTTAAACTCCAAAGCGAGAGCCCCAGGATGTTTCCTTACAGACTGTTTGAAATCTTAGATAATTTAAATAAAGTCTGTGGAGAAGGACAAGGTGAAAGGACTGGATCACAACATATGTTCCATATTGCAAGGCTGCCTACAAGAAGAAATGGATGTAGGGTGTGCTGCTCAGTAAACTACCTCTACATGAGAAATAATGAGGTTTACTTAGCTTTGGAAAAAACAGACAAAATAAGGAAGAAAACACATAATGTATATTCTGGATTGAGTATTTTAATAGGAAAGAGATAAAATGCACACTATAAAAGTTAGATTAAATGCAACCTATGGGTTCTTCATGAAAAATTGGGTTTTCCAGTCTTTTTATAGGTTGCTCTGAAGAAGACCACTGGGACCCTTTCGTGAAACAAAATAATTTTATGGCCAGTAAGTAAAAAAAATACAAAGCCTATATGATACAAACATGGAATAGAGCACTAATTGTATCTGTGCCTGTGCTGAAATGCAGGTGAGTTCTTGCCTTCAACCAGGCCTGGTGTCCTGAGCATCCTTAGAGGTGACAAGTCATAAGGGCAGACTGAGAACTCCCTGGGTATCCTCTTCTCCCACAGGGTGAAACTGTGACAGGTGCCAGCCCAGCTCTGGCTGCCTCTTCTAATAAAATGACCCTTTAGCCTTTCTTTCTTTCAGATCTTACTTTTCCCACAGCTTTGTCAGCCTTTTCCACATCCCTTCATCTCCTGTGCATTAAAAAAAAAAAACAAACAGAAAACCCACAACCAAAACAACAAAATCCAACCAATAAAAACAAACAAACAAACAAAAAAAAACACAACCTCCAAGAAAAGCGGTCCACCAATTACTGAAACCTTTATACTGCTTCTTTAGAAAGAGCAAGAGACACCTGGAACCTGGATAGATGCAGATCACTTAGGCAGCAAATAAATACATCTAAACTTTCTTACAGTAAAATAATAATGATAACTAAAATGCCTTGCAGCAGGGTAATAGCAATACCTTGAAAAAGGTAGGAAATTAGAATCAATTTAACTGATATGTTGGCAAGTGTTAACTGCATTTTATATGGAGCCTTTATTCTTTGATGAAACCCAATTTTCCTGAAGAAATAATTTGCTTTTAGATTCTACTTCATACACAGCGTGGAAGTAATTGCAATTAAGTTTGTTCACCAACTTTCTGAAGCTGTTTCCAAAATCAGGCCAATTAAATTGTGTGCTTAATAGACTGTCCTTTTAGAGAGGTTCCCATTAATAGTTTCTATTTGGTCCCTTGTTTGTTGGGTTTTTGTATGTAATTTTACATGACAGCTGATATTTCAGTTCCAATAAAAACAGGCAAACAGATTCAGTGCCACTGCTTTATTATTAATTTGAAATTCAGACAACAAGTCTGTCCCTTAGGAAAAATATTAAGTATGACAAAAAATTCAAGGTAACCATTATTAAAATAAATGTATTGTTGATTTCTTTTCCCAGCTGTTTATACTAAACTCTGGGTTCTAATGTTCACATTAAAAGTGGTTATTAGCACTTGCTCTTCTGGTAATGTAGACATTAGGGAGGTAAGGAGTGTGAAATGTCTGTTTTCATTCTAGTTCTGTTAAAGCTTTTTGCTGTCAGGGAAAGTCAAACTGTTTTGCTTCCCTTCAACAGAAAATTGTCTGTTGATAGGTGAAACTTCAGCAATAATTAATGAAAGATGTTTAATTCCATTGGGGGAATCAATCTTTCACAAATACATTTAAATGCATTCAGTGTCCTTTTCTTTGAACAGCAGCAGGGTGCAGAAAATTATTTTGGATTCCTTTAACAGCATCTAGAAACCTAAATCGCCTATTTAAAAATAAATTACAGTACACCCTGCTTAGGAAACCACAAAGGGAAGGGGTGATATTTAAAATTGATTCAAAAAATTTATCTGACATGTCTCCAGCTGTCAAAAATGCATTGATACGCCAAGCATATTGCAAAATGCTTTCTGTAATTTGAAGATATCTCAAGCAATTTTTACTCAAAAAGTAAATCTTCAATAGGCCTGTACTACTCTCCAAAACTGTGGGGTGCCTTTTTTTTTTCCTTTCTACCCCCCCTCCCCCCCCCCCCCCCCAAAAAAAAAAAAAGGCAAAAAAAGGCAAAAAATACTACAACAACCCACAGAAACCAGATATTTAATAAAATCTGCAGAGGTGGCTGGAATTGGCACCTTTTTTGTTTGTTTGTTTTTTTGTAGACTGCTCAGGTTGGGCTTTGGAGATCAGCACCAGCCATGGCTCTGCCATAGATTTTCCATGAATCTATGAATAAGTTTCAAATTCTCTGTTTTGTGTTCAGCATTGCCCCAAACTGAGTATGGAAAATAAAGACGAAAAATGCTTAATTTTTGCTTAGCTACTGGAACACTAAGGGTTGGTCAAGTGCCTGTGTAGATGTTATGGTGTGACACCTTGTACAGTGATACTAATATTCCCATACAAATACAGACTTCATGTTCTGTGCTGTTAAATAAAAAGTGGTAACACTATTTGGTGATCCACCTGGATGGCCTATTTTGTACAAATACCAGTTTTGACAGGTTCCTCTTTGCACAGGAAAGGCCCAGAAATCCTACTGTATTAAACATTTGCATACTGCTTTGTCTTCAAAATGCTTTATAAACACTCAAGAATCAATCATCTTAATATATTTATAAAAACAGATAGCATTAATTAATGCCAATCAATAGATGGGGAAATTTTTAGCCTGAGATTTTGAGTCCAGACTAGTGCAGAGCTTAGAAACCTCAGGTCATGTCCTTTTCTCTGTGGTTGAACAAAACACTAGTAGAGCTGTCTGTCTATGCAGCACCTAAACTTTTCAGCGTTTTCAGTGTCCAATTCATGCACAGAGCTGAAAATTTAAATGTATTTATTAAGACCATGGTGCTGATCACACTTACTGACAGTTGGAGAGAGAGTTCTGAAGATGTATTTCCTACAGATTACTGGTGTATGCAAAGTTACTTTTCTTTGTTGAAGACACTTTGCAAAAATGCATGTCAATATTCTTTGCAAGACTGTAACTTAAAACGCCATTGTTAGCAAGGTGTTTTTATGGGAAGCCGCAGCCAACCAAAAGCCATAACTCTTCCTTACTAAGAATTTACCCCAACCTCTACTAAAATCAATTAAAAGACCTTTCTGACTCCAGTAGGTACAGAATTGCTCAATAAAATGTAGAAAATACCTACAGGTTATTATTGTTCAGTCCATAAAAACAGTCAGCCAAAAACTTACTATTTTTCAAAGTGTAATGTGTGTACATGTGCTCCTGTTCTTTTAAAAGCACTGGGGGATCCTGGTTCTTCAATAGACTGTTCATTGGAGCCAAACATTGGCAAACAACCTTCTGGGCTCAGAAGCTTTTACTAGCAGCCTTTTGTTCACACCTGCTAAGCCATTTAAATTTCATATGAAGAGTACATCTAAGGTCTCTCTGCCAAGCTGAAAGAAATGTCAAAGAGCCCAAAACTTAGTTCCTGAAAGCACAAAGAAAAGTTCACAATATAACCACAGGGCAATTAAAATGCTCCAGGATTTTAAAGCCAGGAGCCATCACAGCTCACTGGGGCGACTGCCTGTTTTGTTAAGGTGTTAGGATTTTCAACCCAATCATTTTTGTATCAAGCCCTAAATGCTGGAGCAGAGCAAGGTAATATCTTTAGAAGGGTAGATTTTGTCTTTATCTAGGGGCTTCAGCTGATAGTGAAATAGAATAAATTTCTGTGGATAATCAGCCTTGCTTTTTAACACAGCTCCTTATTTCAAATTTCAGCACAATCTTGCTACGCCTCTGTCTGCAGGATTAAAAAGTCCTTATCCTATAAGGAATATGAGCAGAGACTATCCATGGAAGTAGGAATGTTAATAAAAAGCCCATATTTTGGGGGGTGGGGGGAGTGTCATTGAAATATGTTGTTCAATAAATCCTTTATGTTTTCAGGTGAAGTTAGAAGCAATTGTTGCAGGTTCTGGAGGATAAGTTAGATAAAAATTAAGCTAACAAAGCTACATTTCCTTGGTAAGAATGATTTCAGTGGCTTTACTGGTCAACTGATCCCATCCTGTATGTATAGATGCAGAAGAAGTAGAAAAAGCTTGTACAGAAAGATTCATCCATCATGTTGTAACTCATGTTACACCAATTTACGTTGTTTCAATTAGGTCTTTAACAATTCAGTCCCTGTCTCTGGGACAAATCCAGGGATGCTATTTCAGGGGATGTATTTTTTGCTTATGATGGGGACAGCTTGTTCAAGCTGCAGAGACCATCAGTTTCCATCTCAGGGGCCACTGAAAAGGCATGTTTGCCTGTTGAGTGTCAGTTGCTTCTTGGGTGGGTTGTACAAAACCCGAGTGATGCTACCAGGACTGGTGCTGGCTGGGAGGAGGGGAAGATCCTAGCTCCTGAAGTCACTGCAGCCTCTTTTCATGCTCAGTTCACCTCTGGAGCTTTTTCAGTATAATACTATTCACTTGACTTAGCTAATGATCCAGTAGATTCCTAAAACCTAAAAGTAAAGGGTGACACCACAGTTGAGCACCTATAGGAATAGATGACCTATCTTCCTTTTTTTGTCAGAGTTGCTCTTGATAGTGTCCTACAGTCCTATATTTATCCAAGGCCAAACACCCCAGGTGTCCACTTCTTCCCTTGGGAGATTGTTTCATGGCTCAATGCACCTGTATAAGGAAGGATTCCCTACAGTTAACTCTGTCTATATTTTTAATGGTGGAAGGTGGAATTTCCACCTTACACTGGAAAAAAAGCATAAGTGTATTGAACTTCCTGCAGTATCATGGGTTTGATTCAAAAGATAATATAACCATTCAATACAAACCTCACTCACACTTCCCTCCCAGGGCTTACCTGTTCCCAGTTTTCCCTAAGCAAATTCCTCTTTGGAGTTATAGTTCTGCCAGCTCAGGTATCAAATACATTTCCTTTGTGTAAGTTCAGTAAACAAGGCATATCTGCCTCTAGACATAATCATAGAATAATAGAATCATAGAATAGTTGAGGTTGAAAAGGACCTTAAGATCATCTAGTTCCAACCCCCCTGCCATGGGCAGGGACACCCCACACTAAACCATCTCACCCAAGGCTCTGTCCAACCTGGACTTGAACACTGCCAGGGATGGAGCATTCACAACCTCCCTGGGCAACCCATTCCAGTGCCTCACCACCCTCACAGGAAAGAATTTCTTCCTTATATTCAATCTAAACTTCCCCTGTTTAAGTTTTAACCCATTGCCCCTTGTCCTATCACTACAGTCTCTAATGAAGAGTCCCTCCCCAGCATCCCTATAGGCCCCCTTCAAATACTGGAAGGCTGCTATGAGGTCTCCATGCAGCCTTCTCTTCTCCAGGCTGAACAGCCCCAGCTTTCTCATCTTATCTTCGTACAGGAGGTGCTCCAGTCCCCTGATCATCCTCGTGACCCTCCTCTGAACATGTTCCAACAGTTCCATGTCCTTTCTATGTTGAGGACACCAGAACTGTACGCAATATTCCAACTGAAGTCTCACAAGAGCAGAGCAGAGGGGCAGGATCACCTCCTTCGACCTGCTGGTCACGCTCCTTTTGATGCAGCCCAGGATACGGTTGGCTTTCTGGGATGCAAGCGCACACTGAAGCCGGCTCATGTTCATTTTCTCATCGACCAAGACCCCCAAGTCCTTCTCCACAGGGCTGCTCTGAATCTCTTCTCTGCCCAACCTGTAGCTGTGCCTGGGATTGCTCCAACCCAGGGGTAGGACCTTGCATTTGGCTTGGTTAAAGTCCATAAGGTTGGCATCAGCCCACCTCACAAGCGTGTCAAGGTCCCTCTGAATGGCATTCCTTCTTTCCAGCGTATCAGTCGATCCACACAGCTTGGTGTCATTGTCAAACTTGCTGAGGGCGCACTCAATCCCACTGTCCATGTCAGCGACAAAGATGTTGAACAAGACCGGTCCCAGCACCGATCCCTGAGGGACACCACTCGTTACTGGTCTCCAGCCGGACACTGAGCCAGACTACAACTCTGCATGTGGCCATCCAGACCACCGAGTGGTCCATCCATCAAATTGATGTCTCTCCAATTTAGAGACAAGGATGTCGTGTGGGGCAGTGTCGAAGGCTTTGCACAAGTCCAGATAGATGACATCAACTGCTCTACCCCTGTCCATCAGTTCTGTAGCCCCATCATAGAAGACTACCAAATTGGTCAGGCAGAATTTCCCCTTAGTGAAGCCATGCTGGCTGTCACCAAGCACCTTGCTGTTTTTCATGTGCCTTAGCATGCCTTCCAGAAATAATAATGCCTGGTTTTGTATTTACAGGGTCATTTTAAAGACTCCCTTCAAAAAGCCCAGTGGTTGCATTTATCTGGAGAATGATCTGAAAAAAAAAAAATCACAAACCTTTACAGTGTCAGAACTGATTTATTTGGAAACTTGAAACAATTTATTAGCTTCCTGAAAACCAGTAAGTGAAGCAAATGAGTACTCATCAGCATGGTAGAAAAAATATTACTGGAAATAGTTTTCAAAATCCTGTGGTTTGCCCCTTTTCCATTCTTCTGAATTAGCTACTTTTCAGGCATATTCCCCTATAGTGGGCTCCTGGCCACCCCCCGGGGGAGCAAGCAGGGGCTTTTCTATGTGGGAGTTGTGGGTCTCTGTTTGTGGTGCTGACATCATGCCTGCATGAAGAGTCATGGCTATTTTGGCTTTTGCAGGTTTCCATGCCTGGCTTGACTTTCACCCTGTTGGTGGTAAGAGATGGAGTGGACAAACTGAATGCTACCTGAAGACTCCCACAGGACATCGGCAACATGGAAGTCCCAATAAGCTCTTTATGAAGAATGCAGTAACTCAGAAATGGAAGTGTGGTAAGGAGAGGTTTGTGATCTCTGTTCTTTCAGTACAGGAAGAACAGGCTCAGATACTGCCTTCTCTGAGTATATGCATTTTTCAGCAGCTTTTCTTAATCTTCAATACTGAAAGTTGGATGAAGCAAAAGGAATATTTGCAAGCCCAGATCCTACTGAGGATTAAATCTCCAACAGGATAGCCCCCAAAATAGTCCCTTATTACCAGTGGTCCATGATTGTATTGTGATAATCTTCCACACTAGGATCAGGAATGGTTTTTGACATAGCAAATTATTTTTCTCTGCACTTGGCATTGCATAGCAAACTGGAAAAAAACTCCTCCAGAGCATTTGGGAGACCAGATTAGTGGTTATCATTTACCAGTGTAGGTGCTAGCAGAGATGGGGACTCCTATGACAACATGTGACAACATGTCAGTAACATTCCTGATTTGGATTGCAATTTCAAACAAGTGCTTATATAGTTCTTTCACTGCACTTAAGAAAATTGGTTTTGTCAGACTGTGTCATAAAAAGCTGCTCTTTGCACATATGTGGAGCTTTTTGGAGCACGGAGGAGCTATGGTGGATGGGAAAAGCCCAGGGTATTTCCAGGCACATTACAGGAGAGCCATCAGCCCATTTACAGTTCGTTTCCCACTGAGAAAGCACAGATGCACAGCACCAGCAGGGCACTCCAATAACCCACCAGAGAAATGGGGTCCTGCCTAGAGCCCCCCAAGGCATTGCAGAAGGGTGACTACCCCTTCAGCTGGGCGTGACATCCACCACATGAGTTGACGTGAGAGGCTCCGTGGAGCACCTTACAGACTGAGAGGAGGCTGTATGGGACTCACTACAGAAAGCAGGTCAATAGCCGAGTACAAGACTTAATATAGGAGGTTTAGAAGTGAAACCAAAGATGGAGAAAGGGGGAAATCAGGGTGGTTTGGGGAGGAACAAGGGTGGGAAAATACAGGGCTTAAGGGGGTAAAAGGTCACATATAAGCAAGCTGCTGGTCAGTACATTTGTATGCTGACCATACCCTGCACCGAACCAGTCCAGTCAGTCCTGGCTTCTCATTTATCTCCATTTCTAATTATTTTCCTCTGCGTTTGTGTGTATGGGGGTCTAAGTGCCAGCAGCTAGAGTGGGACCATGGGTCATAGGGCCATGTGGATATCAGCAGGGCAAGTGGCTTGGGAGCCAGAGGAAGTGGGGTTTGGAGACGGGAGTGAGAGCTGTGGTTCTCTGTGTGTGTACTTATATGTATTAGGGGGCTCGCTCTGTACCAGCCAGTAGCATGGGGCCCTAGGCCTCAAGGGCTGATGGTATGCCACAGTGCCAGCGCAGAGGTGATTTGCTGGACTGTGCCTAGGCTCAGCTACTGGAGGGATTCTCACTTTACATATACATAGGCAGATGCATGTTTCCCACTTCATCCGGGACAGCCACAGAGGGGAACAGAAAGAGGCTGTTAGTACTTGTGTGCATGCTGTGTTTTCTGTCTGGGTTGAGCTGGCTGGCTGGCATGTATATTTATGTGTATAGGTGCTGTATATGTATGTGTGCATGTCTGTGCCTATTGCAAACACATGCTGCTGGCTGACCCTGGAACCACAGAGCTGCAGCTGCCTCCTCCATGTTATTGGGCTACTGAATTTAGCAACATAAAATGGGTTTTGTTCTGATTTTTCTTGTATAAAAGTCATGCCTGTTTGTACATCTGCTTTGCTGGATTCAAGTGATTTTGAAAGCAGGTTCTAATTTTTATGCACATGTGCAGTTTATGTTAAATATTTTTTGTGGTATTGTTCCTGGCAATCTTATCAAAGCAAGGAGCCAAACACAAGTGAATTCAGGAACAGCAGAAGTGGCCTTAGGGGCTCTTTATACTTAGGCCAAACCAAAGCAGACAGGTAATGCCCAGCTGCTGGCACTGACACAATACCTGAAACCTTGGAAAGCTGGTACACCATGAAAATTAGCTTTGATTTGCTAGAGTTGTACACATAATTTTTAAAAATATAAAGATGTCCCACTGGAATAGCTGAAACCACTCACACATTTCAGTGCTCTGTGCCCTGTAAGAACCAGCTTTTTACAATATGGGTCTTTTGATTACCACTGAATGTATGTGATTTCCCCAGCTCTCTCCCAAATAATTATATTCGCTTGATTTCAAACGTGTGTTACTGGGAGTGGAGAATGTGGGATCTTTTATTCTAAAATAGTTGATGAGAGGTTGGCTGTGCATGTTCTCTAGTTTGGCTTTTACTAATACCTGTCATTCCTAGACCCAAAGTCCTGTTAATCATCTTGGCTGCAGCACCTGCAGTGTTAACAGCTGGCAATAGTGAGCTCTGCACCTGCAGGCTCCCCACTTACAAAATCCATTTCACACTCTCTGGAGCAATGTTTGTTAAGACCAAGTTAACAAACTCTTCAAACCCTATAGTTAGCCTGACACCTCAAATGCCTGAGCACCCACTATAAACAATTGGGGTTTAATATCTGACAGTTTTAATAATATTAAGTAATATTGCCTCCTCTAAATTATTTACTGAGGTGAGTAGCTCCAGAGAGGAGCCTTCAACACTGGACCAAAGGGAAATGCAGTGTCCAAGAGACTCAGTTCTGATAGGCCTCAATGCCTGCCTGGGACTGGCCTCCCTTGGGACCTACACTGCAGATAGCCCCTCAGACCTACGCTAGAGCTTGTCATGCAGAACTATATGCATAACATATCATAGCTGTTCCGTTCCATTCCATTCCATTCCATTCCATTCCATTCCATTCCATTCCATTCCATTCCATTCCATTCCATTCCATTCCTCTTCTGCTCCACTCCACTCCAGTCCAGTCCAGTCCGATCCAGTCTAGTCCAGCCCCTGCACTCACAATGAATTAGATAACAATGAGACCGTTATTTACCTGAAATGCCAAGGGGTTTTCAGCACCAAAACCACTTTCAAAGACACAAATCAGAAAGGTTACAGGTGGAAAGAGTATTTTATTTATTTATAAATAAAGTTATTTTAGTTTAGCTTAGTTTAGTTAATTTTAGTTTCGGTTATATTTTCTTTTTCTAAATCTTTCAGAGTGGTGCCGTGGTAGTGCAAGAGCAGTGCAAGAACCCAGCCAGAACGGGCCGGGGAAGACCTGACAAGGGGGGGTGCTGAATGCTACAGAGGACAGCAGCGAGTCCCGGGGCCACGCTGGGAGTGCAGAAGGCTGCCTCCTCCCCCCGGATGCGGGGCACGAGGGCCAGCTGCGTGGAGCACGAGCCGCTGCCTTTGCGCTACAACAGCCCAAAGGAGCCCCATGAAGGGGCTGTGCTCGGCTGCGGAGGAGGCAAAAAAACCCCGGGGACACTTTGCTGGTCCACCCTGGGGAGAAAAAAGCCCTTTCCCCCCCCCAGCTGCAGGACACGAGGGCCACCGTCGTGGAGCATGAGCACCAGGCGATAACACAGAGCACCAGGACCAGAGGGGCCCTGACATGGGGTCGTGCTCAGTGCTCAGAGGGAGGCAAAAAACCCTCGGGGACCAGTGCCAATCTGCCCCGGGGGAAAATTCCTTCTGACCCCAGAGCTGGCGATCGGCTACTCCCTGAGCATGTGAGCAAGACCGGCTCCTGGTCCACGGGCTGGTTATGCCTCTAAGGGGACACTGGCACTGCCTTTCTGCCTGCACCTGGAGGCATCTCAGGGGCTTCCAACAACAGCAAAATGCCGCTGGCTTGATCAACCCTAGGGACAAGAACCCTCCCTGTGCCTGGCGGTGGGAGCTCCAAAGCACGGGGAGGAGGGCACCGGGCCATAAGTGGATCCTGTTTCTTATGGCTACTGCCACTATCTCCCCAAAAGATGAGAACGGCGATCTCCCCGAAGACTGAAGCAGGATTTCCATCCATCCGATAAGCTGTGAGTGTGCCCCCTCCAGGAACCGGAATTGCAGCAGAGAACCCCCAGCAGCTTCGGGCAGTCTTCCTTTCTCTGCCCCTCCAAGTAATTCCACCGGTGCCTCAAGGAATTCCTCGGGTGCCTTCAGGCTGCCAGCTCTGTCCTGGTGGCAAAGCCGGGCACTCTGGCAGTGGGACACGGGAGGACGCTGCCTTATACTGCCCCAGAGCATTGTGATGCTGTGTTGGCGGGTGCTGGCACTATGACACGGGGGTGATGGGGGCCCCACAGCCCTGCCCACCTCAGCCCTGCTGCTGCTGCCCCTTTGTCCTCCATCCCTTGGAGAAAGGCCTTTGGGATGCTGGCCCTGAGGCAGTGCCTGTGCCCAGGAGGCCCAGGGGGATCTCCCTGCCCATGGCAGCCACAGACTGGGCACCGCTGCGGGGTCTCCCTGTAAATTAATCTGTATGTTCATACTGTATCAGTAAGGGCTTTTATACCACGTACAGTCATTTGACTGTGGCAAAACCAGAGGTGAAAGAAAGGGGGTTTGGTTCCCTCTACATGAACTTTGCAGAAATGTAGAGAGTGTACAGGATTTCCTCACCATTCCTTACCAATACAGCAAGTGGCATTTGCTGCTGCGCTGCTTATGGTGAGGTTTTCTTCTTGGAAAGGCGACTTTCAGAAATCTCTTCTGCGTTTGTTTCACAGGGTGTTTAGATATTTGCTTGTGTTTATTAACATTCACGTGTCTAGTCTGGGGGGTTACCTCTTGTATTACTACTTGAATGCAACCCTTCACTGACTGCTGCTTAATTCCATGCTCCTGGTAGCTCAGTATTTGATCCCAATTCAGTTTAAACCGTGTGGACTGCGCAGGAACTGTGAGAATGAAGATCTTAGGCCCACTGTAGGAAGAATCAGGTTTGATGTCTTCCTAAGAACCTGAATGTGCAAAAGTCCATGGGACCTGATGAAATCCATCCGTGGGTCCTGAAGGAGCTGGTGAATGAAGTTGCTAAGCCACTGGCCATCATACTTAAAAATAATGGCAATCAGGTGAAGCTCCCGATGACTGGAAAAAGGGAAATATAACCCCCATTTTCAAGAAGGGGAAAATGGATGACCCGGGGAATTACAGACCAGTCAGTCTCACCTCTGTGCCTGGCAAAATCTTGGAGCAGATTCTCCTGGAAGGCATGCTAAGGCACATGAAAAACAACAAGGTGGTTGGTGACAGCCAGCATGGCTTCACTAAGGGGAAATCCTGCCTGACCAACTTGGTGGCCTTCTATGATGGGGCTACGGAACTGATGGACAGGGGTAGAGCAGTTGATGTCATCTACCTGGAGTTGTGCAAAGCCTTCGACACTGTCCCACACAACATCCTTCTCTCTAAATTGGAGAGATATCAGTTTAATAGGTGGACCGCTCAGTGGATAAAGAACTGGCTGGATGGCCACATGCAGAGTTGTGGTCAATGGCTCAATGTCCAGTTGGAGACCAGTAATGAGTGGTGTCCCTCAGAGTCTGATGCTGGGACCGGTCTTGTTTAACATCTTTGTTGCCGACATGAACAGTGGGATTGAGTGCGCCCCCAGCAAGTTTGCCGATGACACCAAGCTGTGTGGTTCGGTTGATACGCTGGAGGGAAGGAATGCCATCCAGAGGGACCTTGGCACGCTTGTGAGGTGGGCTAATGCCAGCCTTATGAACTTTAACCAAGCCAAGTGCAAGGTCCTACCCCTGGGTTGGAGCAATCCCAGGCACAGCTACAGGTTGGGCAGAGAAGAGATTCAGAGCAGCCCTGTGGAGAAGGACTTGGGGGTGTTGGTTGATGAGAAAATGAACATGAGCCGGCTTCAGTGTGCGCTTGCAGCCCAGAAAGCCAACCGTATCCTGGGCTGCAACAAAAGGAGCATGACCAGTAGGTCGAAGGAGGTGATCCTGCCCCTCTACTCTGCTCTTGTGAGACCTCACCTGGAGTATTGTGCGCAGTTCTGGTGTCCTCCATATAAGAAGGACATGGAACTGTTGGAACAAGTCCAGAGGAGGGCCACGAGGATGATCTGGGGGCTGGAGCACCTCCCATATGAAGACAGGCTGGGAAGGTGGGGCTGTTCAGCCTGGAGAAGAGAAGGCTGCGTGGAGACCTCATAGCAGCCTTCCAGTATCTGAAGGGGGCCTATAGGGATGCTGGAGAGGGACTCTTCATTAGGGACTGTAGTGATAGGACAGGGGGTAATGGGTTAAAACTTAAACAGGGGAAATTAGGTTAGATAAAAGGAGGAAGTTCTTTTCTGTGAGGGTGGTGAGGCACTGGAATGGGTTGCCCAAGGAAGTTGTGGATGCTCCATCCCTGGGGATGTTCAAGGCCAGCCTTGGGTGAGATGGTTTAGTGTGAGGTATCCCTGCCCATGGCAGGTGTTTGGAACTAGATGATCTTATGGTTCTTTCTAACCCTAACTACTCCATGATTACATATAGGTGAAATGCCGCTTTTTGAAAATAAGCAGCTGGTTATCTCACTCACTGTTTTGTCACAACATCATACTTTCCCTGACACATCAGGGAGACATGAGGACAGTGTAAGGGCACATGAAATCACAGTGACTTCAGTTTTCCTGATGATTTGAGTCTGGTGCTTATTTGCTATGTGATCTCACCTTCAGAAGTGTGCTGCTGCAATAACAACACTTGATCAGGCTCAGAGGAGCAGAGCTGGGACCGATGCTTGCGATTTGCCCTCAGTGCAGTCAGATTTTCACTTGGTACTGGGCAGCAGCCTCTTAAAATTCATTTCTAGTTGCAGCATCTTAAATTCAAATCTCCACAAGTCACTGGTGACATTAAAAAAATCTTGTCCTTTTTGCAAAACAACCTTGTTTTTTAATGTCTATTTACATGATGAAGTAATTTCTATTCTCCTTGTGAATCTTAAATCCAGATACAATGTTTAAGACAGCAAAAACATTAGAACAAAATGGTTTCCTTTCTTTGTTCAAGGGCTGCTTGTGGTTTTGAAGACAACAAACACCAAATTATTTTGCTGTGCTCCAAATACATAAACGAACAAAACCCACCCAGACATGGTGGTGTTTCCCCATCTTCGGCAGGACCGATGATAGTATCTTCTTTTCACAAGGTCAGTTTTCACAACTGTCACCGATGAGATGGAGTTTTGTGGCAGAACCCTCTGCCCACTGCAAAACAAGTACCCACAGGACTTCTCCTAGCCTGACATGGATCTTTGGTGGGTACAGGTACCCCATCCTGGTGGTGAGGCACTGGCTTAGGATCCCCCAGCCTCACCCCACTCCAGCTGCAGCCATGGGAGGAAATGGCCATGAAGTGGAGGAAGCAGAAGTACCTCTCTGTGCTGCTCCTCCCCTCCACTGCAGAGCCCCACAGCTCTCCTGGGCGCAGCATGCACCAGGCTGAAAGTGTTGCTGCCTTGAAAGCTCTTCACTGGTTTTTACATGCCAAATCCACATGCTGCCTTGCTGCGGACCATGGCATCTACTCTGGAGAAGTTCATTCATTCTGTGGACCCCAGAACTCTTCCCAGAGTCCTCCAAATCCAGTCAGGCATCTATTTCCAAGGTGAGCATTGGGTGATTTCTGACAGAGCTTTGCAAGTCTGACATCCGGTCCCCCTTGGGATCTGGATGTAGGGGAGGCAGAGGGAGGATTTTGACAGAGTTGTCTCCCAGCAGTTTCCCACCAGGTGCAATTTCCCCTTTGAAGAACCAGCATAAGAATTAATAGCTTCGGAAATGTCTTTGATAGTGTGTGCATCTGGTCTTCTCACAGGCAGTGGAGAAGGAGCTGTAGATAGTCTTCATTGTATGCTGGAATGAGTCACGAATTTGCTTTGCACTCACACAGAACCATCAATCCAGCAATTGCAGATCACCTCACAAAGGTTAATTGAGTAAACCTAGCTCTACTGTTCTGGGGTTGGCATGAGGAGGTGCTCTCTGTCACATGAACAGAGAGACAGGGAGTTTGGAAAGTGACTGGGAGGGACTATATGGTTTTCCTGAATTTCTGCCCTACATTAGGGGGTACTTCAGGTGGTGCAACAATGCAGAAGAATGGGTATGAGCCAGAAAGGAGTACCACAGAAGCTGTGTTTTGCTGGGTTTTCCTGATGCAAATCTTTTCTTGTATTTATTGCTGGGCTCTGCTTGTGCACAAAACACAGTAGAAGGATGGTAAAGAGGCTTGCACAAGAGGGAAATGCTAGGCACTTAGTCAGGGCATACATGTTGTTTAATGACAGCAAAAACACCATGTCAAGCTCATGCATTAGTCTAGGAAAAGAAAGTTACCCCCCTGTCACTGCAAGGGTAAACTTGGGGTAACACTAAATAAAACAGAGGGGGCTTCATGAAATGAGCTGAAGACTTCAGCTTCAGCAGAATACCTACTCCAGGATTCACAATATCTATCTTTACATTAATCTAAAAATCCCCATTCTGTGCCATAGTAAGAGGAGAGAGGAGGCAGCCAATGTTAGCCACTTTCCACACACCTAGGAAATAGTAGTAATATAAATACAAGTTGCATATATATGTGTATGTATACATATATGTGTGTGTCTGTACACATGTACACAAAATACTGTGAGAGGTACATGTATATACAAAATCCTATGATAAAATTATGGTAGCCCAGCTGTCATCAGGTTTCTGAGTTCCTATAGTCTGCATCCTGCTGTTGGTGGATGGTAAAGCTCATGCCAGTACATCTTTGGAGCCAGGGTATTTCAGCTTGTCCTTCCATTTATCATGTAAATCCTTCCTCATGAGGAGAAAAAAAACAGTGGAGGCATATCACACACGCCATTTTGCATCAGTATCCCCACATGTGAGAAAAAGTGGCTATTAGCTGATGACTGCATATAATAAAAGAGTGTGCACAACCTTGGGAGGGAGTGGTCTGTGCTCGAGAGAGTCAGGCATGTTTGCACTAAATCCAAGAGCCCTTGTGCTGCTCTGATGCTTCTTCAGTATTCAGCAGCACCATTTCTTCCTGTTCTCTGCTCCTAATGGCTTCCTCTCAGCTATACTCATATATGTTTCCACCAGCAGGCTAGATGCAGCACTAACATACATGCAGGTGTTTCTTGCTTATACAATAAGGTAGGCTAATACAGTCAGTCTATTTGACTTCTTCCTCCCACAGCTGGCACATCCCCAGAATACCTAGAAACACAGATCTCAGCTAGCAGCTTTTCTTGGTTCCTCTATCATCATTTTCCCTGCTTCAGAGGCTTCAGAGGAAGCTTGAGACAGTTGAGGCACCATGATGTACCTGATAGGTTTGTAGGATCTAGGGCTACAAAAGGTATTCTCAGACCAAACTCTCCCTTCCTCTTCTTCCTTCCCTCACTCCATCCCTTTGTCCCTCACTCCCTCCCTCCCTAAGCACTCTATCCATGTTGGCTTCCTTCTGAACATTTTGCTCCCCTCCATGCCTGACAGCAGGGGTGAACACGCTGTTCTGTGATTGCATTCTGATTTATGTTGCATTTTCTAAAGTGGGAGTAGTGCTTCAGAGAGAGTCTGAAGTAAATCCTGTTATATTGCTAAACAGGAGAGTGAACCACTTTATGCACTTCGAATTTCTATTAGGATGTCCTTCCTCAGGGAGATACCCACACCCCTCCAATAATCTTTTTGATTTCTCCTATCACATGCAGTACACCAGCAATCTCACTGTGGGTAATGGCAGGTCTGTCGACAACAAATATGGGTTTATTGCTACCGTTGCAGGGGCCAAATCAGAGCCTTTGTGCACTGATTGTAGTAGCCCCCAAATGTCTACAGAGTCAGCCTGGTTAGCTGAGTCCTACTTGGATTAGTGTTTTTATGGAGTTGGATTTCATAGGAATCTTTAACCATTCTCAACAGAACATGCAGATAGTAAGGGAGAAGATTTATTTTTAAAGCATTACATGGGATTGTTTGAAACTGGTCAGTCGCAAGAGATGATTAATCTTCTGGTGTAAAAATTTAAAATAGCAAGGATTTATATGTGTATATGTACATGCTATGTATGTTCCCCTCTCAGCAACACCAGAAAAAGGTGCAACATTTCTTAGTGTCAGCTTAACCTGGAACATCGAATAGCTAATGGAGTAAATAATGATCTACTAAATCCATTAGAGCTGTCACATCAAAGCTGTAGCAGCCAAGCAAAGGCAGCTGTAGTAATTTAGTTAGTAAGAAGACAACAAACTGTAATTCATTCACTGGTCTTCTGTGGTGAATGTTGTGCTGTGGGAATGAAACTCTTCATCCACTCTATTTGGAAACAACATTTTGCACACACTCCACTTAGGCCTAAATGATTTTACAAATATGAGACTTGCTGTCCTGGGTTCAGCAGTAGCAGTCATTTTTCTCCTCCTTGGTAGCTGGTGCAGTGCAGTGTTTTGACTTTCAGCTTGGGAACAGAGCTGATAGTGATGTTTAGGTTTGGCCAAGGACTTTGTGAGCCTCATGCTCTGCCAGGGAGGAGGGGAAGCCGGGAGGAAGCAGAGACAGGACACCTGACCCAAACTGACCAAAGAAGTATTCCATACCACAGCACGTCATGCCCAGGATGCAACTGGGAGTTAGCCGGAAGGGCTGGGAGACTGCAGGGTTGGAGGAGGTATCGGAAAGAGCTTGGTCGGGCTGGGGGGGGCGAGTTATCGGTCGGCTGGTGGTGAGATGATGTATTCTCTTTCCTTGTTATTTCCTTTATCATTATTATCATTGGTGGTAGCAGTAGTGATTTGTGTTATACCTTAGTTACTAAACTGTTCTTATCTCAACCCGTGGGAGTTGCATTCTTTTCGATTCTCCTCTCCGTCCCTCCGAGAGCAGGGGGAGGGCAAGAAAAAGGAAGTGAGCGAACGAATTACCTGACTGGGTTTAAACCACGACAGTTCTTTGGGGCACGAAGGGTTGAGATAAGACAGATTTGACTGGATTAATAGTCATCGTCACAATGCTGATTTATTGGCTCTCAGAGTTGTTCTTGTTGATCTCACAGCTTCAGAATGTTGTAACTTACGTAGAGCCGGTATTTGCTGTGTTAGTGTTTATCAAGTGTGGGGCCTGGGCTAAGGTTCTTGTCTCACTGTGCTTTATGGCAATGGCTTGTAATACGGACGGGCTCCAGCAGCAGGGCGGGACGGACGTGGCCGTGGACTTGTACCTGGCCGTCCGGCTGCTCTTCACCGTCCTGGCCCTCACCCTACTCTCCATCTTCGTGAGGCTGCGGGGAGCCGAGGGGGAGCGGCCCGGGGACGGCTGCCGGTGGAGGAGGTCGGGGCGGTTGAAGGGGCTGCCGAGCAGCGGGAGAAGGCGGCGGAGGAGCCGAGCCCCGCGGAGGAGCCCAGCCCCGCGGCCGAGCCCAGCCCCGCGGCCGAGCCCAGCCCCGCGGCGGCCGAGAGCGTTTCCCAGCAGCCGCCCGCCGAGCCCCAGGAGGATGCAGGAGACCACGCAGCATTTCCCAGCAAGGCAGAGGAGGAAGAGCTGGACTGGGAGAGCCGGCAAGCACAGCAGCTACACCAGCCCCAGTGACAAGCACAGCAGCTACACCAGCCCCAGTGACAAGCACAGCAGCTGCACCAGCCCCAGTGACAAGTACAGCAGCATCAGTTAGAGTTCTGGAGGTTTTGAATGGCCTTTGAGTATCCTTGGGACCTTGATTGTGATGGGGATCAGCATGTTGGCACACACACAGACTGTGTTCTACCCACCACCATTTTGTCTGATCTCAAAAGTTAAGCAGAGTCAGGTTTGGGTCTTGTCTGGGGTTAGACGAGGATATGGGGGGACCAAGAGATTTTTCCAAAGCTGGACAGTCATGAGTGGCCAGTATGGGCAAGTATCTAGTCCACTGGGCCCCTCCAGTGCTTTGGAAGCATTGGAGATGGAAGGCAGCTGTATTCCCCAGCAACAAGCTGCAGAAACTGCTGAAGGGGACAGTGAATTATTTTAAGCCTGGTGGGCCCATGGCACTTCAGGCCATCAGAGCAGAGATGCAACACAGAGATGGACTCATGATCGAGGGGTGGACTTAGCACATTGCCCATTCACGAGTGTGAACACTGCACACAGTCTCTCCTGCTCTGGAAGACTGTTACAAGAGATGGAGCCCATCATGGACCAGATGGACTCAGCAGCTTTATAGGGACTGGTCCATGCACTGAGATAAGAGTGATGGTATATTGAAAATGTGGGATCTGAGCATGACGTGGTATGGAATGGGATGGAATAAGGAGTGGATACTCCTGGGTTCAGCAGTAGCAGTCATTTTTCTCCTTGGTAGCTGGTGCAGCGCAGTGTTTTGACTTTCAGCTTGGGAACAGAGCTGATAGTGATGTTTAGGTTTGGCCAAGGACTTTGTGAGCCTCATGCTCTGCCAGGGAGGAGGGGAAGCCGGGAGGAAGCAGAGACAGGACACCTGACCCAAACTTATTCCATACCACAGCACGTCATGCCCAGGATGCAACTGGGAGTTAGCCGGAAGGGCTGGGAGACTGCAGGGTTGGAGGAGGTATCGGAAAGAGCTTGGTCGGGCTGGGGGGGGCTATCGGTCGGCTGGTGGTGAGATGATGTATTCTCTTTCCTTGTTATTTCCTTTATCATTATTATCATTGGTGGTAGCAGTAGTGATTTGTGTTATACCTTAGTTACTAAACTGTTCTTATCTCAACCCGTGGGAGTTGCATTCTTTTCGATTCTCCTCTCCGTCCCTCCGAGAGCAGGGGGAGGGCAAGAAAAAGGGGGGGAAGTGAGCGAACGAATTACCTGACTGGGTTTAAACCACGACACTTGCAAATTAGCCTTACTAGTCTTAACAGATTTTCAGTACCTCTGGAAGCATAAGAAAAGCACAGCATTCTAAGTCTTAGTTAGGATGGATGTATATTTTTCCGTGTGGTGAGGTATTTTTATTAAAGTCAGGGGAGGAGTGGGAATTTGATTGCTTTGGGCAAGGTAAAAGCTCTAAAAGATCCCATTCTACCTTCATGCTATGTTACACCAAATGTAGTCTATGTCTTTGTTTTCAAACCCAAGCCTGCCTGCTGCAGTTCCCTGGAGGAGAATAGGTTGAAACACGCTGCGTGCACTCATTCCACCATTAGTCTCTCTACTGGCCTATAAAAAATTAAGTTCTTGCTGCTATTAATGAAATTGTAGCTCCCCAAACTACAAATGGACAGGACTTTATAGACCCTGTTTCCATTCAGAATACTTTCAGCTAGAAAAGCTATGGGCAATTGAAATTTCGTTGCTAGTAGTGAGTACTACCACCTAGACACCTTTCTGAGGAAGCTCTGTTCACATTTCTGTTCCTGGCTTGAAGCAGAGGGAAGGGTTTCCACTGGAGTTGTATCAGTATTTTTCCTGATACACCTGGACTTTGGGGTTGGTTGAAGCCTTACCCAGTTTACTTCAGGCAGGATAGCCAAGGTTTGAAGAGCTTATTCGTATTTCCATGTTTCTACTCTCCTTTCCCTCTAGCAGTGTGTGGTTTCATAGCCAGAATCCCAGCCTGCAGTCACCACCTATGACTGTCTACACAGACTCAGGAACGTGGGGTTTAGTAATAGCCCCAACTTGTTCTAGAGTGCTTTTCATTCATCAGAAAACAGAAACAGGTGAAAGGAAAGAGCGGTTACGCAAACCTCAGGGATGCTTTTCAGGGAAGTTGTTTTGGACTCTGAAGTCTTAATATTGTTTTTACAGGAACTGGACTGTTGAATCTCTGAAGGGAATAGAAAGGCTGACTATAAAATGAGAGCAAGTTTGCCAGATACAAGTATCTTGATAATCAGCAGTGATTAGAAAGAAACTACAGTGCAGACTGAAGTACATGACAATTTAATAGCTCATTATGTTATTAAAATTAAACTACTAAAACTCCATTGGAAAATTGATTGATTGAATCTCTTTCTTTGAACATTTTAGTAAATATTTATACTTAGTGAGCTAAGTACTGTATGGCCACTGATTTTTACAGATAGCATGCAAGTACAGGCTTTCATCTTTGTGTTACAAAAATTATGTCTGTTTTAATATTGATGTAATTATTTTATGGGTAATTGAATCTAACATTCTGCAGGCTTAATTTAACCAGTGGCAGGACAGTAAAAAGTGTCAAACTTTAATTGTGAAAAATGTAGAACTTCTCAAGGCACCTATTCTGTTGATGTTTCTTGCTGCTAGCCGTGTTTCCTACCCACAGCCTTCCCATTTTTGCTCCACCTAACTAGAAATCACACATTGCCTTATTTCATTCCCCTAAAGCTAAATGCACACATCAGCAACAGGATTAGGACACCATGGATTGGGTCTTGTGAGAGTACAGGAAGAGCTGGTAGCACCTCTCTGCAGTTCAGCTGTTCGAAAGAAACATTTGTGTTGTAAAAAATCACAGTGCCAGGACATGTCCTCTTTATGACAGACCAATGAAACACACACGGAAAGTTTATGCTCTGGTCTCTTTGAGGAAACTCTAAGCCAGCAGCCTACACCTCTGCAGGCCAGGAGGGCAGTGAAGCAACATTCTGTAAACATGATGCTCCGCCCTCTGCTATCTCTGCTGGGGCTCTGAAAAGTGCCAGGTCTTTCCATATAGGGAGAAAATAGTGGGAAAAGGCAACAGCAGGGTCTCAGATACATCCCTGGTTAATGCCCTTCCAGAGCTAAGGGAGTTAAAAATGCCCAGTATTGCCAAGTGGAGACCCCAGCTCTGGGCAGCTGCTTCGTGTTCTCCAATAGCTGCATGAGGGGTGATGACGAGCAAAACGCCTTGGGATTTGCTCCTTCTTTGGTGAATGTGAATAGTTCCATTTCAGAACTCCCTTTGGTGAACCATAAAGAACATGAACATGCTTAGGTTCATGACTTCTCTTGGCTGTCCTTTGCTGGTTGTGTATCTGTACCTGCTCACTGTCTTGATAGTTTCAATTTCACCCTTTCTGCTTCTGTTACTGAGTAACATCTTTTCAGCATGTGGTTCTGTGAACTTTTCAGGGGAGTGCTGGGCAGAGCGCTGCAGCCACATATAAAAATCCAGTTAACCCCATAACTGCAGCTAGGCAAACCAAATAGACGAACCCTTGTATATCAAGTCTCAGCTGTCTGAAGCCCTAATGTAGACAATACATCACTCTCAACACTAACAGAAAATCATCACATAGGATGGAATGATTTTCTACTGTTTTTAAGCCAACCTAGACGTATGAAAAGCTTATGAGTCAGTGAACACTAGGATATGCAGTCTGTAATACTTACGAATATAACAAAGAAGCTGCCTCTTCGGGATTAATAAAGGCACTTTTCCTTATAAAAACCAGCAAGACAATTTAAACAGAGGCTGAAGCATGAGCAGCTTTGAACAGCTTTGATGAAGATAATTAGGGTTGTACTTCTTAGAGGTGGAAGATCAATAAAAATGACCTGTGCATTTATTGAGTGGACTCTCAGTTGAGTGCATGCCAAAGGGAGAATTGCACATGGAATGGGTGAAATTTGTGGTACTGTGTTTGTACTTGATAATTTGTCACATTTTTTTTTATAGAGATAGATGCCAAACCTGTCTGTAAAAATTGAAGGTTTTCCTTTGAACATAGTTGTTTCCCTTCCTCTTGCTTGAGCAGTTAGGAGCAAGAGCCCTAGGTACAGCCTAGGGTACAGATAGTTTGGATTCTCTTTTTTGGTCAGTAGTTGGAGAATGTTGGTAAATTTTCTTTATTAACATGTACCACTGAAATTCTCCTGATCTTGTTCAGGCTGTTTCAAAACTATGCTTTATTCTGAACAAGAAGGAAAGTGCCCTTCAGTGAATGCAATATGAGAACAAACCCTGACTTTTATGGGTCAAATATTGCTCATTTTATTCATGCAGCTGCCCTCAATGGGATGAGTCATCCAGAAACAGAAAAATCTGACCCTGGGTAGCTGGTGCTGAGGGCAAAACTGCTTCAAGTTTTCTTGTGGGGATTTTCTTTCTATGACATTCACCTTTGGGCCTCTCTGTGGATCTCATAGGAGGTGGCCAGAATACCTGAATTGCTTGTCTTGTCTTGATGCAAGGGTCAAACCCCTGCCTTGGCTTACTGAAGCTGCCCTCAGTGTTCTGGTTTCCTGCAGTAGAGAGGGCTCCCTGGCTGTTGTATTTGGGCCTCCAGGGATGCGAAGAGGAGGACTGCAACAGGAGGAGCCCTATTTGCCTACACATGAATCCTATAAAAATGCCAAGACAATTCTTACAAACTCAGGTTCTGGGAAGGTAATGGGACAAACCATAGCAAATAAGCAAGGAGGGAGGATCCAGGGATAAACATCATACACAAACCCATGACCATGCGCTGTTTCTGAGTTACAGGGCTTTTGTGGAGTAATTTTTTTTTTTTTCTCCAGTTCCTGGTGATCTGTGCATAAGGGGACATGGCATTAGTACAGTTTCACAGTTTCTGGTTAGTTCCATTGGACACACAGTAATGGCACAAGGGGCAGCATGCTGTGATCTCAGTAGGGAAAGGTGCTTAAACATGTTTCCAGTTCTGCACTTCACCTGTGACATGCTCAACACTCTGTCCTGATCTGCAATTTAATTTAGGCAGCCTTCTTAGACCTAGGCGATCAAAGCACAGATTTCCAGTTAAACATACACTTCAGTAAACTTAAGTGAAAGTAATACTGCAAAGAAAATGAATAAAAATAAATAAATCATAAACAGCTAAACCAGTGACTAACGCTGGTCAAAAGCAGCTTTTGGCATTCTCTTCACTGCTGCAGTAATTCTGACTCATGTGGGTAAACCCAAACAAAAGGTCAAAGATGTTGCATTTGGATCTGTGGTTTCACTTGCTCTTTTCATTATAGTGGCTGCTGCATGCAAAAAGCTCTGTTGCCACATGCAGAGCATGACCCCTCTGGATAGATGAGAATCAGAAGAAAGTATTAAAAAAAAAAAATAGCCATAAACCTATTAGGAAAGGAATAAATCAGAAACTGCATAAGTAATTTTTAAAAAATTTCCATTATGATTGAAATGGCTTAAAGCTCTTGACATTTAAAGTTTGATTTTATATGGGAAAAGATAAATCCTAGAGCTTTTGTTTTTTTGATGGGTTTGTTCTGGCAAAAATCAGACCTTCTGCAGTCTAATCAGGTATGATCAAGATAAGATGCCTTCTTTACACAGAGCTTTTTGAGACGAATTTACCTTCATGGCATTTCAGCAGCTGAACTGCTTGGAGGATTTGTGTCCCAGACTGACCAAACCTGCAGATTTTTGTTGATTGAGACATATTAAAGAGAGAAGAGCCATTACAAAGCCTAGTAAGTTGCTCTGTCACTTGATAAAGGATCTCTACAGAAATTCACGCTGCCTTTTTGACCACTGCTAGCCCTGGGCTCCTGGAACACCCTGTGGGCACAGGAGAGCTGGGCTCACTTGCTCTCAGTGGGTGCACCTTCCAGGTGTAGGAAGGAAGGGATGGATAAGAGCCATACAAGTGCTTTATACTATTTGCAGCCACTCTCACAGCCTGGGGCTGGAGAGAGAAGCTGGGTCATGCTTTCTTCTTTGCCTGACAGTGAGCATATGATTTTCAGCCTCTTCATATCTTCCCCACAAGTTGTTAGTTTATTTGAGTTTAGTGGGAGAAATCCAGCATGCTGATTAGCATCTGCAGTGTTCAGGAGGTATTTGACTGGGAAAAAAAAAAAAGACACTTCTCACCATCAGAAATAGGTTACATTTCCCTACTGCTTAATCAGAATATAATATGATTAAAGTTATTAAGCAAAATTCTCCTCCCCGCAACTTTAAAATAGATCTCTCCAGTATGAACTGAACAACTGGCTAACCCCCAAATAATGCCCATAAAGAATGATACCTTTTTTTATTGACATTAATTATAGATACATTATGTCCTTTATAGTACTTTTGGAGCCTGCAGCAGCCTTAATAGAACTGGGATTTCAGCTGAGCTCTGTTGTAGGGGAAAGTAGGCTATTGTTATTCTAGCTGAATGGCTGCACCAAGGGATCTGTGTCTTTATGTGAAAGGAGAACCATTTCACCAGCCCCTGAAACAGAGTCACCTCTAATCTGGGAAGAGGCACCCATATGGGCAACTGATGACAACATAATAGCGGAGAAAGGAGCACTGGGAAAAGGACATTGGGGCAAAATTCTACTCTTCCAGGAGATCTTTCATCTCCCTGCAAAGCAGCCAGGTTCCCGGTTCTTTGGATCTTCTTTCAGAGACTGCTCAGCTTGCCAGCTGCAATGAATTCAGTGGGTGTTTCTGAGAGATGAAAGGGGTAATGTTTTCCTTCAAGGATTCAAACTCGTAGGCTGAGGGTCAATGCCTAGTGCTTGGACTCCAAAGACATTTGTTTTGTTAGGAGAAAAGCTTGGTCTTGGTTCAAAAAATAAGAAAAAAGAACGGATGATATTTGGAAGTGCTTAGCAGCACCCTGTAGCAGACAGACGGTTAGACTGGGAGTCAGCCAGCCTGGGCTTGAGCTCCAATCCTGCTGAATGATCCTCTGTGCCACCTTAGTCAAGCCTTTTGTCTTGTTTGCATTGCTGTCCCTAGCTCTCCTTGCTAAACTGTCAAGGAGCATGTAGCAAAAGGGAGTTACATAGAAGCGATGTATTATTGCTGTTTAGTCATGGGCCTGATTTTGAGCCATACTTTCTATCTAGCATCTGTGAGGCATTCACTCTGAGGGCAGTCACCAAATTCAGCTCTAAGCTGCTGGGAAGGAAAAGGAACCTATTACTGAGATATTTGCTGTTCTACTTTATATTATAAAATATTTCTCTCAGTGGTCTCATGTGTCCTGACATGAAGAATGTCATTCTTCATCTTAGGCATTCACTGTATTTATATTTTATATTGTTGTTTTTATAAAACTCTTTTTGTACCTATAATGAGAAATAAATAAAGGCCTCGTGTTAGAGAAGATGGTGCTGTAGCTGCTTAGCATTTTACGAAAGTTGGAGGAAAAAGATATTGAACCAATTTTTATGATTGCTTTGGTGTGATCACAGCAGTTGCTAATATGGATCGTCAAACTAGAGATGAGCTTATGAAAGGATATAAATGTGTTTTTTATTGAACAAAGTAACAATCCAAAAGAAGGTAGTTTCAAAGACAAGAAGCTCTTTAATTGCAGCCTTCAGGAGCATTGTTTGATCACTGTAAATAGGCTGCTTTATTCCGGGTTCTGCTAAAATGTGGGGTTTTTTTCATTATGTTACATACATGTTTCTGGAATCAAAAAGATTACTTGATTTACATTTTAAGCATCTTACACTTTCTTTGTGGCTTGAGTGAGACAAACACAGTTACTGTTGGGCAACAACAAATAAAGGTACTATAAGGTTCATTTAAATTTTGTCACTATAATGTTCGTGTGGGTCCACATCACACAGCTGAAGTAAAATCTTTCAGGGTCACATTGTCACACAGCGAATATTTCCACAGTGTTTTAAGACTAATTATGATGGCTTTTAAAGGAAAAAGAATTTTTATTGTCCCTTTTGAAAACCATGCAGTTTCCATCCCTCCCTTTTATCAGCACAAATATTTGCTGCAAATGCCTAGATGACAAATCACACAGGTAATATTTTTCTTGTCTGAATGTAATCTTCGTTGTACTATTCCAGGCAAAACACCAAGGAAAGGCTAAAATCAGGGATAAGGCAATCTGGTTGCAGACAAATATGTAATTACAATCAATACTGTATGTGCAATTGGACCCCCAAAAATGAATCTCTTCTTGCATGGATGGCAGAGTCTCATTTTTTTTTTTTTTTATTTTTTTTAACCTGTTTTCATTAAAAATGAGGCTTCTGCAATCAGTCTCGGTCTGTAAACCATTTCCTCCCAGCATCTCACCCTTATGATCTTTCAACCTCTTGGTCTATTTTAAATGAAGCTGATAAATGAGGAGGTAATTAAAGACCCACAAGTTGCCCATGAATATGGTCATCAAGGTAGATTTCTACATACATGTACACACATTCATCTGTCTGTACGCTCAAATATATGTTCTACTACTGATAAGCTATGGAAGGTTGGTCTCTGATTTCCTTAATTGGATGGAAAATATGGTGGCATACCTCTGTTACTCAGTGGTTACATAAGCAATTTCTCCAACTTTTCTTCTGCTATGAAAGGTACAGTCCTGTGACCATGAGTCCTGGGATTCTTGGGCACTCTCCACCTCTACTCTGCTAAAAGCTTTTCTTGCTTCTACAAGACCTAAAATGTCCTTCCTAAATGCTTAGTACCCTTTCCCTTCTCGATGATGTAAAAAAATATGTCTTTTCTTTCTTCCTTTTTAATTCAAGAACGGGTTCCCTTTCCTTGGTATTACTACACAGCATTCTTTGCCAGTAGATTATGTACCCATGTGATAATTTATTTCTTTGATGGTAAGACAACCAGCTCACTTAATTTTGGGGGGCTTTATTTTTTTATTTATTTTAGTTAAAGCCATAAAATGTTTGCGGTTTTTAAGTTTTAATTTTCATCTCACTTTTTCCTCAAACTGATGCTTTTAGATGAATGATCCACCTGTTTTCCACATCAATGTTACGTTTTGTTCTGCTGAAAGACCCTGAGAGTTAAGGTGCTTTGACAGCCTCATGACTGCTCCATTCTTCCCCTCAGGGCTGTTGCTTGGGTTGGTCTACTCCAGCTATCGTGTTATTTGGAAATCAACCATGGCCAGCAAGGCCATGGAACCTGGATAGCACAGTGCCCATGCTCCTATGGAGTCTACATGTGGATGTGCAGCGGGGCCCTGCTGCATCCTGCAGAATGCCTGCAAAGGCTGTCTAGCAGAGGTGAAGGCAAATGTGCCTGGAGGCCATAATTAGTCAGTGCAGTTACTTTTATATGTTAAATGATTTCTAAGGGTCTGTTTTCAAGTGAGTTATTCTGGAGAAGTTGGATCTAAATATGCACTTACGAAGAAACCCAACAACTCTAGAAGCCATGAGCTCCCATTTTGAGTAGGTTTTCACAAATATTTATTCAGAGGTGAGAATATTGGAATTATTTGCTCATCTTTCCATGTTTCTGTAATGCAGGGCTCATCATGCTGCGTCCCCTAGGATTCCCTGTATCTAATAATATCATGGCTGCTTGTGATTGCTACTGTGTCTGATGTGAGGAGTGAGGTGGTTCAGCACAAAAGAAATTACCCTCTTCGAGGCTGCTCAATCTTTCTCTCCCTCTAATATGAAATAAGTATTGCACATTGTCCTGGGTTCAGCAGTAGCGGACATGGCTTTTCTGACTGTCATAAAATATCCTGTGGAGTTCAGCTAAAGGAATGAGAGCTATGATAATTCCTCATGTGTTTATTAGAGCAACAGCCAGCCTACTGAGGGGAGCTGTAGCAATATCCAGCGGAGACATCCAACTTAATGCTGAATTACACAGAGACTCAAGGGAGAGCAAATAACTATGCACTACCTTTACAATAAGAAAACCTGACTGGTTTTTTTTTTCAGTTAAAGGTCAGAAGCTCTCTTGGTCTTCTGCTTGGTACCAGATGGGCTGAAAGTATGCATTAACAGCATGGTTCTTCACCTGGCTGTAGCTGATATATTTGTCTGGCACTATAATCCAGAATCCCTTTGTGCTAATCATCGAGTCAGTAGCCTGCTGGGGGAGTTTAGAGCCTAAATTCAGCAGACTTCATGATCCTATGTAGGGTTCTCAGCAAGAGAAACCAGGCAGTGTTGGCACATGCAGCCTGCTGAAAGCAACTGCCACACAATATATTAATGCTTTTTGGTTTGGCTTTTTTTTGGCTGATATTCTTTCTACACAGGGTTAAATACCTACATTGGTATGTGTCTTCTTCAGGGTAGTAGCTGGGGATTTCCAAGTGTCCATCTCAACTGTGAAAGCATTGCACAAGCAACGGACAGGTTTGCCTGGCCTTGCCTTCACAGCAGAGCACCTTTACCCAGCTGCCCAGTGTTACTCCTGTTCATCCTTCTGTCCTGATACAAACTTGCTGTTTTGAGGCTTTGGGTTTAGGCTAGAAGCAGAGCAACTTGTGCTCAGCTTGCACTTGCAGTGACCTCCCATGAGGTCGAGGTGGTAGCCAAACACTTGTCACCTGGAAGTGCTGCAGCAGAGTTGATAAATATATCCCAGACTCAGTAAGAGATACTGATTAGCCCAGGCTGTGCTTGTGACTGGAACTGATCTTGAATGATCATTAGGAAAATCACTCAGGTAATAGTTGCATTTTTGATATGACACCTGGGTAAAAAAAAAAAAAAAAAAAAAAAAAAAAAGCTTTCTTTTTTCTCCCCAGCAACTACAAGGAGAGCTGTGGAGTAAGGAATGGTGCTTTCTGTGGGAAGTGAGTTCTGCAGGCAAGGGCAGTATGTCAGTCCAGGCCATCTCAATTATTGATTGCTACTATATAGCCAGAGATCAGGTGTTAAATACCTCTCATTGCCTGAGACCATTCTGGTTACCTAGGTTAAAATGGAGAAAAAAAAAAAAAAAAGCCAAACCCAGAAACTTAAATTGAACAAGATGCAAGAAAGGGGCTATTGGGGGATTGTGGGAAGGAAAATCTTCTCGGAGGAGATAAAAAGAATTTGTTTCTTCATATTTTTGTCAAAAATGTGACCAGAGAAGGGCAAAAATAACCTTGAAACCCTTTGGAGAAACGGAAATGAGAAAAAAAGTATTTTAAGTAGCAAAACAATGTTAGTAGCAGAGCAAATGAATACACTTACCAACGCATTGGGAGTGAAACTGAGAATAAGGTTTCTTACCACAGGGAAATGAAATTCTGAGATGGGATTCTAGAAAGGGTACTTCCACATCACTTAAATACAGAGCTTGGTAAGTTCTTAGAAAGAACTGCACAGCATCAGAAAAACAGAAGCTAGCATTAAAATCAGCATTTCTGATGTTCTGTGTTCAATGCAGTCCTATCTACAAATGGAACACCATGTGTTTGCTGTACTGTCTTTCTATAAAATTAATTAGTCCCATGCTTCAAAGCTTCTTCTAATCTCCTGCAATGACCAGGAAGAATTTTCCTTCTGCATAACTTGTCTTTTGTTTTGGTTTTGCTTTATTCTTACACACTTCTGAAACAGCAGAGATTGACCACAGCTACAATGGAGAAGGGGAGGGTTGGTTTTGTCAGGGCAGAGAAGGGAGGGCTGCTTTTGACAGGGCAAACTGCAGTTCCAGGTTTTGTGAGGAAGCTCTGAAATGCTTGGTTGAATTGCCTTGCTCCTGATCTCAAACTTCTGAGTATCACAGACAAAAAAGGAATTTTTTTTGCTGCCAGGTCAGAATCACTAGGCATTTTTTCAGCATGAGGCAAGGGATTACCACTGTCAATTGACCAGTCTTCCATTTTCTTGTACTTTCTTTAGGTTTTCTGTTCCTACAGAAAGCTCAAATGCTAGTTGCACTTTGCTGTCTCTTGGGCTCTTCCTGAGGACCTTTAGCGTTTATGATTTTTTGTCTTCTGCTGTAGTCTATGTCCTATGGGATATGCTATGCCCTATGCCAAGCAGAGGCACCTTTCCTGTGCAAGCTCCACTGCCTGGTGATTTCAGGAGGCAGCTCCTGATGACCCAAGTAATCCTATGCTCTACTTCATTCCATTTTGTCAACTTGGAAATGCAGGTTCTTCAGACCTTGTTCTCCTCATATGCATCTAAGATCAGTGGGCACATAGATCTGACCTAGAGATCACTGAAGCCACAAGATTCTCTCAAGACACTAAAGAAGAAAATAAAACATTAGGTTAGTTATATATAAGTTATTATATATAAGTATTGTTTCATATAACTTGTTTTAAGTATTTTTGCTTTCATTCAAAGAGGTAAAGTCACTTGAAAAAGTGAGAACAAGCTGAATAATGCTTTTCTTTCCTTTTGTGTTTCTTTTCAGGCTCCGTCTATGAAATGTTTGGACATGAATGCTGCCTGTCAACAGGAGAAGTCATTAAAGTTATTGGCTTCAAAATTAATAAGCTTATAGCAAGTATCTGTGAGAATAATGAAGTCAGCCAGTTTTCAGCCAAAGTGGAATTACCACTGAATTTTCCTGGTATAGTATTTCATGAATGCATGTTTTTAAGAAATTATAACCCTGAGTATTCACCTTTATTCATTTTATTAATTTGCTGTCTTGATTAATATTTGCTTTAGGTTACAACTCAGCTATCAATGATACAATTTTATTAGATGGCACATGAAACAATCATCTTGCTTTTGAATTTCAACTCTTACAGTTCTTTTTCAAGCCTGGATAAATGTTATTAAGGTTATAACATTTGTTAGTTAAACTTTCTCTACTTAAGATTGCTACAGAAATCTTCTTTTCAGTTACTTATGACTTCTTTGCCAAGCTTTCTCTGAGCTAAACTCTCCTTGCTGTGTGCTCAGACTATAATTTATTTATTATTACTATATTTTTATTTTATTATTTTTGATATAAAGTATTACAAATATTTTGTTATGTTTTGGGTTTACTTCAATCATTTATTTTAATTCCAGTGGCCAAAGTGGCTGCTCCATGCATAGAAACAGTAGTAGAGGAAAATGGATGTGTTTTCCTGCTTAAAGACCACTTCAGCTGTTCTATAGCAAAGTCCCAAAATATCTGTATTTTGGAGGATGGACTTGAAATTTGGCGCATTACAAATAACTGACTTGTTCTTTGTAACACATTTCTCTCTGTTCATGTGGCCTTGTTAGGGTGAGCTGGGCAAATGCTGTATGTACCAAGAGCACCTAGTTGATCACATGTCATATTTATTCATTTTTCAATTCTGCTGTCATCTCAATTCCTCTGTTGTTAGGGCCCAGTCTTGTTAAAGGCGGAAGTTACTGGAGTACAGAGGGAGAAGTGCTGTACTGTCAGCATCCATGTGTGGGAAGTGGAGGAAGCAAATTAGGTTAGGCAAAGTTTGGATCGTGGAGCAGGGGAACATGATGAAGACTCAACAAGCAAAGATCAGGGACTGGAGACAGCAGTAGAGGTGTTTACCAGCATCAGAAGAGGACTGCACCCACACAGATATATACATGTACAGCATTTCATATGTTTGGAGTCTTGCAGGCAGCAGAGGTAATGAGAGTCCCCCAAAGAGAGGAGAGGACAATGCTGGAAAACAGCACAAAAAGGCAAGTGAGATGTGGGAGGGAGCCTGTGTAGGTCTGGCAGAGAAGTTATGGGACATCTGAACATAGGAAACACTGGGACAGAGCACACAGAAGACACAGCAGCCCACAAGAGATGAAGATCACATCCAGAACTCACTTTGGCCAGCACTAATTCTAGCTAATGCACTGAATGAGACTACAGTTCTGTAGGAGAAAAAGAATAAATCACAGAATGTAAACATTTAACACTGTGTTGTGCTGCAAGGACATGGGAGGCTAAATTGGTGCTGCATAGGGAAACATAATTGAGTGTTTTCTAGTAACTTCATTGATGTTCTTCTAATGATTGTTCTTCTAATGATTCTGATTGATTGACTTAGTAACTTCACTGATGTTCTTCTGATGAATTGCTGAGCATGTGAGAATGTGTGCACATGCATATATATGGTTTAGGCTATGCCAGTGTCCAAACTGGTATGTGCTTTTTCTACAGAGGAAGACAAGACACACTTCATGAAGCAAGTAAAGTGTAAAAGCACCTGAGAATGCAATGTTTTATCTGAAATCCACAGGAAAATATCTTCTGCCATGCCTTCATTTTCAATCTCTAACATACAAATTTCTGCCTAAAATAGTCTTATATATAATTTTCTTTTTCCCAGTAGATCCTCAATTTTCTTTCATGTTTTTCTTACTCAGTGAATCAGAGACATTTGTATGACCACTTATTAAAAGACTTTTTTGGGATGTCATTTTCAAGCATTAGTAGGGCCCAAATTGATTGAAGACAATTATCTGTGGCTATCTAGAGATATTAAAGTATAGCTGTACTGTGAACTCTCAAGATACTTGGTATTTTTCTTCAAATCCAAGCTGCTTTGCCATTATTAAAATTTCTTGTCTCTAAAATACATACACATATACTAATATACTCATATTCTAAATCTCGATTGGCAGATGGGGTTGAACATTTGAATTCTAAAATATCCAACACAACTGAGTGATAAAAATAGTCCTACATTTATTAATGTTGAATCTCCTGATTTTTAGAACAGAATGACTTATGATTTCAAATGCTTGAACCTGGTGAATCTGGATTTATTTGTATTCAAGTGATCAACTTTCAACTTGGCATTTGGATGTTTTTGCCCTATTGAGCACATTTTCAAATTTTGTCTGATCACTACAATTCGCATGAATACTTACGAACTCTCCCAACCAGTGTTCTAGAAAACTGGGTTATTTCAGTAGAAAAATAAATTCAGAGTTCATTTTGCTAAAATTCATCTTTATTATCCTCCACATGATGGGTATTACTGAACAGCAGCACTGAAGAGGGGCATAATGACACTTCTTATCAGCCCAACAGGGAGTAGCACTCCCTTGTTTCTCTCTGTATGTGTACTGTTATGCATTCAAGAGCTTTTTGGTAAGATGTATATTTGTCATTTCTCTAATTTAGTTCTTAGCTGAAGAATGATTCTGCTTTACAAAGTAAAGATGTTCCAGTCTCTGCTTTTTCTTGATCTTTTTCCTTTTCACTTTATTACATACACATGCTAAACTCTGAACAAAACATTATATTAGAGCATTGCTGGCTTGCCCCTGTTTCCAGAACAAAGCACAGAACCAAACTGCAGATGATCTTTTTCACACTGACATTGACTTACTTCAAGAAAAATATCCAGAGATGTCTAGGAGGCTGACAGTGTATTTACATTGTGTGTACAGTGCTCTCTTGCCAATCTTTTGCTTTGATGTTATTTTCCATTTCCTCTGAGTTATCATTTGTATGTGGTGGGCTCATGTATCCTTTCACCATGTGCATGCTAGCATAAATAAGTCTTCTATTTCTGTTACACTGGGGATAATGTCTCTGTGAGTAAAGACTGGGCTCATTTGCTTTAAATGATCCTTACTCTTTGTCTTTTTGAATGCATTTGCAGTCTACAGAATTCTTTTTTTCTGCTCTGGCAAATCAGATCCTTGATAGAGGCCTAATCTGTCTTTTGCATTAGAGAAACCACTACAACTGCAAGTTCACTATCTGTGTTACTGCATTTTATCCTTATTCTAATTTGTTCTTTTTCATGCCTCAGAGGGCCAGGCTATTCTTTCTATGCACATGCACTGGGTAAAAAGGGAACTCTGCTGTTATTATAGACACTTCAATGACTACATCTAACAGCATTTTGAACTACGATTTTCACTACTAACAAGTTAGCAGAGACAGGTAATTTGCACAATACCCAAACTGTGTGCCAGCACAAATGATTTCATTCTGTTTTGTTAAATTCCTTCTCCTGCAAAAATATTGCTAGGCTGTCTGTGGTCTCAGAGGGTCCCTGGTAGCATTGCTGCTTATTCCTACGTGGTCTGACAGACACATAGCTGAGCATGGCTGTGCCTTTTAGCTTCCAGCCTCTGCAAGCCAGGGACAGGGGTTTGTCTATGGCCATACAGCATGTATGTGGAAGATAAGGGGTTAGGCATTAGAAGGCTGATCTCAATAGGAGATGATGGAGACACAGGAGAGATGGCCTTTGGGGCAGGATAAGGAAAGGAGCATGCTGGAGCAGGGGAGGTAGCAGAGTGGGTGGTGAAAGTGAGTGAAAAGAGGAATAGCAATCAAATCACCTCCAGAGAAGTTGGCAAACTGAGCTCTTCCCAGTCTTCTACAGTATCTTGGGGAACAAACATTACTGGTCTGGAACAGAAGGTCTTATATTTTTTCTCCTTAAAGGCTACTTGCTTCTCTACTAGGTGAGCCTAACTACTGGCTTTCTCAGTTTTCTGCAGGGAAAAGAAATAAAAAAGATAATAAAAAGCATATTCCTTTTCTTCAGGACTCAGTTATAATTAAGACTGAAAATGAATCTCTATAAAGATACAGGGAGATACACTATATCACTCAATAACTGTTAAAAGAGACCTGCATATACTGTTCTGTAATAAGGTGCTAGAAACATCCTTCTTGCAAAACATGCTTTCCCACTGGACTAAATGGGTGATTCTTGGTCTGTGTTTCCTCTCCCATACCAGTGAAGAAAATTTTTTCAAATTCCCAAACCCTCTCTCTCTACCAATGTGTGCATCATTGCTGGGCTGATTAGGTTTGGTGCTTACTGATTTTCATATTATGGCTAGGCCCACACTTTACCTTGTGAAATGCCTTGGTGCAGAGGGTTCATAGAGTGTACAAGGGTTATACATTCATGTAGTTACTATGTATGTGTAGTTATTCTTGTCTCTAGCTGTAATTTTTTCCAGAACTATTGGGCATCAGTTCATTTTAGCTGTAGACCAGATGACTACATTTAGAAAGTAGATATATAGGAGCAGTATTGCCAGCTCTTAATAAACCAGCTGGACTTTTTTGCAGGTTTGCTATTTCAATCTGTCTTTCCCCCCACTAGTCCACCAAGCTCTTGTAGGAAAGCCCAAGTGAATTTAAGTAATTTTATGACTTATGAAAAAATGCACAAATATTTTTGTTTGACCTCAAAATGTCTGAACTTTAGCATCTCAAACTTACCATATGTCTCCTACTCTGGAGATTTCTTTGCTATCTTAAGTTTGGAAAATATTTGGCTTTGTAATTTAATTCATAATGATATTAATAAGGTTCTAAATGGTTCCCTATAGTGTAATGTTTGGTTTTTATGGGTTTGTGTGGGTTTTGTGGTTTGGTTTGGTTTGGTTTGGGTTTTTTTTTTCATATTTTTTCTTTGGGGAGAGTGGGAGTTTTTTGGTTGGTTGGTTGGTTAGAGTTTTTTTGTGTTTGTTTTTTTTTGTGTGTGTTTGTTTGGGTTTGGGGTTTTTGGTTGGGTTTTTTTGTTTGTTTTTATATATATATGTATATTTATCAAGGAGAGCATTTAGAAGATGCCATCACAGATTATGGCAGTTAGATAGTAACAAAGTGACTTTCACCCATCATACCAAAATGAATTTTTATATATTCACCTCTTTTCTGTATAGAGAGAAACATATGGAATTTTACATACTCATATGCATAAACAGGTGGCTATTAGGTGCCTCTACTTCAAAGGTCTCATTGATGCAGATGCTAAGTATACTAGGCCACATGGCTCTTTACTTGCCTATGCAAGCATTCTGCTACCCAAATTAAGAAAACCAGCAAAATGGAAGGTGATGATTTTCCTGCTCCTAACCCTTGCAAAGTCAGTCTGCCTTGGCCCGAGGGGATAATCAGTTGTCCAGTTTTGTATGAGATCTGGTAATTATGTTTCTACATGAAACCTGCTTTATAACCCAGGATGCTCATTGGTTTTGTTGCTGAAATAGCTGGCTTTCATACAGCCCCAGCAAAATTAGTAGAGCCTGAGTCTACTGTCAGACTCAGATGGAAGAATGGTATTTCTCATACCTGTACTTTGCCAAATATTTTCAACGGGGAATATTTTTCTAACATAGCTTATGAAGGCTTTTTAATGCAATTCTGGAGGTTTTCTTGGGGCAATATGCATGCTCCTGTATCACAGATAGATAAACATAGTTATTGCCTTTGGGATACATTGTATGCACTTTGAATAAATTTTTTAATTAAGAGTATTCCTATTTGCTTTCTCCCAGCACTGCAAGGAGATGATGCCCATCTTGTGTTTGCAAAGCATGACACTGGAACACTGTTTGGGGGACGCTGTCTTTCCCACGATTTCAGTTTATCATTAGTGCCTTGTCACTGCAATATATTCTAAAGGCTGATGAACCACTTTGTCTTGATCTGCACTGGCAGGTCCAGTGGTGATTAGGACTGGGGTAGCTAACTTGCTTGTTAATAATTGCATTAAAAACGACTCTGAGCAACATTAAAAATACCAGTGAGAAAGAAAAGTTGTACTTTGTACCTGTGCAGTTTCTGCTGGTTGGGCTTGGGGAAATGAGAGAGAAAAGGCACTGTAGCTTCTTTGTCACTGTAGCTGTAGCTAGTGGTTAATTTGTGGCTAGCAAGCTCGGTTTAGGAATAACCTCTATGTATGTCTTGGAAGCAAGCCTAAGTCAATGCCTGTCCCAGGAAGCTGCAATGCAATGCCATGAGGCAGCATTCACGCTGCTGTGCCTTGGGAAGAAGACAGCTGAATCACACAGTTCAGCTAAACCCTACTGTTAAGTCCAGTAAACCATCCACTTCATCTGCCTCTATGAAAACATTCAAGCAATACAGAAATGTACACATTTTTGTTGTGATGTGAAGTCCCAATGAGACAGCTTCATGGGGCATGATTAACATGAAATAATAGTGTCCCTAGGGGATAGGGAGGCTCAGATGCAGCTTCTGTCTTGCAGAACTTCAGCATTTTGATTGCTTTGTGATGGCCAGAATATTACACCACTCAAACTTTGAATTATTCCATCTGATGGTCTGGGCTATCATATATGCTAAAACCAATTTTCTTTGCTTATTCTTATCCATGGGTGCTACTTTTTAATTTGTGATATATCTTTAAACATATTTGGTCTTGGACTCCCCAGTCTGTGTGTGGAAGAATATGTAGTACTGATGTTTAGGCAGAAAACTTATCTTGCATTTCACATTACTGCCGCTCTTCCTCATATCATGTCTGCATTTATTTCTTACAGGTTGGTTTCCTAGGAAGACAAATGAGAATTTAAGATAATTTTTCTTCTTACTGTGGCAAAGAAAAATTTTTACCATAGATGTAAATATGTTGGATGTCAGATGCAGAGCAAAAAGGGCTAGTTCCAGCTGCCTAGACATAATATCATATAGTTGATATTATCTCTTTAGAGTCACAGTTCTAACAACCAAACTATCAGCTATGAATTGTTTGATGTGCTTTGCTCCCCATTTTTATTGCATTCATAGTCTAAAATTTGGCAAGGCTTGCTTTGTATATTTTCCCTTTTGTAACGCAAGTTTTTCTGTTCTTAGGTCTTTATAAAGTTATGGCAGATAAAACACCATATGTCAGCGTTGAAGAAATTACAAGAAAAGTCTCTATTGGGCCGACAAGATTTGGCCATCCATGTTTCTACAGCCCTGAGGACATAAAGTTGGCAAACCTCACTATCAAACATGGTGAGCACATCACCTTCAACTCAGTGGAAGAGGTCAATGGAACAATGGCTGTGAACTGTGTTGTAGTCAGAAATAACCAGTCTCATTCCTTTACTTTGCCCCTTTCACAAGAAGGAAAATTCTATGAGTGTGAAGATGACCAAATATACACCTTAAAAGAGATCGCAGAATGGAAAATCCCTAAGTGCAGAAACAGGATTGTCAAACTTTCCAGTACTATACATATGTGGGACTTCTCTAATCCACTTCCTGAGAATTTTGATGGCTGCTTGATTCTCACACCTGTCTATGAAGTGCAGGCAGTAATGAAATGTAAGTAGAAATCAAAGTCAATGTTCTGATAAGCTCGGTAGAGCAAAGGACACAAAATTTGCTTAAAATAGGAAGGATTCAGTTTAGTCAAGAATTAGTGATCCATATTTGCCACTGATGCTCGTTTCAAGATGAAGAAATGTAAAAATAATATTGCCTCTTTTATTCCTTTATTAGCTGTTAATGCAGAAAGTTACCTTGCATTTCTTTTTGTTGCCATTTTATCGATCACTATAATTAAATCATCATTGCAAATCAAATATATTGCATAATGAAAAGGTGGAGCTTAGGAATTCTATTGAGTTCTCAGAGTCTTTTTCTTTGTGTCTCAAACTTTGGCCATGGAGCAGCCACTTGATCATTTATGGCTATGACTAGGAGGCAGGAAAAGAATATAGACTCACATGTTGTAACAAACTCAATTACTATTTATTTTTCAGGATGAGGCTGCTGCAGAACACAAAACCATACTATTTTACTGTATTGCAGAAGCAAATATCAATAGAATATAAACAGAAAAGACTCACAGACCATTTCAGAAACCTCCAGATTTGAGGGAACAGGAAGATAATAGAAAAACAATATCTTTGAAAGGTATTTTTGTTTGGGGAAAAAAAAAAAGTGTTTTGTCTATGACACATTAACACTATTCTACCTGTTCCACCGAAACACAGCAACTGCTGGGTTGTGTTCTTATCAATGTCTTTAAACCTGCTAGTAAAATTTGTCATGGGAATAAAATTAAAAGGTGCACAAGGGTATAAGCATAGCGCAAAATGCTCCTGAGCTATGATTACTAGAATAGCCAAGCTGCAGCAATGACCGATGTGTGCATGCATAGTGTACCCTCTCTGAACTGAGATACTTAACCAAGCAAAAGAAAAACTTAGGATAAAATGTCTGGTTTCCAGCTACTGCCTGGGCTGCTGCAATTCTACTTCTTCATGCACCCACCCTTTTAAAGTTTGAAGGATAAGAGCTTAGCTTTTGGAAAGGTTTGACTGCCAGTTGCATTTACTAGAAACAAACCAGCGTGCACCATACAAATTAAATCCTAACAGAAATATGTCATTCATGAGGATATTAAGCAGGAAATCTTTTCACAGTTGAGCTTTCTCTGATGAGTGAGGTAAGTAAATCAATAAAAGAGGAATAAAAGTGGGCAGAGACCTTAAGCACAATATCCTATAGTTGTTAAATGCTTATCATGAGATGTTCAGGGGTATTTTCTATGTGATTTAATGTGTGAGTCTGGGAAGTGTATCTTCATGAGATAATCTACTTCATTGTCTGCAACTCTGGCTAGATTCAGGAATCTAGCCCATTTCCTGAAGCTAGATTCGCTTAGGTGAATTCCAATACCAGCTTAAACATATGTGTAGAATCAATGAGAATTTAGTGTTCCCAAAAAGCTTTCTGAAGATTCAGTTGTCTTTCAAACAGATTCCCGTGAGCGCTGTATTTGTTGATTTTATGTTTCATAGTGTGCTCAACATTTAAAAAGCATTAAATATGTCCTAAATAATTATTTAATACAAACTTGAAAAGTAGGCTTCATGGTACATGATTTCTTGTGGACCATGAAAAATGGATTTTCACCATTTTTAAAAGAACTATAAATAGGCACAAGATAAAGTATGAGGAATACTATCCACAGTTCAATAAAAAGATTCCTGATAAGAGGGAGGGATAGCAGATAATACTTTCACAGGCTGTGAGCAGATACCCTTTACACTTCTCATTTTTTATAATGAGCAAATTATGTGTGTGGAACTCCCCCAGATACTCATAGAAAACTTTAATTTTCACCAGTCATTCCTCCTTCATTGGCTTTCCTTTGCGGTGCTTAGAATGTTTGTCACCTGAAGATGTCAATGTGGCAAAAGTACTGCTGGAATAAACAGATCCTGAATCAATGTCATAAAACTCTGTAATATGAAATAGATCTGATACCAACTTTTAAGGATAAAATATCAGTATGTCCTGCTACAAGAAAGTGTGAATCCAGGATATACTATCCTTCTGTGCAGGACTATGCAGAATAAGTCTTAACTGAAGAGAGTCGTTAACTATTATTAAATTTTAAATTTAGTCGTTAACTATTATTAAATTATTAAATTTTAGTGTCCTGGTCAGCACTCTGTATTGTCACTGCTCTGGAGCCAAATTCTTAAACAGACCTTAACTGCATAATCAGCTTTGTACTTGGAAGTTTTATATCCAAAATTTTGCAAGTTCGATGATGATAAAAAGTTGTTCTCTGTCAGACTGTTAAATACAATGGCTTGATTCTAATAGTAAATAAAACTAGATGCTGCAGTAAAAGATGCAAGAGAACCACAGAAGAGCATAGTAGAAATTTATTCATTCACTAACACTAAGCTTAGACTTCATTATATAAAAATTTTGCATTTTTTAATAAAGTTATTTTCTAGTAATTGTAGATATTTTTGTTATTCTTATAAATATCAAAATATCATATTTTTGCTAGACTGGCCACAGCAACAATATGTGTTAATGGGTTCAAATGCTATTTATTTATTACAAATGTTCCCCTGACACATTTCTCTGGAGGAACCATAAGAAGTCAGTATGAGATAATAGGAATACATCTTGTACTCAAGGAAAACAGTTTGATAAGATGCACAGCTGATTAAACTTGGAGGTCCTGTGAGAAAGATAGTGAGCTATTTTTTTTCCCCTTTCCTTTTTCTTCAACTTTTATTCACTTGCACACCCTATTTTTATCTCCTCTTGTTTCTGTCTTCCTTCATGAAGTCTCCTGAATATCTAACAGCCATATATCTCAAATTAAACCAGACTTTGACTAGCCCTGTTAATTGTGCATGTTTACATATGGAGGTGCATACCTCAAGGCAGGTACTTCTAGTATCTGGCCAATAGGACGTGTATTTTATTCTAATGTCAGTTTGAAAACAAAAATCAATGTCTTTTTCTTTTCAGTTCGAAAGGACATAGTTCATATCCTCTCAGATCTAGATGTCGAGGTCAAGGATATAACAGACTGTTATGATACTAGCTCTTTCCTTCAGCCACTGTCTTTGGAAGATGTATTTGAGAGAACAAGCAAGGAATTTCCTATGGTTGCTGAGATAATGGAAGGGCCTTCAGAAAGTCAAAAACCTCTTAAATTTCTGGATACAGGGAATGAGATCATTATCTACAAAAAGTACCAGACAACAAGAGTCCTAGCCTCAGAGATCAGAAGTGATTCCCCCAAAAGATATTTTTTAATCCCTATGAGCTACAAAGGAAGGTTCAAAAGAAGACCTCGGGAGTTTCCTACTGCCTATGACTTAGAGATAGCAAGAAGCGAAAAGGAACAACTTCATGTCGTAGCAACTAAAGCCTTTGATTCCCCTCATAAAGAGCTTTTCTCTGTTTCAGTTGGAGATCAGTTTCTAGTTCAGCAACGCCAGACTAGTGAAGTTCTGTATGAGGGAAGAAAGAAACTTATAGATGTTTTAGCTTGTGAACAAATACTAGGGGATACATATAAGAAAGTTCTTCTCCCTATGTACATGGAAGGTAGATTTGTGGAAGTGATTCATGACAAGAAACAGTACCAGCTTTCTGAGATTTGCAGAGAATTTCGTTTGCCTTTTAACGTCAAAGTGTCTGTGAGAGACCTTTCCATTGAAGAAGATGTCGTGGCTGCCATGCCTGGTCTGCAGTTTGAAGAAGAAATCACAGACTCTTATTTGCTGATCAGTAGTGCCAGAAGTCCAGTGGAGAGCTGGGAGATTCCTGTATGTCGTTTAAACATGTCCGTCCATTTGCTCAGCAAAGATGTCCAGACAGTTGTGCCTCCTGTGACTAAGACAAAAGTGGAAGAGATCAGTGAAGAGCAATACTATATGGTGCGAAGATATGAAAACCAAACCCTTCGTTCACCACCGAGGCCTCCTAAAAAGCCAACGCTTTCACCAAAACCTGGTTTTGCAGTACCTAAGCAAGGTGTGACTGATGTACTACAAGCTCCAAAGGTAAGGTATCACATCTTGTCTTTGAATCTCCTAAAATCACAGGTCATGTTCTGTTGGTTTACAGTCTCCGTTTCACTGGTGTATCGTAATAGCTTGTATACATATGGCTCTCAATTCCTGTAATAGGCAAATTGGCCATTGTAGTTGACAATGACTAAAATAGTCAGTATGTGTTAACTGTTCTGTGAAAAGCAGCAGAACCATACCAGCTCACAGCAGAAAACTTGGCCGGATAATTTTACATGGATAATCCTTTACTGCGCCAATGCAAAAGTGAAGGAAGAGAGTTGAAGTGGTTGTATTTAATTTTTTATTAAGGAAAAGCATAGTTTTAATGATATAAAGATAATTTTTCTTAGCTGGAACCAGCAGAATCAAATTCACAGGAAGTCAGGTTGTACAGATATTTTTGACTGCACGGTTTTGAGCTTACCCAAGTGACAAATAGATTTGGAATAAAAAGAGCAGACCTTTAGAATAGCATTTGAAGTTAAGAGATAAGTGCCCTTTCTGGGACAATTTTCCTCATGGCTAATGCAAGGCAATCATTTGTTCATTACTTTTTATGTTGGGTCTGGCTGAGATGGAGTTAATTTTCTTCACAGCAGCCTGTAAGATATTGTGTTTTGGGTTTGTGACTAAACAGCACTGATAACACCAGTGTTTTGGCTATTGCAAATCAGTGCACCCACAGTGTCAAGGCCTTCTCTTTTTCCCAGGCTGCCCATCCCCAGAAAGCAGGCTATGGGTGGGCAAGAGGCTGGGAGGGCAAACAGATGGCACAGCTGACCCCAGATGACCAAAAAGATACTCCATTTGTTGCTATGCTCAGCAATAAAAACTGAGGGAGTGGTTGGTCTGGGAAGGTTACCATAGCTCAGACTGGTTGGACACCAGTCTGCTTGTAGGAGGTGGTCACTGGGTGCCTTTGTATCACTGTGGGTTTTTTTCCCCTTTCCTTCACTTATTAAACTGTCTTTATCTCAGCCCACAAGTTTTCTTGGTTTTGCTCTTATTATTCTCTCTCCTGATGAGAACATAATCCTAATGTGAGTGCTTAACTGCTGGCTGGGGTCAATCTACCACATTTTTTTTCATAAATTGAAAGAATCAAAGGAAGGCACCTTGATGGACTTTAATGAAAGAGACTGTCCAGAAGGTATTTAATTTATGCAGTTGTTCTTGTGTGCAAATACAAATTCTCTACAGGGGAAGAATTAAAAACACAGGAAATACTTTCAGGCCTCTGCATTGTGACTGTGTTGCACTTTAGATGCAATGTAACTCATGGAGTTCTATTTTGGGGGATTTGGGGAAGGTTAGTTTTTTGTTGCTATCAAATTATGGTCCAGTTGTAGTGACCCTGGAGGGACAGCCTTTATTAAGTACCTCTCCTTGGCTACTGGAGATGTTTCTCCCCTCAATGCCAACTCCAAGACCACATGCAAGTGCACATCCTCACTCTTCTGGGAGATGGTTGCAACAGACTGTAGGAGACATGAATGGGTAAGGTGGGTCCCTCAGATAGGGTAATACAGTAAAAACCTGCATTGTTTTCTTCTATCTTTACATGCATTACAGAAACTGCTTTTCTTCTAATTTGTACAGTGAACCTTGTAGCAGCTTAAATAAGTCATCCTGATAGGCTAGGGAGGATAGACAAGAAACTGATCCCTTGAGCTAACAGGCAGGCCATCATCCTGGTGTTGGTGTAGAGTAAAGAACTGGAGAAGAATTCCCTAAAGTTGTGTTTCTGGTAGACCTTTATCATTGCCAGGAGGACTCAGATCTCCTGCAGTTACTGATAGGGGTGTGTGGAGAGCAACAGGTAGATGCTGACTCTAGTCTAGACTCATGCAGAAGATAATATTTTCCTGAAGTGAGTAGAGAGCAATAAGGGCAAGAGAGATAGCTCAGGTTCTTTTGCACATTTATGAGTGAAAGCAACCTCAGACTGCAGCTGTACAATGAAACACATTTAAGCAAATTGGTCCAGAAGACTTATTTTTTTGTCATGTGCTCAATATAAATAAACTGCAGTTGGAATGCTTAGAGTTATGCAGATTTGTGAATCTACTTCCCTGAAAAGGTGAAACAGGTAGAGATCCCTTATTCATAAGATCAAACATCCTGAGCTGTAATATAATAGGTTTAAAGTCACACAGAATGCATTATCTTTTCCATCCCGAACACCATGAATCCTCTGAGAGAACATGGCTGGTAGTGCATAAGCTTTGCCTTGGCTTCTCTGCCAGGGGTAGTGATAGGGGAGACTGCATTTTCTCCTACAAGTATCAGGGATGACTGGGGGTTCAGAAAGTTGGAAATTGTGCCGAACTGATAAACTGGCATTCTTTGAATATTTTGTGACTATGCATAGAATTATTTGCATAAATAACAGATGAATGTCCTAATGAGCTGAATTTAAGCCTGACAAGATGGCAGGCTGAATTAAGCCATAGTGCTGCATGAATTGCCATGCTCCTCCTGTGGCAGTTCCCTGCCTGGTGCTTAGGGAGCTCTGGCTACTTGCTGGAGGGTGTTGAATGGTTTCTTTGCCCACCAGCTGGGAAACTCTGCTTGGCTTGGTGCTCCAGGATTAAATGCTGCTGCTGCATGAGTCCACAGAGGACTAAGATCCATCTTTTTTATGCCAATACCTGAGGATGCTCTGCAAGAGTGGATCACCTCTAGCTATAGCTGGTGCTTTGATCACCTCTTAGCTCACAGCAAAGCTGTGGGGGCAGAGAGGCTCCAGCTGTCTCTGCCTGCTGTTCTCTGACATTGGTAAGGCAACACTAGGGCCAGGAGTAGTGCCATATGTTTCACTGTGTACTTTTTGCAATATTAGACACTTAATTGTGTGAGATTAACAGCCAGCATGAACTGGAACCTCAGATGAGTGCAAGACCTGCTTCTGCTTGGGTGCAAGGTGCAGTGCTGCAGAGACATGGATGTTTGCACAGTTCAGCAAAGTCCAGAGGCACCAGATGAATTCTCAAACATACTATAGCTCCATTAACCAAGCACTCTGCCCAGTCTCTTCACAGGGCTAATTAAGTTGGCTTGGCTCCTGCTGACACAGCTTTCGCTTCCAGATCCTGGGGATCTCTCCTTTCCCCTCCACAGTATGGTATAGACTTTCTCTCCCTCTCTTATCTGATCATTTTGTTTGGGTAGGAAACGGCAAGACCACATATGTTTGCAGTTTTGTATTATTTACTAAACAAAGACAAACCCCAAGAAAATATATGCAAACTAAACAAATGAAACAAAATAGCATGTATTGAATGATTAAATTAATCTGATATTTCACATATCAGGTGTCTATCTGTCCATGATACTATCTCATTATCAGATAGCAGATACCTATATTAATATGACCTCTACCCACAAGCATCCCCAGCTGAGGACAGTGATAAGAAAACAGTTATTGTACCCTTTGTCTAATGGTAAAAAGTTGGATACAAGCAGTCATTCACAAGAAATCCACATTTTCCTCACTGGAATGATTGGAATAAAGTCTTCACAGGGCTCTAAATGCCATGTTGAATTAAATAGTTTCAGCCATTCTATTTCTGACTTGTGAGCTTAGCTGGAAAATGAGAATGACCTAATAAACTCCTAGAAGTTAACGCTACTGATCTGAGAATGGAGCATCTATCTCTCTTGCCAAGTTGTTCCTGGAGAGAAGTTCCTGTGGGAGAAGCCAGTCACGACCTCACCTTCTTGAAATTATAGTTAACTTAAAAGACAAGCCAGATGTACCTGTTCTTTCCACAGGTAGTCTCACCACAGTGAATATAGCAAACCAAGTTTTCACTGAGGAACTCCAGAATAAGCTTTCAGGTGGGACCCTGAACAAAAGAGGCTTGAGAATTGTTTCATAAAATTTCCTCAGGCTTTTTACATGCTACCCTACAAGGTCATTTAAGTGGCAGAAACTTTCCAGCTTTTTTTCAGTCTGTCAGTTAAAGCTGTAAATATCCTACAGATTTAAGAAGGCTACTATATGACCCTCAATGGCTTAGTTTTAAATTGAAACCATCAAAGAATACCCCATGCCAAACATTGCTAAGTGCATTCACTGATATTGACTGATATTAGCTGATTCTGGGGGAATGGTAATCAAGGCATGGAAGGCCACACTTTAGTCCTAATACCCTGAGGGCACTAAGTACACTGCTTAAGGAATTAAAACAAGCAGTATTTGGCTCCTGATAAACAGTAAGAGAGGTTAGCTCCATCCAATGCTATTTTGAGAGGTCTGCTCTAACCTGAGCATCAGTAGAACCAGTAAAATACCAGCTCCAAGTTAGGATTGCTGCTAAATACCTTTATGAATGTGGAACTGGAAAAGTCAGTCACGGGCAGTAATCTGCTCAGCTTTGGCAAGAAACCTGAGAGAATTCCAGCCAGGGAAACTGGAATTTAATAGTAAGTATCACAGCATGGTAGTTAATTGTCATTCTGTGCTAAGGTCCATTATCCTTCAAAAAGTCATTACAGTGTTATGGTATCAGGAACTTTCTTGCTTTCTTGCTTTTTATTTCAAAATTAAAATAAAAGAAAAAATTATCATTTCCATCTGGCTTTGCAGTGCTACAAACTGAACTATCGAAATCTGCCATTGACATATTTGTCGCATCTGTCTTCACAGCAAAATGAAGACTTATCTGGAATTAAATTGATAAGACATAAGCTGCACTTTTCAGCAAATTAATTTTCCTGCAGTGCCTCCTTTCCTTCCTCCTATTTCTTTTCTGCTTCCAGAGCATTTTTTCATGCTTTGAGGGCCTTCATAGAGTAGATTTAACATAAGTTATTTCTGCAGTGTGGCAAGAAACTAACCTTCCTAAATAAATATGTATTAGAAAATACACACAGGACAGCCAGGAAGAAATAGGTAAGAACAGACTTCAGGAATTAATCTTTTGGCCTGGAAAAGAGGGATGAAAGTGTGTTTCATCAGCAGATGCAAAACTGTGCATATGTAAGTGTAAGAAAGGTTTCTCTCTGACAGATGCAGCATTGTCTCACCTTCACCCTCTCTCTCCTTCCACACATCCCATCTGCTGTTTCTCCCTGTCACTTTTCCAGTAGCTTTGTAGGTCTTTATTAAATAGCACAGAAAGGCTGGTAGCACAGCCCTTACAGATTAGTGACTATGCCATGTTGTCATGCCCACATTCTTGAAGTCTCTCAAAATCCCATCCCCACCACAGCCTCACCTGCATGGATCCCAGATCCCCCCACCTCTTTGCACTGCAGCTTCTTGCTTCTCCTAGTACTAAGTCCATGCTGTGCCACAGGGTCCTTTTCCTCCTAATACCCACCTTCTACCACATGTGCCTGACTTCCCCCAAACCCATGTGCCTTGGGTGCCCCAGCACTACACTTTTTATGCGCCCTCAGCTTATATGACCTTGGTTCTCCAGTCCTCTCTGCTGCTTTCAGATAGGCTTGTCTTTTCCTCTTCCTTATTTCTTCCCCACACATCTCCCCCACTTGCTCTTATCTCATGCAGTGAGCTAAAGCCAAGGCCACAGGCATTATCAGGCAGGAGCTGTGGGGACATCCCAAGTTGCACATTTTCATCTCCTTCCCCAGTGGCACCTGTTCCAAACCTCTGCAGAGCATTAGTCTTCAGCTAGGTTTTTAGGAGTAAAACTGGAGCAGGCTGTAGGTGCTGGCAAGTGTCAAGCCATTTAATACTCTTGTAGGCTGGACAGTCTGAGCTGAAGGACCTAGTTACAGAGATCCTTATAGCTATGTATGTACTTGGATACTCATGACCCTTTGCGGGGCTGAAGCCTGCATGTGTGTCATCCCACCTCATGTCCTGGGTTTTTCTGCAGAAGAAACCAAGATATGCTGGCTGGAGAAGCACTCTACTCTGGATGATGGGGTATCCGGACTGCCGGCTACTTTATGGAGCCTGTATGAATCAACAGGGAGGAGCTAGAGGAACAGGAAACCCTACAGCTATTAAATGACTGGTGTTTTCCTAATATTCTCAGTATGGAGAGCTGGTATTAGGACCTCTTTCTCTTTTAAACAATACTAAAAGCTCAAAATTTCCATAGAGAAGCACCAAGTCTGTAGTAGGTACTTAACTGTGGATTGATGTTACTCTCAAAACCAAAATACAGGGGGGAAGATAGCGATGTGCTGCCAGAAGGACAGGCAGTAGATAATTGCTTGAAAAACTGAGCAATCTGAGGTGTAAGTTTCATTGCAGAAAGCCATTACTGCTACAGGAAATGCTGATATAGTACATGAAATTAAGAAAGGTACAGATGAACATTTGGATATGCTGACTGATGAAAATGCCAACTGATTAAAAGAAAATTGCTTAATTTAAAGCTAAAAATGAATTACTTGGAGAACAAAGAGAAAAGAAATATCAAAATCAAAAGGATGCCCAGAAGAAATAAAAAAATAGACCACATGAAAATATGGAACATTTGATAAGAAATGAAAAATTTTGCACAGAATGTGTGAGCCAAAAGCCATTAATGTCAGTAAGGGGAGAATTGGTTGGCACATCTTTTTCTCTCTTGCAGAAAGTACATAACAAAATACATAGCATAACAAAATCGCACAATTATGAATAATTATAAAGCAGGACAAAAAAAGTAAAAATATAATCCAAAATTCTAGGAAGCACTGCAGCAGAATAACTCTTCTCTTCAAAATATAATGGGGAAGAGGAATCCGAAATGTTTTATTTCAGCTAAGGTTCCAGGCAGCGTGACATCCCACAGGGTTATTCTCCAAGCTTCATCTTATCATTTGCCCTTCTCATGGCAAGAAGGTTGGAAAATTAGGTTGGAAAATTAATGTGGTTATTGAAATGCTACCTTTTATGGCCTGTATTTTGGCCTGTTTGGGAGTTACCAAAGAGTTTTCCAGTTTAAACTGGTCAGAGATAATCTGCACTGCAACAAATCTCCAGCAGGAAACACAGTCCCCCTATACTCCTGTGATACCCACATACAGGAGTGGCAGTGACTTGCTGGGCAGCTCCCAGGGCTCCCGCAGAGCCAGCTGCTGAACTCCAAGCAGCTGCCAGGCTTTCTGACTCCATCCCTGCTTAAGCACCTTCATGGACTTTTCTGGGCTCTGAAAGCCCACTGGCATGAGGTGGCTTATGTTTCTGCTAAGAATCCTCTTGGTTGCCTTATTTGTGGGGCTGCTTGCAAACTGCATACTGTGAGTGGGCCTTGGGGTGCTCTAACCCCACATCATGCCCAGGAACTGTTTAGGAAAGTGCCAGTTGGCACAGGTTGAAACTGCTCCCAGGGATGTTTACAGGCACTGTAAACTAGTGGCCTCTGCTAAAAAAGAGGGGGAAAAAAGAGAAAAGAAGGATGCTCATCAGAGTCGATAAAGGGTTCAATGAGGTCAATGTGAAAAAAAGAACTGACATTGCCCGTTTACATTATGCCTTCGTTTATGAAATTCAAGGTTCTGCAGTACTGTCAGACCCGGGCATCCTAGAAGGGAAAGCATCCCAGAAGGTTGGGATTGTGCTTTGAAATATATTGCTCCCTGAAATGAAATGAGAAAGTTGCTGTCAGTGTGACAGTAGGGTCAAATCTCCAAAGACCTGTAAACATGACTCACATTTTCCAGAAAGTCCTTGCAGTGAGGAACTGAGTGATTACCAAAAACAAGAGAATGCTGTGGAGATACTCATCAAATCCATTAAAATACATAAAGACAGTCCGAGTCCTGGGCTTTCCCTCTCTGCTTTTTGAATGTGTTAGTCCATAGACATGCTATAAAAAAGCATGATGGTGATGAAATGAATAGTGAGGTTTATCAATTATTATATGATATGAGATTTTAAAGGCTGAAAAATAATCTATCTAATATCTGTACTGAGAAAATTAATTTCCCATCTTTATGGATAGAGGTATATAATTTATACTGAACTTTCTCAAGGTATTTAACAGCATTATGTTCTTGTTCTACCTCAGGACATGAAGTAATTTTACTGGTAAATATTTTAAATGGCAGTATGTTGTGATGCTGTGATAATGCAGGTTGTCCTTCCATGGGTTTCTTTATATTTTTATTCTTTTTTTTTTTTTTTTAATGGAAAGTAACAAGGGGTTTGAGGAGGCACAGGGTATTCAATTTGGTTGTGATTCCCATGGTGCCACTGAAAAATCAGAGCAATTATCAGGCTTGCAATGGCTGTAGGCAGTGGCTTATATCAGTGGTCAACCTGAACTACTGTGATGGAGTGTTGATAGGAGTCACTGTAGAAAAAAAAGGAAAAGAAAGAAGCCTCTTTACCAGTTTGTGGCATGCTATGCATCATTCTGATAGGCTATAAACCTATCAGACTGTGCACTGATTTAGGTTCTAGATTAGCCAGCATTGAAATCTGATGAATAAAACAGATGAAGCTATTCCCAAAGCAACATTTTCTTTTAAATTTTAAGAGTATTTTTAAAAATAAATAATATTTTATGAAGAAACTGTATCTGGAAGCTGATACTTTTACTGATCCATCTGTTTTGCATGTGGTATATGCATGCTCTGCAGTATTAATGAGGAAAAGGGTGGCTGAGTGTGCTGGCAAATTGCTCTCATTTGAAGGGAGATGTGTGAAGCAATTGAACAGCAACTCTACAAGAAAATTCTGGCCATGCAAAGAGCGAGATTTGCAGGAGCTCAGTAGGTCTGGTTTACATTCCCACTTCTGTCACATGCTGCTTCAGTGACACGAGACAAATCACATAAATATCATTGTTTCCAGATACATGAAGAAACTGCCATGTGGGAAGAAAGAGTGTGGATTTACAGCTTGTTAGTTACTCTATATGGATGCTTATATCTCAGGTAAATGCAAGATACATTGCTGCACTTTCAGTCAGGGTCAGAGCTACCTCACATTTACTCTGGAGCAATAAGCATAAAGACAGTTGCCATGGAGTAGTAAATAAGCTGCAAATCCACGCTCATTTACTTGGTGACAATTTGTTCATGTAGCTGTCTCCTCTGTCTATGAAACGGGACACTATGCTTCATTTTCTCATCTCAGATATTTATAGAGACAAGCATAATTTTTACACGCATGCAGCATTCTGTGCATTGGTTACTGCAATACAAACAAAAGTAAAAACATAAAAATAATATCAAAAATGAAATTCCTACACGATAGTACCTTTTAGGCTTCCTTAACAGCTTTCAGCTGAAAGTGAATGTACGTAAAAGGTGCAAAAAGCAAGTGACTGTTGTCTAGGACATCTGAATTCTGAATTGTGGATATTGGAAAGGGGAAGAAACAGGAAGAAAGAACTTGCCACATTTAGAATCATAGAATAGAATCATAGAATAGTTAGGGTTGGAAAAGACCTTAAGATCATCAAGTTCCAACCCCCCCGCCATGGGCAGGGACACCTCACACTAAACCATGTCAGCCAAAGCTCCATCCATCCTGGACTTGAACACCGCCAGGGATGGAGCATTCACAATTTGCTTGGGCAGCCCATTCCAGTGCCTCACCACCCTCACAGGAAAGAACTTCTTCCTTATATCCAATCTAAACTTCCCCTGTGTGAGTTTGAACCCATTACCCCTTGTCCTATTACTGCAGTCCTGAATGAAGAGTCCCTCCCCAGCATCCTTATAGGCCTCCTCCAGATACTGGAAGGCTGCTATGAGGTCTCCATGCAGCCTTCTCTTCTCCAGGCTGAACAGCCCCAACTTTCTCAGCCTATCTTCATACAGGAGGTGCTCCAGTCCCCTGATCATCCTCGTGGCCTTCCTCTGGACTTGTTCCAACAGTTCCATGTCCTTTTTATGTTGAGGACACCAGAACTGTACACAGTACTCCAAGTGGGATCTCATGAGAGCAGAGTAGAGGGGCAGGATCACCTCCCTCGACCTGCTGGTCACGCTCCTTTTGATGTAGCCCAGGATACAGTTGGCTTTCTGGGCTCTGAGAGCACACTGCTGGCTCATGTTCAGTTTCTCATCGAAACACACCCCCAAGTCCTTCTCCGCAGGGCTGCTCTGAATCTCTTCTCTGCCCAACCTGTAGCTGTGCCTGGGATTGCTCTGACCCAGGGGTAGGACCTTGCACTTGGCTTGGTTAAACTTCATAAGGTTGGCATCAGCCCACCTTACAAGTGTGTCAAGCTCCCTCTGGATGGCATTCCTTCCCTCCAGCGTATCAACCGAACCACACAGCTTGGTGTTATCAGCAAACTTGCTGAGTGCACACTCAAAATCCCACTGTCCATGTCAGCGACGAAGATGTTGAACAAGACCGGTCCCAACACCGATCCCTGAGGGACACCACTCGTTACTGGTCTCCAACTGGACATTGAGCCATTGACCACAACTTTTTGCATGCAGCCATCCAGCCAGTTCTTTATCCACCGAGTGGTCCACCTATCATATTGATGTCTCCAATTTAGAGAGAAGGATGTCGTGTGGGACAGTGTTGAATGCTTTGCACAAGTCCAGGTAGATGACATCAACTGCTCTACCCCTGTCCATCAGTTCAGCAGCCCCATCATAGAAGGCCACTGAATTGGTCAGGCAGGATTTCCCCTTAGTGAAGCCATGCTGGCTGTCACCAAGCACCTTGTTCTTTTTCATGTGCCTTAGCATGCCTTCCAGGACAATCTGCTCCAAGATTTTGCCAGGCACAGAGGTTAGACTGACTGGTCTGTAGTTGCCCAGGTCATCCATTTCCCCTTCTTGAAAATGGGGGTTATATTTCCCTTTTTCCAGTCATCGGGAACTTCGCCTGTCTGCCATGATTTTTCATGGCAATATTTAACATTGCGGGTGTTAACCTTGAGGCTAACGCCTTGATATGTTTGGTATTCTGTTACCACTCTGTCATTTATTCTTTTAGTAGACATTGGCCTTTGTGCTTGCATTCTCCATCTGTTATGGTATATTCACTGTCTTTAGCCTTGTTTTCACCTGTTGGCTTACAGAAGATAGAAGTTAGTTTCAAGATATGAAGGGTTATGGATGGAAACTCAGGTGCTTCTCAGAATGCCTTCATAAATTTCCCCACTTTGTGGGACTTTGACAGATGATGACATTAAGCTAAAAGTTGCATGCCAAATGTTAGTTTGTGCAAGTATGCAAGGTATCAGCAAGGGTAGAAAATGAGGGAAGAGAATGACACAGTGTGGGTTATATATATTTTTATTTTGATAGATCATATTTGGATAAAAAGTAGTGGGACGTAACTGATGATTTGTAAATGAATGCTGGACTGAAAGGCCATTTTTCAAAGTTAGCCCTAGAACGTAGCTTTTACAGCCGAATCATTTATGCTACTTGCAGTGATGGAGCAACACCACCATTCGGATGGAAGAGAGGATTAAAGAAGTAGGCTAGAAAGGTGAAATTAAGTATTAGTGAAACAGAAAAATGGAATATCTAGTTACATTCTATCAAACTGTGAAGCAGGATGGGAAAGCAGAATTTATACAGGATGGAGGGAATTGCATTTTTGTTATAAAAAGAATTTTTTGAGGGGGATGATTTTTCTTTCTAAATTTGTTCTTTCCCCTTATGAATATATTGATTCATAGCTATCCTGCCCTCATTGTCTCTCACATAAAAATGCAAAGCAGCGTACTGTAAAAAGCTCTGCTTGTGTTGCACACGATGATTTAAAATGCATACGTACATGGTGTTTAACATGAAATATCTGCTGTTTATCTGCTACTTTGCACCTCACTGAGCAGAAGTGGACCAGAGTGGTCTTGATTTGCCTCTTACTTACCCTCCACACAGTCAACATCTGATGATGTAGACACCCAGGTGTCGTGGTTTAAACCCAGTCAGGTAACTTGTTCACTCACTCCCAGTGAGTGGTGCCGAGCTGACAACAATCGAGGTCCGTGTCCCCCCCCCCACCGGGGCTCTCCCCTTCCCCACTCCCGGAGGAACGGGGAGGAGGATCGAAAGAGTGCAACTCCTACGGGTTGAGACAAGAACAGTCCAGCAACCAATGTACACAAATCACCACCGCTACTATCAACTACAACAATGATAAGGGAAAATAACAAGGGAAGAGAATACGATACCACCGGCCAAGAAAACGAGTCCCACCCAGAAGCCCGTGTCCTTCCGGGTAACTCCCAGTTACCCCCCACCCCGGCCATGACGTGCTGTGGTATGGAATACCTCCCCGGCTAGCCCGGGTCAGGCGCCCCGTCTCTGCTTCCTCACAGCTTCCCCTCCTCCCTGGCAGAGCATGAGCCTCACAAAGTCCTTGGTCAGGGTAAACATCACTTAGCAACAACTGAAAACATCGACTTCACCAACACTGTTCTCAGGCTGGAAGTCAAAACAGCACTGCACCAGCTACCACAAAGGAAAAAAAAACCATGACTGCTACTGCTGAACCCAGGACACCAGGCTACCGACCTCCTACACTACTGATACTCCCTCTCTGTTCTTATGGTTCAAGCAGTAGGAATGTGGATATAAAAATATGTAAGCTAGAAGGAAAAAAGAAACTAAATTCTTATACAGGAGGCTTAGATTTTGCATAAAGCTTTTCATTAGTTTGCATCTTCAGAAAACACAGAAGCAAAATCCGCTCTTGAAATATTGAAACCACTTCTGCCCTATACTAATAGCTGAATGTGAAAGATCTCCCTCTACCCTCCAAAACGGAAAGTAAAACTTATTATGAATGTATGAATGTTATGAGTTATTGAATAATAATAAGCTAGTGGTATGATGCTGCTATTGTTGAACCTAAATGAAAACCCTTATTAATCATGGATTTGACAGCTCATTCAGTTATAATAATGTTTCCTGTCAATCCAAGCTCTCATTATAATTGGATCTTACTTAGAAAGGAAGATACTCCATTGACTGCACAAATGGAGGAAAATACAGGTTTGAAAATGAAAATATCAGTCTGAATTCTGTTTCCAGGGAGCCTACTTATGCATGTACAAGTTGGATAACACTTTAATCCTTGCTGTGTGTCACATTTGGATGTTGCTATAATAAGATTCTCTTACTGATTAGACACCAGCTCTAGAGTCATGACAGCGAAAGTGAAAGCAGAAAGAGTAAATGAAACTTCTCGAGGATGCTGGTATATGATTACTACAACCTAGTTGCAAAGAATCAACTGAAATAGATGGCTTTTCTACATAAAGAAGTGTGATTTTCAGTGAATTTACAATTAATTTGGTTTTCCGCATGGCCTCTTTTGTGGTTACTCAGTATGCAGGAGGTATTAGATAATTCACATGGCATTGGGAGAGGATTAAGAGGCTTCAAACCAAGGCAATTTAGTGTGCTGTGGGAGTGTTTACAAAGAGAGTTAGTGGCAAGGAACTGTAAATTCATACCCTAACTTACTGCACACTAACTTTATAAACAAGACCAAAGACAGGCTGAGACTGAAAGCAGTTGGAAGTGCATCTTAAATAAATGTCATTTAGAAGAGGCTCTGTGGGCAAAATCTATAAATTGCATACTGGAGGCCTCAATTCCACGGGTGTAACAGAGGAATGTGGTGCATTTCCATGCAGACTACAGTTCATTAAGGACACAGAAACCACAGTGTAAGTATAATTTATACTCAACCCCAAAAAATAGAGTTTACAGAAAGCACTTTTCTATGGCAGCTGAAATGATAATTCCCAGAAAATGTTATTGTTCACTGTTAAACCAACGTGGTTGCAATAAGCAGGAAATTAAGGTAGCTTTCTAATGAATAGTATAATTCCAGCAAACATAGAGATGTCAAATTGTTTTCACTGCCTTGCAGGACAAATAACAAATAATCTATTAACAGTAAGCCTGTATACAGAACCAAAAATGGTTATGAACTAGGAACAAACTTGTTGTTTATAGATATCAATAGTAAGCACTCTCTACAAGAAATCATAGGGTGACCTAAAGAGGACCTAAAGAGGTAGTTTTTGATGCAACTTGTTTTGAGGGACACAAAAGTTATAGAAAAAAGCCAGTCTGCTTTGGCAGAAAATGAAAGGCAAAGGAGGTGATGGCAAGTTGTTGCAGATGGTGTAAAGTGTATGGCAAGTCCTTTTGCAGCTCTCATTATGGGCATGCATGTACCTGATTGGTTACCTGATGGGCAAGCAAATTTATGTCAGCTTCAAGCAGCCCCAAGCCCTTCTTCAAAACACACACATTAGAGTCACCAGTGTGCTGGGATATCAGAGCCATTTTTAAGTATTTGTAATGGCAGTGAATGCTCTCTTTTGTATGTCCCAAGAGCATTTTGCTCATGACATGACATATACCACAAGTGTAGCAGGGCTAGAAGGCAAGTAGTCCTAACTGCAACAAAGCCAGTCTTCATCAATATACTTGTTGAGAAAGGTCTTCCTAAGAAACCAAACTATAAGAAGTATTAGCATTGTGATGCAGAATTAGAATGATTTTGTTATAAGCTAAACATTCAATAATGCTCTTAATGTCTTTGCATGTGAAAAGGAAATCATAAAATTAATTTAATTATTTATTTCTCACTCTTTACCCAAAAGATAGACAAAATTTAGTAATGTCTACTATTTTGTGAATTAGTATGCCATTCTTGGAGCTTCATGTGCAGCAACAGGTGAGATATCTATTTTTCAGAGATTTTTCTATTTTCTCTACCATGAGAAGCTTGTGTAAGCTTAATTTCATGGAATTCTTTGCATGACTGTAAGGACTTACTGTTTGCATGCTTGATCCTATGGCAGATATACACACCGGGAAGAAGAGAGTAAATAATCTTTTCTCCCTCAGTGGCTCAACAAAGGAAAAAAGGCTACAACCCATACCAGAATTTAGTAACTGTACTGAGAGAGCACACATTCTACTCTTAGTTGTATAAAATCATTGCAGCTCAGCACTGTCTATCTTTTACTTTGCTTTTTACCAAGCAGACAGCTTAGTCTTCACTGATATTGTAATGCCTAAGAGAAGTAAGGTCTAAGAGTGAAAGTGCTGCAAATATGAAAAGCAATAAAATTCCAAGAGATAGTGGAAAGGGTTTGCTTTATTTTTGTTCTTGTGCATTCATTTTTAAGGTTTTATGCATGAGTAGCTGACTGATTTCTTGTCTCTGAATTAATAAATAAAAGTCAATATTTGTTTTGGGTGAAGAGGTGATATTAAATGGGATTTCTTGCATTACTGAAGTGCAAAGATCATCCAGTCATAAACCAGAAGTCATCATATGCCTCTACAGCCACTCACATTGTGTAAATTTCTGTGGGTTATGGGACAGTTTGTAAAATTACTATTAACATAAAATAGCCATAAAATTTGCCATGAAACTATGTGACTCATATGGTGGAATAATATCTCAAACAATACTTTCCATAATATGTAGCTTGATCAGCAACTGTTGAATGCATAAAATTAATATTTATATTCATGGAATATCTGTGAAAAGGTCAAGTAGGAGACATTTAAATTTATGTTTTCAATTTGTGGCTACATGCTTAGAATAATAAATCATAGCAGTTTTCAAAAGTAACGACAGCAACAGTAATATACAACTCTAAAATTTCTGTGGTCTATAGATTAAACTAATTTGTTTTTCCTAATCACCTAAATACATTTTCTTTATTTGTTGGTTGTGACCTCTTATGTAGTTACAAAAAGAGATTTTATACTTAATGGCGTTATGCTAACAATTTCAAACTAATGGGAACTTACAGTTTATTTCTAAAGACACATTGCCAAGTACTGCCATCATATTTTTCATAACTTTTTCAATATAAATATATTTTCAACAGTACAAATGTAATTCGTATTTGCAATCTGCAAATGTAAATGCAACTTTTTACCCTGACTGAAGGTACAGCAAAGTTGTAATAATGTGGCAGCCAGCAACATTCGTTGATTTAAAAAATCCTTTACAAATGTTTTATGTGCTTATACATTGTATGAAGCCCCAATAAAATTGTTGTGCATGGCTTTCTCTCAACAGGTAGTGTCGTTCAGATGTAACCACAAGGAAACCTCCACTCTGTTATGAAAATGCCTGTCAGAGCATTTGTTATTTCAAGCTGATGCTGTTCATTAGGCAGTGCCAAATAATTTCCTTTAAAAAATCCTTGCTATAAGCACTTTTTCGACTGCTCTACTGTTTGTCTAGCTGCTTGGTTGTGACTACATTTTGGTGCCTATGTTCTGTCTTAGGCTGTCCATGCTCAAGATAGACAGATCTGATGGGACATGTGCAGACTTGGTTTAAGGAAATGCAGTTCCATTAATTTTAATGGAACTGAAACTTCTTCCAAGAAGTGTGAATTCGGAAGGTTTGTTTTGGAAGAGGAATATGGCACATGTGTTACTTCAAAGCTGGGCCAGCATGGTGCAGTGACTGAGGGGCTGGGAGAGCCCTCCAGAGAAAGGTGACTTTGCTTTCGTGGCCACATGTATGCAAGGTCTCTAACTCCCATTATGGCCTGTATTGTCAGTGATGCCTAGAGAGCCAGATAGATACTTTGCAGTTAGCTGAATCACTTTTTAACTGTATTGAATAAATTTCCTGACTGTAGGCAGAGCAAGGACCCGTGAAGCATGTAGATAGGTACATGTAGTTATGCACATATTTGTGCCTTGGTCTGGAGCTGAATTCCACCCATTGTGTAAGAATTAACCCAAACTGCATGATAGGCATCTCTTTTTCATGATAGAGTTGCAATTAGTTCCTTTGCCTAGGGAAGTGATCCCCACATTATGGCTGCTGACACACGAGGCCCATGAGCAGTACAAGCAAAGCCCTGATGCCATGGCTGTGTTGACTTGAACACTGCAATATTGTGCAGGTACAAGGTCTGAGGGACGAGGTGCAACCCTGGTTCAGAAGATAATGCTTCAGCAGGGAATGATGAGGCTTGGGTGTCCCTGTGTCATCCCAAAAGTTCCAACACACACAGCTGGAAGTTTGGCCATATGCATATCATGGCTGAAGTTCATTCCTGAACAGAAACAGACGTAACCATAGTTTAATTTCCAAGTAGATTCTCAAAATAAGGTTTGAGGATCCATACTTTCCTGCTGTGCACATTTCATTCCTACTGAAGTGAGAAGGTGTTCAGGGAAAATGTGTAAGTAAACATTTAATGAAATTATTTAGTGAAGCTGAACAAAAAGCAGTGTTTCTCAGACTTGTTTTTCTTAAAATTATTGTCATGCCAATTCTCTCTAGATAAAGAGATAAAGTTAAGGGTTCAAATGTGAGCTAGTCAATCCTGTTTCCACAACTCTTACAATGCCAGCAATTGAAGGGGACAGTGGAGTGTAAGATGCCTAGCAGATCCTTGTTTTCATCCCCCACTTTGCTTCCGTAGCATTTCTTGTAACAGGAACTGGGGACACAGAAGATCCATGCATGCTTCAAAGGCATAAGAAACACTTTCCACTCAGAAGTGACAGCTGTGGCTTTTATTCTTCACTCTTATTTAAAACAGGTTGTTTTCTTAGTGGTAGAATCTTTGTTTGAAGTCTTGACATTCTTGAACAGCACCCTTTGCCCTCTGCAAACATGCACACACAGTAAGTCAAGAAAGACAAAAAGTGTTTGACAGTCTAAGCCTATAGCATGCCCCCATGCTTTTTTTACAGCACAAATAATGTAGATTTCTGAAGACTTCATCTTGACTCTGATGAAGATATAAAGTACCACCTTGAATTAAAAGAAACAGTTCCAGTAAGATTTTAATACCTTTGTTGTGACAAAGAAAACCTTAACTACATTAATTTACATTTGAAAAATCCATTTGGATTGGAAGAAATGGTTATGTTTGTAGTCCTCCCATAAGTTTTGATTCCTGTATATCAAAACACCACACATGTCAATGTGACTGTTCAGCTTGAATTTCAGGTAGAAGAGAGTATCCATGTTTCTTGGTTTTCCATTCCTCATTGGTATATAAACTACAGCAATTTATTAAAATTCTGCCCCACACATATAGGGTTGTATAACTGAATAGGTCCTCTCCCTGTCCTTTCTCGTGAGATATTGCCAAGTATAACTTGTCAGAAGTACAAAATCTTTGATCTTTCCTTTCATTTTTTAATATTATCAATCCATTTCATTCACGCTTATTACACAAGAATCTCACTGTATTGAACTTCTGTCCTAGATAATTTTCAATGGTAGATAAAAAAGAAATAATCTATAGAATAATTTTGTACTGAAATTCTTTTTTTTTCCTCAGTATTTAGTAAATGTGTTCTCAGCTACTAATCACACAGAGGCCAGGTTTTCATTAATAGGTGCAATAAAGTGAATTTATTTCTCTTTCATGTTACTTTCTGATCTTTATTTCACTAACATTTCTCTTTCATCTGGAATATGTAGGTGAATAGATTTAATTTATAGAGAATTATGATTTACAAAGCACCAAACCATATTGAGAACCCTTGCCTAAAACTTTGTGAGTTAGGTTTTTCTGTTAATTTACCTGAAATGGTTATAGTTTACAATATTAGATAATCTTGGATGAGACTTATTTCAAATCTGACAGGGTTATCTACTGATCTACAACTACTAAGCATTTTTGTGCATCTATAATTGCAGTACATTTAAAGCATCTTCAGTTAAGATGCCGTCTCTACTCTTTCAATCAACACTTCCGTGGAGAAAAAACTAAACCCAGAAAAAACACACTTTTTCACATTAGAATTTGATTCACTTTTGCTTAATTTAATAAATGCAATATTCACCTGTAAAAAAAAGTATTTTAGCTACTTAGCCAGCATTCTACACTTTACAATAAATAGGGTGTTATAAAATCCTTATTTAAGAAATTGATCAGTCTGGGAAGACATCACTGTCATCCAACTTGCAGAACATGACCGATGAATAAAATGTTCCTAGCAAAATGTACACAGTAAAAGTTCAGAACATGAAGAACTGTTCAGAGCACTAGCTAGTCTCCTGCTACCCAATTTTTTTATCTTTAAATAATTGAATGCTTTTTATTTGATTTTTTGTGGGCCCACCTGGATATATTCTTTGAGAAGAGAGAACACATTGGCAGTATTCTGAAATAAATGGAATTAGCAGTGAGAAAATAGGAGTATAGTTGTTGGTTTCCCAACACTCCCAAGGAACATTTCACAAGGGAACAATCATGATGCACATCAGCAGGTGAAAGTACCATTACCTAATGGCTCCTGAGAAGAAGAAAAAAAAATATTGTACCACCTTTGAAGGACCACCACTGAAAGATGAGTAGCCCAGTCGTAGTTCCTCTGAAGGGATCATAACTGGTTGCAATAAGGTACAAATGCTTTGGCTTCAAGGCAATGCTGGATGCAACCATGTCACTGAGTCCCACGATCTTGAAGGACAGCATCTCGGATTCTCTTCTGTAAGAATTTAGGTGCACAGTTCCTTCTGGCTGTAATTTGTATCACTTTAGAGATTTTTTTTTTTTTGACAAGGCTTTAAATTCTATTACAGGAAAAATTATTATTTTACCTCTCTTTTGTGACTGGTACACATTCAGGCAGGAGATTACATCCCATGTGTGGATACTAACAGCACATACCAGTGGCATGCTCTTGTCTACTCTATTGCTTGTTACTTTTCTTCAGAAAGATTTCAGTTCTCCACCAAGGGACTCCTGAAAGCTTGAAGAATACACTGGCTCTGACAATAATTAACAGTCAAAGATTTATTTTTTTTTTGCTCTAAATATGAGCATATGTAATTATTAGGACCATTTTCCCTGCTGTCATTTGTGGCCTTTAAAGCCAAAATTGCTGGAGTTTTACATAAGCAGCCTAGAAGCCTTGGTTGTAGAATTCCCTGTTCTACATAGCTTATGCCTATGTTTCCTCTGAGAGTTGAAAGGCCTCTTCCTTTTGCTTTATGAATCTAAATGTAGATTCTCCAGATCTACAAATGTCATAAAATCACTGAGTCACTGGAGATGCCCAGAGGATTAATAATTTAAATAAAACCAATCAGGGCTAAGTTGGTGCTTTACAGTCAAAATGTGTATTTTCCCCATATTACTTCTCCTTCTGGTGCATAAATAATTCCTCTAGAATTAGTGGAGCTATGTTAATTTATACAAACAGAGGACTTGGTCTCAGAAGTCTAATTTGGATGACAATACTGAAGTGCAAGGACTTGCCATTTTTATTTGTATGTAAAGTACCAGGCACTCAACTAGTGTGTGTCATTAAATTATTTCTAGAAAATAAATTGCCACTTGGAAGGCTTGCTCTTGGGTGAAATTATATCTTTTTGTATGACTTAAGACAGAAGAAATGGATTAATTTGAACAGCTCCTTTTCACTTCAACGATTTTGTTCTACCTCCTATGTCCTGTCTCTCATGTGCTGAGCATGCCTTCTTCATTACGTATGACTGAAATAAATAACACCCTTGGATGGTAGCTTATGTACTTCATTACGATGTTCCCCCTGTTCTGAAGAACCTTCGTAAAAAATGAGGTAGTAGGGCATAAAAGTGGTTGGTGTCAGCTATAGCTCCTGAGGCATTTAAAAGTTGGATGATAGGAAGATTTTTAAATCATCAAAGCTCCCTCTTCCTCAGCTGTAATTTTTTTGTTGCACAACACAGAATTTCACCCTAGGTCTTTTGACTGAATAGTGATGGATTTGACATCAATCACACCTGCACACCGGACACGTAACTATTAGTGGGGTGCTTCATTTCTGAGGAACTATGCAATTATGACAGCTGATGTTTTTCTACTTTCCAAGTCTTACATTAGTAATTTCATAAAGGCTGTGTTATGTTTTCACTGGTCAGTTTTCTCCTTGGCATTAATTGATGGAGTATTTTCCTTAGTGGCACCTCAGGCACACTTCCATGTAGTCCTGTTCCATGTCTGATGCTGCCATTCTTGCACATTAGCCTTCCCTTCTGTCAAAATTTATTTGGAGTCAACAGGGCCGGCAAGCATATATGTACATGCTGCTAAAACATGAGAGAAGGCTGACTTGTTTGCAAACAGTGAAGAAGAGATGATACTTGCTGAAAGAACTTGCCATCTGAAAAAAAAAACAACAAAACCAAACAAGCAAACAAAAATCTGCAGGAAAAAAAAAACATGTTGGGGTTAAGGCTGGTGTTATAGTCAATGTAACTGAAATGGAAGGCTTATGTGGCCTGTAAAGACATTATGGGCATTGGGGAAGCTATGAACTGATTCTATTGCTTTCTAGTGTTTGATTCTGTGCCTGTCATTTAATCTTGATATTCATCAATGTTAAACTGCCTTACCGCCTACTGGAATACACTGTACTGCATTCTGCTATTTTGTGTAGGTCAGGTCCCAGCAGTGTCTCACATAACACTGTGAGCTGGTTGGTAGTTATCGTCATGGTGACCAGGTTATACAGTGAACCCTCACAGAAGGCAAATCTTTGTCTTGAGGAGTCAGTTTTATGTTTAGGTTTTAATATATTGTTTTTCTGATAAATACATTTTTTGATGTTAGACAAGTCAGTTGCTGGAGACAAGATTCTTTCCCCAGTATGTATAGAGATGAAAACAGTTTGCTTTCTTGACAGACTGTTTTTAAATCAACTCATTTTTGCACCGTTAACCATAACTTAGTGGAACTTTTCTAACCTCAGACCTCTGCTTCATTAAGGTTTCCAACATTCTGTATTCAAAATATCTATATTTTATAGATATACAACCATTTGTGTGTGAGTGTGTCTATTTTCTCAAGACTAAGGCAAGCTTGATTTTTTTCACATTTTTCACATTAGTATTGGCTATACAAGAGGTCTGTGTAAAGGTAATATGAAAAGAGATGAGAACAAAAGACTACTGCTAGCTATAAGGATCCTGGGGAGGTATTTAATACTATTGCAGCTGTCTGTAGCTTCAGTTTCTAGGCAGCTGGAGGGCTTCTCACACCTGGGGACCTGGCTTGGCCAGTCACTGGAAAATAAGAATGGGGTATTTGGATGAAATCAAATTCCATTAGGAAATGGTGTGATAGTAAAGATCCCTTTCATGGATATTTACAGTCATTGTATCACCTACAGGCCCATGTGTAGGGAGGGTCTTGGGGTCTCTGAGCCCTGCAGAAACACGCAGTGTGTGGTAGTTGCAGCAGACATCCTTAGGCTCTAAATAGACGCAGAACGCATGACAGAGGGACCAGACAGCAGACGACTTGCCTGCAGTCACTCAGCAGGTTAGTGGCAAGGTTTCTTGGCTAGCAGACCTGTTTTTGTCCTGAACTAAATCTCTGTACAGGAATTTTCCTTTTCAGTTTTGGGGGAGAAAAATAGACTGAGATCCCAGAAACAAAATTTGTCAAATCATCAACCTACAAACTGCATTCACAGCTACTACAGTGTATTTTAAGTCAACAGGTTGTTGTTTAGGTTGAATTAGTGTTGTTTTTGGAAGGCTGCACTTGTCACAAGGGTGTAACGTGTCCTTATACACCTCCATCAAAGCCTTGCAAGAAGTTATTTGTTAGAATAGCCTTGTGAAATACTACTAAGTATTATTTTTGGAAAATGATTCAGAAGTAGCTGGAGTTCATAACCAGACAGCTCTTTCTTGAATGACGCCCACTTTTATACTGACAGCAGCAATAAATTTGCCACCTTACTCTTCTCAAAGACCTTCCTCTCGTTCTCTTTATAATGGAATGGTGAAATGTAGGCAGGTAAGAAGAAATCCTTGAGCAAGTGACAACTGTACTCAGTTCTCATGTGGAGTTAAATCCTCACCAGAACCTTTTGTGACAATGTCTGTTACAACTGTTTCCCTGGCTCGTAACATTAAATCCCAACATGGCCATGAGAAAGATGGTCAGAGGACCACATGACATTAGCATTTTGGTCAGGAATTAAATAAATACTTTTTAAAGGGTAATTTTAAAAAGAAATATTTGAGATTTACAAAACCAAGAAAATTTATTTTAGCAAAGTTTTAAGTCTACTTTCCTGTACTATTGCTTTAAATCTTTAAATGACTTTGCAGCCATTGATAATTAGCAGCAACGACAAAAGAGTTTGTCTCCATTCCTGCATCTGTATGTTATCAGTTAAAATCTAATCAGCAGTTGAACAGTATTGTGGCTTGACCAGCCTCTTGATTTTATGCCTCTGCTTCTCTAATGCTACCATGTTCAGTAAAGTAAAGCCTGCCTACACTGGAAATCCACTACAGACCTTTGGTTCTACATTGTCTTCCACTTTGGGCTGTGACCAGCTACCAAGTAAAAGCAGAAAGGCAATGGTTGATTTTATGAAATGTCCATGTAATGCTTTTCTAACAAATTATATAATAAATAAATAAATAAACCCTTTTGTCTATGATAAGAAAATCATCACTGAACCTGATGTATTTACTTGAACCAGGGCTTATTTCCCTACTTTTATTACTAGCAAGACAAAAGTAGCCATTGGGAGCAAGAGATATGCAAGACTCTGGAAGAAACCAGCATATTAATGAAATGCACTTAGCAGAGAGCCTCTTACAATATCTGTTCCCTCTCCTGTGCCATTGCAGAGCTAAAAGTGATTGATAATAACCTTGCAGTTGCTGTAGAATTTGCCTACAATTCTTATTCACAGTCATGGCATTGATCTACAGTTAAATGAGATAATTTTTGTGTGCCGTCTTGCCGGTCTGCCAGGAGCAATGTACTAATTTTACCGGTAAAGTCACAAAAAAATGAATACCTGCTTGAATCCAGGGCTTAATACAGACATTTTTAGACAGCTACATTATGAAATTGCTGTAAAGAATATTTTTAAGTTTGTAAGAGAAATGTGATGAGGACTATTTAAACCTAGAAATTTCTATCAGTAATACTGCTTTTATCAGCAGAGTATTTTATAGCCTCTTTATAGCTTGCTTTCTTTCTGTCACTATATGAATGTTGAAAACCACTTTTTTTCTGTTACTTTGTAACTGCAGTATTACTAATATTAAGTTCTAAGACATTAGAAGATGTTTATGCAACATTTACTAAATTAATCTATTGAAATAAACTAGTTTAAAATGCAGGATCTTTTCTTTCTGCTTTTTTAACCTCAAACATATATATGATGGATCAAAACTCAAGTTCTTAGGAATTCTACTGGAAAATTCCAGTGAAATCCTACTTTGGACTAGAAACCAAGACTTCAAAGGTACAAGTAAATTTTTCACCCAATTTCTTCCCAAATGTCTTCTTTCACCCAACTTTAAAATTTTAAATGAAACTTTTGTGTCACAAAACCACATAGACCACATCCTGCAGAAGTTTGCTAGAACCAGAGACTAGTGAAAACTCACTGGCTTCAAAGAGCCCAACACTGCAAGTGTGGCTTCTTACTCCTCCCTGGATGTAGCTCTCACCTGCACTGAAGCTTCTTTTTGTTATGCCAGAGTAAGATGGGGCCTTGGAAAGGGAGCCAGTTACTGTGACAGAGGGGTGTGTTTCCCTGTTGCTAACATGCTGGTTATAGAGATGGCCAAATGGGCAAGGAGGAGTCAGAAGTTGCTGATCTGATAAATTCTGGCTCAGAAGGAGGTATCAGGGATACCCTCAGGTTGTCTGTGACACAGCCTTTTAACTCACAGCATTTTGTTTCTATGATTTCAGTCAAGAAGGAGGAATTTGGGACTGTAGGAAATGAGTAGTGCTGAAGGGAAAGCTTCTCTGGCAAGCAGAGTTGTTTCATCTACAAACTGTTGCTACCTCACAGATGCTTGCTGATGAATCATGTGAAATTAATGATTTTAGTCCAGCTCCAGGTAGATCAGAGAATTTTCTCCCAAGAGCCATTGTCACATGGAGTGCCACCTGCTGTTGATTTTCCTAGTTATCCAAGAAGCTGAAAGAAGTGTTGGAGGGTGAGGCTAACCTGAAATCTGCATGATTTATATAAGCTTTCAAATGTCACTGAGAACCCAGAAAACATAGATAGATTTGTTATTTTTGAAGTTTTCTACACCTCAGTAAAAAAAAGACTATTAAACCACAGAACTAATGATAGCAAGCTGTACAATCTTTTATTCTTGTTAGGCTTGTCATAAATCCATAAAGAAGCAAATAATAGATAAATGATGCCTAGTTATTTTCTCAATTTATTATTTGGATTTTGGTAGCACCCACAATGTGTTAAACACTGACCTCTTCTGTGGATAAACATGGTTCCTTCATGAATACTTTTCGGTTTAAGACAAAGGATTTGTTTATCTGATAGATTATTCGGCTACATTTTATTATTTACTTAATGCCAAAAATATGCTTTGCTGTGGAAAACACGGAGTCCAAGGTCCTGATCTTGCCAACTTGGAGGCTTGTACAATACCATGGCGAGATTTTCCATTTACCAAATGGGATTGTTCACTGCTGTACACTTAAGTATGTATGAATGTGTTGGCAGGGTCAAAGCCTCTAAGGCTCTGCTCCTGTAAACACTTATGCATGAGCATACTCATACAAGGATGCACACTGATTTTAATAGACTAATTTACTCCAGATGATTACATATTTATCTTGCATTAATCTGTTTCGCACTGAGTCAAGAAGACAACAATAGCCAGAACCAGCCAAGTGCTTTTAAGAATTTGTGTTGCTTTCATTAAACTCTCAGCAAGCTGTTTCTCCACCAGCTTGAAACAAGCACTGACAACCTTTTCTTTCTGCAACTCAGCCAGGGTCATTTCAGGTTTGCCATCTTGTTTCAGCTCAGACAATTTTACTTGTGCCACATGCCTCTTTGCATGATCTACAGCAGCCCTGATCTGCTCATGGTATCTAGCTGAAGGCACAGTGGGGAGACAGTCCAGTCTCTCTGGTACTGGAACGTTTTTGAACCTGCTCAATGCCGTGCCTCTCTGTAGCACTGTACTTCCACAACCAGTGGGTTTGGTGAAAGACACAGAAGAGAACAGCTCTGGAGAGAGAAATGTCTTCTCACAGCTGGCTGCAGTGAGTCTTTCTTCACCAAGCCCCTTGTTTCTGGCTGGCTGCACTGGGCAATTTCCTGAGGCAGCAAGGACTAACTCCTGCCACTTCAGCCGAGAGCCCAGCCTCCTCCTCTCCTGCCTGACACCGTTTTGCAAATGAAACAAAGGAACTGAGGCAAGAGTAGAGATCAGCAGTCGTTTCAGCTAAGAAAAAAGTTCTGCTGCTGCCACTGCTGCCAGTTTGATCAGACATGCTCTCCTTTTTGCTCCTGGAACTGAAGCACGAGAGCTGAGTTGGTAGATCTGGGAGACTTGGCTGTGATGCTGCTTAAAAACTCCTCTGCAGCATGGGGCATGAAAGCTCTACTAGTAATCTGACCTGTGACACATACCATCGAGGAGAGGTCTAGTCTGCATGTTTGAAATACTTGCTGCTGGGAAGACTCAGAAAGTATTTTTCTTGTGCAGTTAATGGAACTGCAAATTTTACCTCTCAAGACTGGCACAAGATTCATATTATAATAATCTCTTTTAAAACCTTCTGTGAGCTTGCTTGGAGTCATCTCAATTCCCATATCCTGAAAGAAAGTATTACCACCAGAAAAAGACAGATCCATCTGACCATCTCAATGTTGAGCATGAAGCGTCAGGAAAAGATAGTGTTATAGTTTCAATGGCTGGCTTCTGAAATGAAAAGCAAATAAACAGTTAAACTTGGTTCAAAGACTGAATGAGATAAAACTTCAGGCTGCAGAAAAGTCTTTTCAAACTTCCCAAAGTAATTCAGTAGGCTGAGGAAACCAAAGCAGTTCTATGTGATCAGATTCATGAGAGTCACACAGCTTTTCATCCTCAGAGGAAACTGAAAAGAGCTTTCTTGTCAATAGTTTGAAGCACTGTCCTCCAAGCAATTATTTGTTTGCTCAGAGAACCTTCTATCTATATGGTGTATATCTGTGATCATTGTGGCAAAGCCCTCTGAAGATGTATGTGATTGCCTTGACAACTCAGAATTTAACAGCTGTGTCTGTGCCTAGACATGGGATACAGCAAGACTATCCATGCCAACATCTTTAATGCATTGGTCAGCTGCAGCAGTGCTTAAAAACCTAATGTTGATGTCTTCTTGGGCTTTGTAAATGTAGTATGGGAATTATTTACTTCATTTTTTTGGTTAGGAAATGCAGATATTTGTCATTTAGAATGTCTTCTGCAGATAGAATCTTCCAGAAAAATTATTAAACAAGTGGTTCAAAAGGTCTCTTTTAGTACATTGAGACAATATGCAAGGTTCAGGCAATATTTCATGAAATTAGATATATTCTGAACACAAACGAATGTGAACTGGGGAGAAGTAACATCCACTTTCAGGGCTGCATAATGATTAGTGTTATCTGCATAATGGCAGAACAACTGAGGTTTTATCAGGGTGTCATTAGTTTTTAAGACAAATGCATATTTAACATGGCTGAAATTTCATGCTTTCCTTTTGAGCTACTACACTCAATGAACAGCTGTGAGAAAAAAAACCTTCAGTGAGATTAATGAAATCCTCATTCTCCTATTTTTAACCCAAGTAAGCCAACCATTGTTATAGCTGACGTGTCATTCTATAATAAAGAAATTGTCCCGTATCAGAAAGAGACAAGCAGTGAAAGAATTACTTGTCAAGCATGCTGTCTGAAGGAGAACAAAATCCGCCTTAAAGTCTAAAAATTACCTAAATATCTAAATGCTTTAAAAAATTTTATTACAGACTTTCCTGAGTCTGACAAAAATAAATCACAGGTGTTGGGTGCTGTAAAAGCATGATTCTTTTAATTATTCTTGCAAGGCATCAGTATTTACTTGATGAACTGTTCACATCAATCTACCATAGCTGTGGAAAGAACATCGTCACTGGGAGGTGGACTACAAAGAAACTGCCTGCTCAAGACAGATGACTGGGAACATGACTGCACAAGTAAAACAAGCAGTGGCAACCAGTTGCTGAAATCTCTTTTATTTGAACATAGTTTTGTCAGCGTCATCATTGGTGCCAGGGGAACTCACCAGGAGACAAGGTGGATTCTGATAATGCCATGCACTGAGAACAAAAGCAAGAGATTACCCCAGGGACTGAGACTGAAATCTTTTGGTCCTTCCTGTAAATTTGAAGATTGGGATTTCCCAAGGATTGTGTGAGAACATTAATGATATCATCAAATACAGACCTTATATTTAACATGGAATTCACCCAGGCCTTTCGTTTCAACTAGAATTCAACTTGCCAGCCCACCACGAGGGAGAGTGGTTTGGGAAGTGGGGCAAGAGGCAGAAGTGGGCACATTGTATTGCACAGTTTCATTTTGATACTGGGGACCAAATGCCTTTGCAAGCCTCCCCTCACCTTACTTTTTTTTCTCTGCACTGAACTGAGGAAATTCAAAATCTAAACTTCCAACAGAGAAACAGACCAAAAAGTCCCCTTTTAATAGTTTTGATAAGTACTTGTAATTTGAAGTGAATTGAAATTCCCAATTTGCCAGAAGTTACAGGATGAAAATGTCCTTTCTGACGAGGAAGAATCTAGCTCCTCCCCAGGACATTTTTCAGTATTGCCAGCAAGCCAAAACCCCCTGTGATTTGGCCAGGTTTTCTAACCACCAGTGTGCAATTTAACACAGCTGTGAGAGAATTCAGAGTGTCAGAGCCTGGAAATTATGTCAGAGAATAAAAAACAAAGAGTGAAGTGAAAAATAGGGCAGAATAGTTTCTGCTAAAATAGACTACCTTCTAGTGAGCAAACTGAAATATTTATATACTTATACCTCTGCGTACATTTATATGTCTATACAAGTGTGAGAAGGCAAAATTCTTGAAGGGATCCAAAAGTTGCAGAAATACCTGTTAGAATAGGAATGCATTTTACTAATAAAATAATCCATTTTTCTTCTCACTCCTGCTGTTACATTCTCCACTGTGACCTGGAAACCAGATGATTTTGAAAAACAAGAAGCCTGATGCTGAATTCAGACATGACTGAGTAAATCCAGAATAATGCTTCCAAGCTGTAGAGACAGACTTCAGATTTATACCCAGTTTCTGAGATCCAAATCTGGTCTGAAGTATTTAATTCCTACCAATGCGATGTCCTGCTGCTTTCCTGAGGCTGCTGTCTGCCACGCACAGCGTTTTCTGTTATGCAGTAAGAGGAAGCACAGTGTGAGCTCTGCAGCTGGACTTGCAGACTCGTGCTAGGGAGGACAGCAAAGCATTAAGAACTTGAAAACAACTTACTTTAAAAATCTTACCAGCACCTCCCCCTCTCCCCTCTGCAGGGCCACAATTAGAGGAAATGGGGCAGGATGCATTCAGATCAACGGCAGCCGGAACAAGGCTGGAAGTGGAACAGGAGTTCAAGGGGACTGGACAAATACTTGGAAGAGCGACCCTTTCAGGGTTACTAATAGACAAACCACATCAAACTCAGGAAATTCTCCTGAGCTGAAATTAGTAAGGGGCTGAGAGTGTATTTGGAGATCGCAGATTGCTTTGCTCTGTCCTCACTCTTCTTTGTGTCTGCTTAGAGCAATGGCAAAAAAGTACTAAGTGAGATGCATTTTGACCTGGACCAGTGTGGCTGTTATTTCATTTTTTAGAAACAGAGAAGATCTGAGGACTGATGGGGAGACTCCTGAGGGAACAGTGCAGTGAGGGGTGTCTCTTTTGAGGTTTTGAGTCAGGAGTTGCAGGAAATTTTGATATTCTCATTCGGTTTAAGTTCAAATTTTGCCCACAGAAAACTGCACTTCTGTTTGCATCAGCTTCAGCATTCAGATTCCATTCTGTTGAGTATATTCCATCTGCAGTTCGGCAAACCTGCAGATAATTAGCTCTCTATTGTAATTATATTTCCAGTTAATGTCCCATTAAAGATAAATGAGAAGACTTCACATCTTCTGCTTAAGTGGTGATTTCACAAAATGCAACATTGCATAGCCTTTGAACAAACAAGCACTTCCATTTGTCAAGGTAAGATGTATTTGTAATGCAGAAGCAGATCTTAATAATGTACATCTTCAGATGTACACTATTTTTCTCCCAAGAACTTCAGTGCTCAGTGGGTGAGTATCCCAGGAGAAGAGCAAAGCCTGCCCTGGGGATAGGGCATCTGACTCGCCATTGAACAACAGGGTCCTCTTCTCCCTTCCTTTCACGGTTGCATTCTTACACTGTGAGTGCCATGGAAACCAGGATTTTCGCAGGTTGCTACTAACTAACTGTGTTGCATTGCCCAATCTGAGAAAGCCCAGGCCTAATTTCTGCAGCTGAGCACCTTCAAGCAAGGCTGCAGTTGATGGGCAGAGCAGGCAGGCAGTGCTGCTAGCGGGGAGGGCAGGGTGGTGAAGAGTCAGGATGCATGGAAAGGTGACAGCTGCAGACATCTCTTTGGTTCCTACCCACTTTTTGGAGCTATGTGGAAAAGAGCACATTTCAATTTGCCAGTAGGTAAAATGCAGAAAACAATACCTATGTTTCACTGCACAGAAGATTGAATAAAGAAAGTGCTGTTTAAGACTAAGTACTCAGAAAAAAAACAGGCCTTAAAGACATATCTACAAAACTAAATGTAGTGCTAACATCATCTACATTACAGCAAAGATGAAGAAACTGTTTTCTGCTTTGAGATTCTGGGGATCAAGCATTCTATGTGCTTAGCAGGGAGGGGAGAGGGAAGAGATGGAGCTGGGAGGGCATTATGCAGTTCTATATTTTGTATTTGAACTATGGCTAACAAAGATTTTGTATTTTTATTTGTAACATTAATAGCTGAAGGCAGAAAGCCTGGTGATTTTGTGCCGGCTAATTCAGCACTGTTTCGTCCCAAGCAACTCAAGGGTGCCCAACATAATTTTCTTTTTTGCTTGTACACACACAGAGCAGGAGAAAAATGTCTGGGAAAAGAAGCTGACAGCTCTGGTTACCCATTGATATAAAAGACCCTTTGGTAGCAGGACCTCATTTTAAAGTCTCTTGAGACATACTCTGTACTATTCTGGGACAGATTGTGGAAAAGAAAAAGATCTCATTCAACAATAAATGATTAAATGAGTACTATGAGCAGTGAATGAGTACAAGAAAGTTGCTGGATTAAGAATAAAAAGCTTGTGGCTCTGAATTTCTGAAGCAAGCAAAGGATTTTAATAGAATGTAATAGCAGTACACTCTTGCATGGCTTTTATTGACAGCATAATGCAACTTATTTTGTCTCAATCAGCTGTAGAAAAATTACCTGAAGTGTGGGAACTCGCAGTGAATAGCAGCAGTATTTAGTTACCTCCTTAAAACCCTCATGAAATTTCCTTGAAAAGCATTTACCATGCACATACAAAAGCCACTCTTTAAAGGTCATCCTGTTGGCTGGATCCCTTTTTTCCCCCGTTTGCTACTCCCTCCAAATTGTTAAACCTCAGCCTGTTTACTTACCAGATTTTAACAACTCACCACGACACTGCTCCAGGAAATCATCAAAACCTATCAAGAATATTTTCTTTCGACCTCATCCCAGATACAACTGTGGAATTTGTCATGCTTGTGTTTTCAAATGGGGGGAAAGGAGTGGAGCAGCAGGAGAAGTTTTTGTCAGAGGAGAGTTGGCATGCTGAGGTTGTACCTATTGTTGCACTGTTGGACTGTAAGCTCTTGCAACCCCGTATTACACTGATAAGGTGGGGGACACAGCCATCTAGTGGTACTAGGCCCGCCGACTCAGCCAAGACCCCTGGTGCTAAGCAGCTCCCTCTCTGCAGGCAGGAATCTCCTCGCCTTTGCCGTTTAGTCTTTTTCACTCAGGATGTCACCAGAATATTTGTTCAAGCTCCCGGATAAACTGTGTGTTGGGCAAAACTCAGACTGGTCCGCCTGCCACTGATTTGTCCAGGTGCATTCAGTTTGATACGTTATTTGCTTTTATTTTTTGTAGAAATTAATATAGCTAGAACATGACTTTCTGGTCTGCTTTGTTTTTTACAACCAGATATTCTTGTTCAAACTCTCAACAACGATTAACTAATTCTGTCCCTACTGTTAGGAGAATACTGCTTTTTAAATACATTGTTTGAATCACAAGAGTGAGCCTAGAGTGGCATCTGCCTGCGGTGGCTGTTACATAGCTACCCCCTTTTTAATCCTTGGGAAAATCCACACTATTGATAATGAAAGTCAAATTAATTGTGATATTGTAGGCATGTACAGAAAGTACCTAATGAGAGAGAAACCTATTAAGAGCTTGAACCTTGATCAAAAAAAAAATTAATTTCATCAGATGTTTCATGTCCCTATTAGGCAGAGAACTCACAAACCAATGTAATTTTGTTCCTGTCTTTGAAACCATATAATCTTGACCCCTTCTTTGGCAAAAACAGTTCATCTGTAGTTTATAGAACCTTATGAGTTCTACAGGCAAATAATAATTCTCCAAAGTGCTCCTGTCCTGTATGTGTGTTTATTGCCCATGGCCTTTCTGAAGCATCTTATAACTAGATCTTTTCCTTTTCCACACTCCAATGGACTGTGGAAAATGAAGGCTTGATATCTTGTACTGGAATCACTGCACAATGGGGAAGACTGTTAAAATTCCTTACTACAGAATTGTAGACCTTTGTCAGTACCCTTAACTATGGGTACACTGTGCCCTTGCAAAAATTACTTGATGTGCAAGATAAGTTGGTTTGCCAGTAGAAAGCTACCTTGGGATACAAATGAGTAATAATCTAACGGTAATTGTTTCCTTTCAAGTGGAATAAATCAGTCCTAACTGCCCACCGTAATAATGCAAATTTCCTGAGAGGTGTCAGCAGTTTCCATGCATGTGTTCCCGCTATTGGAATTTGTGTTTCCCATCTGTTAAGTGGAAGTACCCGTTTTTACTTCTAATCATACAGTGGGTGAAATTTTGGCTAGCAACTGTGTAAATCTGACCAACTCTGACCGATAATTACTCCAGAATGTAGTTACTCTGGCTTATGTGCTTGCAAACCAGAAAATAATTCAGATCTGCCTTTTGGGATGGTCTAAGGCTCTGATTGAGATAGCGTCTACCCTGGTTCTGTCTTGATACAATATGGGAACCAAAAGCTGTGATTCTTCTTTGATTTCACTGGAGTTCCAAACTGTTCCTGAAGAAAGTCATGCAGATATAATGAGGGTTGGAGAAAAATTGCATCAGTAGCTCTGAAAATTCAAGTTGCTATGAAATTCAAGAAGCCTTCTCTATAAATCAACAGCTATGAATACCCTGTCTCACTTAGACTGATATATGTCTCTCTACCCCTCTCATATTTTCCAAAATATTAAAATGTAAAGATTCACTCAGACTGATAGGGGCTTCCTCATGTATACAGTGCTATTTGGCTTTCTTACAGAACCTTCATTTGTAGCTTGTGGGGATAATTTGTCTTTTTTGTCTGTAAACTGTGAAATGTGTTTGGACTGCAAAATCATTCATTGCACTTTCATTCTACATATAGAGCTTTTTTTCTGGTGGAAGGGTGCATGCGGCAATTAAGCATTTTACAGAGAAATATACCTGTACAGTATATGCCAAAGCAGAGATATATATCTAGAGCTTTGGCTTAGGTTTCTGAAAGCAGCAAAGAGTGCCACTCCAAGCTGTCTTCAAAGATTGCAGTAAAAGTTTTATGATCTGTATCTGCTAGCACGGGTGACTCATAATAAATGTACTCCGAAGGCATAGTGCCATGTCCAGCACTGATTGCTCTTACAAATGAGTGCTCCTCTTCACTAGAGTAATTGGTAATCATATAACAGCTTGACTTTCTGTCTGGAAAAGCATAGTTTTGTCAGATTGGTTTATGCTACTACATCTCTCACAGCATTTTGAGAGACTATGACAGCTGTTGGTTTCATATTTACTCCCACATTTTTCTATATTTTAAACAAATGTTGCTTCTCCTTCTTTACTCCGAATGTTCTAGATGCTGTTGAGGCCTTCTTTCCCTAAGAAAAGAAAAAAAGAAAAGAAGAAAAGCAATCAAAATGCTAATGTATATTATGAACACATGTATTACATTGTTTTTTTTTGTAAACAGACATAACAGCTCTTTTTTTAATTCTTTCTTGCTTCCTTTAAAAGCTTCTCTTTCTGCTATTCTATCTCAGAATAGGTTACACTACTTTTACTGGGCATTTCCAAAGGTTTTGTTCTGGTTTGGTTTGGGGTTTTTATTATAAGAATTCTTTTGCTATATTCTTGGCTTGTTGAATAGTTGTGATGAAATCCTACTGTCTGAAGTATGTGTGGTATATGGACTGCCTTCAATAGTTTTGGTTGTATCTTGTAAAGAAGCAGGAATTTCTGGAGCTTATGCGTCATAAATTACAGTTTGGCTCCTGTAACAGGAAAGTTAAAATAGACCAGAAACACTTCAGCCTGAAGAAGAGGTGCTGAGGAATAAGAGTAAAAACCTGAATGCAGAGTGAAAATTAATAGAGAAGGATTACAACAGCAGCATGAAATCACAAGGTAGAGCATTAAAAAAACAATCAACAAACAAAAACTCAAAGGAAATCTTACACAAGGCAGAACTGGACTCTGGAACTTGTTGCCACATGATGTTGATTACAAAGAAGTTGTGAATGCTCCATCCCTGGCGGTGTTCAACACCAAGTTGGACAGAGCCTTGGGTGGCATGGTTTAGTGGGAGGGGAGTTGGAACTAGATGATCTTAGTCCTTTCCAAACCTAACTATTCTATGATTCTATGTAAATGACTTCAAAAAGCATTTAGACCCAGTAATGAAAGAAATATTCACAGAGAGACAACTGCTAATAGCCCCAAAATTTTGCAGTCAGAGGAGAACACACCTTGGAACTGTGGACAGAGGATACTAACATATGCTTAAATTGCAAGGGCAATTGCCATTTTTTTGAACAGATTTTGTGTAACTGGAGCTGTAGATAGACAAAGTGTTACTATTTCTGCAGTGACACTGGCAAGAACAGGAACTCCTGTCTGGTTTTAACTGCTTCTGAAGCAGACAAGTGGAGGGAAAACTTGTTTGCAGAAGAGAACTCTCTCCTCACACATGAATGTGTGAGAAGAGAACTCTCTCTCGCACATAAGCTCTTCAGGTAATCAAGGGAAATTAATTCAAACTGTTCACTCTGAAACTCAGTTTGCTACTACAGCATTTTCAGTTGCGTGCATCTTCAATACACTCTGCACTCACATACATACACAACAGAATGCTGAAACTCCTGTTCTTATTAATGTGATGCATTTCCAGCCCTTTAGTTCTCACCTTAGGTTTCACACTTTTTTGTATCCTGTTCAGTATAAGACCTGCTATTTCCTGAGAGGAACTGGGCAAATTTAGGCTATCTGACCTTTATGGCTTTCTGCTTTGTCTTCTGAGTTGTTTCTAGATGATAAGTGAACGTAGGGATGTAATGGCCAATGCTTAGCCATTGGGGTAAAATTTTTAGTTCATGCACATGTTGCTGTTGGTTGGAATTTCCAAATGCTGAGATTTGGGGTTTCCTAGTGGGGGATCCGTTATAACAAATGACTATAGTTGAGATCATGAGTTGTTAACTTAATTAGTGTTTCTTCTGGCAGTAACAGTACTGAAGACCGTGGCTGACATCCTGACTTTTAAATTAGTGGAACAATGACTCCATGTAGGCAGAAACCCTATATACTGTTTGTTAAACCTTCCTGGTGTCTGAAAGACTGTTGTAAGAGTTCACTCTTGGTTAAAAAAGAATCTTATCTCTGTTGGTCTCTAGCATAATTGTTATCTATAATGCAATTAAGAATGTTCAAGTGATATCAGATTTCAGCATATAGTGAAGTGACAATTCAGCTTCTGTAATCTGTTTAGGTTTAAATGTTTGAATTCTGCATCTTTTAATTTGTTCTCAATGTGCCCCAGATAACCAATGTATTATAATGTGTGGTTTTGCTGATAACTGATGAAGTAGATTAGCACAAATTTCAGCTACATTCTTCTCAATGAGGATAATCTTTCTGTTTTGATACCAAGGCTTGTTTTTAGTTAGTTAAGGCAATGCAAAATAAATAATCTCAACATACTAATTTATAATATTGCTTACTAGGATTTGGAAAAAATTCCTCACTGTGAGGGTAGTGAGGTCCTGGAACAGGTTGCCTAGAGAAGCTGTGGCTGCCCCATCCCTCGCAGTGCCCAAGGACAGGTTGGATGGGGCTTTGAGCAACCTGGTCTAGTGGAAGGTGTCCCTGCCCATGGCAGGAGGGTTGGAACTGGAGGAGCTTTAAGGTCCCTTCAAACTCAAACCATTCTATGATTCTCTGATTCTATGAAATAAGGAGCTGACTGGAAAATAAGAGAATTAATGATTAAAAAAAAAATCAGATTTTTTTATGTCTACTATTTAAATTAATATCCCCTTGTTACCTGAAAGTTAACTTTTATGTGAAAGCTTTCTATGTGATAAGTATGCCCAACAACTTGAACACAGAAAGAATCTGAAAAATGTTTCCAGGCCTTCCAAGACCTTTAATTTGTCATAAACAGGAGTGACTGATAGTGAGAATAGGGCAAGTGACAGCTTTGAAAAATGATTATTTAAGCATGTATTTTCCCTGAGCAAAAGGTGGATGTTTCTTGATAACTACCTGCAAAGCATGTGTTCATATTCTCAGGCCAGATTAGCAACAAACACGTAGTGCATACAGGCATGTTTGTGTGCAGATGATTGAGAAAAGAGCTGGAGATGAAATGAATGCCATGCTGTGCTGGTGAAAGAAAGTCAAGGGTCTTGTAACCTCAATGAAGCCATTCCACAACGCACCAGCTGAGCATTATCCTAGTTTGAACAGTGCCTTTTTCTTTGGGTTATTTTAATTCTCAGCTGTGAAGAACTTCTGATATTTTTCTTCCTTATTTCTTTTTGCAAAAAATTGCTGAGGATTTTGTGAATTACGTCATTGCTTAAACCTTTGCTTGACCTTTTGTAATCAATGAGAGCACTAGCCAGCATTGTATAGCCTGTGTTGTGCAAACATGCATTGAATACTGTAATTCAGTCGACTCCTGCAGGTCGAGCTTGCAGTGTTTGTTTCAGAAAATGGAGAAACTACCATAGATTCCTCTAATTGAAAAATGAGGGTCTCTCACTTATGTTACATTGTGACCCACCCACTGAGGAAAATTGTCTACAGATTTTACAGATTTCACCCTTTTCTGTTATTCTTAATATACTCTCACAAATTTTTTATTTCAATTACAAGTGATTTTCTTGTTGCTAGATGGTATCTTCTTTTTTTTTTTTTAAAGGGCAGTTTGTCATAAAATGGGGGCTCATGGGTTTTTTTTGCAAACTGTGGGTTGATTCTGAAAAGAGCAGATGCTATTACTGTGTAGCTACTGTCAATTTTATCAACACGAACTTCTCCCTCTGAATAAGATGGGCTTTGTCATTGCTGAGGAAAATACGCATTTTATTTTGCATGGAAAATCTATCCTGATTATTTCTTAAAATGCATACTCTCTGATATAATGATTACAATTGGACTGTACCTACATTCCAGCTACTGTACAGCTTCTCTAAAGATATATTTTTGACACTTAATTGACCCTTATTTACACAAATGAAAAATATGTATTTGATTGAAAATATTTATGATGTAAGTACCTCAGAATTAAAAAACCCAAACCAGCAACCAACAAGCCAAACACAGAATTATGGAAACGTATGTATCAAGCCTGAATTTCAAGAGGTGCAACTATTACCCAAACCAGCAACCAACAAGCCAAACACAGAATTATGGAAATGTATGTATCAAGCCTGAATTTCAAGAGGTGCAACTATTACAGCCATATAACTCACTTCCTGCAATGTATTAACATTATAATTAATCACCTCATAATTGTCTGTTCCCATCATATAACTATACTCGCTATACTATGAATGCTACTGGATAAATGTAATTGGAATGTCAGACTTTATATGGATTTGTGGTGTAATGTGTAACAGAACTCATTAAATTAATAATCGATACAGTAAAAATAGTTAATCAGAAAGAAATCTGCATCAACTAAAAGGGATGCATAAATCTCCCTGCTTGTGTTTGCATAGCTCCATATACCCCCCAAAAAGAAAAGAAAGACTAGAGATAAGTTTTAAAGGTAATTCATTCACCTAGGATGCTGCCTTCTGGTCATGTTGTTTTGTGATGTACATGCCTCAAAGACAAGCATTATGTTAAATGTGATATATGACTTTGACAAACAGAAGATATGCGGTTAAAATTCATAGAAGTAACCCAAAGAATGTTCCTTCTGTGTGTCACATCTCTGAAAACATTCAGTTTGGAGTAACAATTTACATGTAAAGTCAATGTGCTCTTCTATCTAATTTCAGAATTTCTGTGTTGACACCACCAAGAAATTGTGCTTGAATCAAGCTGCTGATGTTTCAGGATTACAAGTTAGTTGTCAAAATGATTTGGTGCATCATGACAATAAGAAGGACATTACTGGAAATGCTACATCAGTGGAAACCAGTGTGATTAAAGGTCAGTTAAGCTTTATTATTTGAGTTATTGATATAACAAAGCTTCTACCCAGCCCTGAAAAGTAATTTACATGCAGAGTTATCTTGTGTGATTTCACTTGGAATATGTGTCTTATTCAAAAGAGATGAAAAGTGAACATTTCTGTTCTTCCTCCATAAATGCCATAAGGCAAATTCATCCAAACTCTCAACAGCAGCATGGTCTTAAACTCTGTTTGACTCTGCAGCGTGAATATTCAGTAATTTTTAGGAACAGACGTGTGGAAAAGATGCACTTTCTTTTTGCTTTAGGATAACGCTTACACATAATCTGTTATTAAAAACTCTTATTCCAACAGGTTTGAAAGACAAGCAAACAATTTACATTAAAGGTGTCAAGATGTCTTCACATTTTTGTATTTTGAAGGAAAAAAAAAAAGAGCAAATTACTTGACTGATAATTGGTTTTAAAGTCACTGTTTGCTTGAATTTCCCAAGCATTTTTGATAGAAGGTTAGTTCCCCTAGTTATCTTTCATGTTTTTCAGAAGGAAATGTGCTAAAGTTGAGAAACTAAATGATAAGAGGACAAATTCAAAAGACTTTGCAGTACATATAGAAAATAAATTTAATTAATCTGTCACTCACAGGTTATATCTGAAATATGAACACATCACATTAATTACAATACTGAAATATTTGGAAGACTAAAGCACAAATGCTCATTCTCACAGCACTTTTTAACTGATAACTGATATCATAACTGAATTTCCCATAAAGTTTCTCCTTATTGTCTTGTCATTTAGTGTGTAAGACTCCTAAAAAGGACTGTCTATTTGAAACTACTCATATTGACAATGCCAAATGCAACATAAACAGCATTTATAATGAATTAGTGTAGCATGTTGAATATTCACTAATCCTTACTGCTGTAGAAGTTAATTGTTTGTGGGCTGGTTTTTGAAAGTTATTTTGGTATCTTGCTGCTTTGAAAGATAATCCCAAATTCGATACTTAGTGGCTTTGAAAAATCTACCTGCAGGCTGTTTTGTCACTGCTTAATGATTTGATTAGATTTGTAGGGGTAAATGGTAGCTTCCATATTGGCAGCTACAGAAGACATTATCTTCTCTTTAAACTTGAGGGAAAAAAATGAATACCAAGATGGGTTAATGTTGTACTCTTCTGTGTCAAAGGAACTACCTGCAAATCACTGGGACTCGGCTTTGACAAGCACTGTCCATGCTACAGGGATCAGTTGAATCACTTGCATTGATTAATCTCTGCAGGGTGAGGGAAGCAGTAGGGGGGTGCACCAGAAGAAAACATGACCAAAGCATCTGTACTGAAGTAGGACAGGGTTAATGTTTATGCTGAGGACTGGCTTATTCACAGATAAAAAATAGCCTTTGTCACGGAAGGTTTCAAAGAAACACTCAGTACCTTTGTTTAGTACATACATACAAAATCAAGAAGCAGCACATCATAACGTTTCTTCTTTTGCAAGGGTAGGAAATTGCTTCTTGTTAAATTGTCTTGGAGTATATCCCTGTACAAACTTTGTCTTAAATTTGAGTGCAGTGTGGGTTTGAGCTAGGCAGATTTAACCTAGATGAAAGAATAGTGATGGATTGTATGCTGACAAAATGAAATCTTTTTCTGTGAGATGTGTGTTAGTATAGCCCAAAATTATTTGACTTAATTCAAAGATAACTGCAGAATTATGCAGGAGATTGGATTAGATGGCATAGCAGTTCTTCCAGGCCAGCCAAAGGATTCCCATGAGTCCACTGTTGCATGCAACAAGCTTGCCCATTCCAAAGAGTATACTCTGCTCTGCTAATTCACAAGATAATGGATTAGAAAATATGTCAAAACTAATAACACAGACACACTCCTGTGGGTTTTGAGTAGGAGGAAATACACTATTCACTGACTAATCTTTAAACTTCTACTGATGAATGTTAAGCCACACTTCAAAGCACCAACCTCTTTCAGATTCCTAATAAGGATGTTGAATCTGTGCTCTCAAAAAAAAACCCCAACAACAAGAGGCAATTGCTATTTCTTATCAAAGGCCACACAGTTCCAAAAAGCAAAGCAACATGTTTTTCTTTCAGCTTTAAAGCCTCTATTGTCTTTCCTTACAGAGTTCATTTTAATAAATATAGGATTTATTATCTTTGTTGCTAAGAAATTGAACCTTTTTCCTCTGTTGCAATTAAACCTGAATTGACCACTAAAGACATTATCTTATTTTCTTATATTTGACTGAGTTTGAATTCATTAGAAATAATAGCAATATCTGCAGGACAATAACTCTCTTTAGAAAACTGCTCTATCAGTTTTTCTATGACCTTGAAATTTATTCTAAGTGGAGTTTCTAAAGCTAATCTTACCTAATCTTCTTGCTCGTGGTTCAGTTTTCTGGAATTGTTACAGTCTGCAATAAAAAAGTGTTTATGTTGACTTTGTTTATTAATGTCAAGACGTTTTGGGGAGTATATTTATACATTCTGACTTCAAGCACTTAATTTAGGAGGCCAGTGGATTGAAGAAAATGAAAAAAGAATGAGCCTTCTGATTGCCATTTAGGATACACATATAATGTCTACTAATTTGGCAGTGCAGATGGTTTAAGAAATTTCTGCCCCTGTGCTGTAGCTTGCTGTCCCATCAGTTAAGGCCACACGTTTGGTTATGGATCTGTGGTCTAAAACAAATATTAAAATTAATTAAACAAAATAGCCCCAAAATCATAGAATTAGGAATTATTAAAAAAAGAAAAAAGGAAAAAAAAAGCTGTTCTTTCATGACATCACAGGGATTTTTTATTAACATTCAGAATTAGGAATTAGGCACATAGTGATAAGAAATATGAATTAGGAATCCTTTACTGTATGCATGTATGACAACTCTATCCAGCTTCCAACTGCATCTCAGTCTTTGGTGAGGGCAAAACTGTTATTAGATACTTTGGCTTCTATGGTCCTGTAACTATCTTTAAAAAAATGCAGTTGGACTCTTTTTCTGGTTTTCTGGGCTGTGAACACAAAACTTACTCTTGGCTGATGCATGTTCTGGGATAAGTTTAAAAAAGGGAAGAAAATGATGTGACAGAGATCACATAATTTCATAGGATAGAGAGTACACTTTACTAAATTATATTTAAACATTTTCAATCAACTTTGCTCTTAACCAAACTGTAACTTGTTCTACAGCAGGGCAAAGAAAGCATAGGGTCTGAATCTTTACATATTTCATTTGTTTCTTAGATATGACTAATTGTAATTGCAGTAATAGGCTGAGGTTCCAGGCAGAAGCTTGGAGAAGTGGTTGCAAAGGAGATGGTAAAGCAGTTACCTGTAGGGTAACTGAAAAGGCCTTCATGTGAGCCATCTTGCCCAGTGTCCAGCAGTGCTGCCTGGCTCTGCTCCACGAGCTCTGTGCAGAGCAGCACCTGGGATCTAAAGGGGTGCATGCCAGTGCCCTCAGCCCTTGACATACCTTCTTGCAGGAAGGTATTGTTGGGCTTGAAATACGCAATTGTTTAAAACTTGTGGGAGCTGTTTCTTATCTGCAAGATCTGTTGATACACTGGGGATTTATTTTACAAAAAGAGGCAGTAGTGCAACAGTGGAAATTAGTGTCTCTAAGAATTCAATAAAACCAGCAAGGCAAAAAGTGACAAGAAAATTAAAATATAAAAGGACAGTGGAAGCGGTCAACAGACGTCTCTTCCAGGAAATTTAAGATTTTTTAAGAAATTAAGTTTAAGATTAAACTCTTCCAAACAATGGGTTGGTAGATTCGCATGAGAGATAAATATTACCCACACATGAATTGTAACCCTATAGTGCATATGAAATACTTTGATGGTAGCACTTTGCAGTTTTTAAAGATGTGTTACATCATCACCTGAAGTAATAGTTGATGAATGCCAGCTGAAGGAACAGTCCATTAGTTTTATAGAGACTGATTCTGCTCTCACTGAATAGTTTTCAGTAGCAATTCATAAGGAATTAGCTCTCATTAGTACTGAGGAGCATTAGAACCAGACCCACAGCAAATAAAATGTTACTGTTCATAAAAACACTTTGGCTTCTGCATATGCCTTTAGTTCTGTACATTTTCACTTCAGTAATGTGCGGAAATAAGGATGTGGTTCTACCAAGTTTAATTCACGTTGCTATTGCACATAATAATTCACAACTATTGTTTTCAAATTAGGGATAAATAAACACTAAATGTTATTATGTGGTTGAGTGTTAGTTCATGCAGCATAAAACCTGAACTGAGATATTTGCCACAGCTATAAAACTGTGTTATGGTCACAGTCAGAGTTGTTTAGGTATGCAGCCTTGTATGTACATGAGTTGGGGTTTCTAGCACTGGTTTCATTCAAGCAGGAGTCCTGATGGGTTGAGTTACTTCTGTTGCCTACATTTTGAAGGAGGGCAGAATTGAGAATTATGACAATTGTGACCTTGAAATCTGTGAAAAAAACGGGGCAGGGGGGGGAATAAATCCTACTCATTCAAGGATACAAGTGAGATAAATGGAAGTGTTTAGTCTGCAGAGCACTACCCTTCCACTATAACAGCAAACATAATTATACAAATTCTTCCAGGAAGAGCAGGATTTATTAAATTTGGTTTAATAAGTATTCAGGTCTGTTGCCCCCTGTTGCTCTTCTCCTGATAATAACCAAAACTCTCCTTATGGCACTCCTATCAAATGAAAAAGAGCAGGGCTGGAGCTATGTGTGTGTTGAGTGGCCAACAAATGTGCACATACTGATTTATCCTGCTGGCTGCTGCCAAATGGAGTGTGTAACAGCTGTGTTCTGCATGCTTTTCTTTCAATAGAGGAACTAATTCAACTCTCGCTTTTGTAACCACATTGAGACTTCTGCCCCTTTTTCAAATCTGACTGAAATTGGCAAAAAAAACTTTTAAAACTACTGAAGAGATTGATGGATGGATAGACAGCACAATGACATAAGCCTTGTTTTCTTAGCAGGCTGAGATGGCATATCTGATTCAGTAGCTCGGTGTTGAGAGCAATAGAAATTTTTTCAATCAGGGAAGGAAATTGCATTGATTTCACTGTTCAGAATCCTCTTGGGATCGTTCAGCTTGTCCCATTCATTGCTTAATGCTTTATTGAAGTGTAAATATATACATTTCAGAAGGCATCCTACACAGGTTTGGGACTAAGGACAGCTTTGATTTAGTACAGCCTGATGACATTAATTTCCCTTCTCCTTGAGCTGTCTTGCTTAGAAGCATATCATTTTGTTTCCATGTGTTTGGAAAAGAATGAAGTCTGGCTATGCCATCCATGAGCAGTCTGTGCTTTGTATCCATATTAGTAAGTCTAAGCACATAAACAGTATTTCCCTTGCTGAATCAAAGAGGTTAGTTTATTCTTTCAGTTTACTTTCATTACTTTCATTAGTTTACTTTTACTTAAATGAAACACAGCCAACTTGCAAATGAACTACAAACCTGAAAATGTCTATTAACAAGATAGTGGCCACATATGTGAATGAGATCTTAATTAAATTTCTCATTATATGTTTGGGATTTTGGTTGGGGGTTTTGTTGTTGTTGTTTGGGTTTGGTTTTGGTTCTTTTTGCATTTGATGGGTAGATCTGTAAATACTTTTCGAAGTTACTCATTCCTAAAAAGTAGCAGGGGTACTTGTAGGTAAATTAGTCTATGAGAAACTCTGTGCTGGTGTGGCGAGTCAGCTACTTGATTAACTTAAGGGTTATTTCTGGCCTTAAAAAAAATCTATAAAGGAAAGGATCGCAATTTCAGAAAGAAATGATTCCTACACAGCTTTTCAGTGAGAGACACCTCAGCTTTGGAGAGTCTCAGGTGGAACACAAGTGGGAGTTGGACACCACTGGGAGTATATGCAGCTATTTTCTTGACAAAGGGGCACACAGTGGTCATAAGAGTAAGCTTGGGAGGATTCTTGTTTGAGAAGCTCAGTCCCATAAAGAAGGACCTGTTTGACAAGCACAGCCTTGCTGGGAGGTTGTCCTGGGTTCAGGACAGGCTGTGAGGCCCTGTGTATATGTGCATGTTGTAGCAAATTAAACAACCAGGAACAGCTTTATCAAAGGCAGTCTTTCACACTGCCATTTCAGGTGAAACCTTTTGCTTTAGAAATACAGCATTCTCTCAGTTCCATATAATGTGAAGCTTCCTGATAAAGCCCAAGGGGGAGCTGCTCCTGGTAAGGGAATTTCTATCCTATTGCTACCTGGTTCTTCCCCACCATAGCATGAACCAAGGGATATGGTGGCTCTGGAGGCGGAATGTGGGGCATTCACTGGCCAATACTTGTGATGTCCTGCTCCATATGACCAGTGGTCCCATGTGGTTTTTGGAGCTACCCCTAGCCTCAAAGAAACAGTAGGATCACCCAGGCAGAAAAGAAGACTCTGGGACCTTTTGGCAGCAAGCTATACCTCACCAGTATGAGCTGTCTATGTGCCAAGATTCAGTGCAGAACTCAACCCAGTGCTGGAGCTGCAGAGTGGTCTCCTGTGAGGGTCTCTGCCTTTGTGGGAAAAGGCAACTGCTTTTGGGAGGGTTTGTCCTCAGTATTGCCTGAGGTTGGTCTAGGTGGATGTAAATAAATATGCTTCAGAACTTTTAATTTTAACCTCAAGCCACTTTCAAGCCTGTATCTTTGTTACGTCACCTTCACATTAAGAAGAAATGGGAGGTTTGTTCTAGGAAATCCCAAAGTATCACAACAGTTTCCTAGCTGCAGAGGCTCATCTCTTCAGGTAATGAAACGTGACAGCAAGGGAGCAAATCTGCAATAGGGATGGTACATGCTGCACATGGCAAGTGGACTACTTTTCTCTTGATACAGTCAGACAATTTTATCTGCCGGCTTTTACACTATCAGTGATTACACTTTTAAACTATTTTAATAAACCTTATAGTTACTTGTGCACAGCTTGTGGAGAGTAGAGAACAGATTATCCTGTTTGTCCAAAGACACTGAAGTACAAGTATTGTGCAAAAACTAAAACAGGAATTCTTCAGGTAAGAGTCTCTCATAAAATGCTCAGCTGGGTTTCATTCTTGATCTGCCAGGTATTCTTCAGGAATTAGGTAAGTCTTTTAAGATATGAAAATAAGAGAAGTGAGGAGAACGTTGCTTTCTTTGCCTTTTGCTTTTGTGGTTATCTGCATGAATTGTACATTTTTTTTTATAGGGCAAGGGCAGAGTCTTCCATTTCTTTACAGTTATTTTTTGCTAACTGTTCAGGTCTAACAAAACAGGCACTTGGCAATTGTGAGGCAGAAGAGGATGAGGAAGAACAGCACAGCTACAATTATGTTGATGAAAACATAATTGAAAACATAAGTAAAGTATTTCAAGACTCCACCATTAGAAATAAGCATGCAGTCTCTGAAGGCAGAAGGTGAGTGTGACCTGTGATCACTTGTGGATACCAACAAGTGTGGGCAGAATGATTTTTCAGGATGGCCAGTAACCTTGACTCCCCAAAGCAAGGGAGGATTTTCCCTGGGAGCTGACACTGTTACCCAGAATATCCTGTAAATAATGCAGAAAGGGCAACTCTGAGCTGCTGCCTGTGACCCCCTGTCACTTCCAGCGATGTCACCTTTGTCAAATCAGTACCTATCATCATTCTGGTGACAGAGGTGCACAGGCAAGATCAGGTTTGCAGATAGGGACAAAAACTTAATTAGACCAAATGTAGTCCTTAAAAAACACACACAAACCCAGAGAAAGGCTTTATATCTGAAAGCCTGTGTAATTTTTCTGATTTGTGCCAGTTTGCTGTAACAAATTATAGTACTATAAATGCAATCCTTTCCCTCTCTTGAGAAGTGGATGCCTTGTTGTGCATGACTAAGGGTTCTCAAAAAGCTTTCAGGATTTATCTGTGTTTTCACTAAAGCCTCGAGGCTTTAACTGCTCTGGCAGTCTGCAGAGAATTAAAGTGCCAGTGAACAGGGTCTTTGCTTCTAAAAAGCTCCAAGAATCATTTCCAGCTAAACAGATTAGACTTTTTTCTGAGATTTGAGTGAAACTGTGTAGTCCCACCTCTTTTCAGTTGTAGCTGAACCTTCTATGAACTTCACTTGATTCAGCTGAATTGTTGAAAACCCAGCAAAACTTAATGTTGTGTTTCAGAGATTTTCAAAATTGCTTTATTATAAAGTGGTGGTTTATTTCAAAATGTACCTTGTATTTATTTTAAAATGGCATGCAAAGTTTCTTTTCTATTTAAGTAATGTACTGAATCTGAAACAAGCTGTTATTTTTTTCTGAAATGCTCAAACCCCTCAGAAACATTACATCCAGGGTAGTGTGTGATATCTCTGTGGCCATCTCTTCCCCTACTCACAGCCACAGAAACTCCAACTTACAGGAAAGACTGAAAAATGAAACAAAGCAGGGAATTTCACATAATGTATTGCTTTCTCAGTCCACATGTCACTGGGATGGGGACTTGCTCTATTGCATAAAGAAGTCAAGAAAGATAGAATGAAACCCTATTTTGATTAAAATAGTCGTTTTGACTATAGGCATTCAAGGAAAAGCACAGTTTCAAGAAGCTATGCCAGCCTAAGGGATCAGCATCTAATTATACTACTTACTGTTGTGGCATCAGCTCCTTTAAGTCTTTATCCACCTGCCCTTTAAACTCCCTATCAATAGAGGCAAGGTTTCACTATATTGGTTTTCTTCTTTAAGGGCTCTATCAAAAAAATGAAAGAAAGTACCTTTGCTGCCTTGAGGCAGATCACTATCTGGTTTGGCTTGTGAAGCAGTCGCATAAATTATCACCCTTGATGCATGACAGAAGTATCCACCCTCTGAAATCATTAGCCAAGGAGCACATAGCTCCTCCAGCCTGCTAGTCTTCCCCTGACCATCAGAAATCCTCCATTTTGGCTTTTATCTAGCACTTTAAATTTCTATCAAGCTACCACGTTGCACTTGTGAGCATTTTGTAAAAATATGTACTTGATGTGGGCATATGAAATTAACCTTTAATGTGGGCAAAACCCATATAAATTATCTAGCCAGGCAAAATGATTGATGGAACTTAAAAAAATCGGGTTTTGAGCATGTATGCTCCACAGCTGGCCAAAGGGACTATTAAAAAATAACCAAATTAGCTCTTTTAGGCTTACTTACAGGCAAACAATGAACAAAAATGTGTTGTGTCTTGCACCTGTGCTAAATGCCTAACATCTGATCATGTTAGTTATACCTCAAGAATTCACCAGTAAACCATTTCCCACCCACGGTCCCTCGCTTCCTCCAGACATCTATGCTATTTATGAATATCCACTCTTAATTATTTGATACATATGATCTATAAAAATTAAAACTGTTGATCCAAATTACTTTTAAATAAAGTCATTAGGGGAAAAGATAGTTTTAATGAAATACAGTAAACTTCAACAGTCAGGTGTACTTTGAGAAAATCAGTATTATTTGTAGTGTTTCACCAGTGCCCCAAAAAAATCTTTACATAATCAGCACCAAAGCAGGCCAGGATAAAGCTAGTAATGGCTAGTCCTCATCCTAGGCAGGAGGGAGAAATAAAGAACAGAGATTGCCTCAGGTCATTGCTATGTTAATTTTGATAGAATAAATGTGCCCAAGGGTCACTGATGTTAACATGACCTCATCACTGCAGAACAACAAGCAATTAAACCAGGGACTTCACTACAGATGCCTGAGCTTGCTATAGCAACAACCACCATTAACGTATTTTAGCCTTTCATTAAAGATTCAAGAGAAAGTAAGAAAAAAAAAAAAACAACCCTCTGAACGCATTTAAATAGTGTGGCTTTCTTTATAACAACTGAAGTTTATTTCCTTTTATCGCCAAGAGTTGTTGAGGAGGGGGGATTTTTTTTTTCTTATGAGGAATGCCCTCAGTTTTGCAGTCTTTTAGAAGGCATTAAAGATGTCAACAATGTTTTTTCTTGGGTGTGCGAAAAATGGGTGAGAGAAGGCTCATTGCAATGAACTGGAATAGCTCTGGTGCTGCTATAATGTCTCAGCACATGTCCCCGCAAACAAAAGTGAGATGGAGGCATGCAGCAGAAGCAACAGCAAGACTGGAGAAGGCAGCTTCTGCCTCCAGAGCTCATAGCTCCTTGTAACCTCATGGATGAAAAAAAGGCAGAAACAATATGGTACAGCCACCTGGAGAGCTGAAAACGAGTACTGGTGTCAGGCTGTTTCAGGGCATTGCTTTCTGGACTTGAACTTCACACAAATACTGGAAAAGGGGAAGTCTCACTTTACTAAGCCTGGATAGTTTATTAAAGAGGAGAAAAAAGAGTAGAAAAGAGAGAGAAATTCAGAAGGGAATGAAAAACCTTTGCAGCTGTGTTTCATCTTGTCATGAACTCAATAGTTGAGCTGGTTTTGTTTGGACAAAGCAGTTTTCTCTATTTTCAATGTGTACCATTTTTTTTTTAAGTAATTGAATGAAACAGATTGAGGTGTGACCATTTTATTTTTATTTTAATCTTGGTTGTGTTAGATGTAGGTTCCTGCATAACTGAAAGCTAGAGAGAGCTTTGATAACAAATGAAAACCAACCTTTCTAACACCACCTCAGCTTCATTAGTCCTTTTGTACTGTTTTTCCAAGACATTTCTCTGGAGCTTTCATACCACTGACCCTTTCAGCTGGCTATTTCTTTCATAGCTCTGCTTGTCTCTGACTGAAAGGCTGAGGCAAACTTTGTAGCCTTTGAGATATTGGAAACCCAAATCCACGACTGGAGTTGTATGTTCTCAGCACTTTTGAAAGTCCCCCTCCTCTTAAGTAGTTTTCAATGCAGATTTGGAGCATCACCTACTTTGCTAATTTTCATTGTTAGGTAATTTTTCTACTGCTTGGTGTCTGCACTTTACAAAGTGCAAACTGAAGCTTTTTTCGCAGAGTGCAATCAATGGTGACTACAGAGGGAAGGAGGAGCCAAAAGGGAGCAAATAAATAGTGTGCTCCTCTGGGAGCTGCAATTCAATTCTCAGCTTTGACATAGGCACGACTTCAAGCAGCCTGTCTCAAAGCAGTTATAGGTTCAGAGACCCTAAGGGCAGGGAAGACTACCAGGTAACCATAATTACCTAGATGTTCCTCCTAGGTGCACAGGTCTTGCCGTTCCCCTAGAGGTCAGGTTAAAACATCATGGGCATAGTGACACTGGAGAAACACCACAAAAACTTTTTGCTGGAGTTACAGCTTGCACTGACTCAATGTGCTCTTTCACCCTGTATAGGTCAAATATTTCCCTAAACTGCATAAGCTGTACTAGTAAAAGAGAAATTTACTGGTATGAATTTCACACGCTTAGACAAAGTTTCTGGCAAAGCTGTGATGAAGTCGTACATTAGCTTTATTTTTGCTGTAGTCTTGGGGATGCTGGTATAATTGTACTGACAAAACATTTTACAGCACAGACAACCCCTAACTAGCTGCCAGTTGACTCAAGAGCTTGTTCACCTGCATTCTCTGTGTGATTTTTAAATTGAAATGTAAAAAATTCCTGTTTCACCCTGTCATTTTGTTTTGTTTTCAGAGACATCTGAAGTAAAATAATTCTGAAATTAACTGGAAACAAATAGGAAGCTGTGTCCTTCACACATTAAGATCGTCCTCAACTGTAAGAAAAAGCTGCTCATGAAAGTGTCCTTCTTGTCTCATGAAGAGCATACAAGGCTGTAATTTAACTATAATATCCCCTGAGAAACTAAACTGCCTACTTGTCCTAAATAAGAAGTCAAACCAGATAATGTCTTGTGACCTTTTGAAGGGACAAAGTTCCTCTGTACATATTTATTCATGAATTCAGATAATGATGCCAAGTCCAATCTTTCGTTCTTATTGTACCTGAAATTCCAGTGGATTTTCTGAACAACCGCAGGGCATATGCAAAATGAACACCCCTTACTGAAACAGCTACTTGCTTGTTTCCTTTGTTTTTTGGAGAAGGGAACAGTAGAAAGGGGAATGAAGGTTGTCTAAGGTGAATGTCTATTTCTTTGGCAAGTCTCATATGCTTCAGTTTAAGGCTCAGAATTGGAAACAGACAAATTCTGCCACTCTTTCAGATAATGAGCAATGCTTTACTGCACAGGTAGTACTGTTACCCAACAAGTAATTCACTCTGTAAAGCAAAGCCACTCCTACCGGGGGGAAGTGTTTTACTCAGAAGGGCTACAAATGCCATCTCCATAAACCCTTGCACAGCTTAAATTATCTAGAATCACACTAGATCCGTTTGTTTTGCTGGTATGTACAGTAATTTGCTGAAAATGCAGCTAGGAAGGAAGGACAGAATCTGGAGCTGAAAGAGTAGTATTTGTGCTAATATTAGAGCTGCTGTATTCCTATCTGGGGTCACTATGTGCAGCCTCATGAGCTGCACAGGTAGAGTATGCTCAACATCTTTGTATGGCACACGACTTAGGCCTCATATTCTGGCAGAGCCAGTCTGATACCCATCATTTGCAGCATATAAAAACAAGATCTGGGCAGCACATGCATAGTGAGTGCTGTGTTTCTAGAATTGTTAGATCTAGGGCAAGTACATATCCCTCTGGCAATACTTTGACTCAGAGGAAACTATTGAGAACAGATGTGTAAATACACAGCTGATGTGCCAAAAGTTTCCAGACTCAACAGCAGCTTGATCAGACTAGCATACCCAGAAACCTCAGACAGAGGAGGGAAAGTATTTAGAAAGCCTAGACACACCACATTTTTAGTCCTACTGAGGAGTTAAAAAGCAAATGCTCACAAAAATGCCTTAAAATACTTTAAAGTCATTTCAAGCAGACAGTACAGTATCTTCAGATTTGCCTATTAAAATTCTACTGAATAATTTTCACTAATTAATTTAGAATTTCTCAATATTGTCTCAAATTAATTTATTCAAGATAAATGTTCATCCTCATTAAAATCAGTTACAAGTTAAGTATTATAAATATCACACGGAGTGCTTTGATTCCATGCATATGTAGCATACAGTGTTTTGCATATCAGTAGTTAATATGGAGGCTTGCAGGTGTGTACAAAACTTGTAGCTGACACATCACTTGTGGCTATTTGAAATGCATTTGAGCTTTTTTCACTAAAATCTGTATTTCTCTTTATAGCAGCTGAAAACAGCCCTGTTTGTTAAGCCAGCAAATGCAGTCTGGTATTTGAATAAAACAAATTTGTTGTATATTTTACTGACTTTTTTGTCTACTGAATGTTATGTTGTACTTTGCTGGATGGCTGAAAAATATGATAGGTTCCTACCACAATTTTCCTTCACTAAAGTGCCAGAAGCCTGACTTCTGCAGCTAGAAAGGAGAGGAAAGCCTTCTGGGCTGCACTGGCAGAACAGTGCCATTGGCTTGAGGGATATGACTCCTTCCCTCTGCTCAGTACTGAAAAGGCCATGTCTGCACTACTGTACCCAGTTCTGGGACCCCCAGTACAAATGTGGACATACTGGAGTGAGTCCAACAAAGGACAGTGAGAACTCAAAGCATCTGAAATGCAAGGGGATTCTGAGAGAGCCTAGAAACAACAAGGTGCTCATTAGTTAATCTAGGTGTTAGGATGGGTGTGAATAGTATGGGATACAGTTAGTTTCCAACAGTTACTTTCCCAACAGATCTTAAGATTCTTTCAGACATTCTATCAAAGTCTATGGGATCCAGTCTGTGAACAAAACCAAGATTTATAATATGTTTTTGTAATTTCTTCCCTTTAAAATGCTTCAGAAAGGCAATCTCTCTTCTTTGCTGTTGTGGTTTAAGTCCAACTATGCAGCCACTTGCTCAGTCCTCTGCCCCGTGCAGTGGGATGGAGAGGAGAATCAGAAGAAAGGTAAAAGTCCATGAGCTAAGAACAATTTAATAATTGAAATAAAAGTAGAATGTAATAATTCAATATCAACAACAATAATAATAGGAAATAGAATGAGAGGAAGGAATAAACCCTTCCCCCCAAAAAACCTCACGAGATGCACAATACAATTGCTCACCACCTGCTGACCGATGCCCAGCCTGACCTGAGCAGTGATCCAATCCCTTTTAGGTAAATCCCCTGTTTATATACTTGGCACGAAACGCTCTAGTTTGGAATACCCCTATGGCTGGTTTGGACCAGGTGTCCTGCTTCTGCTTCCTCCTGGCTTCTCTTCTCTCTCTGCCCCTCCTCACTGGCAGAGCATGAGAGATTGAAAAGTCTTTGACCAGGGTAAGTGCTACTTAGCAACAACCAAAACACTGGTGCGTTACCAGCATTGTTCTCAGACTAAAGCCAAAACACAGGACTGCACCAGCTGATAGGAAGAAAATGAACTCTATCCCAGCTGAATGGATAGAGTAGATCCTGTCACATAAGAAGTCATGTGCAACAATCCTGTTGTCATGTGCAACAGTCGTGTCTTGTACATTCAGCCTCCTTGAGTTCAATTAGTATAATTCATCTGCGTAAAGGTGGCCGATTTTATGAACCTTGTAAATATATTAGTAGCAGAGGTGTCTCTGATATCTTTTCCTTAGGCATGTGTGCCAACATCCTATCCTGTCATGGAAATGAGAACTAGCCTGGCCGTTAAGTTTACATGGCACAGAGAAGCAGTAGCATTTGCATTAGGTTCTTGGCATGAAAGAGAGATCATGGTGCTGTGCTGTGAGGAAAGAACATCCAGTCTTGCTGCAGAAAGCAGAGGGGAGGAAGGAGGCACGAAGTAACATCCTAGTAAAAGGTTGATGGTTAAGACTTACTAAGTATTGTGATTCTCTGATGCCATACAGATGACCAAAATGATTTTGTACTGTTTGCTAATACATGTTTGACAAAGCTATAATGTCATCACAATCCTTGAGGAATCTGGTTATCATGCCCAGACATTAAGGCTCAAGAAGACTGAATTCGAGAGGGGAAAGCCATTTTCAGCTAAACACAGACCACGAATGCTATGCCTGAAGAGACTACAAGTGTATTTAAATAATGAGATATTTGCTTTGCAAAAGATTGGCATAAGCTTTTGCACAGGCTTGTTAGCTTAAAGGCTTATCTCTTTTAATGCTAAGAAGTATTTCCACTGTGTTCTCACTGAAGGCCTGCTCAGGAGCAGCTGCTTCCGCAGCACTCCATGTGTGCCTAAGCCCTTAGTGAGGTGGCATTTTCTGTTTGGATGATCAACATGCATATTTTTTATATATCTAGCTTTTGTGCCTGGGAAGCTAAGAAGAATCTTCTTCCTGCATTCTTCTTTAAATGCCAAAAGCTCTTTTGTTTAAATACATGTCAAACAAATGCTTATCTATCACACTCTGCCCAATAAGAGGCCACTATTTATTCTTGCTATCTCTTCACCTAATGCATATGCCACTATTCCCACCTCTCCTAAGACTGTACAGGTCTTTTCCTAACTTTTTTCACTTTGATGTGCCTGTGCCATGTTAACTTTCAACAACTTGACACCACATGGGAACTGATAGTCTCCAAAGAGAAACCATTTTCTTGCCTCTACATTATGTATTAGTGACAGGTGGGTTTATTGTTTCCTGTTTTGGGGTTGTTTTTTCCTATTGTTATTTTCTTTCCTCCTCATTTTGATGCACCTGTGTGCTGGGAGTATTCTTGTGCTTTGCAGTACTACACGTCTTTAATGAGCTGTTTCTGTCTCGTCTTGGTTTTTTGTATTTTCTAGGACAGCCATTTACAGCTGTCTCTGGAACTGCTAAACTGCGCTGCTGTAAGTGCAGACTGCCAGCTGCTGGAGGGATTTGACTGCCTTTGCCTTGCTGCTGCTGCTCTTGCCCCAGTCGGCCTTCTGTTGATATTTTTCTCTCTGCTGCTTTTTTTCTGATACCCACGTTTCCTTCATAGGATTCATCTATTCTGTTTCAGTATACCTGGGTTTGTTCTACTTGTAATAATCCACCACCTCTGTTTTGTCTAAACTTCTATACATGCCTCAGCCTCCAAAGTGCAATTGCTGGCTGATTTCTAAAGCCTTTACCTGGTTGGCATGCTAGGTTAGGACAAAGTGTCTCAAATACACAAGTGTTCTGTGTTTCAATAAGAAAGATAGCTTTTTTCAAAAGACTGAAGTATTGCCTAATGTCATCATAAATTCAGGTAAAGAAATATTTGCTTTTTAAGAATGCGTTTTACAAATATCCCTTTGAGTGCAGCAGCTTATAAATTGTTTTTTTTTCCTATTTGTATTGATGGCTCTTTTTGTTTTCTCAAAATGCACCTTAGGTGAAGTTAGTCACAGAAAAGCTAACAATTTTTTTCCAAACTTTTCTGGAACACAACTAACTTAATATTTTAACAGCTGGCAGCTGTGGTAATTACTTTTACATTATACCTAAAGTCTGTTGGAATCTAATTACTCTGATCTATGAACCAGGTAATTAAGGTAAAAACTCCCACATTTTCTTAGACCTCATTAATGTGTTTCCTTTGAAAATTGTTAGCTAATGATGGCACATTAAGAGTTTATCCATAAAATGGCAGTGAATAATTAAAACGTTTGTCCTGGGACCTTAAAGGACAGAGCAGTGTTTAACTGCTCAATGTGTTGGCAATTATTTCTTAATTTCCAGTGCGAGTATGGTGCAAGTTTGGGGAGAAAGGATCAATCAAACTGTGAAAGTGGCAGGCAAGGACACAATTGATTTTCTTTTATTTCAGTTACTTGGTATCTGGCTAATACTTCAGAAAGTGTGGAGACACCTGGGGAGCTGGTGTTTCTCCTGCTATCTGGGCTCTGAAGGGCAGCCTCAGAAGGTGCCTTCCAGAGGGGCCCTGCTGGAAGGGCCCTTGCTTGGCTGCTACTGGAACTGTGAGAGCATCTCTCAGACACTCTGGCACTGGGGGAAAAGTCCACCCCTGAAGTCCGTGGAAAACTTCTGAGTGCTGTACATGTGTCAGAAAGGCTATTACTACAGTGGCTACAAAGGAAATGCGATATGTGAGTGCAACAGAACTTTGTGCTCCAGCAGAAGAGTGAGTGGCACATGCCTTTCTCCTTCTGAGCAAGAGGCGTGAGACAGTTACCAACCGAGATGCTAGGCGCGAACAAAAATGTGGGGCAGGCCTAAAATGGTGGAAAAGCAATGCTGCTTGAGACAAGGGGAGCACAAAATCACAAAATGGAATATATAAACCTTTAGAATTAGTTTTAAGTAATGTTAAGTTTGATGGCTTTGCAACAGTGGCAATGGAAAATTACTGAGGTGCATGATACATAGAAAAAAATAGAGTACAGCTAGAGAACATAATAAGAATTCTTGTATAAGATAAATCATTATAGTTGACATAGCTTTAAGAAAAACAGTGTAGAAGAACAGGACACAGGGATAAGGAGTAACTGGGAACGGCAGGTGTCCAGGATGGGTTACAGTTAAACTAACTGGTAACTAGGAGGATAGGAGAATTATTATGTCTCTTGTGCTAATGAACCAATTATAAACTGGTATGAGCATCTACTGTTTCAAAGGCAGCCAGAAGTGATGAAGATTGTTGGAAGAAGTAAACGACCCTCAGAGACCATCACCACATTTTTGTACGCATGCGGGGAACCTTCTGAAAAATCATGTAATCCATACGTAGCCTCATGAATATGTATGTATGCCCAGTGGCTATCTAAGGACAGCTTGTGACATTGATAGATCAATGTTTTCTTGAAGTAAATGAAATGAATTAAATACCAGAATCATGTAAGAGCTGACAGAGAATAAGCCCATTTACTTCAGGACTGGCTCCACAGCACCACACAAGGCACGCACTAGTTGCAAAGCAGCATACTGATGGAATCTGTCTTTACTACAGTATTTAATATGAAAAGACTGAAAGCTTCAAATTTGATTGCTGCTGGTCTGCAAAATAATAACTTTGGTGGAAAACAGTCGAGGCACTGATTTTGGATTAGAACACGTTAGGAGGAGCTATCCCCCGTGTCTCCCGGCGCCGCAATAAAGAATACCTGCTTGTCAGCTTGAAAACTTTGTTGGCAAGTTTGTTCCTGGAGTTTTCTCCGAATCATGTTTTCCCTTGTTTTGACTTACAAATCTAAGGCTTGTGTTATTTTTAACTATGCTGCAGTGTAGGCTGTAGCCTAATAGGATGTAGCAGGCAGTGGCCATCCCCAGCTGTGCACCAATGAAAGAGAGCTCCAAACATGCCTGCTCTCTAGGGGAAGCTTTCACAAGGATAGAGGATCCAAGTCAGCAGATTTCCTAAAAAACCTTCAACCTCTGCCTGCCTGCAGGACCCCTGTCCCACTTCCCAACAATCTCTGAATGCCAGGTTATTCTTATTAATTCCCAGCGCAGAAACTTGGGTCTGAGTGTGCCAGGTGCTGGGAGCGCAAACAGTACATCTCTTCCTCAGTAAACAAATCTAATGTATGACACACTGCAACAAGAAGGGCTAGACATGGGGGAATGAAAAAGCAATTTGTGGCTATACAGACTACACAACCACATAAATAAATAAACAAATAAATTGATAGATCAATGTTTTCTTGAAGTAAATGAAATGAATTAAATACCAGAATCATGTAAGAGCTGACAGAGAATAAGCCCATTTACTTCAGGACTGGCTCCACAGCACCACACAAGGCACGCACTAGTTGCAAAGCAGCATACTGAGGGAATCTGTCTATACTACAGTATTTAATATGAAAAGTCTGAAAGCTTCAAATTTGATTGCTGCTGGTCTGCAAAATAATAACTTTGGTGGAAAACAGTCGAGGCACTGATTTTGGATTAGAACTTCAAAAAAAAGTTTCTGATGATCACCTGTTGGACCATCAAAGACTTGAGTAATTACATAACTGGTGGGATTCCTGTATACAGAGAAAAACCCAGTCTGAAACAGAATATAATTTGCCTTTATTTACTTTTGTATCTAATAATGATACATTATTTATAAAGTTGGGAAAAGCAATAAAGTAAGATTTTCTGTGAGGCCTTTTATTTATAAAGAATTGCATTAAGCAAATGAGCTAATTAGGAAAATTAAGGATAAAAATATTGATTCAATATGAGAGATGCACACATGGCTACTCAGGAAATCCTGCTGTAAGAAATTAGCAAATCTGGATTACCAGGCACATATCTGCTAAAAGATTTAATCACTCAATGTTGGAACTGCTTTTTCTCAAGAAACTGGGTGCTGTCAAATCAGTTCTTTTCAAATCATTGTGCATTCCCAGGAGGTCAAACTTCTGGCCTGCAGCCATGTCTGCAATCAGCTTTTGGCCCATTTTTCTTCCTTCTTCAGTAGACATAGCCTTTCGCCAGAGACTCAGCAGCAATCCTCCTTGAAAAGAAACAGGAGAAAACATTGTCAAATTAACATGGAGCACCCGCAGCTCACATACACAAGGGATGAAGCCCAGGAGAGTGGTGGATGTGGGTATTTGTCCAGCAGCAAACACCCATCACTCTCCTGTGGATAGTGAAATGTAGACAAAGACAGGAGTGTGCCAATGGGGTAATAATTGCCCACAAATGTGTAGGGAGACACAGGCCATTTATTCAGCTCAGGATCCTTTGTACTGACAAACAACTGGGCTTGTTCTCTTGTCAGCAGTCTTCCAAGTCAAAATGGTTGAATATGCACTTTAAGGTCTTGGTCTGCAAATGTGCATAGCTTCAAAGCTTATGAAGCAGTAGCCTGGTAGTCATAGTCAAGCACATCTTTGTTTTTATTCTAAAACAACCAAGAATTTGCACTTTATGCCAGCTAAGCCCTCAAGCTAAAGAAACAAATGATCCTTATACTTTCATACAGGCAATAAGCAGTGACTGCCTAGGAAATATGCCTAACCAGTCCAGCATTAGCACCAGTTTGTCTGCTTCGCAGTCTTCTCAGTGCTGATCTTTATGGGGGATAAAAGACCCACAGAGGAAATCTGACAGTAAAAAAAAAGAAAAAAAAATGTTTATTAGAAAACCAAGAGGGCTTTATTCTTCTGCAAAACATGCTTTAGAAGGAAACTGACAGCAGTGGAGATCTGAATTTGCACAGTATTGCACTAGGGAGATGAGGAGTTAAGAGGAGAAGACAGCAAACAGTCCTCTTTCCTAGGAGGACTGCAGGAGGACTGCGGGAAAGGTGAGGACTGCAGTAAAGGTCTTGAATAGCAAGGCACCTGCTGTTCTGCTTTCACACACCAGTGACAGGAAAAGCATAAAAATTAAAGCTTTTTGCTGTCCATGGGTCAGGAAACTTTAAACACAGTGAAGCCCTATCTCAGTACAGGTCCTAGCTGGACTGGCAGAGGCAGCGAAAGGAAAATAGAGGACACTCAAACTCTGAATTAAGAAATCAAATCTCACACTGGGTTGGAAAGGGTCCTGTCCTAAGAGGTACTGAGAGCCTCTGCTGCGAAAGGTGGGAGGGTGGCACTCTCTGATGCGAGGGTGCTTTTTTGTAACACTGAATACCTTCATTATGTGGCTCTTCAGCTGCAGTTAGTGAGAGAATTTTCACTGAAATGTATGGGCAGAAGAGGATCACAAAAAAAAAAACCAACACCATAGCTCTGGAAATTAATCAACTAATTTCTCAGTGTATTTTTTAAAGATTCAAAATAACTTTCCTCCACAAACGACAAACAGAAACATGCAACGGAGCAATACATATGAATGAACTGAAACCTGAGAAGGATGCAGTTCTGTGTCTCACCGCTGGATGGTGGTGCACAATTTATTTTGCAGTGAAGCAGGCCTTGTCTAAAGGTGCAGTTTTGATGGGACAATTACATTCTCTGTTAAACTAAACACTGAGACAAAACCAAAAGACAAAACAAGAACATTTGTGGGCACACAAACTGTTGTTCCTGATCTTTTGTCCACTTTTTTTTTTTAGTGACCCCAACTGATTTAATAAGTTCATTTACAGCTTTAATGGTTTCAGATTTAGCTGGTGAAACACAAACTAGTATTTGTGGTTTAAAGTTCCTGTAAAAACTGGAGAAAAAAACTAAGATCATCTGTTCCAACAAATGATGCATTTATCTCGTGTGAAATACTCACCGCATACTGTCAGTGTTGCATTTGCTTTCTGGTGCATTGTTTACATATGGTTCTATTTTTATCTGCACTGATTTACTGTCAGTCTCTATGAAGTGCTTATACTATTTTATATAAAAAAAAATCTGTGTTTGTATGGAGAAAGGTATAGAAAGAGAGAACAAGTTATTAGATATCTGTGGAGTACAAACATCTGTAGGTTGGGTTCATACCTGTTATTTTATTTGTTTTGTAAAGAGCGCTCAGTGAAAGCAGGACTCTATTTTGCTGTGGACTGAAGTCACTAATGAATGGGACAACATCCCCTACAACAAGCATCCTCTGGGGCAGGAAAACCTGGAAGTTGTTTGTGGTCAATAAATCTGTAGAGAAGTATGTGGCTGCAATGAAATCTACAGCATTAGCCCAGTCTTCACCAAAATTTGCTTCTGGATCAGAGAGGTATTTTAAGCTGAAAAAGATCAAAATAAAAATGTAACAGATAATTGACATGCCCTGTAGAACACCTAATTTATCCTGGCATCACTGCCTCTGCCCAAATTAAATACAGCTCCTGACTTGGGCCCTATCTCCCAGAGAAGAATCATCATCTCATTTTAAGCCCACAGCCTGCCCATCCATCACAGCCTTAGCAGCCGTCTCTCGCTGATTCTTTCATGCTCCAAGAGAGCAGAAGGGAGAGCAGAGCCTAAAGAGCAGAGGCCTAAAGCAAGAAAACTCATGTGGGCTTTGTTGGGACACTATCCTTCTAAAGAGGTATGCAGGTAGGAAGATCCCCATTGGCCACCCCTCTCATCCCCATACCTGTCGCGGAACTTGGGCTGTGCATAAGCAATGGAGGCAACATGTGCCCTCCACATGAGAGAGAGGGCATCATCCAGTTTGAAGGAGGAGAAGGTTGCAGGGCTCTTGGCTTTGTGTTCTGTAGATAACAGATACTGCAGAGACAAAAAAAGGCAGAGAAACATAGGGGTGGTTTAAACCCAATTAATGTTTTAGACTTACACACATGCCTCATGTAATAGTAAGTTTGCAAGCTAAGGGAAATTACTTTTGAGTAGTTAGATTGTGCTGGTTTGTAAATGACTACAATGTCTGACATAGGGACAGAAAGGTGATTAATATAGATGAAGATGGAGTCAATGGGAGTTGCTATTCTTTGACTTCAACAGAGTGAGGGTTTTATCCAGATAATTTAGGTACTTTGTCCCAGTAATTCAGTGTACTTTTGTATCTGAGTGCCATGGAAATTTCCGTGCTGAAGTACTGGATTCCTTGAAAACTTGTTTATGTTCTTTTGGCCACAACTTTCTGAAGGTTTTCAGAAAATAAGAAAATGCTCCTTGATGATTACCATTATGGCTACTTGAGGAGTAGGTCTTTTATAACAACTTCCGTAACACACTGCTTAGGAAAATTAATCTTAAGAAAAAGCAAATCTTACTCCTAGAAATTCTACATTCACTCACAGTTGCCAAGAAGGACTTAAGGTTTAAATGTTATGATCATTATTAACTATTTGACTATTAACAAAAATGCCAAATATAGAAGTCTATCTGTAAAAATAGTTATTGAATCAATGAAGTAAGAAATATTGTCATCTTTGGGATTTGAGAATAGCTGAATGAGGAGGAAAGAGAATATCTACTTGTATAAATGTGTCCTTCTGAATAAAGTTTCAGCATTTTCATGGTTTTCTTAGATATTCAAAAGAATAAATGAACCCTATAAAACCAATGCAAGACCATTTCTCAAGGGTAATGTTCTATCTTGCATGCTTATTTTGCATTGCTAATATAAGCACTATAAGCAGAATACAGATATAGCTGTTAACAAAACATTCTCTTGGGACAGAGTCCAAAGTACAGAATTATCTTAGAGAAAGAAAGGAAAAAACCCAGAACCTGTAAAAAGACTGGCCTTCTTATGTCTGACTCAATTTATCTTTTCGTTTTGTTACTTTTATAGCAAGCTGTTACTGAAAGCAAACTAAGCTCTTTGAATCTTACAAATAACAGTAATAGTTTTTAAAGGTAATATTCTGGTATAATTTCCCAGAAAATATGAAAAAGCCCACCCCAAAACACCAAAGTAAAATTGCTTACTTCAAAATAGGCCTTCCAGGCATTCATAAGATTGGGAATGCGAGACTGGCAGTCAGCAACACTATAACAGAAATCAGATCTTCGCTCCTCTGGCGGCAATATTTCAATCTCATATTGCAGCTGCCCAAAAAGTCCAGCTTCCACTGCTCCCAGAAAGGGTATGACAGCCAGGTAGTAATTCATACCTTAGAAAGAACAGGATGTTAACCTCATGCAAATTAAAAATTCCTGCATAGAAAAAAGAACATTCTCCCATATTAAATGCAGCGGTTTCGAATTGCCAGTGATACAGCTGTGTTCAGCAGTAGGACACATGTACTGACATTCACTAATGATGATGTCTGTATTGATTTAGATACTTTTTGTAACGTTCATTTATATATTGCCCTTTAATAGCCTTGCATGAGCTTCTTGTTCGCTATTTTCATGAGAAATGTTGAAACCTTGATTTCACCTCAGAAAGTACTTACATTCCTTTAAGTGGGCTTGCATATATCACACATTTGTGCCTGCTTGGGTAACTGAGAGGGCAGGCAGAAAACAATGAGGAGAGGACTATATTGAATATTATACCCGGCAAAAAGGACTGACGTTCTCAAGCAGGGAGTGTCTCATACACCTAGGGATATATTAAATGTGAGTTTCTGGTTTAAGCTAATTCCTGGATTCATATGAATTCTCAAGCCAGAGAGGGCTGCCCCGAAGGCCAGCTGAAACCACTTACATCGTCAAAACAGTGAGAGAGGTTTCTGTGCAGTCTGAAAGACTTTTTGTGTGCTCCTACTGCAGGAGGGTAAATCAAGGTTGAGTTTATATGTTTTCTAAAGGCAGCAAAATTAGTATCAAATAAACGTGCAGAGTTTAGAAGTAAGTCAACAGCAGAAATGCAAACACGAAGAAAGTAAAGGTAATGGTTTCTATTTCAGGAAGGCCCCCTGCTTGCACAGGGCTATGTAATGACCCTCGTTACTTGTCACTGTGTGGGATGCCTTCCCATGGAGCACCTACTGTTAGCTACCCACAGAGATGGAAAACTGAAGTTGGAGTGAGTATCACAGTCAGCTTTGGTTTTATTTAGAATTTACATATTTAATTTACTCTGTGCTTACAGCTTTGTTTACTTGAAGATATATACATTTAATTTCTAGCTCAAAGGCAGAAGCTTCATTCTAAGGGCCTCTACAACAAAGCACCTGTGTGTCAGGGAAGGGGCAAAGCCGTTTGCTGAAGCCTGCCAGCAGGTCTGGTGGAAAGGGTGACTTGCAACAGGACAGCAGGGGAGCTGAGGGAGTGAGGGACAGAGTGATGGAGAGAAAATGTACTACAGGAAAAAAACGTGTAGCTTTCCCTTCCCTAGGAAGGAAAGGGATATTTAAACTGGAGGGCTTGCAAGGCATCTTACATCCTTAAAAACAAAAAATACCAAACAGAAGTTTTCCATTGTTTTATTTCCTTTGGATATAAGCAGTGATTGTAATCCATACATTGGTCTTGTCTTTCTTCCCCCTACCTTATCTGTCAGTTCAATTTCTTTTAGAATAGAAGATAAACTTTCTAAAAGAGTTAAGTTCCAGTTTCAGAAAAAAAGAGTCCCTGAAAATATTGACTTTGACTCACATCAGAGAAAAAAGGAATTTTGCTCTTTTTTGTTTTTTTAAGAATGTATTTGTTCATCTTTTGAAAAATAGAAATAAAAACATTGTTTGGGAGATTTTATTTGGCCTGGCTGGGATATGTTCTTCAATTTTTGTAGGAAAATTAATTAGATTTCATTAATCATATGAGAAAATGTAACAGTTGTTTATGTTTTTGCATAGGCTCAGAAAAGAAATCCCTTATAAGATGAACTCTGTGGAAATCTAATTATCTATTAGTTTGAGGAATCTGTTTCCATATAGACTTGGATCTAAAAGTACCAGAGGGAAACATGCGACACATGTTCTTGCACTTGAGACAGAGAACATTGTAGTATCAGTGCTTTTTTTACTGATGCTACAAATGTTATTCACTGGGCTGCCCTGTGCAATAATAAATGGACATCCTTGAGCTGCATGTGGCATTCCAGATTCCTTCCTTTCCTCTTTGGCAAAACTCTTAGGTAGAAGTGGACATAACTGGGTGTTGTTTTTTTTTCTTTTTATGTAAAAACCTGGTTATAGTATCTTGTCTCACACACTATTGTTTCTCCCATGATCCTGACAGTGGACCTACCCTTATGTCCCAGGAGGATAAGATGTTCTGCCACATCTACCAGGAGTGACGCCAACAGCAAATAGCTGAGTTAGCTCACAGCTGGTCCTTCAGTAGAGTTTGTCACTTTGCCTTTTCTCTGCACTGCCTAGTGCAAAGGTAGTTCCAATTTTGATACCACCATCACTGAGATGGCACTGCTTCCTCCAGTGCAAATTTGCTTGGGTGTAATGGTTAGACACATTCTTCCATTACACCAGTGTTATACATTTTTACAAATGAAATTCATGTTTTTGTCAGGTTAAAAGAAACCATGCATTAACTTGATCCCTCCAGTTCAACAGGGATCAAGTTAATCAAACTTGCATCAAACATGCAAGACATATGAAAGGCTTGAATTATCAAAAGTATCCAGGTTTTTTTCTGATGTTTCTGTTGCGGGGAAGACTGAATTATCAGGATGTGTGTTTTCAGAGGTATTGAGGAAAACACTGAAAATGTCTAGGGCATTGTCACTGGAAACTCAGATTTTTATACTTCTTTCTCTCTGTCACTGTGTTCAGTTTGTTTCTACTTACTGGAATAAAAAAAAAAAATAACAGAATTTTAACCTTTTAGAACTCCAAAGCCAATATTAAAGTAAATAGAAATTGTCTTATAGCTTGTGTACACCAGATCAAAGTATTAACTAAGTTTTAGCTGAATCCTTGAAAGGCTGTTGGATAAATGTCAGTGTAATGAACATAATGAAGTTATTTGGATATCATGGTCATAAATTCTCCCTTTATTTCATTCTCTGTAGCCTCCTGACCACAGTGAAGTTGTGAAAGTGTAACTGAAGACAGAAAAGTCCTGTTAGATTTGTATTACTGAAGGTGATGCAAGAATCACAAAGATTCCTGCTTGACATTTTCACACTAAGTTTTAATTGGAAGTATTAACATCTAAACTGAATAAATCTGTTCCAAAGAAATTTAAAACTCTAATTTCTACAAATGTCTACAAATACAGATACCCATTGTGATGTTTCTCACACATTTTTACATGCATTTTTGCAGTGTAATTCTTTTTAAAGCTGCAAATTCACAATTTTTTCCTTCCTCAAATAAGTTATTGAAGTCAGTTGACTTTCATTTACTCATGCTTGCTGCAAGTTTTTAATGGAGAATTAAGTAGCACTGAAATTATTTTGTAATATAGAAGCCTAAGGGGAAGAAAGATTCTAAATTGCCTTCTCAGACACTAATCATATTTTGAAGAAGAACAGTGAAACAGCTTATACTTACAGGACCACCAGCTTCTTACAGATATACACAGGAGGTCCCCATCTTCATAGCCACAGGAAGTCACATTGGAAGGATCTGCTAATCTGCCTGAATCAAATGAAATAATACACCAAATACTTCTCAATCTTTTTCACAAAAGAAATCCCACTGTGATGAAAAAAAATATACAGAAGAATGCAGAATTTTGCTCAGAGACAGAGAACAATTACTGTTGTTTTGCTTCATAAACTACTGTTCCTAGAGTAGTTGCATTTCTCAGTCAGTACTTCATGCAGTGCATAGTAATTTGGTTGTGTTTTTACAGTTCGATATATTCCTCAGTGTAAATGTACTCTGAGAATTTATGGAACTGTCTGAAAGTAGGACATCACAGTGGTATTTCTTTGGAGATATAAATATACATGCACATACAGACATAAACACATACATAGCTGATGTTGCTTTTTCCATAGATGGAGAGCTGCTTAATGAATGGAAGAGCACAAACTAGATGCGCTAGTAATTGTCACACCTAATTGGGCTGTGTGATATGGAATCCCTCCAGTTTAATGATGCACACAAACATGGCCTTACTGTGAAGCTAAGCATGCAAACACTGTGTCTGATTAAGAAGGTTTTCAAGCACATGTGCTGTAGCAAACATGCAAGACATTTCACAATTCTTCATGACAGCACGTAGAGCATATTTCATTTTAAGCCCATGACACGGAGAAACAACCTAATTCCTGAAATGTACATGTACATTGTGTGGTAAGCAGTCACATAGTGAGTCAGGAAGTGTGCTTTAAGTGTATGACATGAAATTACCATGGTCAGGTCCAATGCTTGAACTATTCCAGAAGCTCCCCACCTCTGCCCTGCAAAGCACTTACTCTGGTGAGTCAGCTAAATGACAGCCTCATTTCTGTCAGTTTAGAAGTAAACCTCATTACATTCTTTAAACATGCACATGATGATTTCAGGAATGTCGGCATTACTTTGTTTTCCTACTCTTCCGACATCCAATGCCACCTGAATCTTTCTTTAAGTTCTTAAATCCAATGCTCCTGGATTTGTACTTCTATATATCACTTCTTCCAAGTGGGGGTAGAGGTTTTCTGGCTTCTTCACTCTGTGTAGGCAGGACTTTCAGGTTAGCTCTGTCTCCCAGGTGACAATTTCTATTTCCAAAATCTCATTCCTACCAACTGTGCTGTCTCAACATCATTGTCTCTACTGAAAATTTAGCCAAATTACTGATTTAATTTAATGTCCATGAGTAGATTATTGCATATCTTTCTGCCACTCTTACTAAGTAGCAGCATCACTTGCTCTTGATAGTTTATATAGAATCATACCCATAAAAATATTTTCTCAGCAACATAACTTTCATGACCAGACAGAATGGTTAATTCTACAATTTTTGTAGTATTTTCAAGGATCTGTTGTCTTGAACCCTGAACTTAAACCCTGCTTTTGTTTACACAAGCTTATTATGCCAGTATACAAATGCTTCAGTCATTCCTTACTAATATAGCCCAGCTGCCTAGGATTAGGATTAGGTTTAGCCACTTAGTAACCTCACTACCATATGTACCAAAATTCTGTCTTTCTTTCCCCCTTATCCATTTATCCTTCTACTTATCACATTTTTTTACTGTAAAACTCTTTCCAGCCGTGTGATATTTCACCTTCTAATATTTTTTTAACCTTTTGATCATGTAATTTCAAAAATGTATCTCCTTGTCTAAGGACCAGCCCTATGGCTGTTTGGCAGGTGACAGTAAGTCGTCACCTGTCTGTGCAACCGGGTGTAAATCTTCCTTTCACCTACCATGTCCCTCAACTCTATTTGGCAACTCTCACTGCAATCAGACACATGTTCCCTTTGTGGAGGAAGCCACACTACACAACTAGGTCCCTTCCAGCAGGTCACCACTCAAGCGTAGCTTCTGCTTCCAGTCATCTTTGCCTCTGCCACACATTGGGCCAACTTTCCGGCTGCACCAGCCATTCTCATTATCTTCTCTTTCTTTTCCTATACATAAAGAGGGAAAAGAGGAAACAGCTTGCTTAAACTCCAACCAAATTCTTGCTGCTGTTTGTCAGCTAGTTGCCTGCTAAGATTTTGTTTACTGTACCTTCTTTTCCTCATTTTGACTTAGCTTGTCAAATTAATTAATTTTCTGTTAGGTGTGACTAAATGCTGGCAGCCTTCCTTCACCACCAGCTGCAGTACCTCTGTCTTCTTCTGAACACACAGCTTCACCACCTTGTGAAGCTATACATTACAGCCACTACAGAAAACAACAGTCAGACAGCTGCATTTGCTTATGCGTTGTTACCACCAGGCACAAGTTCCTGAAAACATCATTGACTCTTCTACCTTTCTTTCCACATCTCCTGGTTGCTAGAACAAGGCAAGCCAACTCTGGCTCTGAAAGGAAGCTTCACTGTCTCCTGCATGTGAAGCAGCTTGTGGAAGAACATGTTCTCTCATAAAGCTCTTGATAAGATAATGCATTCTTAGCCTCAAGGGACCTTTCACATGTGTTTCTGTGCCTCCTTCCTTGGCAAGGCCAACAAGCAAACAAGAATGGCTGCTCAGATGGCAAACAGCTTTTGGGGAATGAGCCAATACCTCACCTCACCTCCCCCCCAACAAGCAGAACAAACTTCATCATAACATTAACAACAATAACAAAAAAGCCTATTAGTTATCAATTTAAGAACAGCACTGCAGAGTCCAGGCCCTGAAATATACCTACTATAAATTGAGGCAACTGGGATTTTCAGATAACTGGAATATTGTCCATCTAAACCACACATCTTCTGAATTCTGACGAGTACTATGTTAGCAATAACACATTTAACAGTGTTTAATAGCTATTGCTCAACAAGAGAAGGGTGTTCCCTTCATTTAGGATTTCTTTTTCAAATTGGCAGTTTAGCTCAGTATGTCAAAATTTATACCATCTGAGGCTGTACTGGACTTGCAAGGCAGAAACCTTGGAAAGAATGGCCCAAAGTAGATCTGGTAAATACTTTGCTGTTCCAGCACCTTAAGGGCATAAGTCATACCTGTACGAAATTGCCACCCATGCTGCAATGGTAATCCCCAGAGAATATTGCCAAAATTTTGATATCCAAAGGCAGTAAAATATTTGGCTGAAGAGTTTAGCAAGCTCTTGTACAGTCCCAGTCGTTCTTGGTAGTTCCAGGCATTGATGACAATTTTGTTGTCCTTTACTAAGAAATTCAAGAGGTTTTCAGGGGCGAGGCTCCACAGAGGGGGATAGATGTCCTCTTCGGTGGCATCTTTTTCACTCCACACTGCAGCAGTCACTGGACTCAGGGTAACAGTCACTGTAAGAAGAGCATGTATGCCGAAGTAGGACCACATCGTGAAGGTGTGTGACCCAGGCGTTTGTGGCTGCAGGGCTTTTATCATGAAAGGTGAGGGCTGGGCAAAAAAGGGTGACTCAGGCGCAGAGGTGTTTATCTCCCTTCCCTCTTTCCAGTGACCCTGACGTGGAGCTGCCAGGTTGACAAGCTCTGAGTAATGCTTTGTCCTCCCTGGGGAGCTGGATTCAGTGGGATCTGGGGAGCAGCAGCAGATATTTAAGAGGGATCAGACTGATGAGAAAACGTCCAGATCTGTGCTGGCCACCACGTATACCCACCCTCCCACAAAGTCAATGTGCTACAGTACTGATTACACTGTATTTGTCACATTTGTCCCTCTGGGGACAGCAGTGCCACAGAGCTCACCCCTGCCAGACACAGTCAGGGTTAGGTTAGGGCTGAGGTAGGCGCTCCGATGATAAACTCCAGGCACTGACCAAGGAGCAGTAGTGACCTAAGCAGGCACTGCCACTAGCACCTTTGTCATCTGTCCTTGGGACAACTGCCTGCAGCCTTCCTGTCATGAAGGCATTGGAAGTAGCCAAACCAGCCCCGCTGCAGGCCATTCAGCACCTGACTAGCTGTATTTATTTTTAGTGTTAGTTTGCTTTGTGTAGAAATGGTCATTATAAAGACCTAGAGTTTCCTACTGAAGCTCCACAATCTTGAGATAAAAAGAGAATAGAATCCTCCACTGATAAAATCGGTGTCTGCCTCAGTTACAATACAACAAAAATTAAACTGTCCAGCTACCTTCACCTCACCTACTTCTTTATAATCTTCAGCTGCTTTTTCTCAGGTAAGCAAGGGTTACCAAAGAGCACTCATCAAGCAAACACATCATTTGTTATCTCAGTAGCTTTTCTTTTGCATGAGAAAAATTGCAGATGCCCATTTTCTTTGAAGTAATTCTGTGAGTTCTGCTCGGGCTCTGTGTGTCTAAAGTACCCTGAATGAGAGAGAGCAAGTCAAAACTGGCTGAAAACTTTTAACAGTAAATTTAAAAGAAATGCATCATTTCAGTTCAAACTTTTCCAATTTTTGCTATTTATTAAATAGATTTTCTAGCAAATAGCATGATTTTTCAATGGTTACATTTTATTTTTAGCTCCCCTACTGAGAAAGAAACCCAAAGGCTTTTGAAAAACAATCAGTGTTCAACAGAGATTAGCATAGATCTGAGAACACTTTTCCTAATCATGCTACCTCACAGACGTTTGAAATAATCAAGCTGTAATCAAGTTGTTCTTTCACTGAGTTTCTATGGATTAGATTTATCTAACCTAACTGTGGATATTTAAACATTAACTTATCTATGTAGATTCCCTCGAGAGCCAAAGCAGAGAATGTAACTCATTTACATACACTACTGAGAGATGCATTTCTCTTGACTGTCTGCAGAGGGAGTTGAAATTACAGGTTTAGCTCTAGACATGTAGAAATACTTCAGAGTAAAAAAAAAAAAAAATCAATATTGGTTTAACCTATTTTTATGTAATAATTTCAGAAATGGCTTCAAAGATACTTGTTTTTTCTTGAAAGAAGACATTCTATAAAATACTCGTAAGAATAAATGCCAAGAACTGCATTGGGTTTTTAATATATATAAAACATACATATGTATGTATATATATACACATAATATATATAACATATATATATTAGAGCCTAATATATATATTAGGCTGTAATTGAGGTAATAGGCAGCAAAGCTCACCTGAAAAGCAGGAATGCTGAAAAGCATTAGCTAGGTTCCAAGATATGTGGAAGAAAGTGTGATTCTATGATATAAATGGCACAAAGGTCTCAATTGCACTCAAGCAGAAATGCTAGCTGGGAACATGGAGGAGTGAGTAACAGTGGGGGTTATTTTTACCACCACTGAGACAAGTGTCCAATTTGTGAGTCTAAACTCTCTCTGCCTTTCTGCAGTCAAGGAGTAGAGTCTGAATTCTCCTACTGAGGGATACCAGTCATTCATACTACATGAGCGATTTCGCTTTAGGTGCCTAAGGTAAAGATACGTGAATAAACATTTTCATTTTTCACAGAGATACCATATATTTACAGCCTCATGGCAGATTACATGTAGTAAATTTCATGGAGTGAAAAATCATAAACCAAGAATACACCTACTAGACAGACTGTACTGAATGCCTTCATTTTTTGAAGTTTGAGCCTTATTATGGTAGCAGAAGGACCTCAACAACCCTGTTAATCTTTAATGAGTCAAAAATAATTTTTAAATTAATGTAATAAAAGTATTCCTCCTGCAAAATATTATAATTTGTTTTGTAGCTCTTACACCATTTCCACACTTATCTGTGTGGGCAAATAATTTTGAAGTTTTTGAAGACGTTAAGAACAACAGCTTTACTTTGAGAAATCTCTGCTCTGGAGTTTCCAGCTTGGAATCCAGTCCTGCTGGTTTGCTGCCCTGAGTGGGGTGAGGGGAGTATTCATGTGGCATTGACTGGACTTGAGTGGTATTGCTGTCAGGTCTTGAGTCATAGCATCCCTTCAGGGAAGTCAGCATTTTAAATAAGTGAAAGATTAAGGGAGATTATTGGTAATGACAGCATCACTGATCTATTCACCACTTTCTTAATAAGTACTCTACCAGTTTCTCGGTACAACTGTGCTCTTATAGACATTGAAACAGAAGCAAGTCCTGGAAAAGACTGTAGATAGTGACATCAGACAGGTAAATTCAGGTCTGATATGTAATTTTGTCAAGCTTCAAGAGAGAACACTGTAGTTTTCACCCGGGCGGCAGAGTTTGCTGCAAGGTAACTGCAGAAAAGCAAATAAGCATCAATTAGATTAGTCAAGGTGACTATAAGAAATGACAGGCAATGTTTTAAGTCCCCAAACTGTCAAAACACGAAGTTCCTTCGTCCTGGTGGAACACAATGAGGAAGAAACTGGCAAGCCAGTGAGGAAGAGACATCAGTACCCTCACTGGAATGAGCTCAGAATTGATATGGAGCTTTGCAGGTGAGAAACCTTCAGGTAACCTGGGGATGTAAATACCCTCCAGTCACATAAAACAACACTGAAATTTAACACATTTTCTTTTCAGGCAAAAGTCCTAAGGGGAAGAAGAATGAGTCTCAATGAACCTCCCTGTCACCATTTTTCCATGCCCTGGCACTTCCACCAGTGATTGTGTATGCTGCTTGGCTGCAAGCAGTTCCAGGGAAAACAAAACTGTGCTGTAGCAAATGCCATTCTCCATGTATTTCACTGGATAAACTTGTAGCCGTGAATATATTTAGGTTGTTTATCCATCTCTGTTGCTACTGTCTGCAGCTATCGCTTTGAATGGACACTCTATTTATATTTTTTTCACAGGCCCTTGAAATTTGGCAGGGAAGATCTCTCTGGCTCCAGTATCCTCCAGCAAAATGTCATGGCAGGGTTATAGGAGGGATTTTAAACTGCTACTTCACTTCCTTTAAGTGTGGTTCTGAGTAAGGGTCATTAGCCAAAGCCCATGGCCATGTGAGTGGACTCCCCCACTAATGCAGCAATGCATGTTGTGGTAACAGCATCAGGCATCCGAGGGGGAAGTTACACTTTGCATGTGTGGATCTAGCATGAAGTGCTGTGTACTCATTCCCTGGCTCCTTCATACATCCTTGGACCTAAAATTTCTCCTTCATTGGAAAACATCATTCCCATGTTGTCTATTAATCTTTTTTCCCCTCTGCAAAAACCTTTCTATGTTATCTGCTGATCATGCCTCACCAGAAAGAGTAGCCTGTGCTACAGACCCCAACAATTCAGGTTTTAAATTGTGCTGATGAATCCTGCTGATGAATCCTGCTGATGAAGGATGGCCATAATAAAATACTTGCTTTGTCTTTTCTGTTTGTTTCTTTGTTTAACAGAAGCAATTAAAAAAATAATTTAAATAAAATGATAATGAATAATGTTCCAAATCAAATTCATTCACTCCTACTTTAGGAAATACCAGGTTCATAACTGTGGTAGGCTATTTACCATATGCAGTTTTTCTTTCCCAGATGAGGCAGTCATTTTTCCATGAGGCTGGCTGGGTGAATGACTGGCTGAATAAATGGCTACAAACACAAGTGTAAATCCAATGTTTCCAGAGTTCCAATTATTACTATTAAAAGAAGATGAACTACCAACAAGCTAAAAATATTGATTTAGGAGCAAGCCTACACACAGAATGCGTAATGGGTACCCGATGCAGTCCCAGAGGTACTCTTTTCAATCAGAGTGCTCCAGGGAAGTACAGGCAATACCTAAATTTCCTGTGCAGGCTTGCTTGCAGGACCACTGTTAAGTTACATAAATATATAAATAAACAAACAACCCCCCTTCATCAGACCTGAAACAGGAAAATTTGAATTAACCTATATTTTCATTATGATATTATGAATGTATATTTACCTTACAGGTTACTTCAGATGGTACCATAACCATCATGTGTTTTTGTTATCTTCAGCTCAGGAAGCAAAGGTTAAACTGCATGAAGCTGGATATCTGTAGTACTTGGCACCTACAGATACATGGTCTTCATCACCACCTCTTCAACAAGACATCATAAAAGACATCAGCCTTATTTTCATAATGTGATGGAATTCATTCCTTTAAAGCAGACCACCCAAATCCCCTACTTACTGAAATGAATACTTACAATTTGATTAAACAAAAATAGTTACATTCCTGAGAGCATCAGAATTGTAAACCATTGTTTAATGTAGGAAGATGTTCATACACTTTAATATAATATGCCTATTTTGTCTCAGAGATAGTTACTCAAACACAGCCCTAAGCCTGCTTCTAAATTCAAGGAAATCTTTTGGCTGTTTGTTTGTATATCACTAGGGAAAGAGCAAACTGCAGGAAAAAGTACCAGAACCATATTGTGAGTTGGCTTTTTTTCAATCTTTCATTAATTATGCATCCATTTATAAGACAAATTAACTGAATCTTCACTTATATTTTTAGCATGGCATTTTAATTAGATGAAAATGAGAATAAGTGGGAATAACTAATTAGAAAAAAATCAGCATAATGGCAAAGATTCATTAAAAAAATACGCACAAACATCCAAAAGAGTGTATCTGTAGCTGGATGCTAGTGCCCAGATTAACTGATGTGAAGCGTCTAAAATGACAGCATCAATTAAAAACTTGGACCAAACCAGCTTTTTTGCTATTTGGAAGGAGTAAACAATTAATTCAGAAATTTAAATCTGGAGATATTTTCACCTCTTTAAACTCAGAGACTGCAGAGAGACCTCTGCAGTTTGCACAGAGCTGTGATCCATCTTCTTCCAGCTGCAGCCATTTTCCTTAGACTGAAAAAAATCAAAGGGAGGGGGAGGGGAGAAGCTTCCTTGCAGGAAAGGAAAGGAGAGCTAGCAAAAATGTTTCTCAGAGAAATAAATGAGTCTTTAGTGTGCGAGCAGGAAAGATAAATTTTGGTATAAGACAACTGGAATGAAATGTAGTGAAATAAAAGACAGGAAGTAGAAATCATCTTCACATTCACTGCCTAATTTTGCTTCTGTCACGGGAAAGAATAACACTTTTGTTGTTTCTAATTGATATTCTGTTGGTATACAACACAGTAACTTGGTTCTGCTGTTTCATTTTCAATGACAGAAGAAAAGAGGGTCATTTTCAAGAAAAAGATATTTCAGTCTTGTTTAGAGAAGTATGAATAGCTCACTAGAAACAGATTCCAAACCTATTTGATTAAATTAAGATGTATGTTTAACATATACTTCCTACATCATATCATCTTTTCAGAAACATAATAATGGTACTATACACCTAGGAAAGGTATGGAATGAGCAAACCTATACATGGACAGGTATTCAAAGAGAGAAATGGCTGCGTATTGACAGATACTTGTGCAACAAAGCTAGCATTATTTTAAAATGAGACTTAATCATATTCTATGGAGAGGTGTCACATCAGCAGCTGAGAGATGGCAAAACCCATGTTTTGTAAGACAGAATATTTTTCTGGAAAAAAATGACAAATATTTCCCCTTACCTTTTTTTTTTTTGTGCTTTTGTTTCATTTTGCTTTTATTTCTTTTTAGATCACATCTTTCATTTCTTTTTAAATCCAATATCTATATGCTCCCAAAGACTTGATTTCTGAGATCTCTCACAGGACACAATTTCATGCACACCAATGACAATTCCATAATACAAGTGTCCAACGCATAAGGATTCATGTGAAAAGTATTTCCTGTAGCTGACAGCTATCTGCTGATATTACACAGCAAACACAAACATGAGTAAGTGCCACAAAAGGCTCCCAAGCTTGAGACCATAACAGAAACCACGTGGCACACAACTGGGCAACTGCTTTGGGACAGGACTTTCTAGGCCATTGCCCCATGTTACCAAAAAATAAGGCCTTGGATTATCAAAAGGATGAAAAAAAAATCACGTTTTGTTTTAAACTGGTTTGAAACGCATTCTTTTAGTCCTCTAAGATGAGAACCTCTGAGGACTTACTGATTTCACTGGAAGAAACATCCAGCTTCCCAAACATTGCTGGGCTACTCCAAAGAACCTCAAATGAATGAGGCACATGCCCTTACTTGGTGTGAGTCATACTTATTTGTCACATCAGGAAGATGAGAATAGCCTTTGTTGAAAAAAAAGTATGTCTCCCACAGCCTCCCATCCATCTCTCTGCCCCGTTGCCACCTTAGTTTCCAATATAACCTACCTTCAACTTCTCCCTGCCTGCACCACTGTTCAGATCATGCTCTGTGGTCACTGAAGAGAACCACAACATGATGCTTACTCTCAGGGAATGGCATACCATGGGAAACCATCCAGCAGAAGAGGCTGGGAGCTATAACCTGAATTTTCTTCTGCTGTCTGGATGGTGAAGGGAAGCTGCTGTGCTTCCTAAGAATAAAGGCTGCCCTTCTCAGAGAGTGATGAGACCTGTTCGAGATGACTAGGAGTGTCATTGGCACAGGTATAAGAAAGCCTTACCCTACAGCCTAGATTTAAATGAGAAACCAGAAAGACCAGGATTAATTTTTTTGCCTTAGCATAGATGTAGATGAAGGCTAATTTACACATACTAATACGATACACAGCTAAACACAATCAATCATAAGTTCTTGGAATATTGAAATCTTAAACTACTAAGAAGGAGGCAGAAGACAAATCCCCCTCCAGAACAGTGAGTATGAACAGCCAAGCTTTACAGAAGGCAGGCTTCTGAAGTCTGTGACTTCCTTCTGGATTTCTGTTGCATTTTCTTCTAATTAATCTAATTTTAAAAAGATCAGCCTTGGAGACAGAAGATTTGGATTACAGTTCTGATTCTCTGCCTTTTAACAAATAATTTAAAAGCATTATAGTTTATTTTGTTAAATCTGAGTGATTCCATCAGGTTCTGATCCTGGGCTTTTAACCAGCCTTATACTAAAATTGCATGCCAAAATTTTTTGGCTTAACCTTATCTGCAAAAAACCCCTTGCAATAAGATATTTGATATTCTTGTGCCAGAACTGTGAATGGTAACAGGGTGAATGGGCATAACACAACTCCTAACCCGATGCTCTACTTCATTTTTTTTTTTTTTTTCCTTAAGAGTCCTCATGTTCACAGCTGGAAATACAAAATTTACCTCACATTTTCCTTCGGAGTCAGCGCCGGTGCCGGGCAATCTGTATGGGTAAATTTGGCTGTGTGAATTTGGATGTGACCACTAGGTGGTGCTATAGAACTTTTCAATGCCTGGCCCTTTTCACACGCCACTGGAAAAATAAAAACTTAGAATCAGAGTAGAACTTGGTTCCTATACAGTGGCAGACATGCACATAAGCCAAACCTTAGCACTGACGTAAAAAAGTCTACATTCCTCTCTCGGTCAGCAGTTGCTGACAGATGGATGCAACAAGAGGGTACATGTGATTTTAGGGCTTCTTGTGCCAGACCAAAAATATCGTGGCAAAGTGCTACAGAATGATTTTAAGCAAACCTTCCTCAGCCAAAGTGCTTTCAGAAACTGGTGAAAAGTTAACTTTTGCCTGGCTGCTTTTATACTATGCCAAGTATCAGCTCTTTTCCTGCACTCAGGATAATGCCTTAAACTGGCATAAAGCTGACTGGATTAAGTCAGCTTGGTTTTGGTCCAGATGAAACTTGTGCTGGCAGGTAATGTAGTAGTGTACAGAAAAAGGCTGTGACTCGGAAAAAATCTTAGGAGTCATTCTGACTTCTCCTATTTTTCCTATGAGAAAAAGCTCCTCTGATCAATACAATCCTTGATGTCTTCCACATTTCACATCTCTATGTCACTGTTCAAACACTAACCAAACAGTGAATCTGAGTCTCAGGATGGATATAGTTACAGATACAGACAAGTCCCTGCTCACATATTCATGAGGTTTTTATCACTTGCAGAAATACTGAAAGGAAAAATCTCAACTGCTCTTGCCCCAGGGGAGTATTGATCTGTGCAGTTTCCAGAACTCCCTGATCAAGGGACACTGCATATACATTAATGTGCTCACCAGGCAGTCATGGAAATAACTCTGATGTCACAGATGTGCTCATTTCACACCACTGGTGCAGGTCACCATTATCTGAACAGCTTGAATCAGACTAATTGAAAGCGTAATTGATGAGGGCAGAAGGGCTTGAGTTACACTTTAAACTTGCTCAGAGAATTGGTTGATCCTTTACCTAAGCTTTGGTAATGATTGCAAGATGTAGCTTTAAAAGGGTCTTCACCAAGACCTGCAAAACACTTCCAAAAGGTGAGTTGTCCAGTTAAATCAAATTGCTTTTCTTCTTTTTGGTCTTTTTCTAGACTACTGATTAAGTATTACAGGCCTTCAAGGATAAAATTGCCTGTTCCTTCATACATAAATACGCTCAGTCAATCTGCTCATTTGTTTAAAGTTAAAATGTACTAATGCTCTTGGATTGTTTATTTTGCTTGGCTCAGTTTATCCATTGCATGCTCTCAAGTGATACCAGATAAGTCAAGATTAGTAACGTCCCTACACCCTGCTTATCACATGCCATTCCTGGAATGGCCTACTCTATCCCACTGCTCCTGCTCCCCCTCCTCAAAGGAGAGCCAGGGAGAAATCTCCTTCTGACAGCCCCTGCCACTCCTGTTTGGTGTTGCTCCTACATGAAAGAGGGGAAAGACAAAATCTTTTTACGATCCCCTGCTGACCATGTTTCTACCTCAGGCTGGAAGGGAGTGAGGTTCAGGTACAATTCAGATCCTAAATTCCCCCAAGAACTGAGGAGGACACATGCAGAGTAGTGAAGATAGTGCGGGGCTTTGCCCCACCCATGCAAAGCATGCTTTTTTATCCCCACACTCTGGCTCACTGATGCGGCTCTGGTCTTGCTTTGTAATGTTCGTCCACCAAGATACATGAGTGTTGGGTGACTATGCTTGGTTCTTGAGTTGAACTAAGAAAAGAGAGACGGTGCTAAATAATGGCCACGTGTCCTCTGCTCCTAGATAACAATGTCATCTGACAGATGTCTTGAGTCTTCTGTTGTTGTATCCAGGAAAAAAAACAAACAACCTAGCTAGTGTATTAATACTATTAATTACAGCATAATGTCAATAAAAACATTCATTAACACCACTGATATTTTACAGTGAAATGACAGAAGGTGTTTCCACTGCATGGTTATTAAGACACTGAAATATCTATCTAAATTTTTTTGTTGCTTTATATGTGGGAAAAGAGTTGTGCTTGTCTCCCTCAAATTATAAAATTCTTATGGCATTTCACTAATTTGAGACCAAGTAATCATAGTTGTTATTTAATTCTGCTATGAAATCAAGAGACAAAATGCAGCAAGTATTTGTAGTGCCTGAAAAAAATGTGTTATTGAACACACCCTGAATTGTATATGGGGAAGAAAAAGGTATAGCAATTCCACTTGTATGCAGCTTACACATCTCTTCTAAGATGTACTTTCTGAGTGTATTTATACCGTGTTCTTGCAGCTCCTTTTCATTTATTGCCTATGCTGAAAAAGAAGACATGAAAATGCATATGGAGAACATAAGACACAAGGCTGGATTTAGTAATCCTCCACTGTTGGACTTTTGGCAGAATCTGATCCTGATTCCTATTGTGGGATGATTTGTGCAGACTTTGCCTGCAGGGCCTCAAAAGTGTCATGCTCCTGCCTGAGAAGATGTGTGTCTCCTCAGTGTCCCAGGAGGCATGGAGCAGACTGTGGCAAGATTACCAAATAGAGTACAGGAAAAAAGGACATTAAGATTACCCAGCAGTCTTCTGCCAAAAAGAGTGGATTTCAGGGAGATCACTGAATGGACCCAGCAAAGCATCACTAAGTCCTGTCTGAGACAGCCACCACTGTAGCAAAGATGTACCTTTTCAGATAAGACACAGCAGAGCAGCTGTGAAGGCTGTTGCTATTGTTGTAGAAGAGAAATCTGTAGTGATAAAACTTTAGCATACTTGAATTTTAACATTATCAGAACTAGAGCACTGAGGATCTGTAGCCTGTGAACAACTCTGATCTCTGTCAATTGAGTGTGATTACAAGTATATTGATAAGAGTGTAACTGGGGAGCAGATGCTGCTACCTCTTTCATACAAACTAGAGAACTTCTGACTTAATTCAGCTAGACTTTTCTATCTGTTGTGCATTAAGTTCATGCTCTCATCAAGAATATTTTAATATACAGCTGAACTTTTGTACTTATTCCCTGTATGCAACTTCAGCTTCCAGTGATAGGAAATAAGGCTTCTCTGCAAGCAAACCCTTTGTTTCCTGCTTCAGCGGCATTACTCCAATAGCAGTATACCTCAAACATCTATCTTTCAGTTTTCTTATATGTCTCCAGTTGCGTTATGGAGAGATCGACTCCCTCCTTTGTGCATGCAGGGAAACTACTTGATTTTTCCAGTATGCTGAGAAGGATGCCAGCAGGAACATTCTTTACCCTGGGGAGTCATAAGATAAAGCAGATTCACAGCTCCTCAATTTCTCAGCTTTGCAGAAACACAACATTTTTGGGGGCTGAGAGTCTCTGTTGCATTATATAGGCAGTACCCAATGTGCAATCCAATTTAACTGCTTTAGTATAGTTATGAAACGCTTGCATATGGCCTAGAAAATGGGGCTGAAAAGCTATAAAAGTAAACATAATCAAATCAGGTTCATAATTCAGTGCTCAGATCCAGACTCAGAGCCCAGTGGCTCACAAAACATCCTGCAACAAGAAAGAACATTGCCACAGCAGTCACTGAAGAAGACACTTACTTACTCTTGCTGAAAGAGGGATATTCTGGGCTCAAGAAGTTTTCACACGTCTTTTTGTGGCCTTTAATGATAGCGAAGCCTTCAGCACTGTAGTTGCATTTTGAGCTATTAAAAGTATGGTAAACAAAAAGAAAGCTGGAATTGTGCTTCAACTCAGGCATTTTTAAAATTATTTTGTATTAATGGAAAATGCATGCAAATGAAAAGCAGTAAAAATGCCTTTTCTCCTCCCGCCCCTCAAAAACCTGAATTCAGTGCTCTCTGAGAGAAGGGACTTAACTACCCTGAGTTAATCTGTTTTTCATAACTTGCTCCAGGATGAGATCTGAAGGTTAGGAGGGGAAGAGACAGCAGTGAGTATTATCATGACTTTAAGTGAGTGTCACACAGAAAGTCATGTAGTACATTGCCAGCATCAAACAGGAGATCAGAGTGCACTGCTTATATTTTTTTCTGTCATACAAAAAAATGTTGCATGCAAAGACAACTGCTGTTCTAATAAAATCTCTTTGTAGTACAATTCGTTGTTATGATTCACAGGCTTTCTCAGGTTATATGAAGTATTTCACATGAACGGAACATTGGGGTTTTTTTTAGTAATCATGGCAAAAATAATCAGTGACTTGAAAATATGTATTTGCTTTATAGCAGTTTATTTAGTAAAGCTTCTAGATTAACCCTCTCAGTACTCAAATCACTGTGAACAATCCTGTGCCACCTTAGAGGAGACATTGAGTTAACTGGCCAAAGATTCCTAACATTTCTGTCTGGCCATTTTAATGACAAAATTTAGCCACAGAAGATTTTAAAGGATATCACTGTAATATGAGGTTTTGTTTCTTCCTGCACATGTGTCTTCCACACCTACAAGACAACCTGGAACATGGGAAAAGAGAGTGAGTTTGGAAAGAGCAGATCCCAGCTCTTTTGAGCAAGTACAGAATTGCAGCAGGGTAATCATATGCCTTCCTTGGACTTTCTCCCTCAGTAATGAATGAAACCTGTGGGGCATCCTATATATATATATTCTGTATCTATGTTTCATTAATAACTGATTATTTAGGGCAAACAGAAACACCTGCATTTGTTGCTGACTTTGTTGAGATAGAGACCAAGTTAACCCCGCACTCAGAGGAGAGGGAAGGAGAAAGACTCACTCTACAGCACCCTTTCCAACCCAAAGGCATTATCTTAAGCTTACGGGAATCCTTCAGTCACGGTCTCCAGTGCCTCAGATCAATAAAGGATTATCTCAGATCTGTGCTGCAGCATTCTGATTCTCCATGGGCAGCAATATCATCTGTCCAGGGTTTACATTTTGCTGTGCCAGTATGACCCAGTGGTTTATTCCTGGACTCCAGTGTCACCTGCCCTGCCCTTTCTTCACAAAGCCTGATAGTTATTTTGTTTGTAATAAAATTACACCAAAGTAAGATGTGCTGTGCTGAACACCATTACTCCACTGGGACTCCAAAAAATATCAGGCTATTAGCACCTTGTCTGTGCTGTGCTTCTGAGAGATGCAAAGCATACAGGAAGGAGATAGGGTGAGGAGTCCGACATCCCCCCAGAGTTTGCCCTGTAGGAGCAAGTTCTCTTTTTGCATTCTCCCGATCCTCCCAGGCTACCATAAAGGCCACAAAGGTAACACACCAACCCTGATTTCCATGGCTCCCCATTGGAAATGCTCCTTCCTTGCCTCCACCTCCTCTCCCTCCCTCCTACCAGGGCAATGACATTGAAAAGGGGCTGCCTGATAGGGTGATGTGCAGGTGAAGTCACCATAGAAACGGGGATTCTGGCCCCATTCCCACACCAAGCTGCAGCACGCAAAGCTGCTGTAGGTATAATCACAGCCAGCTGACGCTGCCTGTCCTTCAAAACCATATAAAACAATTCCAACATACACAAAGAAGGATATGGGGGGCAAATAATTTTCTCAATTGCTTTTCAAATGTGTGATCCGTGAATCAAAAGCCATACAACAGAGCTGTTATATATACTTCTCAATACACCTACAGAGCCTTTTCCATCAATATGTACCAGAAAAACCTGATATCCTGATTTTACTATTGTGATGTATGCCAGAAGTCCTCTGATTTCTCCAAAAGCACCAGGGCATTATGTAAGAAGCTTGGATATGACCCAGGATTTAGATAACAGCATAACAGGCGTGATAGAAAGCCCAACAAATTGGTGAACAAAGGATCTGATTCACTATTGATGTATTAATTTTCAGCTTGCCTAATTACAGTGATTTCTCCCCAGCCTTTGCTAGTGTAAAATAACAAATAAAATGTCAACTCATCATATTCAAAATTCATTAAGACATAGGAATGAAAAAAACTTATTTTCAAAGTTACTTATGCTGAGTTCTCACAGGCTTTTTAGACAATAAAGAACAGAGATAAATTTGTCAACATTTTCAAAAGTTCATAGACCAAGAGTATCCTGGAAAATAATATTAGTCTCACAAATTACTTAGATCCAAACAAAAATCCACTGACCTGAAATACAAGTTACAGTGAATAATTACCAGAGAAACTGAAGAGAAAATAAAAGACAGGTTATCAGTAAGAAGATGACAGTGAGGCAGACGGCAATTCAGGAGGCACCACAGGTGGAAAGGCAACCAGTTGTCTAACACCAGCTCTTGGAAAATCCACATTAAATTTGAATCTGGAAGCTTATGTGTATGGTAATGTGATACTACCTGGAAGCCAGAGTAACAAGATACAGTTCCAGCCTAAACAATTATACACATCCATAACTTATCAAAATAAGCATCCCAAACTAACAAGGAGGAAATAAAATAATCAATTAACATTAAATGAGAAATAAACAAAAAATAAAACACAATCAAGCCTCTCAGCTGACAAAACCCAGACTGTTTCATCACCTGCTTCCTCACTTCAGCCCCTGCTTTTTCGAGGTAAGGGCTTATCCCCCAGCAGTCAAAAATAATTGGGCACTTCAGTGCTTTTAAGGTTGTGCAGTTTCATTTTACACTTGATTGACTGATGCTGTGGTCAGCCGCTGAGCTATAATGGACTAATGAAGAAAAATCACCTACTGTGGAGACCTCTAGAAAGGACTTTGCCTTATTAGTTGACGAGTGTATGAGACTGGGATGGCCCTGCTTCTCCCAAACTCTCCTTAGGCACAGAGGAAGGAGTCTGTAAACCCCCTAGGATGCTAGAACCGTTGTTGTCAGTCTATCCTGTTTTGGAGCACAATGTGGTAAGAATTCTGCAACCTGATTGAGCAAGTCATAATGAGGACTTTAAATGAGCAACAAAACCTTCTTTTTGACTGTGGCCACTGCTTGGTACGATGCTGAGTTTGTGGCACAGCCTCCCTCACAGGAGGAGGCAGGCAGACGCTGGAGTACAGCCTGTTCGTGACTATCTTCTTTTAAGACCATCCATTTAACGCTGGAGAAGAGCTCTGAGGTTACCTGCAATCATTGTCCTTTGTATTTCAAATGTCTCCCTGGAAATGACTGTTTGAACATATTGGTACTGTGTTAGTGCTCAAACAGGAATATTGTTTTTCTTCAGCAGTCAGTAAGCATGTTACATAAAATGCAATGAGAAAGGGTACAAGATTGATTAATTTACAGAAATTCCATATTTTAGCTTTCATTCTTACAGTCTTAGCTATAAAATTTTCTGTACCTTTCCTCTCCCATTACCCTCATTAAAGAATCAATGAGCTGCAGATACTAATGCAATATATAGACTATGCAGATACATACATGCATGATTTATGCAAGTTTGGTATAATACTATCCTCTGAATATGAAAAAGTAGCAGCAAACTCAGCAATACAAAGAGACTATTTTCAGTGTAAATGATGTCTTAAGTTCCAAATTATTATTATTTTTTTCTAAATCATTCTAGTAACATGAAGTATAGCAAGTCCAGGAGACACACAGAGAGACTGGTAAAGATTGTTTTTTCATTAGAAATGGCTGAATAGCACTGGCCTGCTTCAGAGCGTGCTCAGTTCTGTCATTATCTCTGAACAATAGGTACAATTGATTGCAGTAGGAATAAAAAGCAGGAATATAAAACTTCCCGAAGCCTTCAGAAAGGCTGAATTAATTTTTTTTTTAATAGGAAAAATAGACCCAGACCTTTATTTTATGAGAACCAAGTTCTAATAGGCAACAGATGTAATTTCACCTACTTTTATTGGCAGAGCTAAATATTGCTTTAACTTCCATTAGAATTTCAATATTTTGTGCTTTCTCACCCCCTGTGGTGCTGAGAAACCAGCCAGGTGTGTTGCAACACAAGACTTAAACCAAGACAGGTATGACACAGTGCGTGACATGCACACTTCCCTACATGGGATAAAGGAGATCTCTTACAGATACATAGGCTGAAGCTATTTCCTTTACTTAGCAGTGAAAAGCAGCATGACCTACTTCTCCCATAGGGATGAATTGTCAGAGAGGGTGCAGATGGTATCATTGTCCCCTTGGTGGGGCCTGTGTGTAGGAGGACATGGATGAACAGAAGGTGCAGACACAATGTGCAGTGTTACAGCTGTCTTCAGCTGAGGAGCAGCCATTAAATATGACAACAAGGACCACCATGATTTTGTATAATGAACTGGACAAACAAGTATGCGAAAATATGCCTGTTTTAACAAACTATTTTGTGCTGTTTGCATGTTTCTATTTGATGAGCTGCATGAACTTGAAAGATTATTTGTTTCTTAGCTTTGTTTTTTCATCCAGATCTTATGCCTCTCTAACATTTTGAAATAACATGATTCGGTGCTGTGCAATTCTGCTATGCAGTATATCTGGAAAGCTTTTCAATTTCCAAGTCAATAAGAAAAGAGAACAGTTATAAAGTATTCATTGTTTATTCTCAAATTACTGCTTGGTGCTATAGATATCAGGCTGCTTAGTCAACATATTGGAAGTTGTTGAGTTAATCTTAAACTTTCAATTTTTCATGGACAGAGAAAAAGGGCTCTGGTCTGGTGTATAATTAGTCATGTCCAGCACATCTCCATAGGTAAGCAGATAAGTTGCATCCTGTGCCAGCTGGGACAGTGCCAGTACCATGAAGTAGCACAGCATGCTCCAGCAGCTCCTCTTTCCGCCCTAGAATAACCCGGCATATTCCCAAGAGGGCAGAGGAGGTGAGTAAGCAAAGTGGTAGATGTACAGCAAGTGCGTGCCACCCAGGCATCCTCCTGGAAAAGCGTCCTCTCCAACCCACTTCTGAAAGCTCTTATTAAAGTATTCTCTACTGAAAGCTAGGAGGTCATGTCTGGGTCATAATTTTAGGGTGTTACATAAAGGAATTCTTAACTTAGGAGAAGAAACCTAAATGACTTCAGCTGAAACTCTGCTTGGAAGAGAAATTTTTCCTCTCCTTTCTCTTCCTCTCCTCCTCTTTCAGCCAGGTGTCTTTTCATCTCTTGTGCAACTGCATACAACTAAACACAGTTGTAGTCTGAATAAAAACTATATCTCTATGTGAGCAAGCAATAATGAGGACTAGAAAACAAGGTATTCCAGCTTTAATTCAAATCAAAATACTTTTAGCTATTCAAGGCCAAAAAGTAGTGAAAAAGTCATAGGTATGTTCTATCAGGATGCAGCAGGTTACCAATGCCCTGCTTAACAACAAATCTAAGGAAGAAGAATGAAAAAGAAATGAAGAAATTAAAAGAATGTGGGACACAGAGGCAAAACTGTAGGGTAATACTAATAGAATAAGAATTTTCATATGAAGCCAGATCACAGATCTTTTTAGCTTACTGATAGGTAACTAGCTGTGGTCAATAGTGGATGTTAGAAGAGCATACAAAAACACATGCCGGTATCTCTCCCAGACCATTTCCCAGATAAAAACAAACAAACAAAAAAACCCACACAAAAGCAAAACAACAAAAAACAACAAAAACAACTGTCAGTGGAGAGCTTTTTTAGCAACATGCTTATCCTTTGTTATCTCCAACTGACTTTTCTTCCATGACTGTTCATTCTCTTTTTAAACCCATGTAGACCCTTATATTCATAACACTCTGTGCCAAGGAGTTGAATAGCTTAACCACAAGGACCATTTTGTATTCTGGAGTTCTTCTGCTTGTTTCTTTCCTTCTCATTTGCATCTTTGCATTACTTGTATGGGAAGGGACTGTGAGTAACAGTGAACCTTTTACTCTTGTTTACCTTCCTAACTAAAGTTTGTGGGGACTTGCATCATATTTCTTCTCAGTCACCCAATTTCCAGCTGAAGACTCCTGCTATACCTAGTCATTCCTTGAACAGAGCCACTTCAGACCCTGGTAGACCTTCTGTGTACCTCTCCTGTACTTCCATCATGCCTAATTTGAGACGGGGACCGGAACTGCTCTCAGTAATGAAAATCTGTGCAATGGAATAAGACTGAAGCAATAACAAAGTTGTTTTTTTCACCACTTATCCCAAAATAATTTCTAATATTTTATTCCATTGTTTTGCCTAGAACTGACATTTTAGCCAATGTATTTATACAACTCTTAAGCATTATGTCAATGCTTCATTTCTGAATGGTAACAGTCAGAGAGCCCCTTGTTTTCTATGTGAAGTTAAGATTTTTATTTTCTGTGCATTTTTTCCATCCACAGCTTTTTAGAGACTCATATTGATCATAAATGGAACTCTTACTGTGCTAACTTTTCTATCAGGTCTCTTCATACTGGACTTATTCTAGGGTAGAGATAATTATTGCATCTATTATACACATGACCTGCTGGTGATGTAAAATGCCTACAGAGATCTAGCAGCAAATTTCCTAATGGAAATAGAGCTTTTATTAGCAAAAGAGCGCTTTGCTTGTGTAGATTATATCCATTCCCCCCAGAAGAATAAATGTTATGAGTAGAAGCATATTTTTTTGTCTGTGTCAGTTTTTATAACTGTGAGGGCACTGACGGTTTAGGCAGAATAGAAGTATTGAGAACAAAGTCAAAAATCCCAAATGACACTGAGAGATGGGCAAGTTTTTCTACCGTAAGACTAATCTTTTCTATAGACAAGTGCCTGACAATATGGGTGAAGATAATCTGATGACCTGATTTTCACTTGGGCACTACTGTGAGAAACTAAGGCTCTTTTTCCAAAAGCACAATAAAACCTGTGGGTGGTATGCAATGTCACCACATCCCATGTTTGGTTTACTATGGAAAGTCCTTCCAAGGATCTCATCTACCAAGGGAGCAGAAAGGATGCTAATCGCTGTACAGTGCTTAATGGTAGGGACTGATGTTCTTGTCCTGGAGGATACTGTGTGGATGAAATATTATGTTATTGTGATGACCTCATCACTGCTATTTTGTATATTCACTGAGACAAGGAGCCCAGGGATTCTAGCAGAATCTACCCACCACTTTCATAGGAAAATTTCTCAGCTCCAACTCCAGAAACATTTTGTGCTTTCATCCGTCCTGTTTTCAACCAATGATTCTGTTTAGTTGGTATGACTACAGTCAGCATTTATGAGTTTCAAAGGCCTAACAAATCATTAAATATGATTAATTTTAAAAGTAGCTTCTCATCATCCCAGTGTTTTTCTTCTTCAGCATAAATGTTCCATCTCATATTTTCTGATTCTCCTTGACTCATCACATTTATATGTATATCAAGCTCATGTAGTCCCGGGGCTCAAGACTGGAAGACATGCATCTGCATGGGGAGGAGCACCTTCCCCCATCCCAGGATATGTTGTTTTGGATATGTTGGGTCCCACTTGCCCGAACAGAGTAATAGAGAGGACTATGGAACAGGGGCAGCTGGAAAGAAGGCAGCTGTCTCCTCTGAGCTTGCCCTCCCCCTGCATGAGAGGGATGCATGAGGACCTCACATCATATACCTACAGATATGTACAGATACGTACATATATGTAGATACAATATATAAATCCATGTGCATATATATAATATGTATGCTCACATATGTGTATACTCACACATTTATGTATATAAGTCTGTTCAGTGCATTTATATATATATATATTTTGTAGATAGGTGCATGCATGTATGTATATGCTGGCATACCTATGGCACAAAATCCTCATTTAATTGTCCCCGGGGAGGAACTTCCAGCCTTAAAACAGTTTTCTCCTGGCTGGAGCAAAGTGCAGGCTGTGTCCTCCTGGTGCCTTCTGAGGTTGGGGCAGAGCCCAGGAGCCCACAGGCCCTGTCAGCTGCTGCAGGGAGAATGGTGTTGGAAAAAGCCCCAACACCAGCACTGCTTCCCTGAAGCCTGTTCTTGGTGGGTATTCATGCAAAACATGGACACGGGTTGGCCCAAGGCACTCCCAGGCACAGCCATGGGGTGGAAAGGTTCCCTCCTCAGAGGACAGGGAAAGGGAAAGGAAAGAAAGCTTTTTCCTCCACTTTTCTTTGTCAGTGATCGGGAAAGACTTCAAGAGTGAAATCTTATGAGTCCTCTGAGATGCTTCAGAGCAAAGGTGAATTCACCTCGTGATAAAATAAGCAGGTGAAAGAGATGATCACCTCTGGGATTTGCCCGTGGTAGGCTCAATGGCCCTGTAGTTCCCGTATTCAAGCGAATAAATAACACCAGGTAGTGATCCCCACCAGAGCAGTCTTTGTCTCTATTCCTCCTGGCTGCTGCTCTCCCACTGCGGGTGGAGAGAACGAACAAAGGAAAATCCCGTTACTGTCCCGGTGGCGCCCCGACGGGACAGAGCAGGCTCCCTGGGAGGGGGCACTGAATAATTGATCGGCATCGATTGCCTGCATGCGTTGGGAAGGGAAGCCGTGAGCATCCCCTGCATACAGCTCGGTCCTTCCCCCATTTGCGCTGCAATCCTATTCCATCATGTGCAGCTAGAGAAGGGGACGCAACTCAGCCTTCAGGCCTGGGCGGGGTTCTTGCGTTTAATCTTCTCTTTTCTCTTCTCTTCGCTGCTTTCCTTTCTCCCCCCTCTTCCCGTCTCCCAGGCCCAGTGAGGTCAGCTCATGAATATTACTTCATTTTCCTGAGCGGCTTTGGCAGCGCCGGGTACCTCGTGTGCGGGTGCCCGTCTCTCCGTTGCATGCATTTCGCTAACCCGGAGGCAGACAAAGTGGTGGTGAGTAATGCGGAATCTGTAGACCCAAGCCTTTTATTTATTTATTTATTTCCATCTAGAAGGGTACGTTAGTCGGTATTCGGATGCAACAAACCTGCCAGGTACGAAGGGGACCTGCGAAAATCCTTCCGCGCCTTTAAAACCCTGACAAAAGGCAGCAGCTCTCCCGAAGCTGAAGCCCATCTCGACCTCAAAGGGATCTGGGAGAGCGAGAGGCGGGGGAAAGGGGCTGACGGCGGGGAAAGCCCTGCCTGGAGCCACAGGCACGGGAGACCCTCACGCTGGCGGGTGGAGCCTCCGGACTTTTCCCTTTTGTTGCTGCTGCGTTTTATTTATGCGTTTTTCCTCCTGGACAGCTGTTCCCGACAGAAAAACCTGCGGAGACGCTGCATCCTGGCGCCACGTGGGTTTACATGGCGGGGGGGGGGGAAGGCTGTCTGGCTGAGTTCTGTGAGGACCGAGATTTCGGACTTAAGCTTAAACGGGCCTTTCGTTGTACCAGTTAGAAGGAAAAAAAAGCTAAAAATAACACCACTCAAACAGCAGGCAGTGGCCGGTCCAGAACTGGGACAGGCGCGGTGCGGGTTGTGCTCCCGGCACATCACGGCGGAGCCGGATGACTTTGCTGCGGTGAAACTTCCCGAAAAGATCCAGTTATAGTGCAGGGTTCCTGATTTCATTTCAATTTTGAACATTAAGTAAAAGGCATAATAATGAGTACGGTGCAGGACCTAAGCTGAGTCATGGCTTTTTACAGTTTCTTTAGGTTTGGATTTAGAAAAGTGGTATTTTTTGCCTGCATAGCTCTAACAATATTGCAGGGATTCTGTTTGTGGTGGTTGATAGAGATACAAAGAAAATCTCTTATAAAGTATGAATTTTGATAGGTTTACACTCCCATGCTACCTTTTTACTAATTAATGTCTGTGAATTTTCTGCCAAATTGTGTTGTTCTGAATATTTCCAGTATGTTGGTTAAAAAAAAAAATAAGGATGGTAATGACAGTGCATTTGGGAGGAAACCCTGTGCTCCTGCCAGTGAGAGCAGAGCAAACACAGCCTCATTGTTTGGTGTGTTCCAGGGAGTGAAGCAATTGTCAGGGTATGGTATAGTGTCTGCAAGTACTTTGCTCAGCTGTGTTTCTTTATTCGCTGTTCTAGTCAGGAATACTTAAGCTGCTTTCTAGAAGGGAATCATTAGGCCCTGTTAGGAATGCTTTCATTTCTACTTCTGCCCTCATTGTCCGTTTAGGGATAGCTGAATAAAGCCTGTGTGAAAACAGTTTGTGGATCATAGCTATTATTTCCAGAATATACTAAGGAACATTAGCAACATGATATGGCTTTTAACAGCCCTTTTAAATCTGTTGTGGCCATGAAAACTCAGGGTTTGTCACTAAGAAGGAAAAATGCCATGTGAGTGCCCTTTGGCAAATACCCCACATCTCATGCTGGGTGAGGATATACTCCTTGCTTCCTCAGTTTGGAAAATCTCCTGGAGTGATTATACTTCAGTCCTATGTCAGCACAACCAGTTACGAAGTCTTAATTCCTGACAATGCTTCTGGAGGACAAACTGGGATGAATCGGAATCACGGAATGGTTTGGGTTGGAAGGGACCTTAAAAGTCAAACTATTCCACCCCCCCCCCGCTTCTGGCAGGGACACTTTCCACTAGACCAGGTTGCTCAAAGCGCCATCAACCTGGCCTAAGCCTGGGTTTAGAAGCTGACTGAATGGTCCTTTCCTTTATGGCGCTCAATTTCTGACACTTTTGGAGGCCTAACCTTGTCCTGGAAGAGCACCTCTCAAAAATGAAGCGGATCTGTTGTCGCTTCCACGTGTGCAGCCCTTTGTACAGCAGCCCTTCCCCACTTGGCTGTGCCAGATGCCTGGAAGAGATGTTTCAGGTGGCAAACAGGAGTGGCAGCAACCCAGACCGGTACTTTGCTTGGTAGTGAGATCAAGTGAGAGGGAAGGTTGTGAGTGGATGGAGATTCAGCTCGGATCCGGCAGCCCATGGCGTGGGGCACCGGGAACCAAATGCCCCTAGATGCGAGGGGAGCGGGAACTGATCACAGACTGAGCCGTGCAGTGTGGCCTCCCTCCCCAGAGCCTCCCCGCATTGGCGCTGGGCTTCAGCCTCGGCCGGCTCGTCCCTGGCCACCGCTCCGCCCGCAGATGCCCGCGGCTCCGGGATCGGATGCAGGCGGGGCGCAGCGGCGGCAGGGCGATGGCAGGCTGTTCGCCCGTGTCCCCGCCGCCCCGGGGCTCCCCTCTCCGTCCCCACCCCGACCGTCTTCTCCGCTTCTCCTCCCGCAGCTCTCAGGGCGGCGGCGGCGGAGAAGGCGGAGGACGCCGCTGGTGATGGACGTCTTCCCGAGATAGCCGCCGCCATGAGCCAGCCGCCTGCAGGGGGCGCCGCCGCCGAGCCTCGCCTCCACCCCGAGGGCAGCAGCGGCAGGAAGCAGCCGCGAGCCTCCTCTCCGGCCAGGGCCCGCGACACCCCTCCGCGCCCGCCGCCCGCCGCCGCCACCGCCGCCTCCCGCGTTCCGGCCGCCGCCGCCGCCGCCAAGGCCACTTCAGGGCGGCCACCCCTGGGCCAGGCCCCCCGAGCCGCGCGGGGCCGCGCCGCCGACAAGCAGCCGCGCGGGGCCGCGCCGCCGGGAGCTGTCCACGCCTGCGCCGGTGCTGAATCGCCGTCCGCCGCCGGCGGGAAAGCCGCTGCCGAGGAGCTGCCGCGCACCGCCGAGCCCGCCGCCCCACGGGCTGCCGAGGAGGCGCCCCCTGCAGGAGGCGGCGGCGGCGGAGAGGAGCGGGAGGGGGCGGTGGCGCCGCAGCCGCCGCCGCCGCCCAAGCAGTGGCGGGTGAAAGCGGGGCGGTCTCCGCTGAAGGGCGCGGGGGAGGCGGCCCCGGCACCTCCATCTTCCTCGGGTGTGGGGAAGGGCCGCGGGGCGGCGGGCGGCGGCGGGTACTGGAAGGAGGGATGCCTGCAGAGTGAGCTCATCCAGTTCCACCTCAGGAAAGGGCTGGCGGCGGCCGCCCAGATGCAAACCAAGGGCAGCAACCACAGCAGCAGCGGCAGCGCTTCCTCCGCCTCCTCCTCCGCGGCTGCCGCCCCGGCCGAGCCTCCCCCGGCCGCCTCCGCCTCCCCGCCTTCTGCCATGGCGGCGGCCGGCGCGGAGGGGCTGCGGCAGAGCGAGGCGGGTGGCGGCGGCAGGAATGGAGCCCCCGAGGGCGCCCTCAGCCCGCAGCTGCAGGAGGAGATGCAGGAAGAGATGGAGAAGCTGCGGGAAGAGAACGAGAGCCTTAAGGTGAGGGGCTGGGGGTAACCGGGGCCGGGTGAGGGCCGGGCGGCATCCGTTTCTCCCGGGGAGAAGGGTTTCCCGGCCGCCCGCTCCCCCCGCACTAGCGCTGGAGGCAGGGTTAAGATGGCCCTGTTGCGGTCAGTGGCGCGTCTCTGCAGTGTTTTTGATGAGCCGGGTTGTATTTAGTTGGCGTCCCTGCGAGGAGGAGCTCCATTTTGGACGCCTTCTCCTATACGTGGTAACATTTGTGCTTATGACCCACCTGTTGCGTCCCTGTCCCCTTGTCGCCCCGGTGCCAGAACGAGATAGATGAGCTGAGGACAGAGATGGACGAGATGAGGGACAGTTTCTTCGAGGAGGATGCCTGCCAGCTTCAGGAAATGCGCCACGAACTGGAGCGAGCCAACAAGAACTGCCGGATCCTTCAGTACCGGCTGCGCAAGGCTGAGCGCAAGAGGCTCCGCTACGCCCAGACCGGCGAGATTGATGGCGAGCTCCTGCGCAGCATGGAGCAGGACCTCAAGGTAGATGTTGAGCAGGTGTCGAGGGGAGGGAGCATCTCAAAAGGAGGCATGACCATGCTCGTGGTCCTCATGAGTCAGGCATTTCCATCTGTCCTGTTGTACACCAGGTACCCAAACCAGCTTGCAGGATAGCAATGGCCAAGTGTACCTTGGTATTAGACACCCTTCAGTACATAGATGGTCCATTTTCAGCTTCAGTCCAATCATTTTTTGTGACGTTAATGTGCAAGAAATGACTCAAATACAAATTAGGATCTAGTGGTTTGGTTTCTTTTAGGATGAACATGAAACATACCCTACGACTGCAAAATTAAACCAACCTCACTGAATAGTCCCCCTGACTTTGAGGGGATTACAGCACTCTTTAGTAAAGATTTCTTGGGACGATCAGATTGAATACTTGCAGAGTCACCACATGAAATCCTGACATTGCTGGTGTCAGTGGAAAAGCTGCTGATACCTTCAGTGAAGCCAGGATTTTCCACATCCACAAGAAAGCATAGACACAACCCATCAAATTTCAGTGTGTAATCAACTGTATTTCATCTGTAACATCAGAATGGACCACAACCCATTGTTGAGGAAAAGTTTCAGTCCTTGTTTAAGGCTTGATGTTGGTAAAGTATCAGTCATCTTCATTCTACATCTGAATGGTCCAATTACAGAAAAAATACATTCTTTCTTGCAGTAGTTGGAAGTTGTTTAATTTCTGTTTTCATCTACTAGACTTTGTTAAAGGCTCCTGCTGAATTCCAACTTTTTTTCAGTTGACTGGTCTTCTGCCATTTCTCATGGAGAACCTGTGGGAGGAGAATTAGATATTTTGGACATTCTGAATGATGCTTAGCTGAATAATGGAGACATGCACCTTTGTAGGCAGAACTTGAATGTGAGACTTCATGTCCCAAGTGAATGTTGTGAGTCCATCTTACAGAGCTGAATTCTTTGTTGGCTCAGTGTTACTTTGTATCAGCAATTCATACACTTGCAGGGCCAGGGAGGAAAATGGTGAGGGCACCTCTGCTTAGGTGCTCGCCTGCCATATAGAGATGCCAGTTAAGGCTTTAGGTTGAGCTGGGCAAAGGGCTCACTTGAATTAGGATTTCTCCCATGTCTTTCTCGATAACCATATAACTGATTCTTTGGAAAGGAATAGTGTTTTTGCAAAATGTTCCCACAGATCATGAATGTGTTCTGCTTTGGAGCAGGGATGAATGCCTAGTTGAATTTGGGTGCTGGCTAACCATCATAACTCATTCGCAGTTTTCTGTAATGTTCCCAAGCCCTCTTCTGAAGAATTTATATCCAAAGTAATGCTGTTCATTTTGCATAGGTAGTACATTAGGGGACATAACCCTTCATAGATACAGTTTTGCACATAGCTGTATTAAAATGCATCTTGCAAGTTAGTCCCATTTCCCATGTGATCTAGAATGCTCTGTAGGATTTCCCTGCATTAATTGCTACCCCACCAAATTTTGTGTCAAAAATCACTACCAGTAATGACTTTGTTATTTGGTAGTATTTACTTACCCAGCCTGTGTCTATGGACTGAAGACAGATTCTGACAGGATGCTGTTAAAAATGTCCCCATGATTTTCCATTTACTTTGGTTGGGCAACCAGATGAGCAGTTTAATACTGAGCGTAGGAAAAAAACATCAAGATATAGCCCTGTGGTGTGATTCTCTGCTCAACCTGCAGTCTCTTTGGAGTATGATTATAACTGAAATTCCCCTCCACTCAACCCTTTCTGTTAGGCATTATGGGTCTTGACTGCATGTATAGTGGGGGAGACTGTTGAATGATGTTTTGCTACACTGCAGTGTTGTATCTGTAATTTGCACACACTGGGTTTCTTGTCAGGGGAGGCTGAGTCACTAGCTGCTGCTGTTTCCTGATAGATTGGATTCTTCTTGACTGCTTGCTTACAATTATAATTTTGTTTAGAGTTTTAGTATGTTAAAGAGAATTCTTTGACACATAAAGATCATTCTAATGAAAGCCATAAAGATAGCTCTCTGAGCTCCCCTAGCTAATGGTAAGAAGGATTAATTATACTTTCTAATGTTCTAAAAAAAGCAGGAAATTAGGCTTTTCAAGTATGTGTCTAAACCACCATCATAACAGTGATTAGTATATATTTAAATATTTTTGGTTCATGATTATAGTTTCTGGTGGTTTCACAAAATACAAGGCAAGTGGTCTGAATGGCAAAACTCTCATTACTTTGTGTGAAGAAGAGGAATTAGGTTATGACAATGTGACTTTTAACTCCATTCTTGGGAAAATGTGTTAAAAAGATCCCAAACCAAACAACAAAAGCCATTAGTTTTCATTTTCATTTAAAATATTTGGCATCGTTTGAGTGACCACAAGGTCAGTAAAGATGTTTTTTGTGCATATTTTACTCTTTAAATGAACCAATAGCAGTTAATGCCAGATATTTAAGTTAACTGTGCATGAAGAAGAGAGAAACTAACAGGGTCAGAATCAAGATGTGTCTGTTTGTTCTGTGCAAGTCACAGGTAAGGAAGGCTTGGAGAAGGTGGAGCTGCTTTTAGATGCTTCTGCACATCAACTATTTGAAGACCATATACCTTTGTGCATTGCAAAACGTAAGCTAACAGTGGCTGAGAGAAAGTAGATTCTGCACTGTCTCCAGGAATAATGAAGGTCCTGTTTCACCATCAGCATAACAGAATCTAAGAGGGAGTTAGAGTTTAATGTCTAATGTGATTTACAGTAAAGTCCTCAGGAATTATGTACCATTTCTTGAAGCAGTTGACTTGAATGTGGAACCTTTTAGAATTCTTCCTGTGAGCATATTTATGTACCTGTTTCCTTACACATTGCTTCCATCACAACATCCAGAATTGATCTCTAAATAGTTACACTGCAGTAGTAATTTTTTTGTTATCTTTCTTTTGACATAACATTTAATTTAGGTTGCAAAAGATGTGTCAGTGAGACTTCATCATGAGTTAGAAAATGTGGAAGAAAAACGTACTGTAACAGAAGATGAAAATGAAAAATTAAGACAGCAGCTTATAGAAGTTGAAATTGCCAAACAAGCACTACAGAATGAACTGGAAAAAATGAAAGAGGTTAGTGTTGCTATTTACTTCTACACAAAGTATTCGAAATTCTGAAATTCTTATTGCTGAATTAACTGGTTTTCTTCATATAACTTGTTTCGGGGTCACAAAATATGGCAGCCAAAAGTTGAAAGTTATAGAGTGCTGAAGTACACCTTAGTGATCGGGAGCTGAGAACAAACTAAAATATTTGATGTTTCCTATGCAAAACAGAAACCAAACTGTGGCTTTGCTTTTCCTATGCAAGGTGGGAAATGTGGAACTTATGGTAACAGAGTTCAGAGATGTTGAGACAATATACTTATGTTAATATACATGCAGGAAGGGTGCTGAAGGGAGTCGGAGGCGCCTAACTTTGCAGATCATGTTCCCCACATTTTTACAAAGACCAGTGTTTTTCCCTTGCTAACTACTACTAGGGACTAACAGGCACAATGAGACTGGGGATCCGGCCACCTCCCCATCTTGTTCAGTCATGTTCTTTGGAGTACTGTGAAGTGAAAGACTCTACCTGGCCTTTTAGTCTAAGCATATTTTTACGTTATATCTAATTAATCTTAAAAATTATGCCATTTGCCACTATATGGATGCAAGATCCTGTGCAATTAAGTAAGGAGAAAATTGTATTACAGCAGAAATAGCCTGGTCAACAGAGATAACAAAGCACACAATAAAAATAAACTGTTAACTAAGAATGACTTCTCAGAACAAATTTTAGAAACAGCTCTCCAGTTCAGTGTTTTAAATTCAATGAATGCCACTCATTTTCACTTTTAGTAATATTCCCTGGTAGGAATGCCAGTGTCTACTTTGATCTTGTATGAAGCAGAAGAGATGTGTTTCAGTTGTCAAGAAAGGCAGGAATTTTTTGGTTGTATGATAAGTTATACAATTTTTAGGAACTGCAAATGCTTAATTTAAGAGATATACTATTAAAAATATTCACATTTTCTTTACAGGAACTGAATTTCAAACATGTTAGTAGAGGATAAACAGGTATTTTTGTTCCACCTTCTTCTGCTTTTTCAGATAATTACAGATTTGAAAAGGGCATGAAATCTGAGCCTTATTCAGCTTCTCTCTCCTCTGCCTGAGACTTTCTTCTTCTGTTTTCATTCTGGTTTCTGCTATCAAATGCATCTATTTCCAGGACTATCTTCTGTATGAGAACATGATCTTTCTGTAATTATCCTTGCAATTTGTTGTTAAGCTTGGCTTTACTCCAAGTTTTTCATTATTCTTGCCCATCCAGACTCTACCTTTTTGTAGACTCCCATTTCTGAATCCCTTCTTCCTGCTCTCTGATAGTTTTTACCATTGTAAGTTTCTTTTGTCTTGCGTCTTCAGGTTAAAGTGAAGTGTAATAGCAGTTTAATAGCTTGTGTTCTTTGGGTGCTGTGTACCTGCAGGAAATTAACCCAGTAAATAGGCTTCTGTCATCAGTCTCTTTCTCCTTATCCTGATTCTTCCTTGTGTCCCACTGTGCTCAACTATGGTTCTGTTGCTTTCATACAGCTCTCTGCTTTTTTCTTTTGCTAATATGTCTGCCTCTTTCTGTTTTTGCTGTTGGTATCAATGGAAGGATACTGGAGACTCCAGAAGAGGGTGTCATGTTTAAGCTAGGGGCTCTTCTACACAATTTAATGAAGCTGAAACAGATGGACAATTACTACTGGCATAGAATAGGGCACTGAGCTAGAATGGAAAAATGCAGTAAGACTTTACACCAGAGTAGAAATGGAGTGGACAAAGAGTCAGAAATAATCCTTATGCTGAACTGGAGAGAAGAACTGCCATGCCCAGTCTTTACATGCATTATGATCACTAGGCAGGAGTTTTCATTTATGTGTTCCAAACAAGCTGCTGAGTCCCTTCTAGTAGAAAGCTGGTTTTCAGGCTAGGACTTTCAGCACAGCATGGGGGAAGCTGGAGGATGGTTGAGGAGGTGCAAGTCAGAAAAATGCAAGTTTGAAGTGAAGCCAAATTATTATGCATTTTGCAAGCATGCTGTGACTTGGGGGACTAATGTAAGAATGCTGATAAAGAATACTAATTCTTACAGATTTGAATTGCAGAATCTGAGAATAAGCAACCCAATAAAACCAACCCAAAGCAATCTGAAGTGCATTAGAATTTTTCTGTGACAAATACCTTTTCTTCTTTGACAACTGAAGGGTTAGAGCATCTTAAATATAATTTTCAGATAGTCATAATGTTGATTTTCTGTTTGCTTGTGAGTTATTTCTTCTAGTTTCATGGGTTTACAATCCTTTCTCATTTCGGTACAGCCATTATAACCAATGGAACCTCCTGCTTAAGGAAATTCTCTGCTCAGCCCATATGAAAATACAGAGTCAAGACCTTTTGTCTGGATTGTGATCTTCACCTTATTGAGCTTAGAATTAATGAGAGGGTTAATCTCCAAAGACAATGAAACATTTTTATTTTACAGAATAACAGTGCTCAGAGTGTGTAATGACTGATTTCTGTATTTTTGCATCACCAAATGTACTGCTAAAACAAAAAACTTTTCAATTCTTCTTAAAACCTACTTATGTATAACTGCCATGGGAAATTTCATCTCCCTTCATAATGCACAATGTGAGATAGCAGAGAATGGTTAAAAGACCTAGTAGAAAATGTTCGAGGCAGAAGTATAATTTTTTGTTAGGCAGTCTCCAGAACAGAACCAAAGTCAAAGTTCTCCTTGTGTAGATTCTTTATTGTTTTAAAAAACATGGCAGACTTAACTGGAAAATTATATAAAACATAAATGCTAGCAGATGTGTTTGTGTAGAGATAAATCTAGAGTTCTCCAGTGAACATTTGGGTGAATATAGACTTGTGACGGTATTTGTCCATTAATAGAGATATAGTTGATGTTTGCTTTCTTGGTTTGGAGCTTTTGGAAAAAATATTTATAATATATTCCATTTCAACTAGAAGTTGTGGATGGTAGCAGAAGCTTGTAAGCATCCAGGATTTGGAAGGTGTTCCAGCAAAGCATACATTTCTATAAGCTACTTTTCGGTCTCCCAACCCAAGTTGTTTCAGTTAATGTTATTCTTGTTTACATCCACACAGAAACATAATTTTTTTAATTGGCATTACCAGTTCTCAGAATTCATTTGTAGCAACTGCTGTTGATTTCCTCTTTATTATTTGTTATTATTATTAATTGGAATGCTTTTTGTGAAGCTGAAAATGAAGTAGAGAAACCCGCCTGGACGCATTCCTGTGTAACCTGCTCTAGGTGGCCCTGCCTTGGCAGAGGGGTTGGACTAGGTGATCTCCAGAGGTCCCTTCCAACCCTAATGATTCTCTGGTCCTGTGAAATGTTTCCTAGAAGAAAGAGAAGTCAACTATAGCTAGATGTATTTTTTTCAGATATAAAAAAAAATTAATGAGTTGTAAATTAATTCATTAGTATTAGTTAATTAAAGTTCATTACTTCGTTGGTAACTACTTGTTAAAGCCTAGCTAACTCTCTTGTAGAGCTGATCATAGTGTGAACTAAGAATTCATTCATTTGCTATAACTATGTAGGAAATGCTCCGTCAGCCATGCTTTAGATGGTTTGTTGTGAGACAAATGAAGTAGGGGGAAAATATGACAGATGTACTGGACCTTGGGCTTTACAAATCCTCATTGCAATGTGGATATGTAACGGCAAGAGGCACCATGTTTTTCAGAGACATATGTCTTTCTAGAGACAAATAGATTGCTCTGTTAGAGCTGTAACCTGGGTGGATAAAAGACAGCTCAGTTCTTCCAACCACATTAGGGTGATGTTGTCAATCTACCATTTTCTTCTTCTAAACCTAAGTTATTAGCTCAGACACAGAGCTTGTGACAACTGTAGCTACATGGAACGTGAACCAGAGATGTGTTTTGTTCCTTCAGTTCACGCTGGGGGCAGAGGAGTTTATGCCTCCCTGCATGGGTCTGTGTTTTGTTGGAGTGGTGCCTGTCTGTTAGTCGGTCTGTTTTATATGCTGCATAGAAATGGAAGAAGTCAGCAGGGTCTGGGGAACTGGGCACTGGACCTGGAAAGAGGAATCTGAATTCTATTCCTCATTTTGGTACTATCCTGCTGTGGGACCACAGGAAAGTAATTACACTTTTCTGCTTACTCTTGCAACCTTTGCTGCTCTGTTTATGCGCAGGTTTGCTCTCTATATCTCTGAGTGCTCAGGCTGAACAGAGATAAGGAGAGTAGCTGGAAATTTTGCAACAAAAGGTGCTCTAAAAAAAACCCCACAAACCCCCAAAACACCCCTCTCCAAAACCAAAAACTGGAGACCCATGAAAAGAACCAGTAAGGGATGATCCCATCCTACTCCCCGTGATCACCAATATTAGCTTGTCCACTATGTCTGACAAAAATCCAGTGTGTGTCTCCTTTTTGAGAGGCCTTTCTCTCTCTAAGCTCCTTCTGCCATTTAGCCACAAACGCTTATTTTCAGTCTTTCTCCGATAGGTTAGAGTCTCAGGTTCTCTCTCTTGGGCTTCATCCTGTGTGTGTGTTTTTTTTATCTCAATTATTTTTTTTTTTTTCACAGTGTGTTATACAGTAGTGGCTGTTTTTCTGTCTTCTGGTTCCTAAATTCCAGTCTTGTCCTTCTCTCTCCCACTGCCTCCTTCCCTGCATCCATCCAGCTCTTCATGAGTATCCAGTCTCCTCCCTGGATTTCAAGTATTTTCCAGTAAATTTTCCTCTTATTCTACTCCAAATATATTATCCTCATTTCCTAGTTACAGCTTCTCTCTTTTGCAAAATTTGTCCTTTCCTCCTGATTCTTCCACCCCCACATACAAATCAGTCAGCTTCCATGTTTTTTTCTGTTACTTTCCTTGTTTCCAAGCTGTAGCTCTTCACGTTTGAGTCTGGGCTGACAGCAGTGGAGAATTACTCTGGCTAGGAAATGGCAACTACATCACTCTGAGCACTGGAGAAAAGGTTTCTGGTTCTAAATCTTAGCCTCAGCTATCCTGTCATGTCTCTGTGATCCCAGCGAGGGTATAGCTCTGTGAATATTTGTGGATTTCTAGTTTCTGTTTGTTGCCCATGCTGTATGTGTACAAGTAACCGGAGATGGATGCTTGGTTGTGCTGCTTTGAAAGGGAAAGTTTGAGTCTCCTCCATCATACTGTCCCCCAAGCATTTATTAATTGTACTTCTTGTTTTAATTTATCTTCAGGTTTTGAGCCTCATTTCAAGCAGTTTGTAATGGAGGGAGTAGATACAATGCAGAGAGATGAGACGCTAGTACGCCTGCTTATAGAGCTGATCAGCTTCAGAGGATCAGTGTAGTAAGCAGTACTCTTCGAAGAGTTACAGTAATTTACTTGCTCCTGGCACCAGATGGCAGCAGGGGAGGATGTAATAGGTTTCTCAGAAACCCAGTGGTTTACTGGATCCTTTGGAGAACCCAAGTACTAAGTCATATCAGCAATATTTCTACTAAAAGCACAGTTAAGCAGAGGGTTTGTGTGATCTGGAATCTCAGCTTGTTGCCTTATGAAAATTCAATTTTCTTTGGTGAAAAGAACAACAGGATAATAAGGAGGCTTTTTTAAAAAGAGATGAGAAACAAGCCTCTGCCTGAGTTTATACAGGAAAAAGCAAACCAGTCATCTGTCTCCAAGCACAGCTCAGTGATTCTCTAAGCACCGCATGCCTGGAGATGCAGAACCCCTAGTAACTTCTGACAGACTTGCTTGTGTGAAATTGTTACCTTTGGTATCCTGCCCAAATATTTTGTTCCTTTAGAAACAGTGCTCAGCAGGGATGCTATTCATAATCTGTGAGGGTGTGATTCTGACATCTTTGCCCAGAGCACACTGGGATTTCACAGTGAGCAGGAAAAATAGAGTTTGCTTCAGTTTACTTCTTTGAATATGAGAGAAGAATTATAATGGAGTAAGAAATTAATCTCTCGCAAAATCTGTTGCAGTAATTCTCTGAAAATGTCGTGCCATAAACAAGAACAAATTATGTGCCTTTGCGAAGCAGTTTACACTTAAACCTCATAAAATTACATTTTTAATTATGTATCAGCCATCAGCAATTTACATGAGCCATTTGCTCCAAGAGAGTTTATCAAAACTGAAAATAAACAACCTGATGGTCAGTCATAATATAACTCGAAAACATATGTAGCAAATAGTGAATGATGGCAAAAGACTAAGTATCCATAAATATCTTTTTGTGAAGGGGTTTTGTGAGTAAAGGTGCCTAGGAGACTTTTTTTTTTTTTTCCAGAGAGTCATTGAAACTGCTCTGCTGCTTTGTTGGTTCCTATTGCAATGTCTTAAAATTTGCAAGGATGTGTAAAAGCAGCGGCAGGATTGCTTGCTAATGGAAAAGTAATAATGAAAGAGTGGCAACTGTAGTGAAAAAGAGTGTACCTGGAATATGTTTAAAGCATCACAGAATAAATTTTGATCAATTCTTTTGAATCTGTAAACATAATGCTGCTATTCTGGTTTGATGGGGGCATGGGAGTGCCTTCCTTGTGACAGGATGTTACCTTGTTTTCTTTCCTTTCTGTGATGGGTATCAGTAGCCTTAGATTTGCAAATTCTCTCATCAAAGTTCTTACCAATACTACGTACAGTCTTGAAGTAAAATCAAAGTCTCATTGCAATAAACTCCATTCTAAAGGAAAAATAAAAGTAATGGCCATCTTAAAACAAACAAAAAAAAAAACACAAAAGCAAACCTAACCAGAACAGAGGCACAGAATAAGAGCCGAGCTTCCAGACTCATAGGAACTATGTTTTAGAGAAAGGACATGAGTCAGCACCTGGGACCCTTTTTTTGCTTGGGTTATTCTTCTCAAAGTTATTTGCTACACAATTGCTTTCTTTAGTCAAAAACTGTAATTGTAAAGTAAATCAGGCTAAGGAAGGGTCCACACACTGACAAGAAATTGCTGGCACATCCCTTGGATGGTTTTGGCCTGGATCAGTTACCACTGCTTCAGTGCCTGGGCATGATGTGGGGCCTAGCCTGGATCAGGGCTTATTCCTGACTGACAGTTTGGGTGTGGTCCTGCTTGTTTGGAAGGAAGCTGTGGGGAAGTTTAGCTGTATTGTCACTGTAGTTGAAAGGAGACTGAATGGGACACTTCTACATCCCTGTAAAGTGTGACTGATGGTGACATCCAACTTGCCTAATTACCAGGAATGTCTTACATTATGAGCTTGGTTGAATTATTTTAATTTTTACAGTTTAACTGTAAAGCTAGCAGTTTAAATCTTCGATAAAATAATTGATTAGAAGCATCTGTAACAGTGCCACAGAAAGAGTTTTGAACTGGAACATTGGCTTGAAGGTACACCTAGATACCCTCAAAGGTTCATTTTCCTTCTGGCGTGCTTCTAGAAATATTGTTGCTAAGTTCCCAAACTTTGGTCAGGTTTCATGCATTCAGAAATTACAAAGCCAGAACTGTATAATACGATCAGTCTGTCCTGGATAACCCCCAGCTATTTTAACTTTTCAGAAAAGGGTGCTGCTCTGTGTTAAAAATTGACAGCTGAGACCAGTGTACAACAACTCTCCCTGAACTGTCCCAGGAACAGTTAAAAATTTGGAACTCCCTTCTCATGTGAATTTGCTGAAAGTTAGTGACCAGCCAGGAAAGATATGTTCTTACAACCACACTAAATTGAAAAGTCCAGCATCAGTGTTTTGGTGCTTTTTGTTTGGTTGGTTGCTTTTTTGGCTTTTTTTTGCTCGCTTCTTTGCTTTTTTAAAATATCTGCATGCTTACGGTTGATATCACTTAGCTGTCTAAAAATTAAGCATTTATCCTAAGTTAGGAATTTGACCTCCCTCAAAGGAAAAAGATAGGCACACTTTTGAAGTGATTCAGTCCACTTGTCTGAGGGTGGTTTGACTCTGTGTAGAGGCACATCCCTTTCTAGTTACTGTACAGTGAACTTTAGTTTTGATATCTACATCCTAGGACAGAATGAAGCCTTTTGGTCGCAAAATTATCCTTGGACATTATTTCAGCTGATTATCTTCTATGACCCTGTAGTCTTTTTCAGAGATGTGGCTTTTCAAAAGATCTTCTTTATTCTCTAGAGTTTTCCTGTTGTCTTAGCATAGCTTTCACCCCTTGTTCTTACATGTGTATCTTTGTATTTAGTCATATTAAAACAGATATTTGATTGCACCAAGGTTTGTAACAGTGACTGTCCTTTTCAGTATTTAACATTTCTCCAATCTTTACTCTATTTGCAGTCTTTATCCAATATTATTTTGTTTTTTTCCAGGCAGCAGCAAAAAAATAATTAGTTACACAAGAATTGATTCTTGTGTAACCCTATTAGCATTGCTGTGGCATTAATTTGCAGGTGATTTGCTGGTTTTTGACATTTATGGTAAATGATGAAGAGTCTGATGTTTGTTCATAATAGCCAGTTAAAAATGCATCCCAGTGATCAAATATTTATAATGAGCTGAAGACTGTCAAATTCATTTCAGAGCTAGATTTTCACATTTATAGCAAAGGGAACATTTAAATAACAGTCTCTAAGTCAATCTCTACATGAACGTTTTAAGTCAGCCTAACAGGCACAGCCTCTTCTCTTGCTGGGAGTAGCATTTCACTTAAGAGCCTGAGTGTGTTTAATTAAAGGCGAAGAGTCATCTTTTAGGAGGAAGAGGCATGGGGATCAGTCACAGGTCTTCTGAGCCTTTTGTAGTCAGTGACACTGCTTCAGACAGCACTGCAATATTCTCCTTCCCCTCATCTCCATCTCTGCATGGTTGAAATACCCCAAAAAGGACTGGGTGCAGGCTTATGGTAGACTGGTACCAGAGTGAGAAAGGTAGGTGTGGGGATGCCCCAACTGCTAAAATGTCTTCCTTCTATTTTAGCTTCTAGCCTCCATGGTTTATTTTTCCAGAGCACCTTACCTGAGCTGCTCAACAAAATTTAGATTTAAAGTTAGATTTAATTTGTGGCAGCATCACACTGGTATAGCTTCAGAGCACTGTGGAGTCTTATCCTGTTTTCAATAACCTGAGTTCTATGAGAGCTGTCTGAGCATTTGATACAACTATTCAGTATAAAATGAGATTGAAAGCAAATGTACATGTGTGATCAGCCCACAACTTTGCAGAAGTGGCTTCTGTACACATTTTGAGCAGTATAGAAGTACAAACCATGTGCAGCATCATTCTTTTCATTACTCTTAAATTTCAGAATAACCTTTTGTTTGTTGTTGTTGGGATATGGCAAATACTCTTTGGTTTATATGCATACATTTTTGTAATCAAGGCAATGAACCTAATCTGGTTGCTCAAACTTTCCCGTTCTCATGAAAATTTATTTGGAATCTCTTCAGAGATCTGCAAAGGCTAAAAAACTCTACATGTGTGCAAAAGAAAACTCTTTTTAGATTTGGCCAAATCTTTTAAGCATTTAATTCATAATTGCCATATCCATGTCTGTGACTGTGATTATTGCTATTGTTATGTGATGGTATTTTGAACTATGTTAACATAGTGTCTGTCATACTGGCAATCCCAGATGAATTCTGGGACAGCGCTTTGTACTAGGCATTGTGCAAACCCTGGCAAAAAGGCTGACTCTCTTCTCCCTGAAAAGACAAATAGCTGAGCTGACAAACAGCTACCTAAGGAATAGGTTTAGCTAGCATGACTAGCAACGAAACATCTTATGCTGCACTTTCACTACAAGATATTCACGGTGTTTTGAGATTTGCTTTTGCATTTCAGGATTAGGGAGCTGAGTGTAAGCTGACTGTGATTTCAGCATCCATAATAAGGTGTAGTTAGATAGTGCTGGGGAACTAAACATGTCTGCCTCTTTAATTTTTTGAAAGGTTCAAATGTCAGGAGACCATCTTCCTCTTCAGAGAAGTTGCTTCCACTATTTTATGATACCCTGGTGGATGAAGAACTGTAATCACAGTAACCAAAGTATCAGGGTTTGGCCAGCTATTTGACCAGGTCATATGGAGAGCTTTGAAAAGGCAGCTTTTATCTTCCACTGCTCAAGATTATCCTTTTTTTTGCAAATAAAAAAAAAGAAGGAAACACGAATGTGCTGCTTCATTTTATGCATTACGAAGAATGCTTTTACCTAGATATACCACAGAGTTATTTATCATTTACTCTAGCAATGTGCTTTTGGTTCAAAATGCAAAAGGTTAAGTGAAAATGTTGTGTAACCTTTTTTCTCCTCTTATTTTTTATTTTTTAACTGGCAAATGAATAATGGTAAAGGATCTGAAAATGCTAACTGAAATAACTCCTTATTAAATGCAAGTAAAACAACACAAATATTGGAGGGCAGCTCCTTTCTTCAGTAATATGAAGACATTCAAAAGATTATATAAGAACTATTTTTCTCTCCATGGTGAAGTAGTAAAGATTCTTTTCATTTTGTATAATTTTCAAATATGCCAGTTTTAATACAAAGTGAGCATTGCTAGAGCTAGTAGGGATATACTTAGTGTGTGCTTCATGGATAGGGTGTTGTGCTTCTTTGCATTTCACTTATCCACTGCTTTTTTTTTTCCTGCCTTAATTTTGCAAGCAAGTGGAATACTGAAATTCTCAGGACTGCTTCTGCTCTAGAAGGGAGGTGATAGAGGTAAAGCCTTGTGTCATTCTACATCCTTGTGCCAGTGGCAGACAAAGCCAGTGTCTCAAATTCGTTGCTGGCAAATTGCACTGGTAGACTTGCAGAATAAAAGAGACATTTTAAAACCAAAGTTTTTTAATTTTTTTTTTGAGAATATTAATATTCAATATGTCAACATGGATAGTGTCCATTTGGTTTTTACTACATTTCCTAAGACATTGAATTAGAGTCAGTGGCAGTAAATTAAGAAATCTTTTTGTGTCTGTTGTGATCCAGCCTTGTGAGCTACCCAACTGTATTGACTGAAGGGAAAATGCACTGAGTCTTAGGGCATATTTCCACTTCCCTTTTCATAGTCACTCTGTGCCAGACAGAGGCAAGTATGTGCTGCCCAAAAGCTGTTTAATATTCAGCAACTTTTCAAGACTGTAAAGATGGTTTTAACTGCTCTGGTTTTGGAAGTTCTGCAGACCTGTCACAGCAGTTGGGAGGCAGCTAACCATGACCGTGTATAGTACAGTTGTGTGCAGATGAGAAGGTTTGTTTGCAGCTGCGGAGATGCAAGAAGCCTTTGCCTTAGCCTGCTCTGTGAAGAGGCGTAAGGGCTGTTAAGGGGGCTTTGTGCACCCACAAATCCCTTTATGTGACAGGAATTCTTCCTGTGGTTGCCAACATTGATTTTTTAGATTATATACCCCCAGATCAGGCTTGACATAATCAAACTTAAGCACCTTGAAAAACCTTAGTATATTTTACATAGGGCTTCTTTATGAATTGTTGAGTGATTTATTGTTGTTTAGGATTTCGTTTTACAGCTTTCCTACTCAGTGAAGTGTGATGCTATTATTTCAGCGTTGTGTTACTCTCAGAGTAGATTTCTGGCCTTTTTACACCTGAGAAGCACTTATCATCATAGGACTGCACATTTGGCTTACAGTTTAGGTCTGTCAAGAGAAGGATTATACCATCTGGTCTTGAGAAGTGCTTAGCAGCACCAGCAAGACATTGGATAAACTCCAATGAAGGTCAGTGGAGAATTGATGCAGCTGAACATTGCAACAGAATCGCTTGCTGCATGTGCTCTGCTGTGACTCTAATATGAATATTATCTGTGGTCTTATCTAAACTGTGGACACCCACATAGCCCCATGTGTGTTGGCTACAGTGAGTGCTAGCATAGTCAGATCAAATCCAGTTTTACCTCCTTGTCTTCCAGAGGTAGATTATACAATATACATGCCCCAGTTGCTAGTCTTACTATCCCCAGTGTTGTTGAAATACTTCATTAGTATTTGGGCAGTTTAGCAAAGTCTCCATTGTAGAAATAGTCTTATATGCATTGTTTGTTTATTCTTTTCTTCTGCAGATGGGTAGCTTGATTCAAGGTTATTAAGACTGTAATGCTGTCTGGTAAGCATTACAGATCAGATACTGTAAAAGCACTTTTGTTTTTCTTACTTTGCCTTTGTCTTTTTAACTCAATCATTGAGTGAACTCAGTATGATTTTTTAAAATTCTATGGAAGAAAAACTATCTGAGCTCCCAAATTCTCCTTCACAACAACTTTTCAGAATTCTGGAATACGAGGGGCAGATTTTTTGCTACAGTTGAGAAAACAGCAGGGGTGTCTTTTAATGGCACTACAATATGCTTTGTGTCACACTGTTACATGGGAAAAGGATTAGCAAGTGGTGAATTGTATTAAAAGATGATCTAACACAAACATTTTTGAACAAACAGGTTTTGTACATGAAGATGGCTGAATCACTCATTCGCCCTGTCTGACATTTGTTAGTATGTCAAAGCAAGCAACATGCAGGAAGTTTTAATAGTGCTCAGTTGCAGGGATAACATGAAGATTCACTTGCAGGAGTCTGGGTTCACAGTTTTGATTTTGTCATATGTTTACTTGAATGGTTGTTTGGTTTTTTTTCAGTTTTGCTTTGATGAATTTCTTTCATTAGCAGCAGTAAATTGTTTAATGTTAAAAATTGGATTGGAAGAGTGGAGTAGTGCAAGTCTTGAGAGAAATGATAGAAAGGGTAGCCACTGTAAATTGTGAAATGCACCTCAGAAAAAACTCTCAGAAATTTATTTACAGTGGGATATATTGCTTGATATGTGACATTCTTCGGTCAGTATGAGCGTTGCCTCAGTGCCTTAACATGATGTTATAGGGCACTGTGACTTTGCAGGTGTCATCTGTCATCAGAGATCTGTGCAGGAGGGATCTTAACCTCTAGTGATCAGAAATTGTCTCATTTTCACAAGAAAAGAGATCATAGCAGTTCCAGCTAGGCCTAATCCACTTACCCAAATTATCCTGCTGATTGAATTGTGCACATTCTTCATTGCTTTCTACTACAGAATTCTGTTGCTAAACACCATCATTTCATTGGTGAATGGTACAAGCTTCACATATGGTTTGTTGTAATTCCAGTAGAACAGACTAGAAAGGAGTGCCTAGTCATTACAGAGCCACAGCTATTGTTGTAATTAAAATGTTGCTATCCTAACTACAAAAAGGAACAGAAAAAAATATGGAGAGAAATGGGAAAAACAGATTTTTCATTTTATGTCAAACCTAGAAAATACTTTTGCTCTGTGTAGACTTGTTTGGATGGGTTTTTTTGTGTGTTTTTTTTTCCTGGGGGGGGAGGGGTCTGTTGGCTGGGCTTTGGGGGATGGGGGGTGGTTTTTGGTTTTGTTTGGTTTTGTTTTCATAGAATAGAGTCATATAATAGTTAGGGTTGGGAAGGGCCTTAAGATCATCTAGTTCCAACTCCCCTGCCATGTTTTGTTTGTTTGTTTTTCTGTTGTGTTTTTTAATTTTTTTTTTGTTGGCATAGAAACTTTTTCATGTATCTCTTACCTTCTGAAAAGTTGTAGGACACTCAAGAAGTTGCAGCTCAACAGTTCAGAACCTCCTTAAATCTGGAGAAATGCTGAGCTCTTCAGGGTGAATAGAAGGCATTTATGTAATCAAGTAGAAATATAGTCTATCCCCTATTTGTTTTATCAGTGGGTGGTATTGGCAAGAGCCTGGAGAATTTTGCAGTGCTAACTGATTTGAAAGTTTTTTTTTTTCAAACTGATAATACATAGTGGTATGATTAATGGTAATACTGAGGAGGAAGCTGCTCCTCTGAAAGTTTAACGCTTTATAAATTTGACAGTTCAAAAAGAAAAATAACAAAAACCTCTCCACATGTGTATACCATTTCCACAATAGGATAACTGCTGGGAGACCCTGAAGAATAATTTTGTTTGTAGACTGGATCCTGAAAGTGTTGGCTTTATATTTAAAGGGAAAAAGTGAAGTTAATTTAACTATTTTTCATGTCTTTTTTGGATTCCTTTAGAAGCTTGTGATTCACAGCTATCTAGCTATCACAGCTAATGATTTTTGATTGGTTTTATTGTGTTGTCTACTGAGAGCATTCAGTGTTTTTGCAAGAGATATACAAATTTTAATTCTGGTTCTTAGTGGACCCATCTGTGAATTTTGGTTCTGATTCTGAATCTGAGGTTGCTTATCTTAATTTCTGTATAACTGTATAGTAAATTTGAGAAAAAAAGCCTTGTGAGAAATGATCTCTTGTGGTTGCTCATATTTATATGTGAGTCATTTCCATGGCATTGATTTTCCTTTGGAACAGGCAGTCCACAAATTTCATATTTGTTATGGTGATGATCTGCAGAACAAAGAGAACAAATGGTACCAGCTGGCAAACAGTGCACAGGATTGTTATGTACAGCATACCTGCCCACTGTACTCTGTTCCTTGAGGATTATGAGCACATTTTAGTTCCCCTGTATGGAACTGGATAGCTTTTAGATTCAGCCTGGCTTGTGCAAGGAAATGCATGTTTTTCAGTGGCACAAAGGATCCTGCTACCAGAGAATAGTCTCAGATGGAGATGCTGGTTTTTGTATCACTGTCCTGCCTCAGGCCTACATTTTACCTGGGGAACAAAAAAACTGGGAACAACTGCAAGTGGGGTGTAATGTATTAACATCTTCTCTCACTCGCTTTCCTTTCTCCTGCTGTTTTCTTGATGATCTGTATTGAGCATTGACAGCAGGATGGTTGCAGTTGGTTTCCCCTGCTACCACTTGCCCCCTAATGAACTTTCTGTTGTCAGCAATAATGAGATTTTTGCTGGATATGCTAGTAGGCTTCCATCCCAGTGCTTCCTGCTCTAAAAACAGGAGTTTCTTTTCTACTCACTTTGGCTATGTAGCAGATGAGAAGATACCAAAAAAGCTTGCTCACATGGTGGTGCATAACGTGTGTGTGGTGCCGTTCTTAAGATAATATGATTTGTTTCTCACTAGGTCTTTACAGTCCAAGCAATTTTAAATTGTATCTACTTGAATACGTTCTGAAAACAGAACAAACCTAGTGACCCTGTCTATGTGTGAGTTTGCACAGAGTTTGTTTACAGTGTACTCCTACAGAGGTATGACTGCAAGCTTGAAGCCTGTGGTGGACACAGAAAAAGGTGTACTTATAAATGTACACTCAATAGGATCTCAGTGACCCTGTTTTATGTAGCTTGCCTATCACAGAGGCTAAGGCTACATGTCTGGCTAGATACATCTCAAAGTGCCTTGTCCCCAGTAACACTGATATCAAGTGATCAAGCTGGGTCTCACTGCTTGCCTCAGCTTTCACGTCTGTAAGTTACCACTTTGGATATCTGCTTTCTTACTTCTCTTGTTATGTGTTAAACATTCAGTATGCACTAGTTTTAAAATGCGTTAAATTAAAAAAGTGACAGACTGATTAAATGAATACTTTAGTTGTATAACATTACTGTGTCATTTTGGGGCAGCTGTGTCTACCCTCTGTATTTGGTATCTCTAGGATTGCAAGAAATTAATTCCTTTATAGGTACATTTGACTTGCTGTGTTTTAAAATTAACGAAATATGAATTATATGCCTCTTTAGTGAAATATTCAGTGCATCTAATCTTGTTACTGTTGCAGCAATCACTCAAAAGAAGAGGAAGCAAAGACCTACCAAAATCAGAAAAGAAGTCACAGCAGACACCAACAGAGGTACGTTGTAATAACTGTAGCCTACATCCTCATGTGGAGGCTTCAGGGACACTATGGAAATTATACACATGATTTGTAGATTTGCATTTTGCTTGCTTGTTTTCTTTACTCTTTGTATGCTGTGAAATTGAGAGCTCTTAGACCAAATGTGCAGTCAGACAACACTACATCAAGAGCCAGCTAATCATAGAATCATAGAATAGTTAGGGTTGGAAAGGACCTTAAGATCATCAAGTTCCAAACCTCCTGCCATGGGCAGGGACACCTCACACTAAACCATCTCACCCAAGACTCCATCCAACCCGGCTTTGAACACTGCCAGGGATGGAGCATTCACAACTTCCTTGGGCAACCCATTCCAGTGCCTCACCACCCTTACAGTAAAGAACTTCTTCCTTATATCTAACCTACATTTCCTCTTTCTAAGTTCAAAACCATTGCCCCTTGTCCTGTCACTACAGTACCTAATGAAGAGTCCCTCCTCAGCATCCCTATAGGCCTCCTTCAGATACTGGAAGACTGCTATGAGGTCTCCACGCAGCCTTCTCTTCTCCAGGCTGAACAGGCCCAATTTTCTCAGCCTGTGTTCATATGGGAGGTGCTCCAGCCCCTTTATCATCCTTGTGGCCTCCTCTGGACTTGCTCCAACAGCTCCATGTCCTTCTTATGTTGAGAACACCAGCACTCTACACACTTGTGTTTCCCCTTGCTCCAGTGTTGAAGGCTCCTCTCTGGAGCTCCTCACCTTGACAAAATGATCTACCCACTGGTGCTGCAACAGAAGCCTCCAGCTTTCATGAATGCAATTTTTTTGTGCAAAATTTGTAAATGGGTGCACTGGTGTAACAATATCATAGGCCATTTGTGTGCTGACTTCAGGACTTTTGAACACTGTGAAGTCTAGTACAGTGTTGCAAGCCTAGAAAATATAGGGATCTTTTACAAGCTCATCCTATCTTTCCCCCCCTGAACCTGCCGCCCCCCTGCCCTGTATGTTCTGGGCACTGTGTGAAATGTAATCACAAGTAAAATAGCTTTTTCCTGTCTTTTAAATTTGAGTATTTATTTTATTCTCTTGAATTTCTTGATTAGTGAAAAAATGATTGCAGGAAAATCTCTTAGTATCTCAAGCTGTGGGTACTGTGATTGTTAATCTTGTAACTTAAGACCGTACACTGGAGGTCTCCTATTTTATATCAAGTTTCTTCAAATACTGCTTTTTCTTTTTTCAAAGGAGGACAATGAAGACTTGAAATGCCAGTTACAGTTTGTCAAAGAAGAAGCAGCCTTGATGAGGAAGAAAATGGCTAAAATTGATAAAGAAAAAGACAGATTTGAACATGAGCTGCAAAAATATAGATCATTTTATGGGGATTTGGACAGTCCCTTGCCAAAAGGTGAAGCAGGTGGGCCACCTACCACAAGAGAGGCTGAACTCAAGCTTCGACTGAGACTTGTGGAGGAGGAAGCTAACATCCTTGGGAGGAAAATAGTTGAACTAGAAGTAGAAAATAGAGGACTGAAAGCAGAGCTTGATGATTTAAGAGGAGATGATTTCTCAGGCACCTCTAACCCACTCCTGGGAGAGCAGAGTGAATCCCTGTCAGAATTAAGACAGCATTTGCAACTAGTAGAAGATGAAACAGAATTGCTGAGGAGAAATTTAGCTGATTTGGAAGAACAAAACAAGCGCATAACAGCTGAGCTGAACAAATACAAGTACAAGTCTGGCGCCCATGAGAGCTCTAGGCACCATGATAATGCCAAGACAGAAGCGTTACAGGAGGAGCTAAAAGCCGCGCGAATGCAGATCAATGAGCTGAGTGGCAAAGTCATGCAACTCCAGTATGAGAACAGAGTCTTAATGTCCAACATGCAGCGCTATGACTTGGCCTCTCATCTTGGGATCCGTGGTAGTCCCAGAGACAGTGATGCAGAAAGTGATGCAGGAAAAAAGGAGAGTGATGATGATTCCCGCCCCCCTCACCGCAAAAGGGAAGGCCCCATCGGTGGGGAAAGTGACTCTGAAGAGGTACGCAACATTCGCTGCCTGACACCCACGAGGTCTTTTTATCCAACAGCATCTGGGTGGCAAAAAAACTTCACTGACAGGCAGCAAATGAAGGACATTCGCTCTGAAGCTGAGCGGCTGGGCAAGACAATAGATCGCTTAATTTCTGACACAAGCACCATCATAACAGAGGCGAGAATTTATGTAGCTAATGGGGACCTCTTTGGACTGATGGATGAGGAAGATGATGGCAGCAGAATACGTGAGCATGAACTTCTTTACCGGATCAATGCACAGATGAAGGCCTTCAGGAAAGAGCTTCAGGCTTTCATCGACAGACTGGAAGTTCCGAAGTCTTCGGATGACCGAAGTGCAGATGAACCTTTGTCAGTGAGTCAGGTAGACTTTTACTTATTAAGGCCTACAGGTAAAAAGGCTGTGCCAAGTGAACTGAGTCTCAAATTTGATGTATGGCACATCAAAATTCTTTATTCTAGACAATGGAAAAAATCACTACTTAAATTATTTAAATCCTCATTTGGCCAAATGGAGCCTTGTTCTACCAATGGGGCTGTTTGTGAGCAGTGAGTAAGTCTAGTCTTGTGGAAATCATAAGAATTATTTTCTAGGAGGTGGAAGATTTTACTCCTTTCTGGCTTTGCAAGTGCATTTGCCAGAGTTGTGCTCCAGTAAAGGCAGTGCAGACAGCATTTTTGGCAGATAAATGAACATGATTGTTTTCTTAGTGGTTAGGTTCCTGCTAAATGGATAGAAAGAAAATGTTATTAATTTTAAACAGGAGGAAACATTAAATTTCCAAAATTATAAAGAATAAGACAAACCACAGAGAAAAATAAACCATGCAAATCTACTGTACAGTCACAGAGCCATACAGTAGTGTGAATATTGAAATTACTGTAACTGATTGTATCTTTTGAAGGCCTATGGGTCACTGCTTGCATGCAGTAGTGACTAACTTTTTTTTTTTGTAGTTCATTTTTATGTAGAATTGTTCCAGAGAGTTTTTGGGGAGGAAATTCCTTGCTGAGTCAACATCTTTTGCCATGATAATTTAAAATTGCCTACTCTTATTTTAGCATGCAATCCTATAGTTGACAAATCCTGCTATTGATCATGATATTATCTAATATTTTAGGAAGTCTTTTGCTGTGTTAATTTACTTTGTGCTGTTCTGCCAGTTTATGGTCAAAGTAGTTGACAGATTAAGGTGAAAGATGTTATTTCTTATTCCTGACTAATTAGTCTTTTGTTTCCTTGTATCAGAAAGTCACAGACACAGTGAGTTTAAAGCTAATCAATTGCTATACATGTATTGCATGAAATCAAACAGAAACAACATTTAGCATGCTTACTTTTTGATCTTGCTATAGCTCTGAGCTTGTAGAGCTCCCATTAACTTAAAGGCAGAGCACTGCATGGGCTTATACAAATTTAAAGCAAACTAATTAGTATTATTTCTAAACAAATAATATCAATAGTTAGATTGGACACATCAGGGCTTGGCCATGCAGAGCTCCTGTTGAAGTCAATGGGAGATAGGCAGTTGGTCCCTCCACAAGCATAGTCTGATTCACTATTTATTTTGTTGAAACTTTGGACTTGCTATTCCATTAATTGACTGTTCTCTTTGTCTTTGTATTTACTTTCCCAGATGTTCCAGCCTATCATTTTACTTATTCTCATCCTTGTATTATTTTCGTCCCTTTCATACACAACAATATTTAAACTTGTCTTCCTTTTTACACTGTTTTTTGTACTGTAAGCCATTCATCATTTACTGTTCATTGTAGTATTATTTTCAGTTTGTTTATTTTGTCCATCCTCCAAGATAAGAAGTGCAAGAGACATAGTTTCTGTAATAGCAACTGCTGTAAAAACACTGAAGACTACTTGTTTACCAAAAGCAAACCAAACCAAAAAAAAACCCTGCAAGAACCATACCAAAAGGTCATCCAGTTGAATAGGAAACCCTCTCACCATGGTGATCCAGGTAAGCAAAGAGAAAATGGTATTTTTCCCATTGTCTGAATTTATAATTTTTTAATAAAAAAATCCTGAGTGACTGGAACCAATTTATTATTCATAATTTGCACCAAATCAGAAATATGCAGAGTGGGTGTGAAGACTCTGTTCCTTTCTTCCTCCCACTCCCAGAAAAAGAATTTGTATTCTAGCCATCTATGAATAGTAAAACCACATTTTATATGTATTCTGCAATTGTATGTCACAGCTTGAATATATTTTGCATGCTTGTGATGATAATGTTTTTCAGTATTTTATCAAGTGGATTAGACACTATGGAAGGCACAAAATCAGGATGCTTGGTATTACAGCCCTATATCTGGAAATGTGGCAAGGAGCTGGAGCCGTGAGAATGAGAAGCATGAGGAGGAGGAATCAGAGTCGGTGAGGAGTCTTCTAACAGATGTAGGCTGGCTGCATTCTCTCTTTGCTCCAGAAAAATGGCCACTCCACAGTCTGACTTGAACTGAAGAGAGTGAGGCTAGTCACCTTGTCTGATGTCAGATATCTTTTCATAGCAACTGAGTTTATCATATAACATTTTCCATTCTGTAGCTGTCAGGGCTCTGGATCCCCTTTCCAGGTTTCAGAATGGATTTTGAATGAACATGGTAACTCTTGGTTTGCTGAGTGACCCCTGCCTAAGCGTGCCATTAGTAGTGAGTGACCACAGGTGAAAGAATCTTGTGTACACAGGTGTGCATCAATAGTCACTTGGTATTCCTGTCTTGCCTATGAGAGGCTGCAGTGAGAGTGTAGGCAATTCATATCTTTCTACGACACTGGACATACATAGTTTCTACAAACAGTAGATGTCTCACTTTGAAAACCTCATCTGAAATGCCACTGGAGCTCAGTTTTCTTTCTGTTTTATTCAACCTACGAGTCCAAACCACTGAGTCCCACAAATACGAATTCTCCAAAGGTGATTGTTTACAAGTAAGTGGATGAATGCCATTCTTTTTGTGCAGATGCCTTGATAAAAATCTAGTCATTAACAGTGGTAATAAATAAAGCCGGTTTTTTTTCTAGCTGGCAATAAGGACTCCCTTTAACTTATCATGCTAGCACTCTATTCATTTAACTCATTCCCCAGTAAGAGCAGATCATCTCTGTGCCCGGGTTGTGTTTTACTGCCTGAAATAAGAGACGCACCTTTTTAAGGGAAACCCCACAGGGGAAAGCAGAGATTGGGCAATAAAAATTATTTTATAAAAAAGAAAAAATAGTAAACTCATAATATTCAGCGTTAAACAAATCTTCTGGTTTTCTCCTTGTTTGTGTAGCTTTCCCTCAGCATACTCTGCAGATGTAGTAACATTGACCAGTTAAAACACTTAACCTTGATTTAATCCAAATACTTATTCCTACCAGGTGATATTGTCATCATTATTAGCAAAATGCGTCAATATATATGAGATTAATAGTTAGCTTTGCCTGATGTCCTGATTAAAGAGAAAGTCAGGCCCAAAATAACTTTGAGGAGTTTCTAAGCTGCTCTACGTTATGCTCAGTTGCCTAAAAGTCCCACATGTTAGAAACTGTTATGGCAAGATATGATGAAGCGTATAATCCTTTCACAGCGAATTTCTGTAACTGTAAAGATAGTTCTCTAATCACTTGGAAAAGGCTCTTCTGCTGCTTTTCTCTCTGCAGCTGCTGAAAGAAATTTTACAGCAACTGCTTGAGAATGTAATTCTCCCCATCCCCACCCCACCCTCCCACCCCCCTGGATTTGCAATTTGGACATTCAAAGTATAATAATTTGAGGCTTAAACTTGTCATATCAAGTCTTAGAATGAAATTGACTTTTTGAGTTTCTTTCTGTTTTAGTGTCTCCCTTGAAGGAAGATAAGATCATTTGGGTTTCCTTAAATGTTAGTAGCTCAGTCCCATAAAAGAGAAAAAAAAATCATACTTCAGTCTGTTCTGAAGTTCTGGGCTGTCAGATTTTAATCTAAACTTTATATACCTTTCTCAGCCTTGTATTTAATGAAGATGAGTAGAGTGGGTTTGATTTACACTGAGTGTATCAGTAACAGTACTCCTGTAAAGTAGTAGGAAAGCTTAATACACTGAAGTCATACGTTGAATACATCTTGGAAGTAATTGGGAAAGATTTGCTTCTTTCTCACAAACCTGAAAAGGTGAGGATGAACCTCTTGAGACAAAAGGGGGAGGTGATCACCTCTGCACAGGACTGACAATTATAACTCCATTGATTTCTCCAAGTGTTTTTTCTTGCATGTAGCTGGAGCTTTCCTCATCCTGATTCTGTCAGACAAGCAAAGCAAATGAAAGCTCAGACCTTTTGGGACGTTTAGGGAGCTTTTGTAAAGGCTACAATCTGAAATTAAAGCATACCAAAGCATACAAAATCATTTAAGAACCTCCCCACGGTCTTTGAATCTGTGATGAGCAAGGGAAAGGTGAGGACCCCTGCAAGCCTCCATGCAGATAAATCTCAATGAAAAATGAGATGTGGTTTTCATGTCCTTCTGCATTCAGCTTGAAAGGAGTGATTTGAGCTGCTTATCTGGTTTGTACCAGATACTGCAAAGAAGTTGACAGCCCTCCATTTCTCACTGTTCCAGAAGATGGTGAGAAAGCTAATAAAATCAGTATGGACATCTGTCCGTAGCCAGAAGATAACATCTATCCAAGGAACATGTTCTGTGTCTTGCTAAATTGTGATAACTTGGTCTCACAAGGAAACACAATAACTACACTTCGAAGAAAGGCAGATAGTCCCCACTCAGTCAGCCTGGTGAGCAAAATCCACTTCACGGGTGAGGGAGTAAGTGCAGCTGAACATGTCCACATCCTCTAGCAGGAGTTTGTGGGAGTCAGGGAAGGCAGAGATGGACAGAATGCTGCTGATTCACCAGATTCTGTCTGCTGCATAGCTTGTAATTCTGAAAAGTGATGAGACAAATGGAAGATTTTGCTTTTAAGTGGCAACAAGCTGGCTATGCCAGATTACCCATCAGTTCAAACCTTAGTTATATCAATAGCAGATTCACAGTTCCCATTTTGGAATATTCTGGCAAAATACTAATATTCAGGTAAATATTTTATTTGAACTCAAAGATTGCCTTAATTTTACATTTCTCTGAAAAAAATAATTTGTTTCCTGTGTTCCCATAGAATTCATTCCATGTTCTTTCAGAAAGAAGAGATCTTGCATCTGTAGATTTAATTCTGGCATTTTTATACTTGTGTAAATCAGTAGCAACTCCAATGAATTTTTTATGTCATTTAGAAAATAGATACATTTTTCCTTTAATGCGACCAGATAAGTTTGTTTCCTTTTTAGAGTTGGTTCTGAATGCCCTGACAAAATACCTCTACAAATATTTTCTTTGCTGTTACTGAAAAATTCCCATGATACTAGAATGTTCATCTTCTCCAAGATGAGAGATATTTCTTTCAACCCAAAATATCCATGCCTGAAGCTCCAGTTAGAGATAGAATAAGTGTCTGCTGACACATGTCACCAGTGCTTTGGAATCAAAACTAGAAGAGAGCAGGTGCTATAGTGCAGAAATATGCCCGGCAGTCGGAAAATAGAAAATTGCCAAAACCATGGCTGTCTACATATGTGTTATAAAAAGAGATGAACTGCACATGAACTTTGGGAGTTGTTTACAAAAACAAGCAGAACTTTAGGGTATTAGATGCCCTTCCCCTTAATCACCCTAGAACCTGATAGGTGAGTAGGAGACTTCTGAAGGCATCAGTGTCAGGCACGTAATTCCCATTGGCTTACATTTCTGTGTCTGATTAAATGCCAGGGGAAGTGATATTCAAACCCAGCTTTTGCCATTACACATGCAGTTGCCTATGGGGAAAATTACAGTGGCTCTATTTAAAGCAAACATCTAAAGTATCTGCCACTGATTTCCAATGTAACCTTGGAGAAGTGACATAACGCTTTTTTGGCTCTATTTCTCCGCTAAGTTATATATTGCTACAGAAGTGCACAATAGTAAGAGGAGGCAGAATTTGTATTGCCTTCTGCCCATTTCCCAATTTATATATCCACTCCTGAGATATATTTGCTAAGATTATCAAGATGTACATCATTCAGGAATCTGATGTTGTAGTTTGCTTGATTACTGTGGCAGCAATATTGTTCTTCCTTCTTTCTACCAAACTTATGTGGATATAGCAAAATGGGTGTGCCATAACCAAGCTGGTACAGCAGAACTGTAAGTGCTGCAAAACCATCTTGAGCAGAGACTATTGACCAGAATACATATTACCCTCAGTACATATATTCTGATTATAGTCCATGCTGAAACTCATGTTCCCTTATCTTCAGTCTTGAATGCTGAAGAGAAATTTAGCAGGGGGCTTGTTTAAAATCCCCTTTCACATTTTTTGTTGAGATGCTGACTTTTAACACAAGCAGAGCTGATATTGGGTGTAGACAAAGTACACTTTGCCTGTGGAAGCGGTGTGTGGGATCCAAAATAAGCCTTCCTGCTTATTTTGCCTGATCCAGAGGCCAGAAAGCTACATTTGCTGCTTTGTCTGCTGCTGTTGGAGGGTTGACAGTCTCTGTTGGATAACTTTTGTTCTTCAAAAGCAAAAGTCACTACTCCTACACTTAAGGGTGTCTGGAGCAATGAGTCCAGGGATTTAGCTTGCTTCATATTTTCTTTGTCCCAACTTTTCTCTGCCTTTCCTATGTTAGGATGAGTTTAACATGGCCCTTTGAACTAAGAATGGGGTCCAGCTCTTACCTCCTAATAATGAGCCCCTCAGTCTTAGCATTTCTAATTCCTCACACTGACAGAAACGTAGGATTTTGCCTGAGTGAAAACTCACGCCTGGGATATAATCTATTGTTTTCTTTAATTTTACTGTATTTTACTTCAGAATGTTCACCTAAGACGAGAAGGGGCATTGAGTTAGGAATACTAAGAGCACAACAATAGTAGCCTATTCTGAAAGGTAAGAGTAAAGAAACATATTCAGATTCTGTCTTCATTTGCAGTGGTGCAGCTGTGCTGGCTTTGGAGAGGAGGCAGCAGTGTGGCACCCAGCCTCCAGCTGTGGGCTCAGTTCTGCTCCCAGGCACTCAGGGTTTGCTCCCAGCTATGTCTGCTGTCTTGCTGGGATATAACCTCTCAAAAGAAAGTCACACTGTTGCCCTGTTTTTAAATTCTCAGAGTTTAGAGGCTGTGGAATGTTCAGTCTTGTACTTGGGCATCTTTGTTCAGTTTATAGATCACCTTTGAAATTTTCACAAATAGCCCAAGTCCCATTATTTAAGTTACATGGGAGCAGAATAAGCACCCCAGTAATGTATTCACTGAGACTTATAGCTAGACCATATAAGGAGAAAAAATGTGTTTTCCCTGAAACCTGCTTTGGTATTTACTATAAAATGTACCCAGAGCTAAAATCCTTATGCAGTGCATGGATTTTATCACAGAAAAGCCTTACAGTTCTAAGGAGGAGAGTGCTGACTAGCCAAAGGATGTGTGAATCCTCATATCGTGTCCTTCTCACTGATTCTCTTGTCATCGGCTGCTCTGCCTACAAAAATATATGTCACTCCTGCTTAGTGCACTCAAAGACGCCCATCTGGTAGCAGAATTTACCCAGAATTTTATGATGCAGGAGTCAAGTACTTTGTGGCCGTTCTCCAGTTACATGTGGGGACAAAATGTTCCCTGAAATGTGAGTTTTCTGACTATAGTGGTCTCAGTCACTGCGCACAGCCACATCCAAGCACAAGTATCCAGCAGGGCAGTGGTATGTGTGAAGCTGCTGCCTGGGGGTCTCTCTCTGTGCCAAATGAAAGCAGTTTAACATGTAGTGCAACAGGAGTTACTGTGGTGAGCAGAGACACAAGGAGCAAGCTGATCGCCTCGTGCCTGCAGCTCATCAGGGAGAGCAGCTGAATTTCGCTACACTGGCTTCAAGGTCTCCCATGGGCTTTACTTGCTGGATCATTTTTGTCATATATACTCTCTTCCCTCTTCCCATGCTGCCACTTGCATTGGGCACTCCTAGTGCTTTAAATCCAGACTGATGTGGTTTTGGACCTTCCTTGCTAGCCTTGTGCTAGGGATGAGTTTCCCTGTGCAAAGGAGATTCTCCATCCAATTTCGAGCACTTTACTTTGCTGACACAAAGTATACTGACAGACCAGAGACTCTGATGTAGAAACCTTATAAAGTAGTAGAAATATTTGGGTACACCCCAAAGAAACCATTATCACCATTCCCAGAATGCAAGAGAGTAGGATTATACAATGCTCAATTATTCTGCACTTCATACATGATAGCATAGTTAGAATACATAAAAAGATTTTAGGGGAGTGGCTTGCTTTTAGCTCTTTAAGTTAGCTGTTAACCAACAAAACTGCTGCTTTAAACAAAGCCCCTTTACAACTCAGTTTTTGAGGATCAAGTTGCAAAGCTCAAAATTATCATAATAAAAAATATAACCCTGAAAACCAGGTCTGGAAGGCAGGAAGGAATCTTCCTTTACAACATGGACGCTAGTAAAAGAAACCTGAAATTGCCTATTGTCACAGCTTTAATACTAACACTGGCTGCTTTGGCAGGCTTTAAAGACTGGACTGCACTATAAAACCTAAAAATGTCCTGGACTTGGAGTTGTTTACACAAAATATGAGGAGATATTAAGTTACAGAGCTGGGGGTTGGAAGAGATGGCTTTAAAACCATCCTCCATACACTGACGTCACGTGGAAGCCAGCTGCTGGGATGATGCTGAACGGAACTGTTTTTCAGTTTGCAAAAGTTGCGGACTTATTCAAAGAGAGTTACAAATGCTGCCCCGGTTGGAAGGTTGTGTCTTGCTCAGCTTTCTCATTTCTTTTAAAGATCAAGATTTGCAGAACTGGATCCCAGCTAGCTATGCATTTCATTGCTTTCACTGCTGTTTAGAAATGGACTGAAAGACTTCTAAGGGATTTCATATTCCATTAAAGGTATGGTTACAGTTTGTTTTAAATCAGGGGTTTGAATAGCTAAGATTAAAAAAGAAAGCAAATTACTCGTATGGAAAACAGTTATTTAAACATCTCTCTAATGTTATTTGTATGTAATGTGGTGCTCAGAGCAGACGCAGATATATCAGCAGGATAGGGATGACAGGTAGAGTTGTGAGCACTCAAATCTATCTTTCCTTCTCTTTCATTATTTCTCTTTCTTTCCCACCCTCCCTTTTTTCTTTTTTTTTCCTCTTTCTTCCCTCCATTTCTTTTCTTTTCTTTCTTTCTTTGTTTTTCTCTTTCTTTCTTTCTCTCTCTTTCTCTCTCTTTCTTTCTTTCTCTCTTTCTCTCTCTCTTTCTCTCTCTCTCTTTCTCTCTTTCTCTCTCTTTCTTTCTTTCTCTCTCTTTCTCTCTCTTTCTCTCTCTCTCTCTTTCTCTCTCTCTTTCTATCTTTCTTTCTCTCTTTCTCTCTCTCTCTCTTTCTCTCTTTCTTTCTCTCTCTCTCTTTCTCTCTCTCTTTCTCTCTCTCTTTCTGTCTCTCTCGCTTTCTCTCTCGCTTTCTCTTTCTTTCTCTTTTTTTTTCTATCTCTTTCTTTCTCCCTTTCTCTTTCTCACTCTCCCTCTTTTTCCCATTCTGTTCTCTTTCCCTCTTTCTCTCTTCGTCTCTTTCTTATCTTTCTTTCTCCTTTTCTCCCTTTCTCTCTCTCTTTCACTTCTCTCTCTTTTTGTGTATAAAGTCCACAATATTGTGACACATGGCACACTTTTATAACTGAACAGATACATAAATGTACTATTTCCTTAGTCATCTAAACCACAGCACTTTATTAGAAATATATTTTAATAGCTTTTTTACCTGTAAAATCAAGGGAAGATTCGTGTATCTGAATGGTTGTACACATCCAGTTTAATTAACCTCTGTTGGAAAACAGCATTTCAGCTCATGTCACTGCAGATTATTTTCAGAAGTTAGTAGAGGTTGGTTGCAAACTATTTTGCAATTTTAATATGTGCATAGGAAAGGCATGGGAAGGACATGGGGGAATGATAACACTAACATCAAATAGTTGCTTAAAACATTTTTTGCTTGACAGAAGGAAGAGCTAAAGGAAAAGTTGAGGGGAAATGCAGCTGATGTAGACAAAATTGATTATTTGCTTGAATCTGATTGCTATAATGAGCTTCTGACCTTGTCTAGGACATGCAGAAAGTGCAAATACTGCAAGAGCACAGTATTGTTCTGATCTACACAGCAAATTATAATGTGGCATTTTGCATCTCTTTGGGTTACTTGACCCATGTGAAATACCCATGGGGACATCTAGATGCACTATACAGGCAGAGGGTATACTATCAGAATGACAAATTGGATTTTATTGCTAGTAGGGAAAAAAAAACCAAACAAAAATCCTCCCCCTAAAGCCTCCCCTCAAAAAAAAAAAAACAAAAACAACAAACAAAACAAAACAAAAAGAACCAAAAAACTACCAAAGAAAAAAGGGGAAAAAAGTCATAGAAATAGGAGCTAAAACACTCTGAGGAATTTATCCACTGTACAACAGCAGCAAAATTGTATAGTCATCCAGCTGCCAACATCAATAACATGAGTTTTCGTCTCAGAATTTATGTCAAGAGGAAATTGGAGAAGCGTAAGAAGCAACACGAGTTTTTTCTGGATCTTAGAGCTACAAGTGACTATCTGTAATTTTTGTAACTAGCCTCTTCCAAGACTTGATTTTATTCTAATGGTCTCCAATCTGTTTTTATAATCAGATTCCCATATGAAGCAATTTGGAAATTGTTAAGATGAATGTAAACATAGCAATAGTAATTCCCAGCAGTAAGAAACCACTAGGGGCCTTTTCAATGCTATATGCATGTTTGAAAGGAATACATATTATATATATATATATATATATTTTTATGTGTGTAAAAAAATATGCTATATAGTATTGACTTTCTAGTAGTATGTTGCTGATCGAAGCATGGTCATTGTTACTAATAGTGCACTAGCAAAATCACCATTTGTGAAAGTTGTTGACAGATTGTGTCTGCCTGTCTTGTTCATGACTTTACAGCATTTGTAAGCTTTTTATTTCTTTCTGACATACATTTGAAGGATTCTAGTGGAGCAGAGAGTTGACTTTTGTTTATTTCTTAGAGATGTCTCGAAAGGTTATAGAGACATAAATGTAGAAAAATAAAGGGCAAATGACTGTACTAAATATTGCAACCTTAAAAAAAGTGCAGAGAGAAAATACTGAAATGGTTTAAAAATTCATTAGCAATAGATGTTTAGATTGCATAGGTCACAAGTGCAGTGGAATTTTTTTGTAAGTTGTTTTTCACCTACACTTTATGAAAGTCTGGCACAAAGCTGAAATGTTGGACTGGAGAGGTGCAGTCTTTGTAGCCTAGCTGCTTTCCCTAAGAAGCCATGAGCAAACCAGTGCTTGATTTCTTTTGTGATGGGAATGCTGCTCTTAGTTTCAAGGGGTGTATGTTTTCATAAAAGCTGTCCTGTATGTTTTCAGGCAGGTGAAGAAGGTCTGAAATCTGTTTGTAGGTAGTTGAGGGACAGATTTCCATTTCAGACCTTCAGGGCAGGTGTGAGTCAGATTTTGAAAGACTAATCTCCAGTACCATGTTACATGGTGACATGGTTATCACCATCGTGAAGCAGGCTGACAAAGATGTTGGAAGAATAGTCAGCTTGTTCTCTAAATGCTCCATCCAAAATTGCTTGGGGCAGCCAGTTTTGCGAACCCGGAATTAGGACTGGGCCCATGATGGTTGTCAGTTGAGAGGTCCTTTAGCAGGACTTCTTATGACCCAAAGACCTAAGTAACCCACTGGGCTTCAGCTGAGCTCTTCTGCTTACTTGTTCATGAAAGAAGCTGATTTCAAGTTTGGCATCAGCTGCCCAGTCAGCTGAAATAATGCAGACACTGGTAAGAAGATTACACAGTAACCACAGCTGAATCAACAAGACTTGTCCAATAAAATACAGGATGGGGAAGAAATTTACGTGAAGCTCAAGAATTAATTTTTACTAAATCAAAGAAAATATGAATGATAAAATGGACAGTTCCTGTGGGTTGGCAATCACAGACCATCAGTCAGGGAAATGAACAAATTCCTAGGTTTACTCCTAGTTAATTCTCTGATAATTCATTTGCCTGCCCATACACTTGGTTTATGGCAGGAGACCAAAATATTGCAGAGGCATTTTCTGACTAGAACTGAATTCCATGTCCACCTAACTAACACAACAGCTGGCTTTGAGAGCCAAAGTCAACAAACTCAAGTATCAATATGTGTATACCAGCCATTGTACCACAGGAGCCATCGTGAATAAGTGAGTGTTATTTTGGCCTTGCTGGCATAGTAAATGTGCTGGTGGAGTTCTTGCTGTAAAGCCTAAGAAAGCAAGAGGAGCACCAGGCCTATAAAGTCTGTAACTGTTTTGCTTCAAAGCCAGATAAGCAGATCCAAAATATTTCCCATAAAATATACATATTTAGTGGTTCAACTGGTAATTTTTCATCCACAGGTACTAAAGACTTCTGAAGAAGGGCTAATCAGTTAAATATTCTGAACAAGGTTTTGAACTAGACTTGAGAATATTTTCTTGTTTTTCCTATGCTGGTCGTAGAACTAGCATTTTTAGATTTAGATTTGTAAATCCAAAATATATTAACTTTTTATAGTGACCTATAGTCTTTTATGTAGTAGAATGATGCTTTATACTCTATGTGTTTATTGTTATTAGCTTTCCTGTCCTGTCTTGCTTCATGTATTCTAAAGTATTCATGTAGCCATGAGAATTATCTGCATGTATCAAGTTTACAGTCTTCAATTGCCAAAAGAATGTCACAGTCTTTGTCATGCTACATGCATGTATGAAAGGGGTGCATGAGCAAACAATCCCTTTACACTTGCAGTTGTCTCTTGAACAAACGTAAAAATAGTTTTGACCCTCAAGGGCAGACGTTGCAGGATGCCAAGGTCCTCAAGTGCCATTCAGTATCATGCAGACTTGAATTTTGCTGAAAACAGGTTTAAAGTGAAAAGTAATGCAAAGTGGCTACCATACAGAGCTCGCTGTAGCTGATGTTGCTGAATTCTGTTGTACTGCATGTGGATCACTTTTCCCCATTTCAGACTGGGCCTCTCTGCCCTTGTGTTTGTATTCTATAATACTTGGTTTGTCTGTATTCCAGTCACACTCCAGATATATATCATGCAGTTGTATGATGCTGTCTCCTGCAAGCACATTTCAGTTAATAATTTGGGGGGGGTTGCTTGATTCTTTTTTTCCCTGAAAGTTAGAATCAAACACAAGTAAGGTTTAGTCTGATAAACTTCCAGGAAACATTCAGGGAAGAAAGAGAAAAAGCAGAGCTATCTTCTTGCTGTTAAACAGGCTGTAACCATGGACCTGAGTAAACAACTGGAGAATACTGAGAGGAACTGGAATATAGAGAAGATGGAATTGCTGGAGAGATTTGACAATGAAAGGAAAGAATGGGAATGTCAATGGAAGGTTATGCAGAAGAAAATAGAAGAGGTACTTTAAAACAAAACTCTGAACACTAACATTTTCGCTTGGGATGAAGTGATTGGGGGGTGCTTCAATTTTTTTTTTTATATCCTTTTTGTTATTTGTCACTGGAAGTTTCTAATAGCTGATGGTAAGACTCAAAGCCAGGCGTTAAGCAGTATTTACAATTGCTCATTTAATAATCATAAATATGAAGCAGGAGGTTAAATGTTGCTTTGTGTGAAGTCTGCTATGATGTTGTTGGCTGTATATACTGCTGCCAGCTCTCTGGGCATGAGCCACACTGCTCATATCATACAAGATTTTTTCAAGTATACACTGAACAACTGCATATACAGTGTTTAGAAAATGCATATTTAGTAGCAAAAACTCTAGGTGTCATAATTTTTCTGGCAAAAATGGATTAGATATCACAGGTCTGCTGGGGTAAATGGTAATACTAAAAAGAAGATCATACATTAAATGCTGCATGATGCAGAATCATTCTGGCTAGAATCTGCTCCATTTATAGACAGCTTTCAGTAGAGAAAACAGTTGCAGTAAATACCATGAAAGTCCTGACACCATGTGTGTTTGCGGGTACTAACACTCACTCCTTGCCATTTGTAATGCATGTCCTTCCAGATATAGTTACGGTAATTATTTATTACTTTTTTATTCCCAAATTGTCCCTGTGGCAGAACCGTCTGGTGTTCTGTAATGCATAAATTGAATCTGCCTTGGCAACGTATAGAAGCAAGTTTTTTCACCACTAAGCTTTCCACATTTTTCATTCTAATATACACATGGAGTAGTTTTGCTTGCTCTCTGCCAACACCATCCTGTGGCTGAGCAACACAGGAATGTATAGCAGAGATTGCTCACATGAAAGTATGAGAAGAAAAATTATCAGAGCCAAATGCATTGCAGCCATACACTGCCTGTTAAACTAGCCTGCAGCGTAGCTCCATAATATCAGCTGTCTTATATTTTACCTGCAGATCTTGCAGACTTTGGTATGATAGTCTTTGCCATATTTTGCTTTTGTGTTAGGACATTTCTATGCAATCTTGCATAATTTCACTGCTGAGGTGAGAGTCCCTTCAAAAGTTAGTGATGCGATCTGCATGTGTAGTTGAATTTCAGTTGGTTAGGTATATGAGCTGCTATGGAATGACAATAATGTGTTGTGAAAAGGTATTTTGGCTATTAGCAGTACTGACAATGGCAGCAAAGACCATGTTTTTTCAATGTTTTTTATTAGTATATGGATTAAGAAAGCATGACAGAAACAGAAAAAGAGATAAAGAATGGATTTGGGCTAAGAAGACAAGAATGAAGCAAATCACTGGGTGCTACAGGACCAGACAAAACTACAGATGGTATCCCAAGGTTATCGGTATCTTAAGGTCACCTCCTTAATTGTGGCTATAGCCCTTGATTTTAGTTGCCTGATGTTTCTTCACCAGAAGCCACATGGCTGGAGAAAAGGGGAGATACCTTTTACATGCCATCATCTGCAGAAGGATTTCCTCAATAAAACTTGTGCTACCTTTTCAGCTTGTGTTTTTATTTAGTATTTTTATCTAGCCCCCCAAAACCTAACTTAATTACTGGATTACTCCAGGAAGACTTCTGTGGTTTAAGAGATGATACTGTTACGATGTGGTATCCTTCCTTCTTACTGCTATGCTGAATCCGTATGAGGCCCTCATTCCTTGGAAATGACAAAATTCAGCCCTCAGGTTTCATGAGCAGCTGGGCTTGGGACTGAAATCTGAAAGCCCAGGATGAGGTCAAGTGTTAGCTCTCTGAACGTGAGAATACTTCTGATGTTCAGCACTACTCATGAAATGGCCGCATGTTCTTCCTGTTGTTATTCTTCACTGTCCTTCCAAAAGCTGTTGAGACGGCCTTGTGCACTGTGAGAAAGCAGGCAGATGGCTGTTCAGAGGTGCCTGCTCTTTGTTTTCTTCACAAAAGCAAGTTAAGAATGAATGTTTATAAAGAGCACTGGGATTCTTGGCACTGGAAATGATACTGTAGGCAGAAGAGGTTTTTATGATGTTGCTGTTTTTTCTAATTTATAATTTATCGCAGTTCCCTAGTTTGAAATTGCTGAGTGACAGGAATTATCACCTTTTCATTTACTAATGAAGCCACTGCATCTCAGTGGGTAGCATGAAAGAAGATAAGAAGGTGACAGCACATTGCCAGATAATACCATTCTGCAGTACTGATTTATATCTTGAATCATAGGGGAGGATTACACTTGCCTGAGAACTAGAAGAGTCTGCGTTGGTGCAGATGACACTGTATGTAATGAGAATTCACTTTCCCTCCTTAAACTAACATAATTTTCCAGCTGGTAACATAGCCAGAGCCTTCTCTCTCCCTCATATTCCCCATCCATCAGATCAGGGATGTGTCCACCACATAGTGCACTGTTATAGCATCATAAAATCAATTTTTACTAACACATGTACAAATCTTTCTACTTGGTATTCTTCTACTGAGTGAAGTATCATTCAAAACAGAATATGAATATATTCTTTTACCATGAAGTTCATCACAGTACCATGATTTAATACAAGGTTCTATTGTCTTTTCAGCTTTACCAGGAGGTAAAACTTAGAAGGGAGAGCAATATGAACGTCCATGGTAATAATACGATTCAGAGCAAGATGCTGCAGCTGTCCTTGCATTCCCCTACTTTGGAAGAGAGTGACGCAGTGGAGCTGAACTGTCAACACAATGTTGCAAATGACAGGATGGAAAAAGGAAGTTTGCTTAGTAAAACAGGACACAAATGTAAAGAAACCAGAGCCAAGGGCAGAAACAGTGCTCTGTTAATGGACAATCTGGCCTTTGAGAACGGTCACAAACCTGAAGACAGCCTCAGCATCAAAACTTCCAAGAAAAATGCCAAGAATTATATTGGTGATCTCAATGTAGTAAGTAAAGTATGGGCATGTCTTGGTTACATGGGTGAGGAAAATACTGCAAACTTTTGCCTGCCAGGGTAGCCTAAAGAACTGATCTCCCTGATTTTAGCTTTCCACCAAGGCAGTCTCTACTTCCTCCTTGGTTTGCTATTGATGAGTGTTTCTCACTGTTTAGATGTTTTAACAGCATGCTCTTTAACTCCATTTATAACCTGGGGTCATTTTTGTATCTTTCTTTGTGCTGCTTCCCTCTGCTGTGAGTCTTAAATGCAAGTGACCACAAGTTTCAAAATAATTCTGGAGATACCATTTTAAAGGCTTATATTAAAGGACTGTTTTTATATTTATAAAGGCTCTCAAAGAACTTGCCAGAGTCAGTGAAGAATTATGCAGCTATCAAGAGGAAATCCGAAAGAAGTCAAACCACAGAAGGTACAAACATGTTTGGACCCTAAATTAGAGGAAGAAAATGAATAATGAGATTGCTTCTGTTCTCTTTGAAGGAGTGGTTGCTATTGAGTTTACTAGGAGTTGGGCAGTTCCTATACTCCTAGTGTTTCAGTGCTCAGTAAAAAATATTCAAACGAAATAAACTGAAATATGATACAAGGGCACATTTTACTAGCAAAATGGAGTGTATCTGTAGAACCTACAAAATTAAATTTTTATTTATACAAGATTAAATTGTACTTGTTTCTAATGGCTATATAGAGGATTGGGAAAGTGAACACATACTTCTGTCTGCCCTGGTCCATTTCCATGCAGTTCTATACAACACTGTATGGGTTGGTTAGGCTGGGAGGTTTCTTACATTAAGCTTGTATCTAGCCTTAAGTGTGGGTGATGTGGCAGGAACTGACAATCCAAGAGTGTAAAGAAGGCAAGAAAAAGCAAAACAACCATACATTTGTTCTGATGGAAAGATGGTAAGCCAGACCCTGGAAAGTATGACAAATGAATGTTCCTTCATCTGTTAAAAATTCAATGTTCATAGTCTTCCTTTAGCAAGCTAAACACCCATCTTCCTCTTGAGTTGTGCAGAAATTCTCAGAAGGTAAAACTGAACGCATGGTGTGACAGGGTGCACACCATGAAAAAGATTAAGAAAGGCTGTGTCTCAGCTATGCTGAGACAACATGGAAGTCTGCATCATGCTAGGCTCTTCTCAGATGTTCCCGAAGAGCAGAGGGGCTTCTTATACCCCTCCATGCAACCAGTTGTCTTTCTGTCACTAACTCATTATTGTAGCTGGGTTAGTGTTCGTATTTTTAAAGCTAATAAATGCATATCTGATGAATAGTTTCTAAATCCTGGCCAGAAAAAGGTGATTTTTGAACAGATCTCAAAAGACACATTTGTACTGTCATGGATAATGTTAGGAAACCTATACACAGGATGCACTATAGTCCAGAGCTTTCTTTATTCAGTTCATAGTCAGGTAGACTCTCACTGGAGTCATTAGAACTCACAAGATTCCACTGTTCCTACTGTAGGATAGGTAAGAAAACAAGCAATCACCTATAAAGGTTCAGAAAAAAAAAATTAAGAGAAAGGAATACAAGATTCCTTTCGTTGGTCTTTCTTTAAATTCTTCATGTATGTTTCAAATACGATGCTGGCTGTATCAGCTGCAGTAAAACTGCTCCCAGATCTTTTTAAGCAGCCAGTGTTAAACCAGTTGCTCATAGGGAGAATGCATCCATGCTGAGGTCCCCTGGGAGAATAACCTTATTGCTCATCCCTAAAACACCTCTCCTTTTATTTCCAGAATGAAGTCACTTCCTTTCCTGGGGGAATTTGAGGAAACCCAAAGCACAGTTATTCTGCCTGAGATGAACCATGTGTCCAGCAATGAATCACAGACTTCAGTTGCTTTTGAAACAGAGGAACATAATAATAGGAAGAATCTGATGAGCTCGACGAAGGCTTTGAAGGATATGTCTTATGGTGGTCTTACTGATGATAAACAAACAGACTTCAGATCTTGGCAAAAGAAAGAAGCTCCACCAGTTCCTCCACGGAGCACTTCTTGGCACCTAACAAACTCACTTTCTGCGGTTGTACAGCTTTCTGAAGCGTCAATAAGAGATACAGGCATCAAAAGCAATTGCAAGTCTCAGGACTGTAAGAGTGGAGGAAAACTGATGAATCCTTCACCTATAAACCAGAATGAAACTGCAGCAGCCTTTACAAGTGAAGGGCAGGCTGTGAAAGGTCCCGCGATAGCAACTGCTGCAATACCCGTAACCAAAAATGAGTGCAATGTGCCAACAAGTTTCTGCCACAACACATGGGCATATGATGTGGGCAAACTTGGAAAAGATAATAGAAGTGAACCCTCCTCACTGTCAGCCCAAAAGAGTTGTTCAGATGGAAATATGGCCCAAAGCAACAAGATGCACCAGAAACAAAATCCCAGGTTTCAGAGCAGCCCTTATTACAGTAATGGCTTTTATGCCCCTGCTACCCTGCACAATGATCTTTTGGAAGACTCTAGGTATATTTCAGGAAAGACCCAAAGAAATGAAACTTTAGCAGCAAAGATTGATGAGTTTAACCGGACTATATTTCACACAGATAAATGTAACAATGCTTTGCAAGCAAACCAGGTGCCTCAAGCAGCATCAGAAGATCATAAACCCTGCAGCCCACTGAGTGACTCTGCTATTAGCAGGACAGAAACTTTAAATACATCTTGTGTTTCAAATCCCAAATTCTCTGCAACAAAGGAGCAAAAGACTGGCAACCCTAGCAAAGCTGTCAGAACGGCAGGGCAACAAAAGCAAATGAATGGACTTCCAAATACTAGTGGTTATAGGCACATGTTTCACGAGCATGACTGGAGACCAAGTAATTTATCTGGTCGCCCACGTTCAGCTGACTCAAGGTCAAATTATGGAGTTGTTGAAAAGCTTTTGAAAAACTATGAAAAATCAACAGTGACTTCTTCATGTAGTGCAAAATGCTGCAAAGAGCCGTGGACACAGGCAAATTCTGAATTCACCAGTGGGGATTGTGAGCCATTGAGTCAGTTTTTAGAAATGCTCCAGATTGAGCAAGGAAAGCAAGAATTTCCGAGGAATTCAGCCAGGCATATTGGGCAGCAAGTCAAGCAAGGAAAAGAGAGGCAGAAGTTACGAGAGGTAAGGTTCACAAAAATTGCAAGAACAAAATAGTTCAGTTTCATACCAAACTTTAGATTCTAAAGTGAGGCAGGGTAACAAGATTTTGTAAACAATTAGGTAAAAATAGACACTTTAGGCCAGGATCTGGGTGAGTCAGGAGTATTTCCTCTGAAGATAATAGAATTGTGGGAGGACAGAAGCTTGAAAGTAAGAATGATCAGTGAAGATGTGTGCCAGATTCTGATCTCTGCTACCATTGTGTAAAGCAAGATTTTAACTGCAGTGCAGTTATTTAAGGATTGAACTAGTGAGAACTGCAGTCAGATTTTAACTCCCTCCCTTCTTCCCTTAGCTGACAAGTTATTTCATAAGCCTTCCCAAAAGGCTTAAGCACACTTGGCCATATCAAAATCCTAGATGGCTTAGATAGCATTCTTCAGCATCCAGGGTGCTTCTTGGTTCAAGATATCCTTGGAACTGCCTATGAAAAAGGGTACTGTAGTTCCATAAAGTTTCTAGTAATAAAATGACCTCTTATTTAATCTCAGTTCCAGACTTCTCCTATATATTCATGCATAGGCTCACAGAAACAGGAGAGTATGGCATGACTAATTGATTTATATTTGGCTGAATTTTATTTGCAAAAGCTTAGAAATACTGCCTTTGCCAACATTCTTTCTTAATGGAAATAGAAACAGATGATTTTGAACATACATTGTAAGTTGCAGGTTCTGTAAAAGGCCGCAAAGAAAGAAAAGTAATTTTTCCTAAAATGCTCCTTGGCCAATAAACACAGAGATATGTCCCTTAGCATCTCAGAAAAGAGAAATCAAATGTGTTTTGAGCTGAGGAACTTATATGGGTTCAGACTGTCAGCTGGATGCTTTAAACTATCACAAATTCACAGACTTCAGTGGAGCTATGTGGATTTTAAACAGCTGAGAATCTTACCATGCAGGTTTTCTTCTGCATGTCTTTCTGACAGCCTTGCAGTGATGCAACATCTTGCTTAGCAGATTTTTACTACAGCACAGAAAGAAAAAAAAAATGAAGCTTCTCTTTTTTATCCAATGAACTTTTGATAGGAAAACAAATTTTCATCAATGAAACGTAGGGAAGAAATAATGACGACATAATGACTGAGTTTACATTGATATAAGCCCAAAATAACTTTACTGAACCAATTGGATTTTATTCTCCATAGGCTCACAGTTTATGTTGTCATTTCTATTTGTACAAACTAAGTGTAGAATATTGCCTGATCAGGGGATACCATTTTAGGTCCAGCAGAATTCCTGTCACAAAGATACAATGAACTACACACAGTATGAGGCATTTAGTTTATTTTCATTATTTCCAATTTGCATCACTGTAGCTGCGATCAAAAGCTGTTGGTTTCCCTGTGTATATAAGGCTCTGCATGTAGGCATGGCACTGCATTAATACTTAAACATTATGAATTAGTTACCAAGTGTAAACAGCTTCATATTGCACTAACGGAAACAGAGTTCTTAGCAAGATGTGACTGCTGAAATGGCAACTACAAAAAAATACCTGAAAAGTATGTAGAACATACTCTGGTAATGTATGATGATATTCTGACTTCCACATTTAGAACACTGTACAGTGTTTATTGAGAAAAAAAAAATTAAAAAAAATGTAAAGAAATAAGAAGTGAATGTCAGTTTTGGCTTGCATTCACATTTTATACCTTTCCTTGTGTCTGACACTTGTCTCCATACAGTTTAAACTGCAGACGATGTGAGAATCCCTATACATAGAAATAGCTGTTCTTTTGCATTCTGCACATTACTGTGCTACTTTTAATAGCTTCAGACCACCTGTTCTGAGGTCACCCCAAATGTCTTCCTACATTCCCACTGCATTCCACAGAAGTCGTAACTTGTTAAAGCAAGGAATTGCCTTTGTGTTCTAGATCTCTGTGCCAGCTAAGTGTTCAAGTGGGAAGGGTTTTTCCCGGCCTGCTCGGCCAGCAAATCGACGCTTACCTTCCAGATGGGCATCCAGATCACCATCAGCACCACCTGCTGTGAGAAGAACGACATATAACTGCTCTATCTCTTTTCGGTCAGAGACCTCAGTAGTCTGAACACAGAGCTGGGTTGGATGGTGTTGTGAAAGCTCTACGCCTCATTGTAACTGGTAACTCTGTTCATTATGTGTTATAGCAACCAGCTCTACACTGTTGTATCTTGTCCAAGAACGACCCCCACTACATGCCGGACAAAGTGTTTTGAATCTTAGATCACCATCACCATGGTCTTCAGTGTTTTTATTGAGACAAAATAACTATAGCCCTGTGGTTTTTTTTGGTTGTTTGTTGTTTGGTTTTTTTTTTGGTAATAGCTCACGAGGAATTTCTTTTAAATAGCATCTTCCTTAATTTGCCAATCAGTTTTGAGTTGAAACAATGTATAGTGCTGTATATTCTGACTCTTCTGCAAACAGCAGAACATAAAGCTGTATGCATGATCATGTGTTTGTAGGTGCATGTGTTGGACTAGGAAGTATACAGGTCTGTATTTAGAAGAGACAAACTGTGCTAGTGTTGACATTGAAATTACAACCTATATCCCTACATATATATACTTTGTGTTTATTTTAAAAAGTTTGAAATATACAGTCCTGATGACATTTATATTTTGTATATCTTTTACATAGGCTCACAGGTGTGGTATTTAATGTACAAAACCTAAATATGCATTTTTGTGATTGATTGCAGCGATAATGCCTTGCACAATACGTATCTGAAGCAGACTAGCTCGACTAATATGTCAGTCATGCTTCATGGCATCCTCGTTCGGTTTCCTAACCCTTATGATGCTAGGTCAAAATACCCAAACATATTTTTTCTGAATTAAAATAATATATAATTTGTAATACATTAGCCTTTTTCAGCACCAGAGACATTTCTGAAGTTCCAATCCCTTTAAAAAGCTTAAATGTGCCATTATATATATATAGCATACTGTAAACACTTTGGTAGTTTCAACTAGCGTAACATACAATTAAGGAAGGGAAGGGTTGTATATGCTCAATTCTGTGAAACTTATTTTTCCTTCTAGCATTATACTTTGAGGTTTGGCAACGTCAGATAGCAATGGACTTGTTTACCTCCATCAAAGCAGGAGAACAAGGACTGTTGTTCCCAGTGCTGCAGCCACACTCCTTTTTTACTCTTCTCCTAGACTAGAGTGCCTAAGCCACTTGCTAATTTACTGCTCCCAGGCTGACTCGTGGCAGTCAGTTACAAAGTTTACTTGCACTCTGGCAACAAGCTGCACCTAGTACGGAAATATTGCATCAAGGTATGATCACAATGGTGCCTGAAATCCTAGACACATGGAGTTGGAAGTTATGTTTTTGCCATCACTTGACTTTATACTATAGGCCATCTGAATGGTGAGCACAGAGCCTGGCTTGTGAAAGAAATATGGATGCTACCCAGACTCTTGCTGAACTTCTCAGAAAGACAGTGTCCCTCATCCTCGATTTTTTTTCCCTAGGCTGTTGCTGGATGCATTGTGTGGTAATGATGGTAAATGTTACCTTTAAACAGCACGTCTAGGTTAAAAGGAGTAAAGAGGCACTTCATCATCAGCCTGATCTTGTGTTGCAGCTTTTCTTCCTCTTCTGGGGAAACATACTGTGTTGAAAGGTATTTTAAAAATCACCCCAGGATTCATTAATGTGCACATCTTCCTATGTGAATGTAAAAAGGGTTTCAGAGAGAGTGTAGGCTTTTATCTTAGTGAATTGTATATGTGACAATATAGGGAAAATTAATTGTGCTCAATCTGATAGTAATCTATTGTCCTACTCCAGTCATGTTGAGATTCCACACCTTTATCCTTCCTTTTAGGGCCTTATTCTTCTTTCCTCTGTACAACTTTGATTTTACAGAGAGAGAAAACAGGAGGCCATGTGTTCTGAGCAATATAGCCTGTATGGTAGCAACAGTCACTCTTCAGGCATGCCAATATTGGAGCGAGCAGGCATTAGAGCCATAAATCCCACCATCATGCCACTGAGGCTGCCTGCATGAGAAAATCATGCTCAGAGTAATTTTCCCAATTTAGCCTCTGGTCCTTTCTAGGTGTGAGTGGTGGGAAAATCCCACAACAATATATGAAGGCTTCAAACAGATCAGCAATTCATCAAATTTTTCTCAGGCATTATTGCAAAGTTATTAATTGAAAAGATGCAAGGACTGAAAAGATTGAAGAATATTTATACAGTTTGGATAGAGGCAAAAATCCGTGTGCCTGAGTGAAAACTCAAGAGTACTGTAAATTTGCCAGTTTGCCCTAATTTATAGATTGCACTCCATTAACTTCCTTAGAACTAGAAAAATCAAAGATGATTCACAGTGAATTTGGAACATGGCTTAAGATTGTAGATAACTGTGGAAATCAGCAAACCAAAATGCCTTGCAAATTGACCTTTTAAATGCCTAAGTAGCTGAGCATCTTTAAATGCAAAAGGCTGGTGAAAGGGTAATATGACAGAATTGTAAAACAATATGGTTCTTAATTTCAGTCATAGTTGACTGCAATAAAACTTCTTTAAATTACCTTCATGGTAAAGCTAAGCAATTTTGTTCTGAAAAATGGTGGTGCACTTATGTTTGAAGTATGCAACGTTTCCCTTGGTTAGTCAGTGAAGGTGTTTCTTTAGTTCCCTTCAGTTTTTTTGGTCGCCTTTGACATATATCACATTGTTGAATACCAGAGAAAGGATCAAAGATCTACAACATTCCCTGATGTATGTAAGTTTAATGAACAGAAGGTTTTTTGAAATAAACTAATAGGTCAAGGACAAATCCATTTTGTCAAGATTTTGTGTGTCCATCTAATTACCGGAATTGGTTTTGATGCCCATAAGTATCAAGACTGGTGATTTTGGTCTGCAGGTGCCTAGTTGGACATACTAGTGTTAGAAAATTGCCACCAGTACTGTTTAAATGTTTTCTTCAACTGTACCTGTAACAGAGCTAGTGCACTGTTGTTTCTTTTAGTTCCCAGAACTGTGATTACTGAACCATAATAACGGCTTAATTGCATTTATTTGCTACAGGGGGAAGAGCTCTGTTGGACTTTCAGGTTCCCCCATGTTATCTCTGACAAGGGAATGTAGTTACCTTAGAAGCTCTGAAGCAAGAGACATACACATGCACACACTCTCATGCAAGAGCCACAAATGATCTAAGTATAACTTGACCATTCTACCAATCCTAGTGTCACCTACAGAATCAGTGAGTTTTGTAAGCCTGTTTTTAAAACAGGTTTTTAATATTATTCCTCCATACGCTGTCTAAAGTTTTAATGCAGTTATAGGTTCTTCTTACCTGTGCTCTGAACAAGTCTAAGGTTCTCTTTATTGCATGTTTATGAGCTTTATTACTGAAATAAATGCAGAACTCCCTGCACACAGCCAGCTGCCCTGTGAAATGGGGATGTCAGTAGGAATCAGCTGGCTGGTACTTAATTGAAAGGAAGCATCATTCTCCCTCATGCTGGGAAACGGAGCCATAATCTTTTGCTGAGACACTTCTAGGGGGGACTGTGGCACAGTAGAAACACATAGAGAGGAGTCAGTTAGACCTTACCTACATATGCAACGTAGGCCATGTGAAGGCTAGAAAGCTGGCCTGACTCTGATTCTCTCTAAAGACAGAGGGAGTAGAAGAAAAAAAATTCCTTTAAACCCTCTGGATATCATTCCTCAAACTTAGAGTAGATTTCCACTAAATACACTTTCTGCTTTCCAGTGTAAGTGATAGACTCCTTATGTATCATTAAAGTGTTGCTGGACGGATGAACTTCTATTGTTTTTCAGCAACACAATTATCTTTCACTATTATACGTACTGTAAGGGAGCTAGCTGTTATATGTAACCAAGAATTGGCAACCAATATAACATAATTTCCCAAAGTATTCAAAGCATCAATTTATTTCTCCTGTTCTCTCTATAAAAAATTATTTCTGTAAATAGGGATGTTTTCATCCAGATGGCTTCAACAGCATTTTAGCAAAGAACTACAGCAACACAGCAGGCAAGCCTTTTCCCTTAGAGTTTTGTTATATTTGGACCAAGTCTAAATTTTCTAGCAAGCAGGAACTTACACAATTCTCACAGTGCTGCTATGAAAAGCATTTCTCTGCTTTTGAAATCTGTAATGTACAACTCTAGCCATTATACTGCTGATATTCTCTATTGGACTAATCCGTAATGGAGTCTTTGTTTGTGTACATGCCCTTTAAACTGGAAGGCAAAGTGCATTTGCTCTAAATGCACTAAATCAAAGCCCCTTGTTGCCTCTGGCCTTTCCACCCTTCCTCAGTTCCCAGTTGGTGTATATTTTTATGTGGTTTATGGCCATTGGTGTCTATGTCCTATGACATGCCATCTCATAGGACTTTCTACGTGTACCACAGTCAAAATACTTTTTGGATAGCCTATTCTAAAAAAAAAGCTGATATTACTGTTGCCATTCATAAATATATTAGATCTTGATCTATTGTTTTGCATCACTGAAAATGTGCTTTCTTCATTAGCTGTTAGTGGCATAGATTATACAAAATGTGCTTGGTTTTTGAAATGAAGATTAATCTGCATTAGAGGTTCGCTTACACCCCTCTCCCTCACACCTTTTCTGTTGTGCAAAGTACTTGCATCAGCAGAGATGTGTTTCTGATGTGTATGGTTAATCCATTCCTGTGTGGCTATGGGATCTCATACCTCAGGGTGCCTTGCTCTAAAAAGAATTGTATCAGAATTTCCATGGGTTAAGAGAAATCAAACCTGCAATATGATCAAAGTGAAAGCGTGCAAATAAAAATCATAAAGAAAAGAAGAATCAGAGGAGGATGCAACACTTATGTAGTAAATGTTGTGGCTAGTTCTTTCCTTCTGATGGAAGCTCCTCTGTGCTGCCTACTTCATACCACCTGAAACCGCCAATAATGTGCTTTTTTCAATCAGCATGTTTGTATAAGCTTTTCCTACTCTGTGAGCCCATAGTAGCAAGTGGTACTGAAAGCCTAATGTTAGTAATGTCAGATTAACACCAGTCCTGCCTCTTCCCACCCCTGATGGCATGGTGGTTATTGAAGAATGCTTAAGATTCAGTTTTTAATTATTTCTGTGGCAGCAGACAGTTTTACAAGGAGATGTATGATGGTGCTCACAGCATGAACATGGAATGCACGACATATTGTGTCTTCCACCCACAATGGATTTCCAGCACTTCACAAGGGCACACTCTGTCATGGTGCTTTTCAGCACCATGGGGAGATTCCTGAAAGATAAATGTGAACCAACCTTGTGCTTGAGTACAGCAAGAGTACAGATACTTCAGATACAGATACTCTGATCGTGCCAGACAGCATCTGGCCTCAGTGCAGGATGTTTTTTACCACACTGGGACAAAAAGTACAATCTTATGGGCTTTTCTGGAGGGATGGATGGTTTTCACCACAGTGTGACAAAATTGCAGTCTTATGCTCTTTTGCAGAGGGATGCCCTATTCTAGAGACAGCTGGGGAACAGAGGATAAATAGAAGCTGAGGTGAAGATGAGGCATCTCCTGAATTTGGATAAGATCAATTTCATGCTGTGTTAATCCCTTGCCACTTTTGAGATAAAAGGAAAATCAAGAAAAGAAAGAAAAAGTGGGGGGGGGAAGTGCAATATATCAATTAGCATTTAATTCTTACAGTTTTCCTGGTACCTATCCAGGAGCTGCTTGTTTATGCCTCTTCTTTAGTAACTGCAGTCTACAACATTTCTATTTCAGGGTCTAGAGTTTGATTCCTCCTAGTGATGCACACTTACCTGTGTATGGCCAAGATTCACTGAAATATGACACAGTATGGGAGGGTCCATGCATCTTACACTTTTAAATAATATTATCTAATATGTGAGCCCCAAATATACTGCTTTATTGCATGAGATAATGTTTCCCTTTACTATGGAGTAGACGTGATCCCAATATGAATAGGGGGAAGAGAATAAGCACTGCACAGATATATCTAAGGCATATAATACAAGTAAGCAATATTAATGGGTGAGCTAATATCCCTTGACTTGTCACCCCTTTTAAAGCCAGATGTTCTTTAATATTTGATCTCAGTTAATTCATAGACTTCTACTAATTTGTTAACATGTCACGGGGATCTTAAGGAGTCTGGATTTGATTGCCCTTCCAACTGGAGGTATGCAACAGCTGGGGGCAGATGTGCCTGCATAGTCTTTTGCCAGTGGTCCCTCAGATTTTCTTGAAGTGTGGCTAGAAGAATTTCTGAACCGTATTCGTATTAGAACAGGACTTTCATTAAACAAAATTACACCCATATGTAAACTCTGCAAACACAACACTGCCAGATGGCATGGCAACACAGAAAATCATACCGAGTTTTACTTCTACGTTATGAGGTACCTGCAGCAGGTCAGCTAGTCTTGTACCAGATATGATGTAGAACTGCTTAAGATATTATTGATGGAAGTGTGTATATATGGTCTGCTTGTTTCTTTGCAGAATCTTGCAAGTTTCCACAGAGATATTCTGATTGTTTTGGGAGTTTGTGATTTTTGTTTTTTTTTCCAAATTCACCTGAAGGCAGTTGAGCTACCCGAGCTACTGCTGGTAAGAAGTTGCACAGGGAGTTCTTCTGAAACCAAACTGTCTACTTGGAAAAGTAGCTTACAACCAAAGGAGGTAAGATGTTCACAAGCTGGCTTGTACGTTGTGACATCTCCTCTCTGCATGTGTGTATATGCACATATCTTAGGAACTTTTCCTTCAGGAAGTCCCACAGTGTCCATTGCAGCTGTTTTTCCTGTAAGACACCATTTGCTGTGTATATGAGCACCACAGTTAGATACAAAATACATAGAGAAAAATTACATCTACTATTGTATGTAAACAGACTGCTCCCAAAGAACAGTACTGCAGTGCTTTACATTAAAAATAACATGTGAGTTAATGATATCCAGCAGTTTCTGAAAGCCCATTTTCATATAAATAAATGCAAACAAATCTTATAAGAAAAAGAAAAGTGCTTATGCATGTCACCTCTTCCTTCCAAATATGGTTAGCCCGCCTCACGGCTTCAAACCTGATTTTGCTTCTTGTACTGCAGGAAAAAAAAAGAAAAAAAAAGTAAGAAAAGAAAGTCAAAATAAAAAAGTCAGAAAAATCCTCTAGTTTGTGCACTGCAAAATGACTGGTACTGGTTTCCCTGTACATGGGTATGAGACTTTGACAGCTTAAGATTAAACAGAATCTGCAGACCCTGCAGAAAAGCTGACTTTCCATTTCTTCTCTCTGTAGTTTTACTCCTTCCTTTCCTCTCCCATCAGGAAGTTAAGAGTCAACCACCCAAGAAGAAGAGAAATAGGCCTGGTAAAAATAGCTGCCTGGAAGCTTTTCTTCACTTTGCAGCTTCATTTCTGCGGACCTCCAGACCTGCACAACACATGACATTTCCATGGACCAGCTCTGAGAAGTCAGGGAAAGGTGCCTTTTGCAGTCTTTCTGCAACAAGCACTAAAGCAGCCAGTTTGGGGCTGAATACAAGAGTTTTTCACTATTGTAGTGTGGAGAAAGCTTTTGCCTGTTCTATGCAGGAGTCTGTCTCTCCCACAAAAACCTTCTGGATGGGTTTATGCAATTTCAATTCATTTTGTGGCAAAATTTCACAGCAGTTTGGACAGAAAGCGCAGAATTCCTCATTCTCTGTTGGAAGTTAGCCAAAAGCTGAACTAGATGTCCAAAGGGCCAGGAAGAATTTAAAACTGTTTAAAAATCTTCAGCCAAAGTGATCTGCAGTCAGCTCACCAAGGTTTTTAGAACTGAATTGTCTCTTTAAGCTTGGCTCTAGGAAATAAACCAACTTGTTTCTGTTGTAGTGAGTGGAAAGTGGATGATGAAAGTAATTTGCAGCGTTCAGAAATGTTGCAGTCTGGTGATTTAAGTAGCACTATGCTGCTTTTACAGCCTCCTGTGAATAGTTACGTGTTAGATAATCTGTTTTTCCTAGGATGCCATTCAGTGCCAGCCTGTATGTCTTTTGATCTAGACTGCTATGTTTCATAGGAGGTATACATTTAAATATGTCTGGGAGAACCAGGCCGATGTGATACTGGAGACAGCATCTCTCTGATCCGCAACATTTGTGAAAATCAAGGCTTGCTAATTCAGAATGCCTGCTTTCCTTTTATGTCTATACACACACACACTACACATTAAGCGTATATATACACTGATTAATTATTTTTACTGCTTCCTTCTTGTTTTTGTGCTGTCACCCCACTGCATGGAAACATGCCGTGCATACAGTGGGGCCTGTATGCGGTTACAATCAGTCTTAGCTAAACTGGAAAAACAGTGGTGTTACACTAGACTTGGGATCCCAACCAAAATCCCAGTTAAAGGATATGTTGAGACATTTAGAGTAGGGAGCTGGACCAAGTAATTTGTAATTCACTTCAACTAAAGTAGTCCTAATCCTTTCTTGTGCCATTCTGTTCAAACATTATAGGTTTGCAGCTGTCTTTATAGGACCAGTTTGAGCATATTCGTATTTTTCTCCACCTACATTTTCCTGTGATTTGGAAAAAAACAGGCTGTAGGAAAAAAGATTGAAGATTTCTCCAATTCAAGATAATTGGATTCAGTTCATTCACTTGGCACATGGGAGTCAAATGTAAACTGTGTCAGAATGGAATCTATCAAAAGCTGGAGAGGAACTGAGTCATCAAATCCAGACCTTTGGTTTAGTCTAATTGCTCCTGAGTCTCCCTGAAATCCAGAAGCAAATCTCAAAATAATCTGCTGGTCCTGGTACCTCCTACCGAGTTTGAAATTTGAAGGACTGCAGAGAGAAACTTAAAATTTTACATGCATGTGTAAGTATTATCAGAGTGCAGAGACCATAATGGGTCTCAAAGCACTTCCTGCAGCCCAAAAATTCCTGCCAGTATTTCACACTGGTGATCTCCACTCTAGCCTGTAAGGCCAGCTGTGTAAAAGCCATTGAACCCCAACACCCACAGGAAAAAGAACAGCAACAACAAAACCAGCAACAAAAAACCCACAGAGAAAAGTCCAAGCTCCAACCACATGTGCGACATCTCTGCTAAAACAAGAAAGCAGGTACCAGCTTTGCTACATAGGCTTTGGCAGTGATGACTTACTGCCACAGAAGTCTATGCAAAAAGAATGGTCTCCTCCTCTTGTACTGGGGAGCAGTAGAGAGACATCTTCATGTTCATAGCTGGATTCCCAGGTTTGCACCCACTTTCCTGAAAGAGCAACAACTGACAGAGCTGAACTGAAATCAGCTTTGTTCAACAAGTGGACACTAATGACATTAGTAATCATCTTTGTTCCAGAGCTCCGTGCTGTTACTACTGACCAAGAAACACAGGAAGAAAAAAGGGTTTTCTTGCCACCCATAGCAAGTTTGTGGAAGGGTGAATCTTGCAGCATTTCTTTCCCTAAACACAGTAAAAAAACCCCACAGCCTCATTTGTACTTCTTCTGAAATGCTGTGTGCACACACTCAGTCACTGGTGGCTAAAACTGTTTTTCATGACAACGATATTACCCACTGTTGACGAATTAATTATTACAGAAAAGGCCAGCTGCAGGAGGTCAGGAATAAGGAAATGCTATTTTAGAATTTCTTTGGCAGAGACACAGAGAATTTAGTTTCTGTTACACACACAGCTTTGAGCTTCCAGTTGGATCGAGAGGACGTTCATCTGCCTCCATCATTTCAGACAGGTCTTGATCTTCAAAAGTCTGTAATGATATCACACAAGAGGAACTTCTGATCGATACACTTAGTTTGGAGGTAGAATAAATGACTGTGATCCAGCTAAGTCATGAATCTTGGGCTTGGAAAGACCACTCTTCTCCCCACGGGCAGCTTACAGTGTGAAAGCACACTAAATATGAGATGTTAAATCTTAAAGCACTGCACTGGTACATGTTTATCTTCTAGCTGCATTTTCTGCAGCCCTGTGGAGCAAGCATTAACATTCCTATTTTTGAAGTGAAGGAAAATGAAGCAGAAAAAGAAATAGCAGGCAACTCTTGACTTGCTGGGGGATAGTGGGAGGAAGGAAATGAAGCAGAAGATCAGAACAGAAATTACTGTAGCAATGTAAGATTTGCCATGCTCTTTTTTTTGTTGACCTTTCAAGAGGGAAAGAGTGAAACCTCCACTGCCTTACAAACCAAATTCTCAGACCGGTGTCACTTCACCTGATGCTAACGAAGAGAAAACCTCGCTGATGGTGCATTGAAGTGGAAGGGGGACTTGCATGATCCATTCCACAGCAGGGTCACTATCTCAAGTGACTCTGTCAAGCTTATTATAGCCAGTAAATGATGCAGCAATTGAGTAAGTAATTCTGTAAATCTGCATTCACAATCTTAAGAAGCTTTTTTCAAAATTGACATATGCTCTACAGAGGTTCATCCTTGTATGTACATGTCTGGTCTAACAAGTAGATATTTACTGTTAGTTTTCTGTTCTTGTTCATCTGTTGGGTTTTAATCCAAATAACAGAAACAGCAGCAAGATAGATAGATGGTGGGGCTGGGACTTCAGACATCTGTTCTCAGTGTTTTTGACCTACCAGGACATGCCTCAGCTGATCTTGCTTAAACCACTGGGCGAGATTCTCAGTAGTGCTTGCTAATTTCTACAGAAGTGATGGAAGCACTTGCACAGTTCTGAGGGCCTTGGTTTCTGTTCCCCTTGTGCAAAATAGTGATTATAATAATACTTTATTTGGCTGACCTGTTTAGGTTATGTTAGTCATTGCAGAGAGACAATAGGAACTCCCTTTCAGTGCAGAAAGAATAGTAGAATCCAAAATCCACTGAAATCATTAGAAGTCTTTTCTATCTTGGATCATGTACTGTGTGTTTAAGATAAGTTTTCAGCTAACATTTCCTATGATTGAACTTGTGATATTATTAAGGCAAGGAGGTGTGAAAGAACCTGAACAGATGCAAAGAGAGCTCTTTTCTTTGATTAACAAATGTCTCCAAATTACACTTTGGCAAAATTTGCTGTTAGTCCTAGTTCTGGGAAAATATGGATATCCCAAAGGCCAGCTGACGGTCTTGCAGGCTGTCATCAAAAGAACTTCTTATTATCAAGGTAGTGGATAAAGTTATTCAAATATTGCTGAATTTACCATATAAGGGATATTGGATTCAAAACTGGACTGGTCTGTGACCGTCAGTGTGATTTAACAGAATCCATGCAGCAGGTTCCAAACGTGCAATACTTCATTCTCCTGCTCCTGATAAAGGTCTTGGATCCATACAACTCTCACATTTAATTGCACACTTCTCAGTTAAAAACACGTCTTTAATCAAGTCAGCCACAATCATAATGATCAGATGTTCTAATGAGAAAAGAAAGTTGTAGGTAAAGCCAGCAGAGCTCACACAAAGCACCCTGAAAAGGCAGGCAAGCTGATGGCTGGAAAAGTTTCTGTTTCTTCTCTTTATCACCCGTCCCCTCTCCTGCTGACATTTTCTAACTGAGAGAAGCTGCCAAATCGCAGATGGTTGTGGGGCCTGCATGAATCAGAATAAAACAAGGAAGCTAGTATTTGTAGGAGAGATTGGAACAACAACTAAGACTGACCTAATTATTCAAGCATGGTCAGACATAATGCCAGACTGTGTTTTCTGATATTTGCCATGTGATTTATAGATCAGTATATACTGCAGAATGCAGACAAAAATTGCTGAATCCCCTTTTTTCTCTTCTGTTGTGAATCTAGTATCTTTTGGTGCTCTGAACCTGCTGACTCCTGAATTTTGCTATACCAAACGCCTTAAACTTAATTTACAGGGGCACCAAATCAGATAATGTTTGCTCATGTAATCATAAATATAGATATTTTATTACCAAGATTTTAAATTGCTAGGCAACCAATATTCTGTCTTGATGAAGACATGATACTGCGTGCTGGGACTTACAGTTTCAGGACTGTATCAATGTGTGGAAGTAAAGGATCAACACACTGTTGACAACAGCTGGTTCCTCGATTCACTCTGCCGTTACTTTTGCTACCCTTTCTGATGCTTTGTTATTGAAGGACCATGTTGGAGAAAAAGTATGGTTATAGGTTGAGTCCCTGAAGTTTACAGAACACAGGAAGTGGAGAGGAATGCTGAGTCACAGACAAGACCCAATCAAGCACTGCTTCTACCCTCCTGAATCTCTGGCATTAGAATAACCTCCTCTAGCAGCAGGACTGCTGCTGCAGTACAGCCCAGCTAGACTTTGGTAGCAGTAGGCCATATCATGTACTCTGGGGAAGGAGAGAGAAAGAAAAACAACCACCAAACAACAAAAAGCCTCAGAAGTAGGAACATGAGTTAACTTGTTCTGAAGACAATGTTTCTCCTATTCTTGGTCACAGGACTACATATCTGCACACTGATGGATTGCTCTTTTTGTATTTTTTGGGTGGAGTGCAATGCCATTTTTCCCATTTTGTAGCTGGAGAGCAGAGGCACAGAGAGACTCATGTTCTAAAGCCATTAAACTCTGTAATTCCAGAGACTTCTTATGGGAGTCAGGTTTCCAAATCGAGTTTCAGCATCTGGCCAACTACTGTCTTTCCTCCCTCCCTGACCAAACTGAGATTACAGGGTAGAGAAGGAAATTGAACCCACACCTCTCACACCCACCATTATAACTACATACCCACCAAATAAGATTGGGATTTGGGTCCAGCTTTCTTGTACTGCTCCAACTCTGGAAACTGCTGTAAGCTGTAAGCATACATAACATGCATTTCTGTCATAAGAGGTGGCTGCTTTAATGTCCCAAGAAAATGATCCCAAACTTTTCAAGCACCTTTAAAGGGGAATTTTGCTTTCCTCTAACTATCCTTTGGAATTACCTCCAATACCATTCTGTCCTCTCAGAATAAGCAGACATAGAGAATGTGTAAGTAACTCTCCATGGATTATGAAATGACAAAGAGCATATTTCATACTCCATGCCCTTCTTTTTGTATTCTGACATACATCAGCTGTTTTCACCACTGCGGCTGGGCAGAAGTTTTTTTGTGGTTCTCTATGCCAACACAAAGTTAATTCCTAGCATTGATTACAGATGCCGTGGGCACACACGGAGTGGAGCTGGGGCACCTGCTGACCTGAGAGATTCTAAGCCACTGAATGTCACTTTATGGCTGTCTCTGAGTCACTTCAACAGAGCTTAGTCATAGAATTAGCACATGGGTCCCAGTTAATGAGCCATGCAGGTTCTTGTGGTGCCTCTCAAAGATGATTTTCAAGAAGCGCCAGATGCTCACTTGCAGACAGTGAAATTACCATGTCTGTTTGTTACTCATGTGGTTAGAAAACACACATGCAAAAGAATAATCTTTCCTTTTAGAAACTTGTCATTTTGTTTTGTATAGCAGTGGGCAGCAAATGCTAATGAGAGACCAAAAACCATCACACAGACTAAATGACATGTCTCTGCAGCCAAATTTAACTTGCACTGAAGTCCATGGGAGTTTTGCCAATGACTAGTACAAATACTAGAAGTGTCAGACAAATAGTAAAATGATACAGGGAAAAATCCAGCTGAACTCTGCACTTGAAATATCTGCTCATAAGAAGTTCACTGGTTAGGTTTGTACAGCTGCTCAGGAGCAGCCCCTGGACCAACCACGGGGCTGAGTTCACCCTGCTGACACCACATGACAGTGGGAGCTCCCTGGGATGTGGCTCCAGGGAGAGTCAGACGATGCTCCCCGATGTGAGCGCTGTACTACAGCAGCTTCCCTGGAATACCCCCCTGCTGTGCATCCCATGGTCCCATTGCCTCTGGTAGCAGCAGGTTACAGATAGACAGGGCTCAGTCCTGGATCCTGCCTTGGAATAACCTCCTTAGCTTTTCCTAGAAGAGCCACCTGACTTGTGGTAAGTGGAGTCTGAAAGGAGTCTTAAGTTCAAGCCAAAACCAGTGATGCATTTCAGCCTGCACAGGTACAAAGTAGGTTAGATCCACTCTGAAACACACTGTCACGAAATTTCTGTGGTACAATCTTCTTAAAATTGCTGGTTTTCCTGTTTGGTAAAGTATAATACTCTCTCCCTTTAAAGACAATGATAACTAGAGCATACAAAAAATCCTGTTGCTTAGACCTTGATCCTGTTTAGTGCTTCTGATCCCTGGCTTTGTTAAGGAAGTGTTTAAGTGGATAATTTTGTTTCAGTAAGTGAACCATTCTCTTAGATTACCAGAGAGTAGTTAGTATTCTGCCAAGCAAGGTTTCAGAAAAAGATACCCTTTAAAATAGGATAGACAAAATAAAGTAGGAGGGTAATCATATGTTTAAAAACATCACAATATAAGAGACATGCATTTTAATGTGAGAAACACAAATCTGTTTGAGTATCTTTTGGAGGCACCAGGGGGATTTGGACTGCATGGTGCCAGACACATACAAACACACATTGATCAGAACTTGTGGGCATGAACAGTATACAGCATTAAATAGACGCGATTGAGAGACAAAAAAAAAACCCTGTTTATCCTGGGCTGAAAGTTCGTGCTGTAGGCAGAGTCAGATAGAAACTATCACTGGAAATACTGTAACCAAAATAAGTTGAACCACTGCATCTCCAAATACTCTAGTGTAATTTATCACATCAAAAGGCATCCTACATCCTCCATTTCTTTTAACCATGCAGACAAATATGAAAAGGCGGTCTACTGCAAAATGTGCTAAATCTTTCTCATAAACTCACAGGCTCACCAAGTTCAAGAGGCCAGCAATACTCATTTTTGAAAGACTAGGTATTAGCAGAGATACTAACTATTTTCTGGTATTGAAAGTATCAGGTGTGACCACCTCTTAATGTTGTGTGTTTACATATCTACCCTCGTAGTGCTGCCAGCAATAGATGAGGATGATGTCACCAACTGACAATGATAATTTAGGATACCTGATGCTTATGTGGCATGTTAGATCCCCAGAGCACTGGGCAAGCACTAATTTGGTAACGTAGTTCACAGTTTATACCAGAATAACCATTGGGCATCCCTAGCAAAAGTGTAACTTGGTACCTGTGATTGCTTTGGGTACTGGAGTACTACCAAGACTTTACACAGAGGGAAAAAAGCAACTTTTGGCAAATGTACAGCCCAGTAATGCACAGTTTCTCTAGAAATCAGGCTCCAGACATTAGCAGCTCCCCAAGACATAGTCACAGTCCATTTCAACAGTCAAGGGGTACAGACTGAGAGCAAGCCAACCTAATCTTTCTCAAAGGCAAAGCTATTTTGGGGTCCAGCTTGCCTATAACGTACTAATGGATATTTTGAGGTCCTGGCTTCTGGTGTCTGTAACTCACTGACAGCAGTGAGTTTCCTCTCACCAAGAGGTCATTGTGTGCAAGAGACAAATGAATCTATTTGATTTATCTCTGAGGCTGCCTTATATTTTGGCCTTGAATGCTACCTGTTTCTCTTGTTGCCTCCTAGTCTCTCTCCCCATGTTTCTCTCCTTGCCTTGCAGTTGAAAAAAGCAAGAAAACACAAGCAGAGTCATAAATTTGCCGCTTTAGGGAGTCGAAAGGAATTTATCCTATCAGTTGCTGTAAGCAACCTCCATATAGATGTGCTATAGACATAGAATGCTCTCCTGGAACACCAAATGAGTTCTGTCTCCCTGCTTTCCACCACCCAGCAAGTCATCCTCACTGGCTGTCAGAAAGCGTGAAGTGCTCTGAAGAAACCAGGGATGTAAATGCTGCTATGGAAAATAGATATATGAAATTACAATAATTACTGTTGTACTTAACCATATTGCAGTATATAATTGAAGGTTGTTTTGTGGGTTGTTTTGTTGGTTTTTTTTAAGCATTAGCCAAGCTTTTAAATCTGTTAGGAACAAAAGATAAAACATGCACTCTTCTTACTGTTTCTCAACATTTCTGAAGAGGGAAAATGGCTGAAAGTTCAAACCATATGCTTCTCCCAGGTGCAGTTCTCATTAGGTGTTAGTACACAGTATTTGGATTTTATTTGCTTGTGTTGTGAATATTTGAGGTCTGCAGCTTGATCATGTTCTGTGAAGGTTTTCCTCAAGCTCTTGTGGACATATGAGGTCTCTGCCACATGACTAAATTGCTGGTTAATTGCTATGTGTCATCTAAGACCTGGTTATCACTAGGAATCCTCTGTGTACCAGCTGCCAGTCTGCCATAGATACAAGGTAATGCAACATAGCTCAGACTGTTGTGAAAATAAAACATGGTGCCCAAGGACTGTAGTCAGACCTAACAATGCAGGGGTTAGGAAACTTGGTTTTTTTTCCATTCTTTGCCACTCATCTTCTGTACAGCTCTGGGCAAAATCACTTTGACCTGTCATCTTCTTTTCTCTTTTGCTTTTCTTCTCTCTTGTTCACTTAGGTTAAAAGAACTTGAAGGATTATATGCAGCTGGGATCTCTAGACTTCCCCATGCAAAGAGTTATTATGTTTGTTGGGGTGTTCATCCAGCTAGGATATGAACTTTTCAGTTTAAAAGACCTTAGTGAACACTCTTGTGAAGACAGCCGTAGTGTGAATTCAGTAAGGGAATCACATCATTAACTGCAGCAAGACCAGTGAATGGTGCAGTGCCTCAGTGCAGAAAACAAAAGCCATTAGTCTTAAATATTCCTAATTGAATCTGACTGCTAACTAAACCACTGCAGTGACTCACAGCAGTTCTGCAATGTAAATACTTTTCTCAGAGACAATAAAAGTCAGCTTGTTGTTATTCATTACAACATAATGCATTAGAGAGCATCCTTTTCCATACACTCTATTTATAGTATCTGCATCATGGAACAGTCATTACAGCTTTTCCATCCTTATTGTGCAATCATGAACAAAGCATTAAACATGCATTCCTGTTAGCATGCTAACTCAGGCCTGTCAAAAAAGACAGGGACTAAAGTCAGTTGATGAATTTAGAATTTAGCATTTCTGTAAGAAATAGAATGAAATCCAGGGGGAAAAGTGTGTGATTTAACAAGGGATATTAGCTTTCTCTTTATGGGGCATACTGTACGTTGAAGACATGGCATGCATGTTTACACTGCCAAAAACATTCACAGGGCAGATGGCACTACATGAGCCTTCTCTCCCCGCAAAAGTGGCTCTGTGCCCAGCTCTGCAGCTCTTCCTCCACTTCCTCCATGAACCCAGAGTCCCAGGAGAACCTTTCTTACAGAAGCTTGCAGTGGAAAACAAGGCTTGTGTTCTGCCAGACCCAATTCACTTTAAACAGTAGCCAACTGAATAAGGTACGTATTGACAGGCACATAGTCAGGAAAGTATTTTTAGGCTTAATGCAGTGCAACTGCATGCACAACTAGAGAGAAACTAATGTGCTGACAAAATGCTCTTCCTACCTCTTGCTTTGAAAGCCACGGAAGGTTCAACTTTGAGATTGCTGTCTTTAGAGCTGCTGCTGCAGGGTGGTAGTAGAGCAGTATCACAGGAAGCCACTGATTAGAGTCTGCTTTCTGCAGAGGAAAGTTGTTTTCTCAAGAATGAGATGTACATAGGCCAAGACTGATGCTATGGCAGCATGAAGCATTCCCAGGAGAAAGTGCAGCTGCAATGCTCCTGAAGAATCTCATTTGGTCTAGTGTTTCAAGTAACCTCACAGAGCCCTAAAGGTGAGGATAGCAGATGCTTACTATCACAGAGAGCCCTCCTTCATGATAGGAAGCAGCTAGTTAAAAATCAGGCTCCCAACTGAGCAAAGACATGATTAACTGCTTGAAGTTAAACATATGCTCAACTAGTTCACTGAACTGGAGTCAAAGGATGCAAAAGGTGACAGCAAAGGGGACATTTAACTGAATGAAAAAAGAAAAGAAGCTTGTTACCAGAAATGCTCATGAGAATTCTCTCAAGTTCCTGTACTCTGAATCAGAGTCTTCATTTTGTCCCTGTTGCACCCCAGCATAGCTATACAGAGCTAAGCTGGAGTGATTTACCCTGGAGGGGTCACTGTTCAGGTGGAAATTGCTTTAGAAGTATAATTTATTCTGATTTTTAGTAGTATTTGTGAGTATTTCTGTCAAAGAAAGTGAGCTTTTTCTGTCAAAGAAAGTGAGTAGTACTTAAAAGTGAGCAGCAAGCAGCAGTGGAAGAAGACCTACAATAAACTCTGTTGTTTACTAGCCATGACCAAATACAGCTTGCTCCAGATTGTGCATCCTTCTGCTACAGCAGACCTGTAGGTCTCAGAACACCACAGAGCAATGTGCACCTGCTGTAAATAGCCACTGAGGGCTGTTTGAGAGTCTTCTGAAGGTACTACTTTTTCAGGACTAGATCTTTCATTCGTCCTTCGGTACAACCAACATGAAATTCTCCTTCTATAATATATTGACTTGGATATTTTGTGCCATAAAGCACCAGCCAAGTCGATACAGAATTTATATCTACTTCAAGGTCTTTCACACTTTCTGCATCATGTAAAATGTGCTAAAGAAAGACAGCTGCATTCCTCAGTGATGTGCACAGTGATGTGTTCCAGGTTCCCCATGGCCTCAGTGGTGCTTGTGAGCAGGACCATGAAGCAGAGCTCCTGTCTCCTTCCTGCAGATGCTTTCATCCCATGCCTTCAGTGACCATGGTCCACCACGTGTCTATCTGTTCAGGTGTCTCCAGGATGAAAGCAAAATACAAATCCAGAGAAAAGAATGTATGTTGTTCCCAATGCACAAGCAAAGTGCAGGAGGGTGTGCAGGAGTGGGTAAAGCCTCCTGGATCATCTCACATCAGATTCCCATGAGTCCCAGAACACGTGGGTCCCACTCCTCACTATATATGGTCCATGATGTCAACATTGAGAAGTCCGCAGACCCATATGAAAGATTAGCATCTGAATGTTTTGATCCTAACAGAGTCTTGTGGTTTGTGAAAAAGTAAGTCACCATCTTTTGGTCCATGCAGGGTGGGATATGAGTTTGATCATAAGCACTGTACTGGGTCAAGAGGTGACCTATAGTAGCATAAAAGTATGCTAAAGAGCATACCCAAATTGCTGTACACCCAAACTGCTGTACAGCCAGGGCAGGATCTGTACAAACACAGAGACTTTCACAGGGCCACTAGCCAAATGACATATATTTTCTCCAAGGGATGACAAGAGCTTTTTTTGTTTTTTTATGGGCCTGAGCTGTGTTGACTGTGTGGCTGTTAACTTAGACAAGACAAACTTGTCAAATCCTTCTGGCCCACTGCTTGATGCAGAAGACATTGTCCAAGAACAGCTGAATTGTTCATAAGCTGCTCCCCACAAACCTCCCTGTAGTGCCTGAACTGATGTGGAAAGGGCAAAGACATCCTTAGAGGATTTCTGTCCTGCTGCTTCTTCCCTGGCACTTGACAGACTGACAGGCATCAGAGCATGCAGCAGTTGAAGGAAAGGGAAGGTCGCCATGAAAGGAAGCCAAAAGATCAGGCATTGTTCCAGGCATGGCTGCTGATATATAAACTATAAGCCAATTGGCATACAAACCCTTCTAGCTGCCAAACATATCCCATGAAGAGCTCAGGGTGGTCTCCAGGGCTGGACCACTGAAAGGAAAATATGCACTAATGGCAGCAAGATGTGGAAACCTTGCCAAGTCAGGACAAAAATCATGTGTGTACCAGTTTCCATGCCTCTGAAGACAGCTCTGTTATGTCTGTGAAAATAGACCTACACATGGACATGGTCACGCATACATGTGCACACACCAGGCACACACAGCCCAAGATGGCTCACTCTAGCATTGCCTTGTATTGCCATCAGCGTCAGATGGTGCCGCTTTCTCAGGCTGCAGCGTGCGCTGCTGCTGAAGGGGACTTTATTCCAAGCGTGTTACCAGCACTAATATTCATGCCCCCATCTGGCAAGCAGGACTGGGGAGAACTCCAGCTGAAAACCAATCCAGAGTTAAAATAGATTCATGCTCAGTGTGAGACGCTCCCTGACTCAGCTTGCCATGGGTTCATACTTCTGCTGGTGACAGTGCAAAGGAGGCTTTGGACATGTGCAGCAGGGCCAGACTTGTCTCTTTTGATGACAGTGTGAAATCAGATCTGTGTAATTGCACATGAAACCCCAGTCTGGTTCACGCAGGTCAGACTTGGAGGAGCATTCAAGGGTTTGTTTCAAGGAGACTGTTTTGTTTATCTAGACTGTCCTTCTAGACTAAAATAGAAATAAGCATGAAGTATGAAGAATTTTATCCCCCTAGGTATTCAGATTAATTTAGGCCCCTTCAGAGCCCAGTTGCTCACTGACCTAGCTCCTCTCCCATTTTCCCCTCACACACTGCTTCCTAGCTATGTCTCTCCCCTCTGCTGTAACGGCTCTGAGGTGTGTGGAGCCCCTTAATCAGTGGTTTGGCATGATAAATCCTCAGCACATTAACCCATCAAAGGAAAATGGATTCTCCCTTAGCAGGCCAGGGTACTAGCATGACTTTTGCACAGCCTCTGACAATCACCATAAAGAGGTGGAGACACAGGGCTAAGAGAAGTAATGGTGGCAGCCTGCAGGTAAACCAGCATAGGCTTCCCCTTTGGGACAACAACCCCAGAAGACAGTAGCCACCTTTTGCTCTGAAATAATGCATTTCCTGACCTGCATTGTGACTGGCAAAAATAGTGAAAAGCAAGTTAAAGTCTAGCCTTTGATCTCACTAGTGCTTTGCAGTCAGTTTTAATACACAATCTTAATTTAAAAAAGCAGTGGATTTGCTTTCTTGGCTTGCCTTTTCTTAGTGGCCAGAACACTGGAGGTGTTGAAATAAGAGACGTCTTGTCCAGCTGGAGTAGCTGATTGATATTTGGAGCATTTTCATCAGGAGGAATAATCAATTCCATGAGTCACATGTCCTTTGCCCTGAACTTATTTGAACTTATTTAACCTACACACAACCTCTGAAGCACAGTTGTAAGGAGTGGGCATTTCCCACACTGAGCACTCTGTGGCCTGACATTCCAGCAAGTTCAGTGCCAATGAAGCCCAGTTCCTGTTGTCTCCCAGGAAGACCCATAGTGCTTTCTCTTTGGTTTTTGCTGTTAACACACAATTGTCTTTAGCTCGTACACTTATTCCAGGCTTGTGACTCTGCAAACTTCAGCACTGCAACTTGTTGTGCAGCCTTCACTGGTTAGAATCATAGAATCACAGAACAGTTCGGGTTGGAAGGGACCTTCAAAGATCATTCAGTCCAGTCCCTCTGCAATGAGCATGGACATCTTCAACTAGATCAGATTACTCCTCTTGTTTTCATGAGGTTTTGCTAATGGCAGCTGGTGGCTGCTCCTGTTGAGCCAGACAAAGTGCACAGCACATCCCAGGTTTGCTGTTGTGTCTCTCATGTAGTCTTGTTTTAGGACAGGCAAAACTGTCAGGACTCGTGCACTCCTCAAGCAGTTGATTTCTTGATGTCTTTTCTCTGCATAAGTACCCTATAGTGTGAAGTGGGACAGCCTTTCATATATAAGGCAGCAATTCATTCCAATGCAACAAACCCATTCATGGCCTACACAAGGCTTAGTCCTGCAAATATCTCATGTCTGCACTGGGCAACACTGGTTAGTATTTGCATTTGTGCTTTTTTTCTGCTCACGTGTTCTGGTTTCTCTTTCACTTGTTCATGCCTGGTCCAATTATTTCCTCTTTAAACTCAATTTTGTTTGTTTCTGCTATGCTTTTGTCTGCATTTTCCCAGTTACTCCTTTTCCTAATTCCACATGCATCCCTGCATACCCCTTTCCCCATACACCCATTCACTTGCTACTGGCTTGACCTAGACTGGTCAGCCACTTTCTGGTAGCTGTTTTGAACTGCAGCAAAACACTGTACAGACTTTCAATGTCAGCATGTGTACAGACTTGAGATTGACAGTAATGGGCATTCAGATGCCAGAGAATTTCCCTGAAACTCAAAACAATTTTGCGCTAATATTTTTTGATAATAAATTATGTCACCAAATAAAATAATACTGGAAATTTAGAAGCACATACATTTTCTTTCCCAGTATTTTCCATTTATTTTCAATTTTTTCTGCTCTATTCTAGAAAGACACAAATCTACAAATTAATGATCAGTTCTGGTCCTGCAAGGACTAGGGATTAACATTATAGGGTGTGTTGAATGCGTTATCTAGGAGTGGTACTCTGACTGCATATACACGTGTCTATGCATGTGACAGCTATGAGACAGTGTGATTTCACCAAAGGTGGCAGATGCAAGCCTTGGATTGCAACAGAAAAGATTTTCCTTAAAAAAAGATTCCATTCTTGAATATAGAAGTATCCTAAATACAGACATTTGCATTTTCAGAGTTTGCCAGTGTTCATGCTTCCAAAACCCTCAGAAATCCCCGAATCTCTAAACCAAAAGCACTGTTACAAAAACATGTTACATTTTAGTTTTCAATAATGTTCCAGTGACTGCCCAGCGTCCCATTCTCCTGGATTACCAAGCCTCACACCAATTTGATGGACTATCTTTCTTGTACCAAAAAGATGTGAGAAAGAAGATGGCAAGCATCACTGGAAATACACGTTATGCTTGATCTGACTCCTTGTGTGAGAGAACAATGAAAATATTCATCTACCCTCAGTGTTCTGATAATTCATTAGTTAACACTTACATTGCACTTCAAACTTCTTTGGTGGGAGGCATGACTCCATGGTTACCCTTAGCAGGAGTAGCAGGAGTGATTTTAGCCATGCAAGTGAGACTGGTCTGGTGGCTGAACACAATGCCATGCCCATTGCCATCATGCCAAAAAATCAAAAGTTCAGAGGTATTTTGTAGGTCATGTTACTTTGGCCACTTCTCCTCATCTAATATTGAGATCTGATGTGTATTTTGGAAGAGGAAGCTTCCCCTAATCCATCAGGATTGTTTTCATCATAAACAAACCCTTCGCAGTACAGCTGCAGCCTGCACTGCTTTGTGCCTCTTGGCTCCAATAGTGATTCCCCAGGACAACATAGAGGTAGAAACCAAGCGCCAGTGACTGCAGCCAGCAGGCCTTGCTTTGATATACTGGCAGCACCCCTGCCCTAAACTGTCTGGACCCCAGGTACCCATGCAAATCCCATGCCACAGCTAATGTAGGGGAGAGCCATGGAACACTGCTGGATGGGGACACCAGCTCTGGCAGCAACTGAAGGAGGCATGAAAAATGGCTGGGGTTAGTGCATGGAGGCAGTGGGGAGTGGGAGTGCTGTGAGGAAAGCCCCCAGGAAGGTAAATGGGGATAGAGAGAGGTGCTGGAGGGTGGCTCAGCAAGGGGATGGAGAGCTGGAGGACTGGGTAAGGACAGGGGCTTGGAAGGGGAAAAGACGGTGACACAGGAAACTACGGAAAGGAAGAAACAGGGAAAACAGGGAGAAAGGATGATTTCAGACTCCCAGGAGGGAAATCAAGTGCTAGGAAAGTGAAGGAATTGTCACGGGGAACAGAGGGACACATGAAGCACATTGGCATCAGGGACAACATGAGGACTGATGGGAAACCTGTGGGAGAAAGAGAGGTGAGGCAGACAAAAGGGAATGGAGAGAAGCAAAGGGAGTCTGGACTTGGTTGTAAGAAGAATCAGGAGAAGAAAGAGGAAAAGAAAACATGCAGGAGGTTAATGTAATGGGAAGAAATAAAGAATGAAAGTAAAGAAGCAAGGAAGTGACCAGGACTTTTATAAACTTCAGTTCATTCAGACTTTTTCCAGCCCAATTTGGGGGGTGAATCTAAGGATGACCTCAGGAACCTGCGTTAAACATCACTGCCTTTTGGAAATTTCCTTCCACTAGTAGTGAAGCAGGCACATTTCCTGGTACACAGAGGAGATGGAAGGAAAGAAAAAGAGTAGACGTGTCCATAAAGACAGTAATTACAACCACATGCTCTTATAGCAGAACTATTTTTAAAGGACCATTGTAGTAGTTTTGTTTATTAACTGTTACTGGGGAGGAAAAGGACAATAGTGTAGTAAGGAATTAACTAACCTGCATTTGCAGCACTACCTGCTGCTGGATGGGCTGGTGCTTGGATGCTGCATGCCTGTGCAGTACATCATGTGGCAGGTGGGGAGCCAAGGTGCAGTTTTATCAGTCCAGTGTTGCAATGCTGCTGGATGGGCTGTGCTCCCAGAGCTGGAGCTGTGGGGAGGAGGAGACCCTCTCCTGGGGAGGGACTGATATCTCCCTGCTTTGCCCAGGGGTCCCCTGGATCCCTGCCAGGCACTGTCCAGCTGGCAAGGGGCTGGTTTCCACCCAGTTCCCACTGGCTTGGCTCCTTCTGCCTCAAAGGCTGAACAAAAGCAAGTGAATCCAGCCCTGAAAGCAGCCAATTCTCTGTGTCCTTCAGTACTGCCAAATTCTTGAAGCAGAGGCTTTAATTGCATGCAAGTAGTGTCATGAGAACAAGACTGAGACTGGAGGGCAGTCTTTCCATCAGATATCTTGCTGTCATGAGCTTTAAAAGGTGCATACCTGACAGTGTGATGCTGCTGTTAATCTTTAGTATGCTCCTCAGCCCTGAGCATTTGAATTTTGCCTATTCACAGCTTGTCCTGCTGCTGGCACAGGGAAAGAAAGGCCACATGCAAAAAATAGATCCGCATGTCATTGCATGTGGATTTTCAGTTCATTTCTGAAGCCACTGTCCCTTGAGGCTCTCAGCTAAAACCCAGAGGGGAGACGATCAGTGCCATGCATGCTCTTACCCATACCATGCAACCCATCCTATCTATGCCCTACCCCATCATCTGGGAGTATGCCTACCCTGATATTTGTACCATGGACAGACAACGAGTATGGCTGATCACAGCATGGAAAAACCCTTCCTCATCTGGTACTACCAGCTGTATGGAAAGCCATCCACACAGCTGTGCCAGCATCTTTATCTTTTAGTGCCCATGGAGATGCACACCCCTAACAAAAGCCACTGTGTTTTAGCACTCCAGAGCAGAGGCTGCTGATGAACAAGTTCAGCACATGGCACAGGCTGACACCACACGCTGGAGCTCTCCTCTTAAGGAGTTTCTCTGCATCAAAGTGTGTTGAAAGCTTTAAAATTTAGTAAATTATATTAACGTTCATATAATTTAATTAATAAATACATTAGCATTAGCAAATATAGTGGTTAGGTACTCTCCCGCATTTTAAATATTGTTTACTGCGTGTGACATTGGAGAGACACATTTTAACATAATGTTCAGAGAGGTGTCTATGTCAGTGTGCACCAAGAGAACTGCTGTGTGGTAGCGCCCCAAACATACCAGAGGGGTGGTGAGAAGCCTGCCTGTGACACTGCGTGGGAAGGATTTTGCCAATGGCAGAGACTTCATTAAAGACAGCAGTCAATTAAAATCCTGTAAAAATCAGATGTGCTTGAGCAACAAGATCTTTTGGAAATCCAGCTGGAAAAAATGGCATTTGTTCCATGAAGATGTAATAAGAATCACTTAACAGCCTAAAAACAAAGAATGCATTTGATGAACTCAAAAAAAAGATGGTATGAATACCTGGCACTAAGAGTAAAAATTCTCAGCATATTTGACTCTTCAAAATCTCTGCTTACAAATGTGCAAACAACTTGGTTTACTTTCTATTCCTGTTCTCAGGAATGGTCTGGCCTCTGGCATCTCATTAGAAATAGAATTGTATTGACCGAAAGAGACTGTAAATTAACCTGCGTATCAGCAGACTGTTTCTTGCCATGGTCCCTATCCTGATACTGCATTCATATGCGCACTTGTCAGGGCCTTATTTCCCTGCAATTACTGCTCATGCCAGGAATGCTTCTGGATGCAGCAACCTTTTAAAAATTAAAAATCATATCAAATGTAGTTTTCTGTTTTGCTGGTTCCACTCCATTCAAGGACAATGCATCAATATGCTGTGGACAATGTGAACCTGCTCTCTGCTTCCCTGCTCTGTGGTAACAAGTTGCTACTTGTTATAATTGTTATATTGATTATTTTTAATAGGATAGTAAATTGCCATAGAAATTGCCAGTCTTCTCCTTCCGCATCCTGGTATTTCCAATTAGCTCAGAAATATAGTCCAAACCAGGTGTCTCCCATAGCAGTATCTGTGGTCAACCATGTGCATGGACTGACTCTTGATGGGCTCATAGAAGGAAAAGCAAGCTAAGGAAAGTGAGAAAAAAGGTCTCCTTCTCTGTAAAATGCCTCTGAAAACAAGGGAACTTGGAAAGCATTGGGCTAGGTTAGCTTCTTTTCAGCAAGGGTTGCCTGTGAGTTTGCATGTTTGTGGCTTTGTCAAAGTATGCTATAGAGCTGGCATTATTTCTCTTTTCTAATCTTTTCTTTTTCCTATATTAATCATGTAGCCATACATAGGTGACATGGAGATAAGTTATACTTTCTTTGGACTTCTGCTTATTTGCTTATTGCAGGACTACCTGTTAAGGCAGGAATTCTGAGGGAATTACAGGTATTTCTGCACATAAGCAAATGATGCTAAAATTATTAGCACATGGAATAGCCTGGAAAACACCCAGATGCCCTGAAGTTTAATAAAAGAAAAATTGTATTTAAATGACTCAAGGCCTGAAACAGAGGTCAAGTTCACTGGTCAGGCTAGTTTAATCCCAGGGAAAAGTAGTTGCTTTCTGGAATAACTCACAAAATGATAAGAAATAGGTATGGAAGCAGCTTCAGGAAGTCTCAATATTAAGGCAAGATCAATCAGACTTGAACTGCCTCAGAGAGCTCCCTTCCCATGCCTTCCTGATGTTCAGAGAGCTTCCTCCAACGGGACATCTGATGTTGCACTTAATTTAAAATCCTTCCTTCTTGTTTTACCCACTATTGTCATGGAGAATTGCTTTTCCTGTTCTCTTCACAGCATTTGCTCTCATGGTTACCAGGCCTTTGCATCTAAGATCCTATTCCAAGGTAGTCCTGTCCATATCAGCTTCCAGAATGGACCCTGATGTAGAAAGCCTGAACACAATCCTGCACAAGCTTTAGAAGACCTTTGTTCAGATTTGTTTACCGCATTTAAGCCATGAGTGCTGTCAGAGCATAAGCAGAGCCAGAAGGACATAAAAAATTGCCTGCTCAGGATATCTACAGTATCCCTACACACTGCAGCTCCTCTGCCAATGCCACATATGTTTTTGCTGACTTTCAGCTTCTTTGCATGAAAGAAGTTGTAAAGCGGCTTTCACAGGTCAGGGAGACAGGGAGAGGGTATATAGAACCAGGTAAAGGGATGGCTTATTCTCTCAGGTTATCATGAAATGGTGCTCTTCAGTACCTTCACTGTGATAAATGAACCAGGATATTTGAAACAGATAGGAATAACTTAAATTTTAACTCTGTCCCAGACAGAGCAGCTTGCAACACACATATTGTTTCCTATTGTCAAAATGTGATTGAATGCCTTATTTTATTTATGAATAAGGACTGAATGCATCTTGAATGGATTAATTTTGCTTCTTACATAAACCTACTGAACCCGCAGAGCTAATCTGTATGAAAATTGTTCTCTTGGTAACAACTCTTTCCCAAAAATTCCATCATCACTTTAATTTTAAAAAGCCATCTTTACAACAAACCTGGTCTTCATGGTTGTGTAATTTTGGGTTTCCTTTCAACTACAAATAGGTTTTCAGGACTTACAAAATGGCAGTGTGTACTCTCCTTCTGAAATGTTCTGCAGTGATTGACCATATTAGTCCAGGAGCTATCCTGCCATCAGAAAAGACAAAATGATTTTTATGCATAGGAATAATAGACTTCCCAATGACAGACTTCCCAAAGGGACAACATAGGTGAGTTGAGAGTTTGACCTTTCTTCATACAGCTGTACAGGCGGATGTTAAGAGCCATTCATGGTGGCCAAGAAGGCACCGCAGCTTGGCTCCAGGATGGCTGCCTGGCTGGCTTCACTGCTAAGACAGTTGCACAGAGCCCAGCCACATGCCTGGAACAGAAGAGCAGCCCTTGCACACATGCAATGACCTGAGACCTCACCAGCAAGCGCAGTGCCCCAGGATGAGCAGACTTTCATGCACTCACTCTCCTCCACAAACCAGTACAGTGCTTGCTTTGACCAGTGTTCTTGGATTCAATGCACTGATCCTCTTATTTCGTATTTACAGAGGAAGTGACTTCTAAATAAAAGTTCAGATGTTACACCATTGGTGAAAGCCTTTTCATCACCCTCTGCCTTGCATTGCTTTTCTTTATCCCCCATTCTCATCCCTGCACCAACAAAACCAGTGGTGGGGATGAGGAAAGTATGTAGGATCTAGTGTGGTTACAGGGGTAAGGCTGCTGTTTGGTAATATAAGACCTTTAAGACTACAAAAGTTAGGATTCCTAGTACTGGATCAAAACCTCTCCAGCCCATTGAAACCAGTCTGACAGCAATAAACTCTGCCATCTCCCATTTGTTCAAAGCACACTGACAAGTTCAGCTTTTATCACCTGGCCTTATATCACTGTTTTAACTTCACACTGCATCAGGTATTGTCTGCTCTCCCACAGCTTGTGTGAAAGCTTCAGGCTGCCAGAAACCACTGCTACGGGATTGGGTTTATTTGGCTGGAATGTGATTGTTTGATCTCATTTGTCCATTTAGGACAGGTAGTGCTCATGTCTGGTACTAATTATCACGAAACTACAGTCTTGAGAGAATGCACAGGCAGTGATTGGAGAGTAAGAGCACAAGGTAATTAGAAGAGAGAATGAGGGAATAAAAGACAGGGGGAGGGGATGGGAAGATGATGTAATTCTTTAGGGAATAAGTAAAAGCAAAGCAAAAACAAACTCCAGATAAAATTATTTGGGGAAAAGTAGCCAAAACAGGCATGGTGAGGGGAAAGGGTAAGGCCTGATATTTTGATAAACCCTCCATCTGAAGCACTTCCTAGCAATCTACACTTAAAAAAGAATCAGCATGTAAGATGAATAAACACTGCTCCTCTCATTTTACAGCTGGGGAGGTGAAGATGGGTGTTTGTGAGTGGTGGGTTTGTCCAGCATCTCACAGGAAAATGTGGCAAAACCCAGGCAGCTCTCTTGAGCCCTAACCGCAGAAGATTCCTCCCTCTCCAGGAAGGAGGCATGGCTAGCAGTCTTCACTTCCTCCAAGAAGGTGGCTGGCTTGTTGAGATGGACAGAGGGATCACAGCCAAAAGCAGATTTGGAGGTACCAAAGAATCAGTATTTCCCTCTCCCTCATGAGCACAACTTCTGGCAAGTCTTCTCAGTGAGCTTTCAGTATCTGCCAGCAAAGACAAAGTCTGTGTCAAAGGGAAGACAACCTCAAGGGTAAACAAGCAGAGCATTTTCCAAGCTGTCATAACCTCATCCAAAATGAGTTCTGGCACTAGGCTTTTGTCTTTTTTCATGTGCTCCTGCTCTTGGGGAACTCCAATGGCAGAATTAGAAACAGCACTGAAAACAAGTCAGGCTCCAATTTAAGAATATACCATGGTGCTCCCTTAAAAGACTTAGCCCCACAGTAACTGTATGCTTAAGTGTACATGCAACAGCTTTTTATTTTAATGATTCTGTGTCTCAGTGCTTTCTGTCTGTGAATTCTGTAGGCAGAGCTCAGGAGATGAGATCCCAGCACAGCACAGGCCAAGAGGAAAAAGAACAGCTGAGCACATCAGTAAAACAAAAATAGACATGGTAGCCCTCCTGAAAGGGGCATGGCTCTGCATCCACACAGTCTGGCTCTGCATTGCCCTCAGATCAGGAAACTACAAGTGGGAGGGAAGAATCCACTCTTCCTATACAGTTTCACCCATATTCTGCTAGGGACAGATGCCATTTCTTTGACAACATTGATCTGGCTAAGGAGAAGCCAGAACAGCAAATATCGATGTGGGCAAAATTCATAAAGCACTGCCCATTTTTGTTTTCTTGAAGTATTACACAGCAGCAATAGTAAGTGGGTCTCTCTCTTCTTTTAGATGCTTTCAGGGAAATGCGAGGATTTTCTGATTTTCCTTTTTTTTAATAGGGAGGAGCAAAAACCTTCATGTTTTTAATAGTCTGAAACCCAGCACGCTTGAAACTATTCCAGAGCATTTCTGGGCTGGGATGTTCTTTGGAAAGCACCTCTGCATATCAAGAAGTTGTTCATGATGTTCATCTAGAATTTGTCTTTCCTCATTTAGCCTTGTCCCCCTGGGGTGAATTTCACAGAATTGCATCAGCAATTCTGATAAGCAAGCTAAAGTAATTTCTTTCTGCTTCTTTTATGTAACAGGCAAGACATTTAGCCATTTGATTGCTATTGATTTCCTTGGGAATTAGGTATCTAATATTTTGGGGATTTCAGCCAAAACTCCTTGAAGAGACCTCCTTTTGGTGCTTACAAAAATTCTTGTCAGTCTATCCACAGCTAAGTGCCATAATCAGCATTGAATCTAAGTGTTCTCAACTACCTGTCCCATATTCTTTTGCCAAGATTGGAAGGCCAAAATCAGTGTTAGACCTGTAAGCTGTACAGCTTGGTAAGAAAAGGTACATGGGTAGAAGGGCCTTCCCCTGCTGCCATCCAGGTTATGGAGTGGAGAGCCATTCCATGTACTGGCAGCTCAGGCAGAATGAAATGGAGATATGTGGGGATGTCCATCAAAGGATGAAATTTGCTTGGATTTAAGTTGTTCAAACAGGAGGCTAAGAAAAGTAATCCCCAAAGCAAACAAAATGCAGCTGGATACAATTACTAGCATGAGCTCTATCCATTCTCTGGCAACTTTGGGTTCTTACACCACAAGTAGTAACTAAAGGAGCTTTTTGAAAACTGAAAAAACCTGGCACTTTAGTGCTACCTTAGCTGGCTTTAAAGCATGTGCTTTCTTGCACTGTTTCTGCATAGCGGATTTTGGAAGACAGTTCAGCTTTGACAGTGTGTCCTTTTTCAAGGGCTCTGCTGAACTTTCCTGAAAGCTAACAAGACAGAAGTGAGCCACCTGCATCATTTCCCCATCACTCCTCAACAGTTCCATATAAATAATAATACTTACAACTGGCAGCTGACATTTACATTGTCTAAAGAAAATTACCTCAAAGGAGAGAGGCCTCCTGACATGTGAAGTTTGTAAAATGATAGTGAACTTGTGTGTTCTGCAAAGGAAAATACAAAAATAGGTGAGACCCAGTATGGGTTGAATAGCTCAAGTGAAGTTTGACAGTTTTACTAGATATCTGTGTTTCATCACAACCCAAACATCTCCTTTCTGCCTTTAACAGCTAGGGTAGTTTCTTCATTAGCATTTCTACTGCAGCCAGGAAAACCAGGGCATGCAGAAGCAGGCTCTGAATTTGCTGTCTCCTGGCTGCTCAGTTTTATCATCTGCCTCTGAAATCCAACTTTAACCCTGGGTTATACCTGCCCATTCATTTCCTATCCTGCTAAAATCTTCTGTCAAATGCCGATGTCACATACTGGGTACTCCCAGACCCCTCTAGCACTGTCAAACGTAAAGCAGTGCTAAGGCAATATTTGATATTACATATACACATATTTCCAGTATGTACTAGCAGGTACATGATGGCCTGGATTTCTAAATGGTGCCTGTGCCTATGTGAAGAAAGACTCTGGTCTCTTTCTGCACCCAGGATTTTCTTAGCACTTACATTTCAGCACTCTTGGGTCCATAATCTCTGTGTGCTCCACTGACGGATATCATTGTCACCTGCCAGAGGCTGGTCCTAGCTTTCTACACACATTGCTGCAAATAGGTATCACCAGGTATTTACCAATTGCAGCTGGGTATGGTGGTTGGAAAAGAGCTCTCCTTTTGGAAAAGAGTCAGGGAACTCCCTGATTCAAACAGCCACAAGCATTTCTGCGTGCTCCTACAGTGCTGTAATTGGCATTAGATACTGTGAAGATGAAAGCCAACAAGCCCTAACCCCTCAACATGCTCATACGGTGTGGTGGACCACTGTGGTTTTACACAGGGTTTGTAGACTACTTCTAAAAGGTCTGTGAGAAGGCATTAAGGAAAGCAAGCCTTTTGTCACTACATTTAAATGAAGAGGCAGGCTAGATACCTGAAAAAAGATATAATTAAGAGTCAGCAAGTCAGGAAAGTTTTCAACCCACAGACCTAGGATATATTATTTTGCATCAGAAATATGCAAGTTAAACATCAGTATCAAACTGTAAGGTCCACTGTCAGCCCTTAACTAGATATAATAGAGATTTCTATGATGAGTTACTGTTGCTGTGGCAATTCATGAAGGCAATAGGCATGAAGGACCCCAGCAGAAATTTCTAGTAACATACTGAGGATGATACAGTTTATATTCTATCTCCTTTGGGTTTTTATCTTTTGTCTTTTTTCCACGTCTCTGCTCCTCAACCATTTACATGGGAAACCTGTTTAGATTCCACAGTTTATATTCTATCTCCATTGGGTTTTTATCTTTTTTCTTTACCATGTCTCTGCTCCTCAACCATTTACATGGGAAACCTGTTTAGATTCCACAAAATGCATTGCAATCTGCTTTTCACATGTGACTTTCTTTTGTTGGATTAATATGTATGAATAAAATCTATAAGAAATGCTTGTAAAAAGCTGGGTGCAGCCTTCTGCTATGCTCAGTCCACACAGCCTCGCCAAGACACTTCATAAGCCACAATACAAAACATACCCTCCAAGAAAAGGATGGCACATCCATGAGTTAATCCTTCCTTAGGCACAGAGGAGCCAAGGGTCGCTGAATATGTGGCTGAAATCTCCCATATCACAGTGTTTCCAGAGAATAAGGGCATCAATGTAAAACATGAGCATTTGTGCTGACTATTTTGGTTGGAGCTTGCTTTTTGAGTAATTATTGCTAATACTCCTGCTGATGGTGCTAGTTTGTTGTTTCAGTGATTTAAAGCAACCATTTGATACTGAAATCTGGCTTCCTGTACACAACACTTCATCCAGCTACTCCAGTACTGAGTGAAATAGTTCATTTCTGACCTAAAAAGCTTCTAGAAAGAAACTAAAGACAACAGCAATGGAGAATCTGTTATACCATTTAGTATGTTGTGGATTGCTGGGTATATATATAGGTATGCACACACACACACATACACTAAGATTTATCAGAAATAATTCAAGAAAGCCTTTGATCTTTAGCTTATTTTTGTATGACTCCTGGACATAAGCCATCAAGACTCAGACTGTATTGCATATTCAGATTTCAAAAAATCCTATTTAAATTTTTAAAGAAAAATACATTATTTTCTGTAACATTTTGGAGCATATATTGATTGCAAAACTGTGTGGGCTTCTTTAAGGAGAATTGATTATAGTTTAAAAAATATCCTTTTCATTGTTTTAGGTAAATTGAATTCACTTAGAGTAACATATTCCAAAGCAGGATTGTGGAACACAAATCCATTACATAAGAAAAAAGCATTCATGGTCAAGTACTGCTTATTACTGCAGATGGAGACAAGGCTTAGCTTTGTAAGAAAGGTGCGGCCTAAGGAAACTGAGAAAAAAAACTCTCTTTTTCAAATAGCTTTACTATGCAAATCAATGCCCTTAACTTACACTTACTATTTAATACAGATAGTGCAGTACCTAAATTCAGCACTGTAGGTGAGACCATGTAATCTTTTGGTTGCACCACCCTTAGAAGATGATAAAATTTGTGAAACACTGTATTTTAATTATGAGCCTTGTAATCCAGGGAAGTCATGGCACCAACCTGTAGTTGGGCATCCTTTGAGGAAATGCTGGATAGAAGGAAATCTCAGAAATATTTCAGGAAAATTCAGGAATATCCCTACTTTCCCAAGAAATTATTCTGGTCTTATATTTCTTAAAAGAAGACTATGAAACCAAGATTTAACTGTAACTTCACTTGTCTTTCCCGTTGACACAGTTATTTACTCACTGTGTGTGAATAATTGCTAGAGACCAAACTGCTCTGTGAATTTGATCTTTATTTGCCTGCAGTACAGGTGTGTTTCTTTCAGTGTGTTTCTTGTCAAATCTGCTCATGCACTGGCATTGTTAGAACCTGCAAATTGGACACAGAAGCCATTCCTCCTGACACTGCTTGCCCTCAAGTGACAAGATTGCTTCTGATGGTTGGCTGGCAGGCTCCAATTCTGGCTTAAAAAATCCCACTAGAATTTTCTTTTCTTTTTATTCCTTTTTTTTTTTCCACATTAATTTCTGGAAGACACCAACATTACAGGAATTAGGAACTCCAGAAACTCTGAAGTAATTTCTTTTCCACCCAAACATGCTGTATGTGGGACATTTTTCCAACAATAAAGTGTTCTGTCAGATTTATTGCCTGGGTTCGCAGTTTGCATTGAATTTCCCCTCCTCACCATCACACAGGTTTATTGCCCTGTCCATATGGAATAAACAGCAGAATTGGAGATCCAGATCCCTAACATGCCTTCTACAGCTGTGGCAACTCCTCCTATTCAAAGGGAATTTAAAGCATCTTTAATCCCTGCATGGGAGCAAGGCATTTAACCATAAGCCTTTCTTGAATGATAAAGAGAAAGCAGATCCAGACCAGAAGATGGAGAAGCCAGGATCTCATACAATCTGTTCTGGTTTGAGAGATACTTCCTTGGTTTGATAAATTTTACTAAATAGGCACCCTAAGGCTAGCCTGGTTCATGCCAGAAGCTGGTTTGTCTTCTGCATACTTCAGCATGATGGATTGGTAATAGAAAGTGCTCCCTGGCAAGCCAGGAGGCAGCTTTCGAAACAGAGGCTGATCCTCCATTCAGAAGAAGAGGCAAGTCTCATTCTGATGATTTTCTAATTGTAGAAATTGGGCTAAAATCCTCATTTGACATGTTATTCTTTTAATATAGGGGCTCATCAGAAGGCCTCTCTACTAGTTTGGAAAGCTAAATTACACCCAATTTCATTTTCCACACTGTGACTGTGGGCATATTCTGTTTTCTGGAATGTTCCTGCAGAAGATACATTTCTTCATTGAAAAGGAACCTTCCAAGACCACAAGAACAGCTGGAATGCATTGATTTTTAACTTATGACAAATATCCCTAGTTATGGTTTGCAGCAAGAACCCATACTTCATTACTTCCTAATGCAAGAAAACATTTTGTCTGCCTTCCTGATTGGGCTGCAATAGGTTATTCATTTCCCAGGAATGCTAATACAGTGGCTCTCTTCTTTCTCTTGTTATGGTCAAACCACCCAGGCAAAAGTTTGGGAATATCCAAGATTATTTTAAAGTAATTAGCACTCTGTATTTCATTACACTGCCTCATTGAACTGCTCAGCTACCTAGGAGCATCCAAATGACAACATCATGCAAGCATGTCTTCATGATGTCAATCCATAAGCATAACAATGCTCATATTTTTCTACATATATATTTCTCATATATATGTAGAAATAACAATGCTCATATTTTTCTACATACATATTTCTCATACATATATTTCTAGCACTCGCAGCTTGTAGGTTGTAAAGCTGATGTACTAATCTGAAGCAGAAGGTTGGTTTGGCCTCTACTTCTTTTCTGTAGAAACTCAGAACCACATTGTCATACAGATGTGTTCTGGAGCACAGTGTTAGCACAATATACAGCTCTGCTTGCTAAGCATGTGCCACTGCTTTGGGACAGACCTGAAATGTGTGGCTGGGATTTTATTCTTCACCAGGGTGCTTAGGCACTATTAGAGTGATGAGGAAACTTTAAAAATGAGAATCGTGACCAGTAAGCCTACAGGGACTTTGACGAGCCACATTGCCACAGCATGCCTCTGTCAAGCTTATTTCGACTGGTTTCAGTGTTTTATTGTTAAAACCAGAGGAAGCACTGTCACTTGTAGAGCTGGGCAATCTGTTAAACTGAACCCTATAATCTTTTGATGAATGGATTAATGGAAAACTTATCAAAAGGAATTTGTGTAAGTGCCAAACTATGCCTGCTTTTGAAGGGGACTGATTTTGCGTGAGCCAGACTGTTCTGTTTTGGTTTCTTTTGGGGTTTGGTTTGGTTTGGTTTGTTTGTTTTGTTGGTTTTTTTTTTTCACCAATACAATGAAAAACTTCAGTTTCCTCCTCTGCACACAAAACCAGAATTGTTTGAAGACTCTGAGTTTTCCTAAGGTCTTAGGGATTTGTTTCACCCTTTCTCCTCTTTTGCTTCATGCTCCCCCAACAGAGTTTGTAGAGCAACCTCAGTCTTAATCTGACTGAACAAACCAAATGGTTGAAAGGAATGCTGCCCTGCAAATAACACAATTCTTCCCCCTTGTGGCATTTCAGCAAAAATCACAGTTTGTGATATTTATGGTAAATATCTTGCAAAGCTGACAGAAACAAACCCTTGTGTTTCCTTTGTAGCTACAGGCAGGGAGAAGGAAGAGGAGAGCAAAGGTCTGAAGCAGCATTTGAAGATGATTTGTGTCTCATTTGACATGGTACCTCAAGGTATGGTAGTGACATTGGCTGCCCTGTGGTGCACTGTCTGATAGGATGTTGCCAGGCCCTGTTGAGAGGTTATTCTGTTTTGAGGGGTCTTGTGCTCTACCAGTGGCACCATTTAACTCCACTCTGACCCAGTGATCACGGAAGTTAGCCAGGGTAGTATGTCCCTGCAGAGAAGAATCATTCCTCAGCAGTATCTGATAAACCTGCTCTTCTTTACCATGATCCCCTGCCATTCATTGAAGTAGATACTCTGAAGCTCACTGAGGACTCCTGGCATTCAATACATTCAATGTGTCATTGCAGAGCACAGAGGAAGTTTCAGAGGAGCAGCAAGGATGTAACGCCATGTCATTAATTTTATGAAATTATCAAAACATAATTTAAGGGAGTGTTTCGCTTGTCCCTGGTCTTCCTGTAGTGACTTGGAGCAATAAATCTGTATAGCAAATAATTCTGCTTCCCCACATTTAGACTCATTGCTTAATGCCAAATCCCTGCAACAATATACATTTGAGCTTCTTTAGATTCATAATTAAAAAGAAGCCAGACTCCCTGGAGAGGGGATGGAACATTCTTGGGTCACATTGCAGAAAGTGTCATGGTTTAAACCCAGCCATTAACTCAGTACCATGCAGCCGCTTCGCTGACTCCCTCCCCTTCCTCCTCCTGCTCCCGGAGGGATGGGGAGGAGAATCAAAAGAATGTAACTCCCACAGATTGAGATAAGAACAGTCCAGTAACTAAGGTATAATACAAACCACTGCTGCTACCACCAATAATAATAATGATAAGGGAAATAACAAGGGAAGAGAATACAACTGCTCACCACCTGCTGACCGATACCCAGCCCAACCCGAGCAGTGATCTAACTCTTCTGGGTAACGGCCCCCCAGTTTATATAATTGGCATGACATGCTGTGGTATGGAATACCTCTTTGGCTAGTTTGGGTCAGGTGTCCTGTCTCTGCTTCCTCCTGGCTTCCCCTCCTCCATGGCAGAGCATGAGACTCAGAAGGTCCTTGGTCAGAGTAAACATTACTGAGCAGCAACTAAAAACATTGGTGTTATTAGCACTGTTCCCAGGCCAAAAGGCAAAAACACAGCACTGCACCAGCTACTAAGGAGAAAAGTGACTGCTACTGCTGAACCCAGGACAGAAACTCTAGTTCTTACTTCAGCCCCAGCACATCTTCAAGCCCTGTCAGCAGTATTCTACCTCTCTTGGAGGCTTTCTTGTACCAGTGTGTGGCTGTCAGATTAACTACCAGGGGTTACAAACAAGGTATAGCAGTGATTTAACAGCAGAAAAACACCCCTCCTGTTAAATTCTTTGCAACACCTTTAACTAAGCAGAGCTGGGCTTCACTGAATAGCATCTGCACATTAAACTTCTTTCACTCCATGCTGCAGGCAAGGTAAGTGGCACATATTTCCACTGCATTTTTTCCTGCTTGGAAAATCAGAGCCTAAGTCTGCTTTTGATATGAAAAATAAAACCCCATGTGTACTTTTCAGTCTGTTTCAAGAGCCTGGCCTGGTGACTTTCTGTAAATTCACTCTGCTGCAGCAAACCAGCACTTTTATTTTTCATTCTGAGTCTTGAAATAGTAGCAACCTCCTATTTAATTTCCCTAGTAACTGTACAGAAGAGAATAGAGTATTCCCTGGCATAGATCTGCAGAGCAATAACTGAACATCATGATGAGCAATTTCAAAGCATCATAAGTCTTTTCCACTGCAGGATACTTTTTCCTCAATTCTCCCATAAAACCCTGCCCACAGTCAACTGTTTTTACACCATCTCATTTGTTCCCACACAGGTTACCAAATTTACTATCACATTGGTCAGATCCATAAGTCTGCTACAGGTGTTTTGTAGCACCACAGGTATACAGTGGCCATAATCCCAAAATGTGCTTTGTAGCTGGTGTGTGTTAGTGGAAGTCTCAGGTCATTAACTAAATACAGCTGTAGGCACAGAGAGACTGAGATCTGGTCCTAATGTGGCAGCTTGGAAAATCTCAGTTTAAAATTACAGGTACGTGTGTTCTGCACAGAACGTTAGAAAATTGGGTCTTTTGTCACCTTCTCTAGTCAAATCACTTAGGCACCATGAGGAGCTGAATCACTAAGGAAAAAGCCAAGGCTGGGTTGAGGCAGTTATATCTAGGGTGGTGGAACCAGCTGCTGAAACAATGGTCATTTTGCAAATCCCTAATAAAAGCCAACTTTGTCAGGGTTATACAGCACCACTTTCCCTGTGCTATTAATCAGAGTCAGTCACCTCTTCTATATAGTACCTTGGAAAAGAAGCTTGTGACCAACTGGCAGCTGTTTTCTTCCCACAACAGGACTGGGAAATAGGCTCCTGCAAGACAGCTGAAAACACATTTAATGGAGCACATGTTGGACTATATCACAGTGAGGTGGACACATACCTGCCTCTATCTGATGAGTGTGTCCAGGCCATTTTATAATTACGGTGATGTAACTTCTGCTACCTGCCTGTGATGGTGTGAGTGGAGGCAGGCCAGCTAGGGAGTATGATACTGGATTACTGAATTACAGAGAAACAGCTGGAACTTCTGACTCTGGCAGCCACAGCTGTACATAGGCTTTGTAGAACAGTCACGTTTTCTAGTTTTGAACACCACTGAGTGAAGTTTAGGTTATATCATCGTGTATTCCCTGGCATTTTTAAAAATGCTTGGTTTTATCCTCAGGGAGCGTTTGTCCTTCTGTAACACAGTGTACTCAAGACGGCACTTGGTATTAGATATTGATTCATAAACTCTGGGAACCATCTCATCTGACCAACTGAACAAAACAGCATTTCACCAATTTATTCCTACACTGAGTGTAATTATTTGAGAATTTGACTGGAAAATGTTTGAGTCAAACGCACACTAAAGGCGAAAAACTCACTGGTTCTCTTGGCATTTATTCCCATGGTTAATTTCCCGCTCGACCCCTGTGCTTAAAAAAACGGTGTTTATTTTCTCACATGAAAACATGAAGGATTTAACATCTGGTATTAACTGATTCATATTGGTTCACATCATGCTGGCATGAAGTGCCATATGAAAGTACTTCCCAGTACGTCCTCTTGGTGTGGACGTGGGAGTGATCTTAAAAGTCTTTTACAACCTAGCTGATTCTACAATTTTATGACAAAATTGAGCCAAGGCATATATGGTGCACAAACTCAGTGTGGCTCCTCTAAGCCTCCCTGGTGCAGACAAGTGCTGCAGGCGTGGGCTGTCTGCCTTGCCGGCTCACCCCCATCACTATCTGAGGGTGTAATTACCTGCCTGTCTGTGTTATTACTCAGGCATCCCCACTGCAGAAAGTGTGGCCATATCTCATAGCTTGGGTGGAGATATCAGTAAATGAGGAGTAAATGTTTCTAGCAAGAAGCTGCAACTCCTGAAATCTCCACTCTGAGGTAAGCCTCAGACGGAAAGCTTCATTTTATTTCCTTCTTCAAGTCAAGCCTGTTTACTGAATACCAGATCAAACTAAAATGAATATTGATTGCTGTGTTGCCTTCCCTGGAATTGTATCATTAGCTTCATCAAAGCACCAGCTATGGTGTCCTAAGTTCCTCTGTCCTGCTATAAACATTTTGTTTCACCATTTGTATAACCCTACAGGGAATTTGAATGGGTTTATTATTCTAGGAAAACTGTATTTCCATTTTGTTTTGTTAAATTATCACTCAGTTACTTTGGGAGTGCATACAACTACAGTTAATAATTAATAACATTGTTTAACTGGGAATAAATGCTGACACAACCAGAAGCTCCTCCATTATTTGTTTTAAAGCAAATCCTGTGATTGCCCCAGACCCGGGTCTCAGATTGTCCCAGGTAGCAGCAGGAGCACCACAGCTTATAGCCTCTGCTTCTGGCCTCGGAGCTGTGGGCATCTGTGCTGCAAGCTCTCTTCTTATGTCTGCTATGGTTGCTGCAACTCTTGCAGGGGAAAAAAGGGGCAATTCCACCCTAGGGAAATGTAGGCTGAGTCTGAGATCAGGCCACGTGGTGAATGTTGCTGTGAATCACATTGTTTCTGTGACTTTTGAGTCCCTGGGACTAAATGGAGCCCCTCATCTCATTTCCCTCTAGAAATTCAGTGCAGCACATGAGCCTAAGGATGAAGGATGTGTTTGGACATGAATCCTGTGTCTGCACTCAGCATCCAAGCTTATCTCAAAAGGCAGGTCTCAGACGAGGGCTATCTTGCTGCTAAAACTATCATTCTGGTTTTATGCTGAGGCAAGGTTACGTAGAGTACATACCTCAAGATTATCAAAAAACACCATTAGTTCAAAGAGCATGGTGAGATTGAACTGGACCAATTCTTTTGTAAATACACATGTATCTGTATATGTATCTATCTATTTATCTATCTATCTACAACACAGATTGCTTCCTGGTTTCTTCTCCAGCAGGCTCACAATGAAGTGCTACATGCTAGAGAAATTCAACTCAGTTTTCTCACCCAAGCCAAGTAAATAGATTAGGACCTCTGTCAAACAGCTATCCCAGAAAGGATGACCACCTGAGCATTGATATATGACACAGACAGCGTCTACTTGGCCGCACAAACCTTGCAGCAGCAAAGCTCAAAAAGCATGGCCATACCAAGAGATCCTTCTGTTTCGCATTAAAAGTGTTGACCAGCCAATACCATCTTTGTTAATAGATTTGTCTCCTGTCTTGGTGAGGCTCTCTGTGCACAACACCTCACCCATCTTCTTCCCCTTCTCCTTTTTTTGTTACTCTTCTGACACTTCTCTTCTGCCTTCACTGTATAAACTTGCCATTGTTATTAATGTCTTGCTCCTTGTTCCTTCCTGTCTTCACTTTATAAGGCAAGAATACGGGAGTAGCCCCCTTGGAAATAGTAATTGTTATTACTACAAGGGGCTGAAAACGTCACTCTGCCCTGAGTGTTCTAGGTTCCTGCATTGCTATTGTGCTTCTGGGAGAGCTAGAAAAGGCAGCTACAGTCCTCAGACTACCCATATCACATGAGCTATAAAACCTGGGAAAGTGTGCCAGGGAACCCTGAACATCTTGGGCAGATGATCTAGTTACAACAATATATTTCTTCTATGAGCTCCTTCCGCCTGCAGGTGAAAGATAGGCATGCAGTCCTATGATTTAATGCAGGCCTTAAGTGTGTAAGTCTGGTGTCAGAAGAAAGCTATATTTACCAGAAATAATGCTAGGATCTGATTGCCTGTGTAGGAAGAGGCAGAACTGCTGTAAGGTGCATGCAGCTTCATGTATCAGGCTGACTGGATCAAGAAAGGGATCTCAGAGCACAGGGTGATGCAGATAAAATGTCAAAAAGACATTAACATACTAAGGAATGGAGAAAGCAGGAAATGTTATATTTATTCCTTTGAAAAAGCTGTTATGATAGCTCAGACATATGCCTTGGCTATGTTGTGTCATTGTAACAGATGTATCAGATTATTGTTGGAATTTATTTTATTTTTACAAAGACAGACAGGCTGCCAAGAAGGAATAGTTTCTCTATATCTTATTGAAGCATGAGATAAAATTTGGGCAGGAATAATCAGAACTACTAGTTCCTGCTAAAGTAGCCTGGGTGATGGCTCTGTGGACCTTTATTCTGCAGCAGCGTTTGCTGAAGTGGCTCTATCATTCTTCTCACCTTCGTGTTTTGTTCCTACACTGCACTTCCTTCCTTCACTATGCCTAGCAAAACTTCTTGTACAGTCACACAATGATTAGATAAGAATTTATCTGTCTGAGAGTCAACTTTCTTTTCCTTGGCTTCAGACAAAACAAACTATCGATTTGGTTCATGATCTGGATACACAAGCCCTTGTGCCAACATGATGGAAGAGGCTTGGATTAGGAATAAGCTCCTAGAGGAAGGTAGGGTACTACAGAAACTGCAGCAGCACTGCTATCAAATGTGGGGAAACTACTTATGCAAAGTCTGTAGTCCCTCAGCCACTGTTAGTGGTCATTCAGGCCAGCACATTAAGAACACAAGTCTGTAGTCCAATCCAGCACATACCAAGAGGTGTTAATGAACCCCATTCCTTGGCCTTGCTTCTCTTGCTGCATCATAATTAGCTCTGATGTTACTATGCTGTAAACAAGTAACACATACAAATCCATGTATGTAAATCCATATATGTTCAGAGGGTGATGTAAGCAGGTAATCTGACAATTTGTGTTCACTTGCACTAAGACTAGCAACAGCCTTTTGGCGAGGCGGAGTCTTACAAAAGCATCTTTCTGGAAGCAAAGACAGACAAACCTCCTTTACTGCAGGAGCCAGGAGAAAAACCAATGTAATAATTAAATCATAAACAGAGTGGGAAAAAATGGAGCAAAACCATGTAAAGTAAGTTTCTTTCCCAGGTGATCTGTCTCACTCCAAGGCTTGCCTTTCTTTCACATTGCTTGCCTATCCCTGCTGCTGGCCTACGCCCATAGTGCCAAATACTGTAAGCAGGAATTCCTGGCACCTGTGGGCATTTGTCCCTATACCAGACTGCATGATGGCGGATGCAGAGGCTGCCAGTGAGGATGTCAGATGAAAGAAACCTTTACCAGTCAAATTCCTTACCTGTAACTTGGGGAAGAAGGTGCTTACCCACCAGGACTTCCCTAAACCTACAGCATCTGGTAGTAGTAGGCAAAATCTAACGTGCACTCACCCTTACCTACTTACTCAATGACTTTATTTCCAAGGAATTTTGCTGAGTTAAATTTCCAAACGTAAGTTGAATCATTCTGTGAGAATATCCATTTTTAATTTTTTAAAGTTCATTTTTAGTCCTTCTTCAGCAGTCTTAAAAATGTGATTCAAATTATCATAATGACTCCAAAGAATCCAGATAAGAAACACAATGTATGTGTGAATATCACATTTATGACTATGATTTTTAGCCTGAAAATTATTTTTATGAGATTATGCTGTCTGCACATCAGTCAGTCTACACTTCCTTACAGTTTCTCAGTCCTTTGCTTATGTTAGCCAAGTCTGGCAGAGGTCTCCAGGTCTCAAATGTATTCAGATTCCCTAAAGTTTCATGTAAATGAGCTTAATGTAAATCAGTGGACTCGAATTCTCCTTCAGGGGAAAGTTAAGCAAAGCAGCCATTACTCCCTCTTTCTGGCAGCGGTCATCCTCTGCTGGCAGCCAGCCAGCACACATGCTGGGGTGTGTTGCCTCTGCCTTAGGGTGCCCTATGGAAAACATTGGGCTGTTGCAAAGGAGCTAGATGAGCCACCAGGCAGGCACAAATCCATTGGAAAGTACATCTTGTTCTTCTGGCTTACAGAAAATGCTATCCAGTCAATCACAACACTGAGTCTCCTGGGCTTGGAGTACAGGGAGTAATGAATACTGGTCTTGCTGTGGTCCATTGTCTTCTCTCAGCATACAGACTCAAATAGCATTATGATTTAGTAAATTAAGATGGAATTTCAGAGTGGTCTTTAAAACAGTATTGATTGCACTTCAAAAGCAATGTGGCAGAGTAGAGGCACAGTAGTATATAAGGGACCTGAAAAGTCCCAGGTTCTTTTGTGATGGCAGGGCAGGGTAGGAAGAATAATGAACTCAAATGGTAGTTATTGCAGAGAAAACTCTGGAGAATCACATCTAGTATTTTCTACTTTCTACTTGTCATGTTTGACAAAAAAAGAATCCTGAAAGGTCTACTGAAAGAAATGTTCCTAGGCCAAAGCGCCCTCCTTCCAGCTTCTAGTATGGAAGAGCTTATTTTTACACATTAATAACTTCTACTTGGTAAGAATGTGTTGTTCTAGCTCTTTGACAAATGGCTGTGATGCAATGGAGAGCAACAAAGGAAGAGACTGAAGTGCTGTGGTAACGGCATTAATACATGTGAGCACTGATGCTACTTACAAGGGTGTTTACCCTTGCTGTGTGAGCTGGCATGTGATCAACGAAGCTTTTCTCATGCACGGCATCCTGGTAAATTTCCTGGTTCACTTTTATCCTGTGTGTCCCATCCTCCTACAATGACACAGCACAGCAGCTTCTCTGAGGCTCCAAAAAGTTGCAAAAAGGCTGTCAAGTCCCAGACAGGATTTTAACCACCTAGGTTAAATAGGCTTGAGATGAAGCTAATTCCCTGTGCAGCATCTTTGTGCAGAGTCTGTAGGAAGATTCATTTCTGTTATTTCCATCTGCAGTTGCTTTTTTTTTAGAGATATGATTATGCTCCCTACCCATCTCTTCCTGCTCGGATGAGGAAACAGAAAATGGAACACTGAAGAGCATGCCAGATTAGAAGCTGCTAAAATATATATGGCCAAAAATGTCTGATTGATCACATTTAATGAATAATAATACCTAGTGATACAAAACACTTTATAAAGGATGTCTGTCTAGCCACCCATCTATCATTCTGCAGGAGGAGAAGGGGAGGTGAGTGGAAAGGCAGGAAGTGCCCCTTGCCCCCTTGTCTTCATCAATGAGGCTGTCCAGGTTCTTTGCTCTCAGCAAAGATGTCATCCCAACCCCATGGGCAGAGCATCCTCTGCAGCCAGCTCATGTCACTCCTGTGCCTTTCTGTGAAACTGCACTGAGGTCTATGCTCAGCACTGCACCAGGATGCATGCACACACACATGGGGCCCAGCTACCCTCTGAGCTGACTGACTCAGCCACCCAGTAATGCCTGGCTAACCAGTGTAGAAGGAAAACTAACACTAACCCTAAACACTTTTGGAAATGGTGACATAGTATCTCATCACCAGCTTTATAGCAGTATTAAAATAAATATATTAAATAATTGTGATTTATTCACCTGATTCAGCAGTTAAAAGCTTGCAAAATTTGTTTTCTTGATATATTACTTTGTACGTTGGTTGTATATTGTACTTGGTATATTAGTTGTTTAAGCAGACAGAAAAGCATTCTGTGAAGAATCAAGCTTTTTGTTAATATTTTTAATCCTATTTTATTCACATGTATCTGAAAGGCAGTAAAGAGAGATGATAAAATCTATGAAGTGTTCTTTATGCCATTTCTTGTCATGGTGGGCTGGTTATATTTTCAGATGTACTCCGCAGCATCATCCTGAAATAAAGTTGTCTGCACGTACAACCAGATTGTGCACAACCAATGCAAGCAGGAGAAGCCCTGCTCAGGGACACAGAGCATGTAAATTTACTCTCAGACTGACTCCAGCCTGCAGTCTCCTGGTTAACTTTGATAGTCCAGGGATTTTGCACCTCTGTTACTTCAGGCTAGCTGGCAACTTACACCTCTCTAGATCATCTTCACTAAAGTAAGGTTTGACTGCACTGCTAGTGAAAACATGGCAAGAATGATAAGCTAACTCACAGAAATGCATATTTCATTGTTACTCATGTTAGGTCTTATTTTAGGCTGAAATTATTTATTGAAGAAAACCTAAACAATGAATTGAGATTTTGCATATTGTTTGTCCATCTTGTCCATATTGTTAGCATCTGTTGACAGGGGGAAATAAGCCAACACAGTGACACAACAGGAGTCTTAAGAGGTTTATTTTGCTTCCAATTTTCTCTGCATTTGGTTTTAGCTTTCAATTAAATCACAAAAGCAGTAGATTTTGACTGTGTGATGGGTTAGAACATTAGACCTGTACAAGATTATGCTTTCAATGGAGGAAAAGTGAAAGGTCTGGTTAATCTTCAAAGGCTTTAAGTACAGTAGAAGTTCAAGAATTTTTTCAATGCAAAACAAAAGCATACACAAACACACCATTTTACAATATTTAAAAAAACACTAGCATGTAGGTATAAATGAATTTATCCCTAAATTAACTGCTTCAGAGACATGATCGCAGCCGTTAGCAGTTCTTTAATACAGTTAAAAAAATCTAGGTTTTAATACCATGAAATCTCTGGTGACAGTCAGAAGTTGCTTTTTATTAATTTCCTCTTTTACCATTACAGTATTTTTATGCACTTTGTGATTTAACTTTGTGTGGTCTACCACAAGATAAACTCTAAGCTGACCAGCTTTCCCATGTAAAGTCAAGTCCAGCATTCCTGGTGAACCTGGGGTCACTGGATTCAGCAGGCTGCTCTGCCCCTGCCCAGAAGAGAACCTCATTATCCATCTTTTGAAACATTTCAGCTGTGGAAGTGACACACTTACATAACACCTACTTTAGAAAAGTAAAACCATTTCTGCTTTCAAAGAGGAATGCTCTGCAGCTCCCACCACTACTTAATTCTCACAATTTCCTCTTTCTCCATAAAGTGTGAGCTAGAAAAATATTATGAGCAAAAAAATAGTGATGGCCAGAAAAGATGGAAGAGAAATGATGAAAAGGCAGTTGATAGCAGGGAGTAATGCTACCTTAAAGAGAAAAAAAAAAAACAAACAAAAAACCTAAATATATTCCAGTTCTTATTTATAAACAAAGCTCACATTGCATCAGTGTTTGCCATTTCACCCAGATCCATTTATTAACTCTTCACATGAAAAGGGGAGGTGCTACCAGAGAAGCAAACAAAAAACAGCATTGATTTAGCATTTCTGCAACCCATGACCACAGGGGCCAGGGAGTGGCAGGCAGGGTGTAATTTCTCCTTGATGGCCAGATTTCAAAAGCTCAGTCCTGAATTGAGGACTTCTTTGCTTTAGCTGCAGAGATTTGGCTGCTTTGTAGAGGAAGAACTTTGCCATAAATGAGGTGATCGGTGAAACCTTCAGCCAAGATCTCTGCATAGTTTCTCATAGATAGACCTCCCACATAGGTATCTAGGCATGATAGTGCCAACATTTACCATATTTTCACGTTACAGCTACTGAGAACAACTGGAACTGTTCTTCCCCAATCTCTAATACTCCAACCTCATGAGATCCCACTTGGAGTACTGCATCCAGCTCTGGGCCCCCCCTACATAAGAAAGACATGGACCTGTTGAAACAAGTCCAGAGGAGAGGCACAAAGATGAACCTCTCCTGTGAAGACAGGCTGAGAGATTTGCGCTTGTTCAGCCTGAAGAAAAGAAGACTCTGGGGAGACCTTAGAGCAGCCTTCCAGTACCTAAAGGGGGCCTATGAGAAATCTGGAGAGGGACTTTTTACAAGGGCAGTAAGGAGAGGACAAGGGTGAATGGCTTTAAACTGACAGAGGGGAGATTAAATTAGACATAAGGAAGAAATTCTTTACTGTGAGGGTGGTGAAGCACTGGCACAGGTTGAGCAGAGCAGCTGTGGCTGCCCCATCCCTAGTAGTGCTCAAGGACAGGTTGGATGGGGCTTTGAGCAACATGGTCTAGCTAAAGGTGACCCTGCCCATGGCAGGTGGATTGGAACTGGGTGATCTTTAAGGTCCCTTATGACCCAAACCATTCTGTAATTCTATGAAGGAATGTGGTTTGGCAGGCAGAGTGGACCTGGTTCAGCCAACTGCTTATGTGACACCAAAATCAATGGGAGTATTTAGGGGCTTAATTGCTTTGCTGAATCCAGGCCAAAGAGGAAGAAAGCAAGTTGGTTAAGCTGCAAGGCTCATATGTATGTATATATATATATATATATAGTCTGGAACACTTAGATCTTTTATCAATGTTATGATTCTCCCTAATAATTCACGGTGGTTTAGGAATGTTTCAAAGGAAACACAAGCCTCACTTTCTGGCCCTAATTTAGCAAATATTTTTCTGTCTGTGTAACATTCATGCAGACAGTGCCATTTTCTTAAGAACAGGAAGACATGATTGAAGTGCCACAACAGGCTGTTTTTGCAGGTCAGAGCTGTATTTTATTATCTACAGCATTTAAGCATTCCTACCAATGTTATACAACCGCTAGAGACATCTGGACCTAATACCGAAATGTTCCATAATCTGTGTGTGCATGAATATTCTTGTGCCAGAATATTTATTTTAAACTCTCTTTGAAAGAAAGAACAGTAAGGTCAGGGAGTTATACTTTTTTTTAGTTGTTTTTGTTTCAATAGTAAACACACCTCAGACAAATAAAAATGAATAATTCCAATGCCAATGTTGAAAACATGCTTTTACTCACTGGTTGTCAGAACCCATACAGAATGACTGCATTTGCCCTAATTAATGGCCCATTTTCAGGAGAGGCTTTAATTAACAGCTGACATTTAAGCAGCACTACAATGTGCTGTGCAATTATCACCTGGCCTACTTCTGTGTGATCCAAATGCTCTTGAAAAAAAGGCAGGATGCCTTTTTTTTTCTGAAAGTTTTACAGCACAGAGTGGAAACACAGAACTGAGGAAGAGGGAGGAAACACAGCCAGATCTTCAAGGGGATTTAGGGTGGAGTTTTCCAGTACCATTAGCCAGACCCAGTGACTGGCTGCCTCTTCAAAAGCGGGGCAGGTACTCATGCATCTCTCAGCTTTGCCCTGGGCCACATATTTTTAACCCACTCCCTCTCCTCAAACTGGCAATGCCCTGAGCACCATGGAGAGTCATGAACAGACTACAACCGAGCCTGCTGGTGAACTGGGATGGCCTTTCTCCTATCCGTCTTGTTTTCCCTGTTTTGCGTCCTTGAGGGTCACCTGGTAGCAAGCCAGACTGTTTTAGCTCCTTAGCCCTGGAATCAAAACCAAACTAGTTGTGCTTAAGCTCAACACAATGAGCTTAACTGGCTCACTGTGCAGTCACCCTTAGCCCTCACTCCTAAGAAGGGGCAGGAAGAAGTGTAGGATCACTACCCCACAGTGGAGATGAGCTTGTATTTTAAGCTGTACTGTAAATAGAGCAGTCTTGTGAAATCAAATCTTATCTTGTGTAGGAAGGTGAATCACACATGAGAATATTTTTGTACTGTGTACATTTCCTTCCAGAAAATTCATCAAATAACAAATAACAGTGCTGCTAAAGGGAAAGGTGGTAGCATGTGGCATGGGCCTGGTGGTCCTTTTGGCTGGGCTGAGCCCACTCTTCCAGAGGTGAGCTGTAACCAGAGGACTTTACAAATAAAGAACATGTTTTACCCTACCTATTCAAACTGTTCTATATGGCATGCAATAATCAAGTAGCTATTAATGTTTAAGTACAGCAGTATTTGCTGGGTCACTGAGAGCATGACCAAACACCCAGCTTTGGTAATGTGGCAATGCCGAACCTCTTTCCTGCTCTCCAGCCTGATGAGTACTTCATTATACTATACAAAGTGAAACACCTTTTGGCATGGGAGCCTGGGCTCCTTCCCCTCACCTTTTCCAGCATATACTGCAGCCTGATGACCTGACCACCTTCCCCATAGTAATTAGCTGCTTTGCTTGGATAGAAAAGAGCATTTACCCTGCCCGGATGACACACCACTTCCTATGCTGGGCTACAGAGGTGCATATTTCTTTGCCTCTTCTTCCAGCCATGTCTTAGTGGAGCCCAGGGTCAGCTCTGCTGGTTCTCTCCAGGCCCAACACAGAGAACATAAAATAAACATATCATGGTAAGATGGGTATGAGCTACCTGGGAATAGCTGAGCCCTTTGTGGACATTTCTAAAGGCCAAATATTATGTGGGAAATAACCCCAGTCCCATGTGCTGGTAGCTTTGATTCAGGAGGTGGATGGGAAGAAGAATGCCTGATGAGGTTGCAGTCCTGCGGTACACACAGTGAATACCCTGTCCCCAGCCAGCTCCTGCCTAATGAAATCACACCAAATTTAACTTGGCATGCAGGGCTGCATTTAGAAAGTTGAAGCAGCTCAGGGGTATTTCACATATCTGCAGTGGGGACAGGAGAGACAACTGGGGTGGCAGTCTTGTTAGTCAGCCTTATATAAATTGTCTCTTCCCATGAATTAAAGCTGCCAGGCACTGACAGGGTTTGGGAGCCTCCAGGGCTAGCCTATCAGGAAAAACAGAATATCATGATTTTGTAACCAGAAATCTAAATTTTAGAAAGATTTCAGAAATTTAGAAATAGAATGCTGGTATCTGCAACTTTTTCCGTACATCTAGTCTTTGGAGTATGCATTAGGCCACCCTTTAACCTGTCACATTTCCACACAGGGCTGATTATGTTTGCCTCCAAAAAATCACAGTCAAGGGACTTTTTATGAACTGACTGTGGGGTTATGTGTTGGTTAGTATCCAATAATCCCTGAGATTTAAGCCTGGACCTGTCATCAGTTTGTTCCATGTCTCTGAAAGGAGTTTGTAAAAATAGAGCCAGGGAGCTCTGCGTCTATCGGAACTCAATATTTCAGTCTGGCAGCTTTGGATCCAAGAGTGAAGTGTTGCTCTTTCAGCCAGTATACAGCCGTCAGCTTCTGGGTCACAGATAGAGAATGGGAATGTGCTAAATAATTCAGGTGGTGACCTGACTCTCCTAGGGCAGAACTGCTTTAGCAATGCAAGGAGAAAGTGTTATTGAAATAAGTGGGATTATTTGTATTAATAAGGACAAGAAACTTTGTGGGATTGTGGGTTGTTTTGTTGGTTTTGGGGTGTTTGTTTTTTTGTTTGTTCTTTTTTTCTTATTGTACAGCCAAAGATGCAGGAAGTAGTGTCATCGTCCTGCTGGAAGTTACAATACGTAAGAAGTCTTTAGTGTCTGTTTTCAAACAGGAACCAATTCATCTGCAATTTTCCTACAGACCCCATTTTGCATTCTGAGTATACCCTATTTCTAATCATCACATTGCATATGACACAATGCAATAAAAGCAAAAGTGAGGCAAACTGTTTATGGAACTGTAGGTCAGGTTTGTGCTGCTTCTGTTAAGTACTGCTAGGTGGCAATGTGTTACCTAAAAAACCATCCTCTGCTTCAGGCGTTGCTGGCATGTGTCTGGGCATTGCTCAGCTCCAAAAGCGGAGGAGGCCTTGGAGCAGGATCTGCTGAGAGCTGTTTCACTCACACAGATTTCTAACTCAGTACTGAGGTTTCCCAGAAACAAATGCAAGGATGAATCCTACTGGAAAAACATCTCTCCTTTGTCAACACAAGAAGAAAAACATGAGGCAAGCCTGCCTATGGTAATATTTCTGTTTACACCAGGGGTGTTGTTATAAGGGAATAAATCCTTCTGTTGCATGAAGATAATGCCACATGGGACTATAATATGTAATATTCTTACAGGATTAACAATACAAAACTGAAAATATTTATTCAGAGTGCAAAGATTTTGTTTTTCTAAACATATGAGTAGTTGAACTCTTCTACATGTTCAATCATAATGTTTAATCAACGAGACCAACTTCAGGATATTTGTATTGACAGTTGGGTTGAAAAACATCTTTAATAAAGGCGGGGAAGATATATTTCCAGATACATCTTTCAGCCATGCTACAAATACCTAAAACTGAGTTATCTTATGTATATGTATTAAGAAGGACACAGTAATAAAGACTGGCTTATATTTGCATATTGCTTTGAATACGCAAGTGATCTGCATTGAAACAAGAATTTTATTTCCCTCTATCTGGCACCTGGTGTGGTGGCATATGTTCTTCCAAGGAGGGAAACCAATTGCCAGGAAAAGGGTAGAGACGGCAGGGTTCTGTGGGATGGTGACGTTTTAAGCCAGCTATACGTTTACATAAAATTGCAGCTAAGGATTACTCCCTTGTGATGCTGGGGTAGTTTGCAGCTGGCTCGGTGCTTCAGTCCAGTGTGTGTGCAAGAGATTGGCACACACTGGAGTATGTGGGAGCACGTCTGCTAGTAAGGACTTACACTTGGGCTGACCGGGAAAACAGATGTAAATTGATTCGGAGAAAACTCCAGGAACAAACTTGCCAGCAGAGTTTCAAGTTGACAAGCAGGTATTCTTTATTGCGGCGCCGGGAGACACGGGGATAGCTCCTCCTAACGTGTGTCCCCGAATTGCTCTACAGGTCATTCTTATATGGTCACTGAGCATATTACATTATTTTCCAAAACGTTTCCGGCATGCATATAAAAATGTGGTGGTCTTTAAAGGTCTTTTACTTTTCCCAACAAGCTTAATTAACATTACAGACATAGCAATCATCCTGGCCTCCTACTTATCAGTTAGTTTAACTGCTCTCATCCCGGACATCTGCTAGTCCAGGATACTCCCTAGTAGATGCTTACACCAGTTTAATGGGTTTATTAACACTCCAAGCATAGCAATCATCCTGTCCTTTTACTTATCAGTTAGTTTATCTGTGCCCACCCTGGGCATCTGCTAGTCCCAGATACTCCCCATCCCCAGGTCCTGTCCTTCTATTCTGCTTTTCTCACACCTTTTGTACTGAGGTCCTGAAACTATGTCAACTACCTTCAAGCACCGCAGTTATTTTCCATTACAAAGCCATCAAACTTAATGTTACTTAGAACTGATTACATTTTGTACTTTTGTACCTCCTTGCTTCAAAGTGAATCTGGGGAGCCTGAGTCTCTCAATACAGAAGCATAGGTAGGGCATTAATGCTTCTCCTGACAGCGTCATCACGGAAAGCAAACGGGGCTGGAGGTTAGCGAGCATGTACTTCACTCTAGGCTGTATTGCCCTGGCAGAGGTGCATAGCCCAGCCTGAGCTACGTGTGGACATTCTTCTGGGATGCTGGACAAATAACTGTCTTTAATTACACTGGCTTGAATAGAAATACTGGGCTTTTTTTTTAGCAATGCAGGCTGCAGGTTCAGGAAACCAAAAATAATATTGAACTGCTCGTGTGCTATTTAACAACCAGGGAAGCTAGCATGCATCTGCACCTTCTGCTGCAAAACTGCTTTAAATTTAGGCTGAATTTTCAGTCCCAGAGGTCACAAGTAGATGTGGCATGGAGCAGAAGGCAGCACAGCTCAGGACGCTCAGCTGCGGGCCCCGAGTCTGCCTGAAGCTCGCAGAGGCTCAGTTTAATCTCCTTTGCTTCCCACGGGCCTCCCTCGGCACCCGCTGTTCCCCAGGCCAGGTGAGCTGCAGGCCCTCCTCAGAGGCCTAGCCCCTTCCTGCCCCGGCGCTGAGCCGGATCCCGGCACCCCGGCCCGGCCGGCGCGGCGGCAGTTCCCGGAAGGGCTGCTTTCCCCGCTGCACCGCCCGCCGGTGCCCGCCCAGCGCCGGGAAGGGGAATAGTGGGGCCAGGTCAGTGCCTAGCCGTGGGCTTCTGCTTGCCTCCGGCCAGCTGGGGGCCTGTGGCGCTCGGGGACTGCCCCTGGCGGCCCGCCGGACCGCAGGGCGAAGGGACGAGGGTCTGTGTCGAGCGGGTTGCTGAGGTGGCTCGGGTCCTCTGCAGGGCCTCGGACTAGCAGTGGGGAAGAGGAGAAGCAGGATTTGGCTGAGAAGTGGGCGGACGGGAGGGAGGCGTGGTGAGGCGCGGACCCTTCGGTGCCGCTGGGTGCCTGGGTCGGAGGCGGGGCGGTCTCGCCGGTGCTGCTTCTGCCTGAAAATGTTAGGCGCTGCTACCTCTCAGCACTTGCTCGGCTTCAGCCCTGAGGCCAGCCACTTATCCCTGCCTTGGGCCCTTCTCACTGTGGAGCCCATCCATGCTGGTTGATATGTATATGTGTGTGTATATATTTATTTATTTGTTTGTGTGTTTGTTTTTAACAGGCCATGCCAGAAATGCTTGCCTAGGTAAGACCAGGTGCTGCAGTGTACTTCTCATGATTTTGGCATTGCACAAGGTCAGCAGCAAGAAGCCTCTGCTGGGGAATCACAGAACACCAGGTTGGAAGGGACCTCAAGGATCATCTGGTCCAACCTTTATAGGCAGAGCATGACCTAGACTACATGTCCTAGCACCTTGTCCAGTTGAGTCTTAAACATGTCCAGTGTTGGGGAATCCACCACTTCCCTAGGGAGATTATTCCAATGGCTGACTGTTCTCATTGTGCAAAATTTTCCTTTGGCGTCCAGTCAGAATCTCCCCAGGAGTAACTTGTGCCTGTTACCCCGTATCTTTTCCATATGACTCCTTGTAAAAAGGGAGTCTTCATGTTCTTTGTAGCCATCCTTTAAATACTGACAGGATTTTCACCCTCTCTTCCCCTCAAGTTTTTGCGTTATTCCCAAAGTGACACTGTGCAGGATGCCTTTGTTTCCTGAAATGTAGTGTGTAGAACTGAGAATCAAGTGACGTGCTGACATGGTGTGCTTCTGTTACTTGCTAGTGCTGTACAGGGGAGCAGGAGGTATACTCCTGAGAATCACATGGCCAGTTCTGTTACCAGAATGCAGTTTCGTTGATGCTTTCATCAGGAGCATTTACTGGTGCTGGTAAGGAGAACAGTAGTAAAAGGGTACTAAAAGGAATTCAGAGCACTGCTCAACTATAGAACTTTTACAGTCTTCAAGGCAAATCAATCCTTGGGAAAGCATCAGTATTTGCGATTACGTCTAGCATGAATTGATCCTTATGATTTTGGGGATTTGGTGACTAAAAAGCAAATGGGGAGTTGGCTGTGGTAGTTTCCATTCCTGTGAAGTAGCACATCGGTTCATTTTAAAGGTGTCTGAAATACACCTAGCGGGCAGTGAACTTTATGTGAAAGTGTTTTCTGTCACTGTTACAGGGGACCCTTTGCTGACAGAGGCAGAGAACCTCTTTAGATCAAAGCATTAAAAAATAGAGGGCCCATGTGCTTCTTGCAGAAGTTAACAGATTCTTGCTCTCACCCTCTGCTGTGAAACTCAAGAAACTCGAGATCTTGTACTCACCATGTAACCACAATCAAAGGTGGTGTCATGTATTTATGGAAAGACTTCCTTTGTCAGCTGTTTTACATACTTGAATACTATTATTTTTCACTGGACTTGGGTATGTTTCTGTGTGATGCTTTCACTAGGTCTTCAACATAATTAAAATGTGTTTAAAAGAGAACATAATTGGTTGGGAACAGAGAAACAACTCACATCTTAACCTTAGCCTGCAGGGACCATTAAAAGATACAAAACTTAACAAAGAACAAATAATTTGGAAAACACATAGCTTGCTATACCCAGAATTGACATGCTCAGAAATGAGGAGAAAAACAAAGGAGAAAAAGAGAGAGAGAGAAAAGCAGAAAAGAGATGTAAAGTGTAAGCCAGCTTAAAACTGGAACTGCAGATGAGAGATTTTTTTACTTATAATGTTAAAAGGTTTTTTTACATTATTTTTATTTCACATGTGCATGATTTGAAGCCATTTCAATTAGTCAATTTGCATATCTTCTCACTTCTTGTTCTCTCGGCATCCGGACAGGTAACCGTTGTTTCTAATGATGACATAGAGAAAATAGGAGGCCCAACCTTTTTGTTCTCAACAGAAATACAGAGGCTAAAAACCTGCCCCATATAATACCAGCTACTTCTAAAACCTGTTTTTAGATTAGTTACAAAGTTCTTTAAGTATCTTAATACTGAACTAGAAGGACTATTGATCCTACTTAATTTTTCCCCAGTGCAGGTCCCAGAAACAACGTACTAAAAATTTGAACAGGATTCAGAAGTTTGAAAGCCACAGAATCTTGGGAAAGGCATGAGCCTGAGGCAGCTCCTCTTGAACTCGGTACAAGTTCCTGCTTTGTGTAGTCATGCCATACAGGATGTGCATTTTCTGTCTGGAGGAGGCAGAATTTTCCAAGCTTTGATTAGTTTCTGTATTTGTAAGTTACCTTTTGTCAGCAGGTTTTATGCTGATGATCCCTCATCATGCTTAAGATCTGCTCACTGCTTTCTTCCAAATGAAGGAAAGCCAGCTGGAGAGGTGATTGCCCTTATATTGCTTCAGCTGGTAATTATAAGAGTGGGAAGAACCTGTCAGATAAGATGTTTAAGTCAACCTAAGCCACAAGTAACTGAAGGGAAGAAAAGAGATGCATAAGCAGATGAGGTAGATGGAGGGTTCTGAAACCTTCAGTTGAGGAGTGGTGACAAGCAGCCTGTTCAGCCAGTGCTGGAGAGGAACCCTGCAGCTGAGGCCTCCCTCCTACACCTTTCTTGTGTCTGAAGACAGGGTCCAGTGACTCCTCTTCCCTATGAGATCTGTACTTTTGATTTGCATCCAGGCCAGTCCCCTTTGATCTTCCTGTTTCTGAATTCTTTCTATGTTGAACGCTGGCGTTTATTCCTCCTCTCCCCATCATCCACAAGCCCACTTTCCCAGGTTCCAGTCAGTTGGTGTTAATAGTTTTCACTAATTTTCAATATTTTTTTTTTTGTGTGTGTGTGTATAGATGTACTATTTTCATGTTTTAGTTATATTTCTCCTTCACTGCCCTTTCACTTGTTTTCATGTTACGGGGTCAGTAGTGCCAGTCCTCTGCACTGGGTCACCACTTGCTTTCCATTTATTAGTCAGTCACTGCAGGAACCTGATGAAGTCACAGTGACTGTCACTGCTTTCTAGTACAGATGAATGCCTCCCACAGTGACTGCTAGGATACCCACACAGATCTGAACTGTGAATCATCATCTTCGGTTCATGTCTTCTATCCCTTTCTCCATAGCCTGTTTCACAATTTTGTGCTTGTCACTGGAGTTGCAGCTCCTGGAGGTCTTTATCAGATCAAGTTCTCTTGTACTTGAGTCATCAGCTGCCCTTGATGCCTTTGCCAGTGTCACAGAAATGCCTTTCTAATTGCTTTTTTTTTTTTGTTGTGGTTATGTCATTTCATTATTTTTCTGCTTCCTGAGATTTCTTTTGTGGATTTAGTATGTTGGATCCCTTTATTTCTGCTACACTTTATCTCAACATACCTTAATCCAAACCCAGTAATTCAGTTGATCTATTTTTTGTGTGTGCTGGTGACTCACAATCTGCACATCACACCTTTCACTTCCTGTCATGTGTGAAAGGGTACTCTTATTTTCCTGATGTATTGAAAGCACATACCTGCATCTTTTGTCCCCATTTTCTTTTTCTCCTCACTGGTGTCAGTAATTCAGGCCCTGTCTTTGAGTTGAAATTTTTGCTGCTCATATATTTTAACTTGCTGATTATTTTTGTGTAGCTGCTCTGTAGTGCAGCATTTCTTGTTTGTGCATGCACCTCAAATGCTCATTTGGGCACCAAGTGTCCAGTTCTCGGGTTTGTCTTTGTTCTTCTACCCATCCAGGAAGTTGGCAACCTACATTCCTTACACTTTGCTCTGGCCGGCTATCTTAATGTTTTTCTCCTAGTTGCAACTGGCAACACTGCTGGTGTTGCTGTTTGATACAGTGTGTTTTAAAAGTAAAAGCTGGGGTTGCAACAAAGTAGTGGTGAATGACAAGAGGAAATACCCATGTTCAATAGTTGAGGCTTAATAGTTTTTCAAAGAATCTGCTCAGGAAATATTGCTGCTGTTAATTTAATAAGAATAAATATTAATTATTATAAATTAATATTATTAATAAGAATATAATCATTATTATTTTATTAACATTGTGAGAGGTGAAGTTTAACAGCAGTCACCAGAGGCTTTCAGAAGGACTGATACATATACGTACACAAAAATACATATATTGTGTGTGTGTCTGCATGTAAATACATATATTACTCTTGAATAATGTGTGTCATTCCTTTGATACTGAAGTGTTGACATGTGGTATGTGTTCCTATTAACTGAAGCGTTGACATGTGATACGTGCTCATGTTAATTCACAGTCTGCTAGCCCACAGGCATGGGTGTTATAAAATCACTTGAGTGCCAAATGGGACTTAAACTTTTGTTTTATGTAAGAAGTACAATAATTGCAGAATGGAAGGCTATTGGTGTCCATACTATCAGCTATCTCTTGGTTGTCACCAGTGACATGTAAAGCTTTAGCACTGAAAACATTTGAAAGATGTTAATTGCCCACAGTGTTTGTTATTCCAAAGCTATTCCTATGCTGATTTTGTTTTTCACTATAAAAACTGTGCATAAACTGTGATACAGATGTTAACAGGTATAGCATGTCTGACTTTTTAAAATTAGACTAAAACTTAATTTCTGTAAGTGTATCTAAATAGACATCATTATGTTAAAAGTGAAAATCTGAAAGCTTTAGTGTAATAAATATCTCTTAGCATATCCTACAAGATTGTGTGGGTTACTGCAACAGCCCTCTCTTGCACTGCTTTCACTTACAGTACAAAACGTCAGTCTCAGTCATGCTGTGGATTGTGAGTGCTCCATACTGATTAGAATTTAGGATGTTGTTTGCCAGAGATCAGTAGAAATCCCTTTAGTTTGTGAGAGCTGTAGCAAAAATATCATGCTTTTCCCTAGTGGTTAACTTCCTCTGACTGAGCTGTTTAAATTCTTGGTTTTATTTTAAAATGTACTGGGTACTGACTGGTACTGTAAGAGATGGGTTTAAGAAAATAATTCAATGATAATACTTTGCATGAGTCATTAATCGTGAGTCATGATCAGCAGGCAGTGGTGTCCAATTTGTTTTCTAATCCTGCAGTTGCTGCTGCTCTTTATTACCATAGTGATAATATTAAAGAGCTGTTAATGCATATAACCACGCAGCTGAAAATGACAGACACTTTTTTCAGTGGAATAAAATTTTCGTATCTTAAGTTTGGTTTGCTCTGTACATTTTTATTTTCTTCTTTTATTTATTTATTTTTTTTTTGACATGGGAAATCTAGGTATCATAAAGGTCATCAAACGAGTATAATTTGGCAAGGAGGTTAACAGAACAGACTTTCCGCCCCCTCCCTTGGTTTTCAAGCCAATCGTTGTGCCTTCCTAGAGAATTAAATCCAGTCTGTCTGTCTATAAGGACTGTGGAGGCTTTGTATTCATTAAAACTTGGAAGTTAATTGTTCAAGCTGTGCTTTGCACAGTTTTATTGCATGAATGTATATTAGGGAATGACTACTGAGGTTTATAGAAGATGGAAAGCAGTTTCTCTTCTGAGAGCCTGACTATAAAAAGAATCATTTAGCTGAGAAATGCACTCTGGAAACCTGTTTTCACTTTTAAAAAAAAATTTACCAAGATAAGTGATTTTAAAAGCTCTGAAAGGTGATGGCTGAAGTGTTGCAGACAATATTAGAATGTGCATAGGTTGTGAGTGTTGGGCTGATATTCTTTACAAAGCAATGAATCTTGTATTAAATTAGATTTTAACATGATTAAATTTTAATTAGTTGTATTAATTTACACTTTAGAGTAGAAAAGTTGATTCAGACCGATTAAAACCTTGAATTTAGTAAGGAACTCGGAAGACCCTTCAAAGTATCTGAGCAGATGGTAAAAATTGATCCTTTTACCTATTCCAGTGTGTATGACTTTATAATGCAGAGATTCATATAGGCCTTACTAGTTTCTTTTTGTTGAACTTGTGCAGTCATGCTGGTGGATGCAAAGTGGCGGGACAGGTATGAATCTACTGGCATAGATGGTTCTTTGAAATCAGCTGGTGCAATGTGTACTCATCTGCATCCCAGAATGTGGTTGCTGTGTAAACTCCTGCTACATTTCAATGAGGATTATACCTGCCCCGACAGAAGCATTTTCCACTTTAGTGTAGGATGGTACAGCCAGGGACAAGATAAGTGTTCACCTAAAAGGTTTGTTCACTTCTTTCATTATGAACTAATTGTATGTGGGTTTTTTTCATGTGTGTGTGCGCTTTTTCATGTGTATATAATAATTGTTTTAAGATTTCTAAGTCAAGCATAAAAGAACGTAGCATAAAATATAGTTGTCACTAAATTTTGTCTCACTGAATATGTTTGTGTTCTGGGTTCACCTTGGGAAAACTTTCCATGAGCTTCTTGCCAATTTTTAAAGAGTCTTGTTTCTACCAAATACAGGTGTAAAGTAAAAGTGGTCCCAGTTCTCAAGAAAAAAAAAAAAAAATAACATCTACCATATCTTCTGGTCTGCTGTATCCATTAAAAAGGTGGCTGGGGCAAAGCTAGGACTAGTCTAGCAAATCGCAAGATTTATATATAAAAAAAACCTCTTTCCATGTCCTGTGGGGATTTTGATTCCCACTCCAAGAGGCTTCTAGGATTACTTCTTTTTCAGACCAGCTATCTCTAGTTCAGGCTTTACCCCATTTTTTTCAAATCACTTGTAAGCTACTTTCTTTAATACACCTCTTTCCAAAGTAAATAAAATAAGGCTGAGCCACAGATCAAGAATAATATTTGATGACTTCTGTGTTTTTTTGCTAATACACTCTACAATGTAGAGTGGAAATAGCAGAGGAATAAGCCATGGCTGTACTGGTACATAGAAATAGTTCACCACTATTATGTACTTATATAAAAGACGGGTGTGATGCTATATATATATAATACTGTTGTATGCTTTTCCTCCCTTGAAGTACTGCACAGGTTCTGGTGCTCTGTGTCCAAGAAAGGCCACTTCAAAGTGCTACTGAAATGACTCAGAAAAGCATATAGCTACCAGGGCTATTCAGACTAACTAGGTTTAAGATGGAGTGTGATAAATGTGTTAATGGAATTAGGTGACAGGGGATGGACCTCAGTGTAAGAATGGTCTTCAGTTCTTAATTTGTGTGTTCCTCAAGTATTTCTCTCAGGAAGGTTTTGCTGTAATAGTTGCTAACTGAGAAACAGGAGATCCAGATCCTGAAAACTAGAGGTTTTGATATAATTATTCCTCCAGCATAGGTGTGAGTTTGGAAGTTTGGGTGGTTTGGGTTTTTTTTTTGGTGTGGGGGGGGTGAGAGTTTTTGGAAGATTAGTACAAAGTCGGTCTAATGGAATACATAAGAATTTTACTACAGTTCTTGAGTCTTTTGAGTTCTGCACACAAATACTTTTGGGTAATTTTTACAATAAAGTATTTTAAATAGTATAATTAAATAATTTTTACAAGAAAATATTTTAAAAGATGCTAATTTCTGACTAAACTAATAAAATCACTTCATAAATCTTCTATTAACTTTGTGGAGTAATTCAGACTAAGAATTTTGCAAATACAGTCTGCAGTGATTTGTGTAGGCTTCTATGATTTCATCACCTTTACATTAACTTCCCTCTCTGTCAGAAGACTGAAGTGGATTTCAAATATTTAACCCCTCCTTGTTTCCAGAAATGGTCATTTTTATGTGGAAGAATTTACTTCAAACTACAAAAGAAAGGATACTCCAGCAGAGAAGGATGTCAGTGTATAGCCAGACTCATGGCTATCAGGAAGAACTGATAAAGAAGAAACTTCAGCAGTTTGCTGGTGGATCCATCAATCTTACCAAAGAAGACAATGGCATTGGAATACTTACTTTGAACAACCCGAAGCTAATGAATGCATTTACAGGTATTAAATAGTTAATGGGGGTGCTGGTTTGGTCTGGGTTTTTTTTTTTGTCTTTCAGTTACCCATTTTAGCATTTTGCCTAAACAAAATGAAAAGCTGTGCGTTACTATTCCTTAACTGAAAGAAGAAATGTTTAAGTTTTATCCGGATGTGCAGCAAATGCCCACTGTTCTGCATAGTAGCTTTGCCATATGAATATAAGAAATTCTCAACAATACAGGGACAGTCTGGTAGAACATTTTTTTTCAGTCAGTACAATTCTGCTACTGTGCCCTTTCTTGTATCTCATTCTGTTGCTACTGCTCTGGGAACGTACAAGGGTATTTTTAAGGGGCTGAGAAGATGCCATCTTTGTTTTGTAGGTGTTGTAGAAAGGGTGGCTTTACTTCTTTGTTCTTTACCTAAAGCCTTCCCTGTAAACTTCAGCTTCTGTAATTTGGTCTTTTCCACTTGCTCAGACTGGTTTCCATTTCTTCTTCATTTGTTTTATGTCCGAAATACCCATAACTAGTTAATTAAGATCAGATGAGCTGGCTATTCTCAGCTGCTGAGATCATATTTAATATGATTTTATACTGGACAATACTTAACTATCAAAACCAAGTGCCCTATTTTATTAATCTTGTATTATGAGAGGATCTTGACCTCCAAGGTATTTGCCATCTCTCCTTAACTGTCTAGAGTATTCGAATTTATGCCATTCTCTTCAGATGTAAGTGCACAGGTTCATAGTCTGCATCTACTTGAGCTGGAGCTGTGCATAAGCCTTACTGGAAGAATGCCCTTATCTCTTAATATTTTGAAAAGGATAATTTGTGTCATTTTGTTAATTTCTTTTTTTTCCTGTTTTATTTTCCTGCCCAGTTCTCACAGTTCCTTTGCTGTCAGCAAGTATGTTTGCAACCCACTAGCAAAACATAGAGCTGTTTACATGAAGAATGCCAGTCTACTTCTGCTAATGATCGTTAGCTGAAAGGAAGAAAACCTAAGAGAACAACAGAATGAGTGTCAATGCATCTAGATGTGTCTACCTTTTCTCTTGTTTCCCTGTAAAAGCTTGTGTATAAAATCATTATCTAACTTGAGAAGTTGTAGCTAAAAGATGTTAGCATGGGGATTCTCCTTCTGCAGGCCTCCCGGTCAGCATGCATGATGTTGTGCAATCATAGTTACATTGTTGTTACTTCTAACACATTGGGTTTTATTTTTCAGTCGAAACAGAGCTGTGCAATGTGCAGCCTTTAGACTGTGTGCTCTTAGCTTATTTTGTTGTGGAAGCCCAGTGTGTTATTCAGATCAAATGTAACACAAGTCAGATTGCTTAAACTAAACTTCCATAGAAAATTACAACTATGTTCTCTGTTTTCTAAGTGCTTGGCAGAAGGAGCTCAACTAATTTGTTGGAAGTGCTGAGCAGTTACCGCTGCTATTTAGGCCGCTGGTACCTGTGCTTTAACCATATGAAGGGCTATATAATGTTAATGTACTGAAATCATATTGTACATCTCATGTTGGGTACCCAAGTTAGCAAATATTTTTCCTATATCTTAGTTAGAGGTCTGTAAAATAATTTCATTTCTCCTTATAGGACTGCTGTGAAACTAACATATTGGTGTATGTGAATTAGATGCTCTGGTAACAAAGAAGAGCTATAAAAAACTGTGAGGAAATTAATAATTCTTTCTCTAGTGCAGACCCTGATTAGCATATAGCAAATGAACCATGGGATCAGGCAGTTCTGTTTTACAGTAGTGTGTAGAGAGCAGTACTCCATTTTGTTAGGTAATAGACGCAAAAATTTGCTGTGAAAAATCTTGCTATAGCAGTTCAAGAGATTACTGCTTCTTTCTAAAATGTGCCTCTGCTAGAGACTTTTGTTGCTACAGGAGGGAGAGTAGACACAAAATCATGCTGGCCACTTGGCCACTGTGGTGGAAGTATGAAAAATGATGGGATGTGCAACCCCTGAATTGCCCCAGCAGACCTTCATCAGCCAGAGCCTGTAGATTACCCCACTCAGATAAATTCTGTTCTGTTAATTCTGTGTTTCAAAGCTTCTGGATAGTGGCAGATGTGAATGTATATATAAATGTATGCTTCCTTTAGAAAGCTGCAAAACATCATTAAACTGTTGAGAGAAATCCTATTTGCCAGGCATTTACTTTACAGAGCAGCTTTTTATCTCGAAGGAATTATGTTTATTCTAAGCTTGAGCAACTCACAGAACCAAAAGCAGAACAAAATTGTTGGCAAATTGCTAATGGGCAATGTGGAGGTTGTTATGCCTTGTTGTTATGCCTTTTTTCTCTTCTTAATTAGAGTCTGATAGCCACCTGTTTGAAATGGTCTCTTTGGGAACAAATGCTAATCTAAATGCTAAACTAAAAAAAGAAGGAAGCTAGCCAGCAGGAATTAGGTAATAATGGTGATAATTTTATTTTCTAGACTTGACTTTAACACATTTATTCTCAGATTATAGTTAAGATGCAACAAATTATCTTTCCAAGTAGGTTTAGTGCTGCACAAACTTACTGGTATTAAATACTGAAGGACCAAGACTGTCAGAATGAGGATTTGCTTTAGTACTGTGTCCTCCTCATTACATCAGACATGTATCTATTGGCAAAATAATAGTTCAGCATCGTCTGTAATGGAAGGGATCCTCTCCCAGGAGGGTGGGACAGGTTCTTTTGTCCCCTGCTGTTGCATGTAACTGCCTCATATGGTACCTCTTTGTAAACTCCATTTTTGAGTTGACTAGATTTTTGGTTCATAATACTCTGTGGAAAGACTCTTCAGTACCTCACTGCTTTGACTGTTAAAAGCATCACCAACAGTGGTTGCGCTGTATCTTGATTTTGGCAAATCTTGGGTGCCAGCTCAAATACCTTTCTTGTAAGAAAACTTGGGAAATATACAATCCATAGGGTTCCTGCACACCTTTTTAAACAGCGGCATATGCAGAAAAGTCACTGTTGAGTATACTGTCAGGCTGGGAAAGTACATCAATTGCAGACCCACAAAAATCTTATCCAGGTTTAGTTCTACTCAGTATTTTCATTCATGGCTTGGATGATGAAATAGAAGGTGAAATGCTGAAATTGTTAGATGACTACAGATTAGAAGAGCTTGCTTGCAAGAAGATTATTATTTGGAACAGAGGAATGGAATTTAAAGTGATCACACAAAAACCATGTCCAAATTATAAATACAGGAGGAAAAGGAACAGGTTAAAGTGCTGGGATTTTTTAGAGGATCATAGTCTGGACCTGACAGTGGGGAAAAAAAAAACAAACCAATGTCATCCTGGTATGTAATATGTGATATCCACTTAATTATTGCCCTCCTCAGGAACTTTGTTAGAATATGCTATTTTAGTGGCTGAGACCAAGCTTAAGGTGGAAATGCTTGACTGAACTCTTGCCCTGGTGCTGGGAAGCTTTCTTCATAAAGAACTGTAAGGAAAACAAACACAAAGGAAAAAAAAAATCTCCCATGTGAGAATGGCTGCTAACAGGCAATTTCAGAACAGGTTGACTTCTGTGCATGCAGGCATAGGGTCAAAAACACAACACTCCTGGCAGAAAAGGAAAGAGCCCTTCAGGGTACTAATCTGAAGTATGCTTCTGTCTGAAGAAAGTAGTCCTGTCCATTTAAATTCTTGTCAAGAGAGTGTAAAGCTGAAAGTGTCATCTGTATGTAGCCTGTTTCTGAAATTAGTTTCTATAAATGTTTCCTCTTACCATAACTGAATAGAGTCATAGGCATTCAAAGAGGAACAGCTTGAAGTGAATGCTGGGTAAGCTCAGTTGATGTGGAATATGCTACAGTCTAGGATGAGCTAGAAACAGGAATCTCTAAAGTTCCATGTCAGAAAGGGTACTTAAGTGAACATACAAAAATATTATGTTTAAGCTAGAAATAAAAAGCTAGTACTGTACAATCCGTGTATTTGGACCCTATGATATACTTTGTAAAGAGAGGCTTTCTAGAAAGGTACGAGAGAGGGAATCAAAAGATGTTTTAGAAAGATCTCTTTTTTTTTCTTTTTTAAAAGATAAAAGACGCTTTGCACCTATTTTCAAATATATCTTTATTTTCTTACAGATGGATACTTCTAAATGTCTTTGGCCTCCAATCTAATTTGTTCCTTAGCCATTTTTTAGGACTGGTTGTAACTTGAGCCCACCTTACACATGATTCTTTTCTGTACTCTGCCAGTTCTTTGGGCAGAGTGAAATGGCAGTAACAACAAAATGACTACCTGGACAGTTATAGATGGATACATATAAGTTCATATGTCTTTCAGAATTTTGGGAAGTACATCCTTGAAAAAAATATATACATCAGTGCTTGTGTGCTTTCCCTTGTGTTTATAAGCCCATCACTTATTAACAATAACTTGGTTTTGATGGTGGAAAAAATGTAACATAAACCAAAATGGTGATAATAATTTCCTGTTAAACATTTTGCTTCTCCCCTCTTGTGACAGGTACTATGATGCTGGAACTTCAGGAGAGGGTAACAGAACTGGAAAACTGGAAAGATGGCAAAGGCCTTATTATCTATGGTGCAGGAAACACCTTTTGCTCAGGATCTGATTTGAATGTTGTCAAAGCCCTATCCAACTCCCAGGCAAGTAGTGATACAAACTAATTTTTTTGAGAAAAATAAGCTTTCTGATATTCTGAGATCCTTTTCAGAAAGAGGTGTTGCACTACGCTGCTGCTGCTATTTTACATGGAAGTCACAGAATGGAGCTTTTAATGGTTGAAAAAAATGCTGGCAGCCCCTCTAAGCCATGGCTTAAGTGTTATTGTAATTGATTCATAACTCTGAATTCCTACATTATATATTCTTTTTAGCCTTTTAAAAGTATCATTTCAGTTTCTCAGAGCAGCGTATGGTGAATTCACACATAAGATAAGCTGTGCTTCAGTAGTTTGACCTTTAGCTGCAGATACAAGTAATCATTTCTCATATATTGTTAAGTCAAAACCAAATTTAAGTAGCGTGGCTGCTGTTACAGAAAGGTTTGAATTTTGTCAAAACTGCACTTGGACCTGCATAAAATGGAAGGAGAGATGCAATTCTTGTGCTGTAGTTCAGTCAGGTGTGTTATGTGTGTTACTGTGGGGTTGAAGAGGTCAGGCTTTGATGGCAATTTTTCACTCATGACACCCATCTTGACAACTTTGACATGTGCTGCAGTTCTTTTTATGGGTTAATATGTGGTTCTTGGCAACATCTGAAATAGGACTTTATCAACTGCAGGGAAAAGGTGTCTTCTTGTGCTGCTCTTACATCCTGGTTTGTCATTGTGGAAACTGGCATCCTGGTGCATTTCTGTGACCAGTTTCAGGATTTAAACACACAGCTCGATTGAACCTTCCAGTAAGAGCACCAACTCAAAACTGATTAATCTGGTATTTTGTCTTTGGTGATGATTTGTTTCTGTTGATGAAACTAAATATCATAGAAGTCGCAATGTCTTAAATATTTATGACCTGATTAAAATAAATCAGATGGTCCAGTTTTCAGAAGGTATAGGAGGCTTTGTTTCCTTCGTGGAACATCGTAAGAGGGATGCTTTTCTTAATGTGGAGATACTATGCTTTATAGATATAAATGGGGAGTTTTCATTTGGATTCTATATAGGCACGGTTATTTAAAAAGTATAAATGCATCTGTGATTTTGGTTTTGTGTTGTTTTGGGTTTTTTGTTTTTTGTTTGTTTGGTTGGTTTTTTTTTTGTGTGTGTGGTTTTGTTGTTCTGGGTTGTTTGTTTTTTTTTTTTTTAATCTGAAGTTTTCAGCTTATTTTAGAATTATAGTAACAGAAAGGAGCTGCATTCAAGCATGGGGCCAATTCTTACCTGCAGTCTAGGCTTCCCTTCAGACTTCTGCATTCAGTAATTTTCAGTGATTCTGCTTCCTTACTCTCTTTGACATTTGGTGTTCTGTCTGTATGTTTATACAAATTACTTGGAACCACTGCAGTGGCAGAGAGGGGTCTTGTAAGGATTAGGGTCCATAACAGATGTACTGGGCAGAATGAAGTGTATAGGTATTAAAAATAACTTTGTTGAAAATTCTTTTCAAAGAATCCAAATCTCATGCTAGTACTGAGAGTGTAAAAGTCAACAAAAATGTTCCAAGAATAGTTAAACTGTTGCTTTCTACTTCCTTAGGAGAGTTTAAACTATTTATTCTGAACTGAAAGTTTACTTACACTAGCCAACTCTTAAAACATTTGTTTGGTGGGATTTAATGATCTTTACTAAGTAAAATTTTCATAGAATAAGGAATAGCATTTGCTGTCCTTTAGTCCTACAGAGCACTGCTCTCTAACTTGCTTCAGTTGAGAGAGTTTTGTCTGCTTTCAGGTTAAAAGAGCGTTAGGTTAAGTTTTCTGTTCACAGGCATCCCTAAGGCAAAAAAAAAAAACACCTAAAACCAAAACCACAAGTTAATAGCTTTGTGCCTGAACTGTTACTCTTTTCCCTTATTTTTATGCAAGGCTACTTTAGCTCATAGCTTTTAGTAATTACAGAAAACACCTTTATTTTATTCAACCAATTGTTTGAGGTAAGATTATATTTTTCATAATCTGCAATAGCTTGTCCTTCCCTGTAAAGGCAGGGAATAATGGCCAAGGCAGAGAATAAAGGAAAGGCAGAATAATGGCCAAGAATGCTGAAGGATTTTCATGCCCCCTAGTGGCTCTTCGTCCTCCTCTTCCTCTTTGTCCTCTTCATCCTCCTCCCATGTTCAGTTGTTCCTAACCCTGAAACAAACCCAGGTCCTCCGCCTGATTTTCTTTGGTGAGTGCTAACATTATGTGACCAAATCACAGAACACAAATTAATAGTGGACTTTTAATTTTTATTTTTTTTTACTATGTATATATTTCTTTCTGTCTTTCTAAGCCTGGCTCTCAAGAGCAATAACCTCTTTCTGGAGTGAGACTTGAAAAGCTATCTAGCTGAAAAGCAGGAGAGGCTCTTGAAAGGACAGCTGAAAAGGAAGAGGCATAAAGGAGAATTTCACTTTCCTGGGTCTAGAAGCCCTAGGACTTTGCAAGCAGGAAGCCACAGAGGGTGGCCTTTTGAGCAGTTGGAGATGATCTGGAAATGCTGTACTGTCTGCAGTAAAAATGGACTCGAAGCTCTTGCAGCAAAAAGAGCTAGAAGTATAGTTTTCTACTTTATGAAGGTGACTTTCCTGTTCCCTGCTTCCCCTAGCCCCAGTGCAAACTATTAATCCTTTTCTTCCAAGTGCAGTGCATACTGTATTTTACCTCAGTTTCTGCTTATTAGATTTCTTCTTACTCCAAGGATGGTATTAGAACTGAAAATGTGATTATTCCACTAGACTCCAGTGAGCACCTCTCTTATTCAGATAAAATACTTATCAGGAAGGTTTGAAGGGTATGTTGGCCAGAGCTCAAGTAATTGTGATTTATTTTTTTCAGAGTGCTTTCTGTGCCGGCATTTTTCCCATGCAATACACAGTAATCTCTCTACCACATGAGAATATTAAGATCTTTCTTTTTGTTTGTTCAGTTATAACTGCATTTATTAAACTGGTCTGTTCTGGCATTAATCTTTAATTACCATTTTGGATTTTGGTATGAATTGAGATGGCCAATTTGAATGCAAGGACTCTGATGTGATGAAATGAAAAATTATTTTCTCTGAAGAGCTTTTTTGCAGCTTCATCCTCATGGTTATAGTATGGAAATTGCACATGCCCATGTCCAAGAGGTGGTATCTTGTATGTTTGTGTGGGTTTTTGACTCAGTTGTTAAGACAGCTGTCATGGAGGATTTGATTGTTCTTTAATTTGGAATGGAAATATTGCTACTAGTCCCAATGGTTGTAGGAGATGGCTACAGTGATAACTAAAAGCTTCTCTGTAAATCAATGTGTGCTGGAATTTTCAAGCAGGCCTTTAACGTAATGAAACTGAATTCACTGGTTCCTGAGTAGCGACTGTTGTGGCAGCTTCAGTCTGCCAGAGATCTGTCCCTGGACATCATATTGCTGGTTGGTGTTACGTAGAGTAGGTCTTGGGAACACATGACTAATGACAATAAATCAGTTGAAGTTGACTTACTATTATTTCAAGGTCCTATTCCATGATGTACTGAAGACTTACTGCGTATTTTTTCTTTCACTGAGGTATGAGTCAGGAGCTTTTACCTAAAACATATTCTTTACCTTAACAACCCCTGTAAAACTGCGTTTTAGAAATCAGTAAATGTCAGTCGAGATGTTTCTCTGTTCTTTTTCTTGCTGCCAATAATTAAGGGGGGAGGGGGTGTGTATGTGTTTTTTTTTCAGTTGAGGGTTTTGAGGTTTTCATTTGGTTTTTTGAAAGAAATGCTGAAATTGGTATTGACTAGGAGCTTTTGCTTCTACAGTGTCCAAACATATATATATTTAATCTGGATTAGATGGCACATGTATAGTTCCGTATGTATATGAACATGGCCATACTGGGTCATTTAGCCCAGTCATTTGTCAAGTTCCTGGTTTATACTAGATGTCTGAGAAAGAATATAAGAACAGGGAAGGGAGATAGAGAATAATTTTTCTTGAAAATACTCTCTTAGTCGCAGCAATTTGTGACTAAGACATCTGGAGCCAAAGGTTTTACCTTGTATTTAATAACCTTTTGTCAGTTTTTCTGTCTTGACTGTATCTAGTTGTTCTTGAATTGATATAGGTTGTAATGCGTTGCTGCAAAGTGCCACTGTTTAACTGCCTGTTGTATGAAGAAATACAGCAACTGGTTTTATTTGAAGCCCCTTAGTTCTTGTACTAGAAGAGAACAATTGTAGCCTATTCATTATTGTTTGCAAGCTGACATAAAACATAGAGGAGCGAAATAAGAAGAATCTTCTTTCTGTTTTCTGTTTTGGTTTGGGTTTTTGTTTGCTTTTTCTGAAATGTTGTTAGCCAAAACTAGAAAAAGGGAAGTTGGGAAATTGATAAATTGTATATTGTCTAAAACTTTGTGGATTTGGAACAGGAAAAGGTATGCAAAGCTCTGTAGTCCTACACAGACTTTTAAAGCTCAACTTTATGGGTGTTTAACTGGGAGTAAGAAGAGGAAATTATGTACATTTTCACATAATGGGAATTCAGTATTGCAATTACTTTAGCTGTGGTTTAATTATAACTGAAGTTCACATAAATTGATTGAGTTCTGAATTTTTTTATTTTTTTTTCTCACCAGATTGAGACCAGGTTTTCTGTTTGTACGTAGTGGGGTTGGGCTGGAATTCAGGCAATATTAACCACATCAGGGTCACTTAACATGTTTTAATTTCCTATTCTTTGTAGGATGGGATGAATATGTGCATGTTTATGCAAAACACCTTAACCAGACTTATGAGGTAATATATTTTATTTACCCTTCTTTATGAATTAATTATAATTATTGGAATACATGTTGGCTAACTCTTTAATATTATGTTTAAATTTAAATACATAGTTTCAAGTATGTAATTTTGAATCCCAGACCTTGTATTTACACGTTAGTCAGGTAGGCATTTATGGATTTAAATTAGGCCTTGACATTTTGCAACTTAATAGTTAATAACTTAATTAATAAATAGCTTAATAGACTTGCCAGAGACTGGAACAGAAAAAGACCCCTATAGGTTTATATGTGGAGGGTCAGGATATACATAGAGTTAAGCAAGTGTAGGCCTTCAGTATTTCTAAAGCTATATTCTGTAACTCAGTGGAAATCAGTAGCTCTTAAAAAACAGCCAGGGCCAGCTCATGCAGCCTACGCAGGTAACATTTATTTAATATATTTATTTAATCTTCCCACTTCATAAGAGGAATGTATTCAGTTCTACCATCTGGTACTTCTGAAAAACACTTTTTTCTTTCCTTTAGATTTAGCTTCCCTTAAGAAATAACATTTCTATTAAATCCATGTGTGGTACAGTTTGTCTTTTTTGCTGCTCAGAGCTCTTTGAAGATAAATATTCTTTGTTTTCAAATAATCTATATGAGAAAGTGTTATGAATTAACATTATGCTGTAAAACTGTGCAGGAGATTGGAGACTTAATGGTACTAGTTTTTTAAGGAATCCTCAGGATTAGAATCCATTTGTATAAATTGGTCTCTGTATAATCAGAGTTCATGGGGCAAACCAAAGAGGACCAAGATGCCTGAAGATTAAGCCCTTACCAGAGGTGGTTTGACTTAGAGTACATTAAAGCTACAGTTCATAGGGAGCACTGAATTGCTGTCTGGGGACATTTATTGTTGATGGGACCAGTCTGCCTCAGGGAGAGCCGAGGCTGATATATGGTCCTTAAGAGGATCAGCCTGTGGATGGGGGGGACTTGGACCCATATCTTCTGGTTCCCCATAGTCCACATTAAAAATGAGGTTACTCTCTTCCAGTGGGTTTACTTGTGCCATGTATTGTATGAAGTGTACTGCAGCTGGTAAGTGAACAAAACAGCTGTATGGGCATGCAAATTCTGGGACTAACTAATTGTCTTAATTTCTTAAGGAATTTACCTTATCATCTGAAGTCAGTCACTGTTCATTAGTATTCATTACACAATGGCAGTAGGGAAAGTGGTTCTCCCTACATATTCTTCCTTCCTTCTGTCCTTTAAATTACCTTGAACATGATAAAATACAACACCATCAAAGGTAACTTACTGCTGCTATCCTCAAAGGATGGATTTGTCCTCCAAAAGAAAAGTTTTGTTGATGACTGAAATGGTAGTGCTGTTTGAAGAAATTCCTGAAGATGTCATGCTAAATCTCATTATTTTTTAGATAACCCAGCCCTACAGTTCTTTGTGTCCCTTTCTACTATTTTCTGTAGTGTACTGACTTAGAGTCTTGTCACTCCTTCTTGCAAATAGTCTTTTTTGGTATAATCTATAGCAGGTATTTTTCATAACACAGTACTTGATCTTCTTTACTTTGATTCTATTTAATACATCTGTCTTACTGTTTCATTTTGGGATTCCATACCAATTACAGAAGACTCATTTTGGCATAACTGGAATTGGTATTGTGCTGCTTAGCCACAAAGATGTAGTTATTTAAATGAATTTGAACAGTGTATTTTTCTGAACTTTTACTATAGAGATGGTTTGCTTGAATTCTTCTGTCATTTGTAAAGGACTAAAAGCATGAATTTTGCTTGCAAAACTCTCTTGTGTAGATTGCCTTTGATCAGTGTTGCACTAGTCCAAGGAAAAGCTATTGGAGGAGGAGCAGAGCTTACCACGGCATGTGATTTCAGGTAATATCACCAATTTGAGTAGTTGCCATTTTGGACCATAGATTTGATAACTGTACCTATGAAATGTGGGGAGCTTGAGCTACCACTTTTACCAGGATTCATGTACCTGAATTCCAAGGCATTTGGAACTGGGCTTTGTCAGCAGACTTCACAGGGAAAAAGGAATTTTGGGTTTGCTGATAGTGCAGAGGAAAGAGTATTTGCTGCCAAGTTATACAGTTTGAATCACTGTGTAAAACAAAAGCAGTAAGGAATTTTAGCAGCCAGCTGTGTTATATACCAAGTAGGTCCAGCCTCTCACCCCTGAATGAGAGGCAAGAGGACTACAAAATTGTATACCCCCTTATTTCTTTATGTGGCTGACATAAGTAAAAATAAATACATAAACCTCTCCATTAGTCTGGTATTTTGTGTTCTAGGTTTATTATTTGTAACATAACTTTGTGCTGTACAGTTTTTCAAGCGAGTTCAAGGTGCAGAGGAAAGCAAATGAGTTCTGTTCCTATTCTTTTTCCATGCAGGTGCAGGGATTTGCCACCAACTAGCAAAAACCAGAGGGCTTTAATTAAAGAGGCTGAATGCAGAACAGGAACTGGAAGAAACTGAAACAATAAAATGTCACTTTATTTAAACAGTTGCTAATGTGCAAACAGCCTGCAGATGTAATAGGATAAGCACTGTGTGCAGCCTTTCTGAAAATGAGGAGGTTTTAGTGAACTTTTTATGCAAGAGAAGGAAATGTGCTCTTTAAGACGGCCTTGGTGCCTGAAGTGAGAGATAAGTTGTCCAGGACAAGCTCAAAGTACTTACACAAAAGTAATGTGAAGCAAAGTAAACTAGAATATTACAGCGCTGTTCCAGGAGTCAGGAACAGGCTTTGGATAGAGGAGATGGTATCTGTGTTGTCTGAGCCACTTGGAAGCAATCTTCCTTTACTTTGAAACTAGATGTGGCCAGATCTTTCTTCATATCTACACATCTGAAACCCCAGCTCTGACTGTGGCCTCTGAGTACAGTTTGTATTATAAATGCCTAGTAAACATGCAGAGAGGTACTGTGTTTGACAGCTGTGGCACTGACAGGAGAATACACCTGGGAGACTTAGTAGACCTTTCTGTATCTGTGAGTCTATTGACAGAAAGAGAATCTTGTTATCCCTAAACAGGAGTTTAGGGGATGTGAACATAATGAAATGGAAATCTTTTGGTTTTCTAAAATACATAGTCTCTACTTTTACTCCAGCTATGCTGTTTGACATACTGTGTAATTATAGTCACTGTCAAGTAGCTCTTATTTGCATGAATTGAGCAGCTGCCGTTCCTCTGATGTACTGCCATAATTTTCATTATAGCTACAGCTGTTGATGCATCTTTGATTACTTTCTAACACACCCATCCAGTGCAACTAAATAATAGCAATTCAGGAGGAGCAAATGGGACTTAATTAATAACAGCAACAAGATAGAGAAACATAATCTGTGCTGCTGTTGCTGTTGTTGCTCCAATTATTTGAGAATTTTAATACTGGGGGACAAAATGTGTTTTTTTGGGGGACTATGAGTGGATATTAATGGAACAGGTATTCTTCCCTGATTCTCTAGATGCCAAAAGAGGAACTTCAGAACAGAAATCGTGAAGTTTGTTTTCTTCCTTGAATCAATTGTTTGGATATTTTATTTTATTAAGACCAAAGTGAGTTATGGCTGGTTTTAATTCTAAATTTTCAAATCCATTTCTGTTTTTCATAGTTACAGTGTAAACTACCAAACTTCTTGGCATTGGCCTAAAATATTTTCTTATTTTTATCTTTGCCAGTTTATACTACATTAACTATACAGATATCGTTGAAGTGACTCATTGGAACCAAGTGGCTTATGTACCTTCTCTGAAATGTGCTCTTGCAGCATGATGCACATCTCTGCTAATGCAGAGGTGTGGACAAGTCCAATTTTAAAATAGCTGGGTTGGTTTAAGATATTACTGATCTGTTCTTCCAGAGGCAGTTCTTGTGGTTAATTGTCTCCTACTCTGTTTTAAAACAGCTCATTTAAAATTGGATTAGGGAGGGCTTGCATGAACTCTGGCAGATTTATTGCTGACATAAGAACAGTGATGAAAAGTGAAAGCCTCTTAGGTTGCTCACCTTTGATCTGGGAGAAGAGGTCTTCTCAGAACATCTTATTGAATCTTAGCTGCTTTATGGATTGTTGCAGTATGACTCTCTGTAAAAGCAACATCCTTATAAAGATTATAAACACGTGACTGGGGTGGTGGTGGGTGAAATTATTGTCCAGAGAAGGGCAAGGTAAAAACCCTTTCAGACTTTCTGTGGTATGAATACTGGGAAGATAAGACTTCTGACACTGTAATAATTTATCTCAATTATTTCTGTAAAACTGAATAATGTAAAACCATGCAGGTATGAAACTTGTTTGGACATCTGAGCCTTTTACTACAGTTTCTCATTAAGCCTAGGCTTTTTTTTCAGTATGCCACAGCTGAATATTCTCTCTGAGACTGTGAAGATGGCTCCTGGGTTCTTCTGCCAAATATGTGTATGTTGTGGTTCTTCATGACACTTCAGCCATTTCAGTGACATGCACAAATGAATCAGTGATGCAATTTTACAAATTATTGAAATGAAGTACCTATTCTGAGTTCCCTGTATGCAGAAACTTGAAGTGTATCTTGTACTTACACAACGCATAAAATTAAGGAGAACTGACTTGGCAGGATTGGTTAAGGAATTTGGACAATTGTAGTGGGTTGTTGGGCAATAAACTAACAGATATGGGGCAGAGATGGTTTGGTAATGAATCCATTTGTGCAATTAGTAGATCACAGTAATTTCTGAGGACGGTATCTGCAGTGGACTACCAGCAAATAGCCAAGAAGACTAACTTTGATTCTGAGTTGTTTTGTCTTCTATTTCACGTTGGTGCCTTTGAGAAAACTCCCTGAGGCAGTGTCTGTGTAAATCTTTTAGATACATCTATAACTTTGAAAATCTGGTCCTATGCCACTTGGCAAATGGACTTCCATTGTATCTGAATGCTGCTGAAAAATATAGTCTCTTCCCCACTACCCTTTTTTTGCTTCCTAATGCTACTGGAGTCAAAATAGAGGTGTGTCACTACCGAATGAATCTAGTTTAAAAGGTGGCCTCTCAAGGCAGAGGATGAGAGTGAAAAGATGGAAAGCTACCCATTTCTATGACTACTGACCTCAAAAGTGCTCATAGGTAGAGGCAGCAGTATTCTCCTTTTCCTTTTTTTTTTCATTTTTTTCAAAATAAATAAATCTCCTATTTCTTCAGTTAATATTGCACACTTAAATCACAAAAAGCCAATTTCATTACTCTTGTTAGTGCTGAGCAGTATCCTACCTCATAAAAAGTGCCATTGATTTAAAGAGGTATTTGCTTTCTGAGCAATCTTCTGCCCTGTGTCTGTAGGAATGGCAGAATCAAGCTTTTAAAAAGGGAAGAAGCTTATGCTAATAACACTGCATTTATCAAATTGCCCTTGCTGCATTTTAATTGGATGTTTTCTGTATTTTTTTGTGAAATATGTATGCATGCTTAGTATTTCATTTTAAGGTCTCAGGCTTGTTCCATAAAATGCATAAGAGATACAATGAAATTCACTGCTGGCAAATAGCTTTTGGGGTGTGTGTTCTTGTTGTGACTTGTGTTTATTTACTTTTACAAGAGTGTGTTTAATGCATTAAGTGTAATTTATATGAAATGAAAGGAGTAGAAGATGGTATAACCACTACATAGAATAGATCTAGGCTCACTATGACTTCTCATTTGTTGCTTCTTTCAACAACAAAAAGAGTGGGGAGAAGCTGGAAACACCTTACTATTTTACAGTAAGCTTTTCCTTATGGAAATAGGTTTCAGAGTGTCAGAGCACAAAACACCAGCTTCTTTGGAAATATTTCACTGTATGCAAGGCTTTGGGCTTTTAGTTTATCAGGAAGAGCTTTTAGGTACACAAGATGCTGCTGTTTGAAATAAAGGTGCCTCAGTACATAGTAGCTCTTTTCACTGGACAGAGCATGATATGAATGTAATGGGATGGGTTTCACATTTTCATGAGTTCTTGCAAAGTCCAGGCTGACAAAGCACTTTTCATTGGATGTGACTCTGTAACATTGCTGTGCATCGTCAGAAAAGAATCAGCGGCTGAATCTGAGAGTGGGTTCTCTCAGCTTCAGGTGTTTGCTATATGCCACAGATCACTTAGCTATATAAAATTTTCCTCTCTATGTATATGTGTGTGTGTGCATGTAAAACCTCCTTCAAATCAGTTGACAGTTTTAGAATTCCATTGCAGTCATGCATCACTTCACGTTTTTAGAGCCATGGGAGTTTTGTTAGTACAATTTTCTAACGAATTTTCAGAGGTGGATTATAGTTTTAAAAGTTTCACAGTGCCTGCCTTTAAGAAGGCTGTTCTGATTTTCGACCTAGCACACTTGATGTCTGCTTAAGTAATCACAGCACTGCTAGAAATGGACTTGAGAGCTTGTATTTTTGGGTTTGTTTTTATGGCCTGTTTTTTTTTTTTTCCTTTATTACCAGTTTTCATTTGGGTTTGAATTTCATGGGTTCACAATCTTCCAGGCAGAAGATTTTTTATGTAGTCCACAGTTCAAATTTACCACTGTTTGACTTTACTGGAAATGTAAATAACAGCAACATAGCCTGAATTGGAGTTGACGTTTTTTTCTGGGGTTGTCTTTTTGTAGGGATTTATTTCATTCTAAGTTAGTTTTTTTCCTTTGGGAGGCCAAACCATCTTATCCTAGGTGAATGAGATTTTTGTTATCAGCATGTGTCTACATTTTAGACCACTTCTACCATGCAATCTTATGTCCTTTCTGTTGAACGATCCTGTCTGCAGCTGATTCTGTGCTGCACAGGAATAATAAACAAAGATAATGGAAAACTTAGATAAGATGGATTTTAGGGAATGCAGAGCTGGACCCATGCTGATTCTTACTGAGACCCTGGGCTGTCAGTACACTGTAGGGAAGCATTCAAGTTTAAAGGAGAGTTAGTTTAGGAAGAGTACAAATGCACTGAAATTGTCCATTATGCTTGCACCTGTGAAGTGACTAATCCCCAGTTGAGATAAACTGCCTGCAGGTGTTTGAGTTGGATGCTGTATTGCTGATCTTCACTACCAAAATAATCTTTTAAATATGTATATATATATGTATATATAAATATATATAAATATGTGTGTATATATATTATCAGACAGCTCATGTGAAGTCTGAGAAGCACTTACCTGTTCCAGTGTGCCAATTCTGAGGTGGGATTGTATTGAGCTGTGGCTCCATGAGAAGGATGGACTGCCGGAACAGCTCACTTTGGTGCTTGAGAAGAGTGTCCCTGCTGCCCATTCCCAGCTCACTGCTGACCTCTGATTTGCCATGCACCAGTAAAGTATGCCTATATGAGTTGAATATCTCACTAGGAAGCAACAGAAAGCCTATATATTTCCTGTCCTTACAGTGAGTTAAAGTGGTTTGTACAGGGATAGACATAGTATGGCTAGAGCAAAGGAGGAACTCAGCCTCTAAACGGTGACAGCTCTAGGGAGCTGTTAGGTAGCCTCAGTTTCCCCTGAAGCCACAGCTTTTAAGTGGCTAACTTTGCATTTGATCAGCTTCTAGAGAATGTCTTCCAGAGTCCTTGTTGTCTATCTCATTTCCTCAGTTCTGTCCTGTGCTACTGTGAAAAGGAGAACTAGTCCTTTCTTCATTGTTCCAGGTAACAATATAGTTAATGTTGTAGATAACTAGAGGGTAATCATCCACATCAGAGTTAGTTTATCGAAATGACAAAATGTCCCCCAAGTTACTGTTTCCCTGGGTTTTTGCAAGGTGTGGATCTCAACCGACTTCCGTTGTAAATATTGCCTTCACAATCGCAACTTCCAGTCTTCTCCTTTACCCCACCCCCCCACATTTTAGTTTTTTTTTTTTTCCCCTCTAACCATAAGCAACCCAATGTCTTAGTGAAGAGCTGTGGAGGTTGGACCTTTGTGTTCCTCTTCCCTACAGACATATCGAAAATCATGTGAAATAAGACTGTCAGAATCTATAAGCCTTGGTGGCTTTAGCTTCCTGCTTATTCCTGGATTCTGTAGTTAGTAAGCAATGAATTGCTACTTCTGTAACGCAGCAGTCACCATAAGAATAAATCAAATTATAAATTCTTACGTTAAATAAATTCCTATTGCGCTTAAACTGTTGTATGTGTATGAACTTCTACTCTATCTATGGTCTGTTGCTAGGTGTTATCCTCCAGTTGTTTTTTGTGCTGATGTGTTCATAAACAGAATGCAAATATATCGACTGAGGAAAAATCAATAATTTCAATTAGTGTGGTTTTGTGAAAGAGAAAGGTTGTAAACAGAATGATACCAGGGAAATGATACTTTTAGTGATAATTGGTCACACTTTTAGCCATATTTGTGGAGAACTGTTACAGTTTGCTGAAAATGAGCCTGTTTATTGTCCAGCTAGTCTGAACATACCATCAGTTAGTGATGTGAGGCTGGCTGTAGTTCCCTGTTGGTGTAACTAATGAGCTATATTAAAAAGTAGAGAGGCGAAGAAGCTAAGTTACTGTTTAGTGTAGACTTTTAATATTAAATTCTCCATCCCATTTATGCCTTTTATGAGTCACTGTGCCCTCATCTCCCCTGAGAAAAAAAAAAAAAGGGCAAAAAAAGAAAGCTCTGAATTCATGCATCATATCTGGAAAAATGAAAACTTGGGTCACGGCCCCATGATCATTTAAAAAACAAAACCAAACCCACAACTTTCAGCATGTTTTGCATGTTTTGTTTGAGATTATTAACCTGACACAATGACAACATTTCATTATAATTTAATCACCAGTGATTTCAAACAAGTGTATGATCTCTTCTTGCTTCAGTCAGAAATTGTTGTGTAGGATGTGCAAATGCAGCATGAGTAGCACTGCACGCAGATGCTAAAGTATGTGTTGCTGCCTAGGTCTTGCGAAGGCCTGTTATTTAATGTGATGTTGCAACATATTTTAAATCCTTTAATGCTGTGGGTTGCAGAAATATGATGTATCAAATCCATCATAAAGTATTACAGCAACTCAAGCCTTACATCTCTTAGGGTTGATGTCAAGAAATGCTGTACCTTTCCAGGCAGCAGAGTTCAGACCAGTGAGGTGATCTTTGCCTCTTTGACATTTTAGATGCCAGGCTCTGAGCCAGAGTTTTGGGAAGCTCCCCCTTTGCTTTTATGTATTGGCAGCAGAGATGAGCAGAGAATATGACTGAAATGTTCCTGCTTTAAGAGAGTTGAATTTGGTCCAGGAGAATTTTATTCTGTTTTCTTTGGTCTTTATCAAGACCAAACATATGCGACAGAAACAAAGATGTGGGAAACCAAAGTTAAAAACATGGATGTATGTGCTGCATCAAAATGTGTACATAATTTTTAAAATTACAGTATTTTCAATTTGAAAACAAGCTCCAATGTCCTTTTTTTTTGATTTCTAGATGAATACTGGCATTCAGACTTGACTAACCATGTCAATTATCAAACCTGTTTACCTCCAAGCGGTCATTCTTCATAGACGAATCTGGTAAAATATCACTGGATCTTTTATAATGGAAATTTTTACTTTTGTCTAGAAGGCATATCTGTTGTTGAAGATGTTTGCTTGAATTAAATCCAAATAGCTGTAGTTCCTTTTTTGGAAGGAAAGACTTATGTAGCATTTTAGATGCATGAGTAATTTTTATGTGAGCATTATTTTGGCGTTCACTCACTTGTGTATTGAGGTTTTGGCCACCTGTGAAGAATAGCTAAAACCTGCTTCGTGGGTAAGACCCGACTGCTATGTTAGATGAGAATTACTCTGAAAATTATTGTATGGTAGAGGAGTGTGTCTGGGACTGACACCCACTGATACCAGGGTAATACAAAAAAGGTCAGAGCTGGGAATTAGAAGAGGAGGAGAGTTAGTAAGACATTGGTCATTCGCAGGGAAGGAGAAATGGAGTGGTACCCCATGGATTGCTTTTGTACAGCTGTGGGGAGAAAGGAGGAATCCAGGCACTACATTTTGAACAACTGGGCATTACTCCTGCTTTATGGCTCTGGTGATTCATGCTGTATGCAGAGTTCATACTACACACTTCAGGGGAATTAACAGCTCCCTGGTGTAATTATCTGTTTTATTCTCTTGGTTCTGGCGCTCTTAAATTGTAGTATGAGCCTTGTGTGCCTTTGTAAAGCCATGCTGCTCCTTCCCTATGTGTGCACAGGGGGTGTTGTCAAACAGATCTGAGGCAGCAACCAGGGACTGGGGACTCTATTGCTAATTGTGTAATTGTAAAAATCTGTGTCTTTTCCAGTTGGGAAAAGCCTTTTAATTTACATTTCTGTTATTTTCTGGATCTCCTCAGCTCGCTTGAATGCTGCAGCATGAGAGGGGATGGGGGAACACTGTGTGGCTCAAGCAGCTTTTGTGCTGCATCACAGCTTGCAAAGGGGCAGCTCTGTATGTACAAGCAGCATTTGCTGCCTTGCATGGTGGTGATTTGGGGGAGGGGGGGGGTGCTGCATGAGCCCTTGGCCAGCCCTCTCCCCATCCCCACGGCCCCCTTACATATGGCTGACCATCCCCTGCCACCACTGGTGGGGGATAGTGCCCTGAGCTGCAGGATTTCCCTGTGAGCATTGCACATGGACCTCAGGAAGAGCCATCCTGGGAAATAGGGCAGATTTGCTTTGCAATTTGGCCAAATAATTTTCTTTTCTGTCAGTTTATTGCAAAGTGATAGGGGGAGGAAAGCTCATCTTACTTCCTTTAATACTGCTGTGGAGTTTTGATAAGTCATGGTTTTTTTTGATCCCTATTTCTTGCCCTGTGATCTGTCACCTAATTCAATTTTTCACTCCTGCTACAGAAAAAGGTCTTTCTGTAATTTCCAATATTCAGCCTCATTTATCCCTTTAAGGAGAAATGTAGCTTTTCATGGCATGTTTTTCTCTCTCTGGCTTCTGTGAGGCCACAGGTGAGAAAGTGTCAAGCCTGAGTAAGAAAATAGATTTAAAACCCCTAATGCAAATCTACTGGCTAAAACTGTCTGTAGCTGACTTCTGAGAAATTCTAGTCTAGAATGAGGTTGGAAGAGCCATCTGTGTGTATGGCAGCCAGTATGATGGCAAGCATCACCTGCAGGAAACTTTTGGGAGGTCCTACCTACCTTGTCTCAAGGCTGCCCTGCTCCCTGTGCAGTGTGTTAGCAGCAGTTTATTTCCCTGTGTTTCTTTCCTTCCATAATCCCTCTCTCAAATTGTCTGTCTGGCCCTCTTTTAGCTACTCTCCTTTGATCAGGAAAGTGCTTAAGAAATAAATGTTTTTTCCCTCTCTGGTTATTCTTACACAGTCATGTCTGCATCAGTTTTAGTCTGGGGCTTGCCAGATCACAGACCATGTGTTCTGCTGCTTTTTGCTGTGGATAGGCCTTTTATTAATTTTTCTCAGCACAGACTTTGCTGTTGATTAGATGATGGATTTTGGGGAATGCAAGTTTCTGTATTTGCCTGTTACAGTTTAACTCCTGTTATCCAAAGCATCTTTTTCTAAGTAACAGTATTATTTTTGTGGTTCTTCCCTGGAGTGGCTTCCTTTTTGAAATTTGTAAACACTCAGCCTCTTTGACTTGACTCTGTTGCTTTTGGAGGCTCATCTTCCATTGAATGTCCTAGTGTTTGAGGAGTAAATGGTGGGTTTATCCATACCTTCAGCTTCTATTTACTGTCAGAGACCATATTCCTCCTAAAATGGTTTATGTCTGTTTAGCAGTTTCTGTTCTGACGTTTTTGTGTTCCATCTTTGCCTTCAACTGTTTTCTTGTTGCTACATCTTCCTTTTTTTTTTTTTTTTTTTTGATCCAGGACCCTACTTTTCAGAATTTTGTCATTAACCACGTTTTTTGTCTTTATATGAAAATATGACTTTGTTCTTTCTTCTGCATTTCATTTGACCCTGGGTAATGTGCGAAAACATGATTGAGCCATGCTATAAATGGTTGTTTAAAGGTTTCCTTTGAAAAGTGTATCTCTTGTTGTTTAGGTCCATCTGCTCCTCTCTGGGAAGTGCCAACCCAGAACATTAACTCTTGCTCAAGAAAATAATCTGTAATTAGGAGTGTATTTTTTTATGTGATTTTTGACCCTGATCCTTAGAGTTTCACAAAATGTGTTGGAAAATCTAACTGGAGGGTAGCAAAGGCAGGTAGGTAGGTGGTGGTAAAGGCAGCATGTGCTGGGAGACTTGAGACTTTCCCTAGTGCTTGATTCTTGGCTTTTGTTGCAAGTGGTGGGGAAATGGATGTGCTAAGAGTGTTACAAAATAATTCAGTAACTATAAATAAAATTGCATATAATCTGTAAGACAATTTGAAATGAGCTGTGAGAAAAGTAAGCTCTCGTCTTGGTGAGATTTCTTAGGCTGGCATCAAGCCTATTCCTTTGACATGGAATTTCAGAGTGTGCCTAGAATGCTCTGAACTTGAGAGGCTGGTAGGATTTTTTGCATTTTGGTTCTTGGGTATTATTTTAATTTATTTAAGCCTCATGTAAAGAAGGTATATCAAGTTTGGTGTTTGGGGATTTTTTAACTACTGAGAGGGTTTGAGTTGGGTGACTTTCTGATGGGCTTATTAAAATATAGCTGGACCTAATTCTTTCAATTTTCCTGTAGTAAAGGTTGCATTCCTGGAGTAAAGGTTACAGATTAAAACTCATAGACAGGAAAGATCAATAATGTGTATGGTCTTCTCTTACCCTATCGACATTTGGGATTGCAGAGCTGCTTTGTGCAATTGTATCAAAGATATGTACAAGGAGCATAGTTTCCCCAAACTCTTTTAAACCGCTTTGTCTTCATTTTTACATTTTTTAGTGGCTACCATTTAGGCATCTGTCAAGTGACTCTGACTAAAGGATTCCCAGGGAAAGCAAAGACTCGGGGGTTTATTTTTATGACGCCAGTGTGGATGGACTATCACCAAAAGCTTTAGTTTTAACAGTTTTACACTTTGTAAGTCTCACTTCATGTTGCCACAGCCCTGAAGCAGCAATTCCTGTAATGTCTAATGGTCTTAGTCTTTCTCTGCATAGGGCAGAAACAGGAGAAGCTCTCCATGAGAGAGAAGATATGGGAGAGGAGCAAGGGGAATTAATACCAGCAAGCTGTGCTGGGAGAGCATAGGACACTCATGGCTGGCCAATATTGACTGCACTGCTGCAGTTCAAAAATCTGCTAAATATAATTAGAAAGGAGTTATTGATTAAATGTTTAATCAGGGCTTTTTGATCCTTTAAAGTCTATCCAGTTAATCAAGTGATATTGACAGATAAGTGAAATTATGACTAGCTCTTCCCAGGATAAATCCACTTGCTAATATATTCAGTGAATTGGGATGGGGGGTGAAGGATTGGTGATAGTGTGTAGTGGGATAACTGAATTTCAGAAAAATCTTTAGCTCTTTTGTCTAGCAAATCCATTTACACAGTACCTAGGTAATATGATGGTGTAGTGATAAAGATAGTGACGAGACACTGCACTGGATAGGCAGAGGCAGAATAATTAGTCCCAGCTTGCTTTTTGAAGGAGACTATCTTATTCTTGAGGGTCTAATTCTAACAACATCTGTCACAAAAGTTGAAGTCAGGGCTGGAAACTATGCATCAGCAGCTTTGCTGACTAGCTAAATTATTTTAGTGTAATACTGCATATTTCTTCTGCAGAATATTCTTCCCACAGTACCTTGCTGCTTCAGAATTCATTTTTATTGCAAAAATGACTGGTTAATGCAGTTGGTTTAAGGTGAGTTTCTGTAATAACCACAGAAGGCTTGTTTATTGGAATATTGAACAAGGCTAAATCTAGGTGTTTGAGATTTTTTTAATTAAAAATAAACCCCTGTATGCTCTGCAGTTAAATACTGATGAAAGTATTCCTAGCTTTCCAAGTAAGATTTATGGTCCTAAAAATATTTTGAGAGACTAAATACTTATACAAGAAACGATGTAACTATTAGAATACAATGTTGTCTCATAATTAACTATCAGTATCTAGGTTTCCAGGTTAGGTCTCTGCAGGCATGAACTACAGCCTTAATTTCAGTCAGCACTCTTAATTTCAGGCTTTCTGTGGCTTTGTGAAGATGTCAGTGTGGTGGTTCTTGTTTTCAGAGCTATACCAAGGGATTACTTTTGCTGTTAAAAGATTCTGGAGAAAGTAGGAAAGAGATTTGGAACAAATTGCCAAGGAGGGCTTATATATGGGGCCTCAAGAGTTTGTATTTTAATGCTAAGGAAGTTCTGTAGTTTGTTTTATGTGCATTAACATCTGTCTGTGCATAGTGGGCAGGATAGGTTTTAGACACATTAAATGGGAAGCTACATGATACCTGGTGTATCTTTCTGACTCTAAGATTTGGAACGCAGGTATCAGAGGTGGATTGAGCACTAGGTACATGTTAAATCCTTGCAGGGCCACCTGCCGTGCTAAAAAAATGGGGAGAAGGCAGTGAGCCCGGAAGTTTCCAAACTGCAGTGTGTACTACATGAACAGTTCAGGACAGTGTGCAGTAGCAGTAGTGCTTGACTACTTGTGCAATGGTCCTTTCCCAAGCTGAGAACCAGGTGCTGCAGCCCTCTGTGATGCCAGCAGCCTCCCTCCATGGTGTGCCAGTTTCATGCCAGCTAAGAGGAAAAGATTGCAAGTCAAGAGCTGTGTCCTTACATGACATCATTGAATCGAGCAGGGATGGGAACAGAATCCAGGTTGCTGACAACATGTTTAGTGTTTTAGGCATACATTTTTTACATTATGGGTTTCAGAAGCATAATGGTAGGAGCTTTTAAAATGCATAAAATAGAGGACGGTATTTGTCCCTTCCTAGTAAACTTCATTTGTGCCTTTGCCTTGTCAGAATACTGAATATAATTCAAACCCCGAGGTTCAGGAAGTGATGAGGTAAGGGCTAGCACAGATTTTAACATAATCTAAATGCTGCCCAGGGAACTGATTTTACCTGTTGGGACATCCAGTTCAGTAACATCAGTAACTATAAAAAGGAGGTATGAAAAGCTGAGAAAATACATTTTTGTTTGTATTTGCACCTTTTATTGTATATCTCCAGCTTCAAGTAGCTGGGAAATATTTTAGCAAAGGGAAGCATAGCTGTTAGCTCACAGCAAGAGCCACCTTTGAGGAAGCAATTATACCTATTTAAGGATAGGATTTGTTTGGTTGCATTGTGAGTGGCAAACAAGGCTTTCTCCTCGTGTGTTGCCAGTGATGTGATGAGATGTGACATGACAGCTGGTAGTCTGTGGGTGAAATGAGATGTCACGGAGTGAAGGAATTCTCCGATCAAAGGTGGAGGGTTTGTAACATTTAGTGCATCTGAGGGCATTTTAATATGTACAGCACAAACATTTGCTGTAGCTCTTGTTTGTTTTAGATGACTAACCCAAAATTGGATGTGGCCCATGGTGGCTGTGCTTTCCTCCTAGGGGGGTTGTAGAGCTTGTAACATGGAATTATAATGTTCTTAAAGAAGGTTTCAGCTGCACTTCGATGCTTCTATTCCCTCAACCTTTTATTTCCAGTTTAAGTTGTGAGGATTTTGCTGCCCTTTATGTTTTCTAAGGAGGTTTCTGTGCTTGTAAGATCTCCAGTTACTTTGTACATTAATTACATTTAATAAATATTTTTTTTTTTTCAGTATCGTCATGTAACAGATTTTCTGCTTTTTTTTTTAGGCAAGGAAGGCAGGCATCTAGGAGCCCAGTGGTATAACCTTCCCCTGGGATACAGGAAATGCAGATTTTAATTCTCTTGACCTGGAAGACAAGAACAGGCATACTCAGTCAAATCAGGGTTTATTTTGTGTTCATCTACTATTCTGTCTCAGGCAGGGCAGGATTAGGTGAATAAGGTATAACAGCTCAGAAGTGGAATAGTGCTTCGGTCTTCTCAGCTTTTTTGATGTCTGCCTCATTATGTTTAGTAATGCTTGATGTACTTTTCTCACATAAATTCATCTAATGGGAGATCAGCTCTGTCATGTCCTAGAAGGTAGACTCAATTCCTTTCATAAAATAAAAGGAAAATACTTATACGAGGTTGTAGCTGGTGATGTTCAGAGGCTGATTCCAGGCTAGCTTGGCAGTGGCATGAAACTCTTCAGATCTGAGCTCAGGTCTCCACTGCTTCCTTGAGTATGGGGAGAGGTATACCTAACAGAGAGTGTGATGGCTGGCTTCTGTAAGAAATGATGTAACTTAGAATCATAGAATGGTTTGGGTTGGAAGGGACCTTAAAGATCATCCAGTTCCATGACTTTCTTAAGCCTGAAGGCAGTCCAAGACCACCTTTACACCTTCCACTAACCACCACTTATCTCAGTATTTTCTGTGGAGCTTGCTCAAAGGAGCATTGTAGGGAGAGGTGAATTCCAATGAGATTCTGGAAGCTGCAGCCTCACAGCCTCTCTGTGGATTTAGCTGTCAGTCATTTATTTTCCTTTCATCATGCTCAGTTCCATTTTGTGAGGGGGAGGTGAGGACTCCACAGGGTAGCAGAGCCTTTCTCACATACTAAACGTTTGCAACTTTTTCCTTATTTGCCTGATGGGTCAGCTGTGCTTCGAATGTAAAATTTGACTTCCCATGAGAACTTCAGAGCATGCTGACCCAGCTTCCCAGATGAGTCTGTATGGTGCCCTCAAGATGTCCACTGAAATGCCTGTCCTTAAGGCCTGGCCCCAGGTACCTGGGACAGTCTGAGATTCAACCTTACTGACCTGCAGTGTCTGTCTTGTGATACTACCTAGAGGTTGTCTACATCAAGATGCCTAGCTGCATATGACTGCTTCTTTTAAAATGCGTCACATCACTCAGCACAGCTAGAATTAAACCCTTAATAATGTTTTTGTTATTGCTTTCCCAATGGGACACTGGGTGCCAGCAAATTGCAAAGTAAGCTGAGACAGTGAAGGAGTTTTGGAATACTTGCATAGTCTTCCTCTTGGAGATGAGAGACCTGAGCTCCCTGGGATTTGCTGGGTTTTGGAAGCACTTGCTCATGTTAGCTAAAAGCGTGCAATACATTGCGCTCTTTCTTTTGTCACACAACCTTCCTCCAGTATCTACAAAAAGGCTTTCATGCAATCTGGCATGTCAGCTGTTGCCTTTGTGCATTGTGTTGGGTCTGGGATAAAGCGTAAGCTCTTCAGCCCTGGAGCTTTATCGTATGTCATGGATGCTGATGGTGCTCTGGTTAAGAAAAAAGCAACCAAGCAAACTTACAATTAACAATAACTAAGTAGATTTGGGAACTGTGAGTTCTTACAGGTAGTTGCATTTTTTTAAAGGTTTTCCTATTCTTTCCCCTTTGAAAGCTGTTCATCTTGGTATTTTCACTATGGAAAACTGCATTGTTAGGAAACAGACTTGTATGTAGGTCTCAGTATTACAAGATATATCTTCAGAAAGCCAATTAGTGCTTGAAGTAGAAGCTAATCTACTTCACAAGTGTAATTTGTCTTACAAACAGTAGCAAGCAACCACGCTGCAGAGTACCATCTTAAGAAAAAGCAAGTCTAGTTTGTTTCCATACATCTATTCTGTGTGTTTCTGTTTCTAGAGGCTTTTTCCACTAACCTAATGCGTGTGTCAGTGTGAACACTGTGTGGAGACAGTACAATGCTGCAGCATTACTCCTCCAGGGAGAGGGCTTAATCAGCCCTAGGGTGAGTTGTTAAATTAGGGAGGTGACAGACTGTAGAAAAGCAGCAAAGATGTGAAATCTTTGAAAAGAGAAATGTGACTCTACCTTCTGTAGGGGAGCGGTTCTGTTACACATTGTAAGCAACAGATAAATAGAAAGCAATTCTGTTATGTTATGAGCTGAGTTGTTGGAATGAGCAGTTAGAAACCAAGCTCACATGGACTCCAAAGTATGGAACAAAAATCAAATCAACTGTGCTATAAATAAAGCACCAGGCTGCTGACAGATCTTCCCCAGTGCAGATCAGTAGTAAGATCACGATCCATTCTCTTGAGAAATACGGTTTGTGCATTAGTATGCTTGAGTTTTACCGAAAACCCTGTTGTTTTAGGCATGAACTAGCAAGGCAGTGTTGGCACTGTAAGTGTAACATGCCCTCTGCAATTCTATTTTCAAATGCAACTTAGAACAGACTACAGGTGTCAGTGTGGGCACTGAGCATCTTTACTGTGGCAGCTTATGTATCTCATTTTGAGGAGGGCCAAAAGCTGCAGCTGAGGCATGGGATGTTGTAAAAATTAAGGTACTCCAGCTCTGGCTGTAATCAGCATGCTGTCAAGTTGTACCATCAGCCTTTGGGGGCAGAGGGGAGGAAAAAATAGAAAATGGAGTGCCGTTGAGCTGAAAATGGAAGTCGATGCATAGACTGACTGTGTGTGTTTGTTCTTCATTGACAGATTGATGACACCTGGCAGTGAAATTCGATTTGTCCATAAGCTCATGGGTCTGGTGCCAGGCTGGGGAGGAGGTGCCCGGCTGGTGCGGATCATCAGCAGGAGGGCTGCCCTCCAGCTCCTCAGTGGGGCTACCAGGGTGGACCCCGAGAAGGCTTTGCACCTTGGGCTGTCGGAGGAGACACTCTCATCTTCGGATGAAGCTGGAGCGTTAGAAGAAGCCCGAGCCTGGCTAAGTCAGTACACAGAGGGTCCAGTCAGCGTGATTCGGGCTGCAAAAGAGGTGGTGGCAGTGGGAAGAGAGCTACCACTGGAAGCAGCCCTACAGAGAGAGAAGGACATTTTTGGAACTCTGTGGGGTGGGCCTGCCAATTTGCAGGCACTGGCTAGAAGTCCAAAACATAAATGACCGTCAGTGCATAAGAAATGTTCCTGGCCTTTTTGCAAACAAAGCTTTCGCTAAAGCAGGCATTTAACTGAATCATTTAGGGGCTTCATCATTTAAACTGACATTAACATTCCAATCGTTCGCATCAGGCAGACATATTTGGTGTGCAACCACATAGAAATCCCCTGCAGATTCTTTGCTGTCCTAATCATTCACTGAATGGAGATGAGTGAAATTAGTATGTAATTCTTCTGGAATGAGGCTGAAGATTATTTTCTTCAGAGTTAATTTTGGTTTTCTAACTGGTATGGAAATAAATTGCTTGAAAGATACAAGGTGTATGTATTTGCAGAACAGGTGCATCTAAAGCTGCAGAATATGAGTTTCCCCACATGAGACTAGTGTCTTTAAGCAGCTTGGAAGCGATGGTAACTGGTGAGAGGATAGCTTTTGTTTTTTTCTTTGTCAGTTCTTTTTATAATTGATGAGAAAGTATCCAAGGATACTTAAATTTTAATTATTTTTACAGGAGAAGCTCTGAGTTACTGAGAAGTTTATAGCCCTCGTTCAGTGATGGTGATTCAGGTTTTTAAATGCATTTAGGTGCCATCTCACTGTTTGAGGAGCCAGCTACCTACATCTGCATCTGCACATTCCCATAGCCTCCACCTGCGCTGCTGAGCATATACAATGCTGCTGACCTCATTCTTTACAGAGAATCTAGCTGGAATCTTGGAAGCCCATGAGGTACCATGCATCCAAATGGGATACCCTTGACTGACTAGGTGGTCTGAGTACTCTAGCATTCTGGAAGGATGTATAGATCTGTCTACCTTTTTCTTCAGCATATTTTTACTGGTAGAGCATATTTGGGCTGACCAGATTTGGCACTCCACCTTCAATTCATGCCAGTGACTCTGCAAGTAACTAGATAACTCAGTGATTTTAGAAATCAGAAACTGACACCGAGTCCCTACTTTGGTAGATGAATCTCAAAATGAAACAGGAAAGCCCCTCTCTGGATTTCTTGTAGGCCCTTTTTAGGTACTGGAAGGCTGCTCTAAGGTCTCCCTGGAGCCATCTCTTCTCCAGCCTGAACAAACCCAACTCAGCCTGTCTTTATAGGAGAGGAACTCCAGTCCTCTGATCATCTTCACAGCCCTCCTCTGGACTCACTTGAGCAGGTCTGCATCCTTCTCATGCTGGGGGACCCAGAACTGAATGTGGTACTGCAGATGAGGTCTCATGAAAGCAGAGTATGACTTCTACAGTGTGGCAGGATTCTGCAGTTAGAGACAGTGAGGTAACTGTACATATGTTTGAGGATCTTGGGGCAGATCAATGAAGGCAATTAGGCCTGGATTGCCTGTTAAGATTCTGCAGCTTTTGAGCAGATGCTGTGCTCTGCTGGGTATGTTTCACTATATGGTTTTCACAGTGGGGAGTGTGTATAGCCTGAAGCAACCAGAAGAAATGCTTGGGAAAGGGATGTGTTTTGAGTTGGCACCTCAGGGAAGGTAAAGCACTTACTCTGCACTGTTGATCCTGTCTGTTTGCCTTCACACCTGGAGCTGTTGCTGGGGGAAGATTTCAAACCTCTCTTCTCCAGAAATAAAGTTCAGTTTTCACTTCCAGGTTAAAGTGACACAAATGGGAATGTGGGGAAGAGAGTAGTGTTATGGTTTGTGCCTCTTCCCCCCCCCAAGCCCTTTTTTATCTAGCAGCTCAGTTGTTAGTCCCCTGTGCAGCTAGATTCTTTCCTGTGTACTCTGAAGCACTTCAAACTCATTACTTCTGAAGTACAGATGTTTTAATATAGTCAGGCAGTACCTGACTGTTTAGTAATGAACTTTTCTGCTTTTCATGAAGTTCCTCAAGACTCTTGAGGGATTCCAGACTGCCAGCACCACTGAACCTTCAGAGCATGTTCCAGTCTGTGCTCATCTGACTTCTTGAAGCAACAGCCCATTGCCGTGGGTCAAAAAAATTGTGCTTTAAAGGGCAATTCCTTGTGTGTTTGCTAGTATCAAATTTGCCTTTACTAATACTGTGATTATGTTTATAAAATGGATGTAAAAATTGCTTAGAACCTGAGCAAGACTCTTGAATTTTTAATTATTCTTCAGAAGCCAGGCTGAAAGGCTCATTATTCCATGCACTGGGTGATACACATTTGAAACTGTAGCAGAAAAATCTGTTTTACTTGCATGTTGTGAATTAGACCTGTGTGCCAGGAAGCGAAATTCAGTATGTACATCTATTGGGACCTCTTTCCGCTTCAATTTGCAGACAGTGAGCTTACTTCTCATTTCAGTAAATCCATTTCCCCAGCCATCCTCTCCAATTTGTATCAAAGTCCAACATTTGCTTCTGAGAACAGGACAAATAATTAACAAGTACTGGGTAAGACACTTTCAGAAAAGTTTCAGAAAAGGCTACAGAAACTCATTTTGTTGGGATCACAAATACACCAAACTTAGCTTCACGAGAGTCTGAAGATAATGACAGGTGTTTGTTTTGATCAAGGATTTTGACAGCAGCCTAATCCTGTATTTTCTGGTTTCTTTTCTGTTTCAAAAGCAAGTACATCCCTTCATACAAAACCCCACCTAAATTACCATGAGTGCTAACTTGAGAGCTACAGACTGAGATGAAACAGAATCCTGTTTTACTAATTTCAATCCAGAATGCTTTATTTCATTAAATACTTTATCATCTTAAAGTGAAAAATACTGTAACCAGCAGCTGATAAGCATTTATTGTCTTCACAGTTGTTAGACTCCAAGCTTCATCTCTTTGTTGCCCTACAGAAATGGCCTAAACCAAACAAGCAGAAAATGCACAAAATAAATTATAAACTTCAAAACTGATACTCCCAGTCTCTAATTAAATGGTGTGCTAGCTTTTGTATTTCCTAAGGGCTAGTCTGCCAGCTCCCTCCTCAGCAAGCTAGGTTTCCTACTACATTGTGAAATGCCTGTCGTGTTCCCTTGCCTCTGTGTACTGTGACAGCCTGAGTGTTTAATGGTGGTGTGGATTCAGCATTGTGTCTTTAAAGGTTGGATACTCTTTTTAAAGGAGACCACTTTTAGCAATATAGATATTTTATCGTATTTGCTGCTGACAGAAAGATACTTGCCAAATGGGCAATCTAGGTAAGCTAGGTGTTCCTGCTGAATGCTCAGTTCACTATGTCATTTTTTTTTACTGTGACACAGGATTCTTGTATTATCTCTTCCGGAAATTAAGAGATGGCATAGATCTTAATTTCCCTTCTCTGTTTTAGTCTGCTCTACCATGCATTTCTCTAGCTATGCTATACAATTTGAAATCCACGCAATGCAGTGTGGCTGTGGCTTAGCTAATATTGACAGAGAACATGTTTCCTGCTGAAGGGAATGGTTTAAATGCAAGATAGGAATTACTGGTTACTACTTTTTTCCTGGCTTGATCTGGGGAGTGCATTTGCCACTCCAATAATTGGCTATTAAGCTCTCACTGGCCTTACTTTAATTTTAGTACTTCACAGCCAGCAGGAGCCAAAAGCAGCATCACGGGTGTTCAGCCAAACAGAGGTCTGCCTCCCTACTTTGGTCAAGAATCTCCAAGAATGATCGCTGATAAAATTATTTGTAGGCTGTTTGGGCTGAGAATCTTAGAATTAAGTGTATAGCAAGTCAAGTTCTTGTATTTTGTTTCTTGCTTTCTTCAACAGCAGATACCCTCAGATCAAGTAAAATGTGTGCATATAACAGAGGTGGCATTACTGAAGGGTTTTGCAGCACAAAGTCAGACTTTGATTAGAGCCACTAACGTATGCTAACTCAAAACAAAGAAATGACAGTAAAAATCTGTGATCGAGAGTATCCATTCCTTGACAAGAAGGAAATCTTCCTTACTTCCACCCTAATCTCCTCTGCACTCCTTTGCTGCCTGACCCACTGATCTTACCTGCAGGCAAAGGACACAAAGTGGAGGGCTGTCACAGCTCTGCCCAAGATCAGACACAGCAGCCATCATTACAGTAAGGAGAACATTTCAGAAGTTTAATTCTACCATTTCTAAAAAACAGCCCTTCTAATTCCCTTCAAATGATTACCTGCCAACAGCAACTTCTGTCTGAAGACATGTAGTACCTATGTATCAGCTACTGTCCCTCTCTATGCAGGGATACATGTACTCAGAATTGCAGATTAATTAGCTTTACTTTAAAGACTGAGTCCAGAATCAGCTGTTTCTCACTTTGAAAAAAAAATGTAAACCAACTGCTATCAACAGAAAAGACAAGCTGTGCTTTTCAATCTTCTCCATACACAGAAGACAGTTTGTTGAAACGCATCTCCTAGATTGCTAATACAAGTACAAAACTACCTTTCCTGCACTGCCCTACTTTTGCTATGAAGAACAGACGAACAGCAACATAGTCCTTAACATCCGTGTTCTTTGTTACAGGTTCAAGTCTGATAACTCATGCTCTTTTACTTCAATGTTTCTGTTGCTGATGTAGGGCTGTGTGTGGTACTTCTACCTGCTGTAGGACTGAAGCGAGCTGATCAGCTTTTCAGATGAGAGAAGAGTGTTAAGCCTGTGTCAGCATTAAGCCTGCAACTCATGATTTTTCAGAAGAAAGACATACAGTGTGGTGTTTGACAGGCACCCAGTCTGGGATGCAAGAACGTGAACATAACATTCAGAGCAAGTCCTCCTTTGTGGCAAACACTGGAAGATGGTTTATGATAATTTCCTTTAAAGTTCTTCCAGTGAAGCTCAATTAAACTGGAGACGTATCTGAGATTGTTACTGATAAAATGTAGTTTTATTAAATTATAAATTCCGTAACAAAAACAAGACAGATCAAGAAAGACCTCAAAAACAAACCTACAAGGACTAGATGGCAAAGCCAATGAAAATGCCATGAAGAGTGTATAGGTAAGAATTTGCAACAAAAGTTAACAGCATTTTTACATTTCCATTGAAGAAAGGTAAATGATTGCTCTTGTCTAGTAAAAACACATTTTTAACTCCAAGCTCACATCTATTTTCTCACATTAAATAAAGCTTCCTGCTCACACCCAACATCCTGCCTGCTCCCACATTGCTTTAATGTTCTTTTCATACATCAATCCATGCAGAAAGTAGTAAGACACTTAATGCAACAGTCAGATAATGAAGACAATTCAAGTTGTACAGTAGATATACATTGGCCAAAAAAGGGATTGAGTATCTCCAAGGGGAAAATGCTACAAAATAAACACAAGACATTTTCAAGAAAACTGGGCATTGCTAAGCAGCTTTCAAACCATTAAAGAGGACAACCCAGTTTCCTACAATTAATAGTCTTCCAGCTGAGACAAGTTAAGAGACTTAAGTTAAACAGGCCAAATCTGTTTCTCCCCTTCACCCCACCTCCCCACCAAACACACTGCTAGGTTTGAGTGCAATGCCAACGTGGACAGAAAATTTACAGATACAGGACTGAGTTTTTAATCGCATGGCTCTAGATTTAAACTTCAGTGACTGTGCACTGTCCATCTGGCCTTCTAGATCTTACACTTGTGTTTGCCACCCCGCCCCCTGCCACTGGTCTATCCGCTCCCAACTGGCTTGCACTTGCATTCAAGTGTCTCTGCTGGACAGAGGACAGGTGCTGCTGAAGGTGGGCAGACACATCCTCACTATCGCTGCTAGCATCCGATTCGGTCTCCTCAACAGAGGTGTCGGGGGCTGGCACCCTACCAGAAGATGACGATTCATGGTCTTCTTCTCCCTCTCCCCTGTGACTCCTTTCAGCCATACTGTCTTCATTTAATTGCAAGTGGGCAAAAGAGTTCTCTAGGGAATTGCTCGCATCAGGTGATGGCGTTGAAGGACTCATCAGTTGACCATCTAGTGATGGCAGGGGCCTAGCAGAAATGGATGCTAGAGGCTGCCCAGCCGCAGCCCCCAGAGTCGGTGTGCTGTCTGCACCATCAGCAGAGCTCTCTCTTGCCAGGTTGACAGTGTTAGCGTCACAGTCCAACCTCAGCCCAGCCACTCCCTTCTTTGGTATATCTATTATGTCCCGTTTTATTTTTCTGCGGCGTCCATGCTCATTTCTCCTATACTGAACCATATTTTCAAGGTCTGCTACGTATAAAAACCCGGCAATTAGCATTTCAGTGCTCTTTTTACCCTTGGAAAAGGCATCTTCCAGCTCTCTGCTGGTACGTTCATCATACTGCCACCAACCATTTCTACCTTCATAGTACCAAGCATATTCTCCATTGCCTCTGCTTGCTGCTTTGAGTTCTTCTGGTGACAATAGGGTTGGCTTGTCAAGAAAATCCTCTGGGATCTCCTGCCGGCAAAGTGCACATCGTTTCCCAAGCCAAGAAGCTCCCTTCACACACAGATAGCAGAAAACATGTTTACAAGGCAGACTTACTGGGTGCACACACGTTTGCAGACAGATAGCACATTCAGGGACTGTCAGGGAAGGTGCTGCATTAGCACACGACTCATTCGTCTTCCTATTTGTGGGAAGCATGTTGATTGAATGATCTATTTCGCCACAGCCAGCCATCCTGAAAAGGATCAAAGATAGATTTCAATCAGTTTACTGTGTCAAACTAAAGTGGTACCTTACGTCACCTTTGACCTCAACACACACAGAATGAGATGCTCACCTTAAATTATCATTTATGAAGCTCAACTAAAAGAAACTGACAGGTTAATATTCTGCTTCCTGAGCTGACAGACTAGAGTACTGGGAACATTTATTTTGCTAATCACCAATCTATCTGTTTAATTTTCAGCATGTTATCATGTCAAATTAGAAGATGAATTTTGGAATTTCCTCTGTTCTTTCTCTTAACTATGATTAATGAACCTTCAGTCAGACAGTTACTTTGGAGCCTCCTCAGGAAATTTAAAGAAGCTTGGTTCTTCCCTCAAGAGATGATCTAGCTGCAAACATGGTGATCATCTGTTTGATTAAGGGATTGCCTGAACAGTACCTCATACTAGGTATGTTTCCACACTAGCAAATATACCCGGCAGCAGCATACAGCTGAAGTATTCCCCCACTCTACCATCCCTCAAACTGAGCTCAGAACAACCACAGGGATGCAGAAAGAACCAGATTTGAAAAATTAGCTGGGTTTTTGTTTTGGTTATTTTTATTTTTATTTGGTTTGGTTTCCTTTTTCCTAAACACCAAGTGAACTCCCTGATATAGCTGACATGCTTGTGAGGTGGGCTGATGCCAGCCTTATGAAGTTTAACCATGCCAAGTGCAAGGTCCTACACCTGGGTTGGAGCAATCCCAGGCACAGCTACAGGTTGGGCAGAGAAGAGATTTAGAGCAGCCCTGTGGAGAAGGACTTGGGGGTGATGGTTGATGAGAAAATGAACATGAGCCAGCTTCAGTGTGCACTCACAGCCCAGAAAGCCAACTGTATCCTGGGCTGCATCAAAAGGAGCGTGACCAGCAGGCCGAAGGAGGTGATCCTGCCCCTCTACTCTGCTCTTGTGAGCCCTCACCTGGAGTATTGTGTGCAGTTCTGGTGTCCTCAACATAAAAAGGACATGGAACTGTTGGAACAAGTCCAGAGGAGGGTCATGAGGATGATCAGGGGACTGGAGCACCTCCTGTATGAAGACAGGCTGAGGAAGTTGGGGCTGTTCATCCTGGAGAAAAGAAGGCTGCATGGAGACCTCATAGCAGCCTTCCAGTATCTGAAGGGGGCCTACAAGGATGCTGGAGAGGGACTCTTCCTTAGGGACTGTAGTGACAGGACAAGGGGTAATGGGTTAAGACTTAAACTGGGGAAGTTTTGATTGGATATAAGGAAGAAGTTCTTTACTGTAAGGGTGGTGAGGCACTGGAATGGGTTGCCCAGGGAGGTTGTCAGTGCTCCATCCCTGGCAGTGTTCAAGGCCAGGCTGGACAGAGCCTTGGGTGAGATGGCTTAGTGTGAGGTGTCCCTGCCTATGGCAGGGGGGTTGGAACTAGATGATCTAAAGGTCCTTTCCAACCCTAACTATTCTATGATTCTGTGAGTATCTCTAAAGGAATTGTAGCCCAGCAGAAGGAGCAGTGTACCACAGAAGATATGCAACCATAATTTGATTGATGTGTGAAGTCGCTGCCCCTACCTTCTCTGCCCATATCATATATCTGTATTAGAGATGATTTTGTAACCAACTGTAAGACAGAAGGGAATGCAAAACTGTCACTTTGGCATTGTGTAGGATTTCAGTAGTTGAAAAATTCTAGTCTAAATATGCAAATGCCTTCTCAACTACATTTTTGCCATGGCAATCTTTCACAGTCTGTTTCATGGTAATTTGCCTTTTATGTTCTTATTTTATTATTTATTAGCAAACCAAACACTAGATGTGAAATGAGGGAGAAAAATGGGCTTTGGGAGATGGAGCCCAAAAAGCTGCCTTTTCTCACTTAAATCCCCAAGGAACTTTGAGGCTGATATTCAGCAAACCAGCCTTTCAACCAAACTTGTCTTTGTTGTACAAGCAGCTAGGAATAGTTAATGCAAAATTATCACAGGTATGAGTGCCAAAAGGGACCTTTTGAGGTAATGCAGACCAGTCTCCAGCTCCACATGGCACTACTACCAAACTAAACAAGATCAGCCACAGCTTTGGCTAGCTGACTTTTTTGAAGCCTGCAAGGATGGAGATACCAAAACTTCCCTGGATGGCCTGTTCTAACGTTACACACATTTCTAGCAGAAAGTGTTACCTCAACAGCAAATGCCTCATTTACTGCAAAAGACTCTGCTGCCATAAACATCTTATGAATACATTAAAAAAAAAAAAATAGCTTCAGTCAGTTTCTGTATTTATTTTTGCAATAATGTATTAAATTCTATTTACTTAAAAAATGTACTTCTGTATGCTGCCTGTTCCCTTCTATCACTATAATTTCCTCTCGTAAGACCAATGCCTCTTTAACCCATTTTTTATCAAATCATTCTTCTAAAAGCTCTACAGCTTAAATATTTTTCCTGAAGTAGCACGTAATTGCATCTACCTCTGTTTCAGTTTCATATCTCAATTTCTTTCTCTGAGATTACAGACAAATCTGGATACTAGATCTTAAATCAGCATGCCAGATACAGACACGCCACTACCTACCACCCAGTAACTGTCTTTTCACTGTACAGTACACATCTATCTGTGAGTTCCATGCTAACAAGGTGGTGAGTAAGTTGCTTTCTGGGAGTCTCACACTTTTAAGGTTATATTTTGCAACAGAATTTTTCACTAAAACTAGGATTTTATAATGAGAAACTTAATAGAAAAAGGGGGGAAGAAAAGCTATTGAGATTTCAGAATATGCCCACAAATACAACCTAACCATATCTCACAAAAGAGCTGAAAGAGAAATCCATGTACTGATCAATTTGTGCTAACCATGGCTGAGGTAAAGGATCTGAATTTTCAAGTGCTCTCATAATGAGATACTACTGTGCGAAAAGGCACAGAAGCAGATTTTTACTGCCATGCCACAGTTTTACAAAAGGCTGCTTTTCCCTGAATTCCCTGAATACACTTCATAAGGTTATCCTTTTCAGATTCAGAAATTAAAACAACCTGTAGATATGTAACTTCTATACAAGTCATGTACCATAATTAAGATTTTGGAGGGGATTAAAATGCACTGCTTGGATTATAAATGCAACACATTTTGACAAACCAAATTCTGATATCATAAACTAACTTATTAGTAAACTAAAAGAAGAGTGAAAGTTCTCACCTGTTTACTGAAAGCACAAAAATGCTAATATTTGAACTGTGCTCAATAGGTCACCCATTAATTTCAGGGTTCTTAATAGATTCCTTTCTAGAGCAAGACAATAATGCAGGGTATGAAAAGAAAGGAGTAAATACCTTATTCTGAATTTCCTATGTGATTTTTAGTGACTGAGGAAAACGTTAGGTGTAAAATGAATACAGCTGGAGGACTAAACCCTTATCTCTGAACAAGTGTTAGCCAGCAACTGAAACTCCTAAAAGATAAGCACAACTGCAGTTGAATGTGCTCAGAATGCAGGACAATTATGTATTTGAGGATTCATATCAACTAAACTGATGCTTAAACACTTTTTGTTTTTAAAGGAAGATCCTAATTAATCCTTTTTTGTTTACCTTTTTAAGTATAAAATGTAGGTCACAGAGTATGTTTACAAGCTGTTTTGAGGATGTACGTGTAGATTTTTACTGAAAGAAGGAAAACCATCTAGGACCAGTACCCTGCTATGTTACGGCTGTGGAAGCACTTTCATTGCAACTGATCACAGAATATTTTTCCTGAAATTAACAATAATCTGTAACAAGGTTTAATCAAAAAAGACTTCATATTAGAACTGTTATGAAACAGTTAAGGTCTGGTTTTTGGAGGGTTGGATTCCTTAAATCACTTCTGGCAAGAGGGAATATTACATTATTGAATAGTGAGGCTAAAAATTAATCAAACTCAAGGACAAGTTCTAAAAATAATTTTATGTGAAGTATTTAAATCTTCAATTTAGGTATAAGTAAGGGAACAATAAGCATCTGAACACTACATTTTAGCGTACATACAGCCAACTGAGAATGAGCGAGGCCACAATCTTACCAGATCCCACCTCTCTATTATCCTTTTGTGGGTGTTTTTTAATTATTAGTATTATTATTTAATATTTTATATAATATTTAATATTAATACTAAATATTTAGTATTTAATTTGTAGCTTAGGGTGCACAGCCTAGAGCACCTTCATCAACACACAAAGCATGGAAGAGGTGATGTATTAAATTATATGAAAAGACCCCAGGCCTTTGAGGACTCTACTGGAAGACAAACTAAATTCCCACAAAACCACCCCAGAACTGAGTAATTTTTCAAACTCAAGTCAAGTTCTAACTGCGATTAAGCAGTCTGCCACGGAGCTGACATGTGTAAGTACATTAACAAGACAACAGCTTACGTTTTCTGAACAATTTTTACTGAAGCATGCTACAAGACTAAAACGTCCTCTCTTCAGATGTCTCCAGCTAGGATGGCAGGTCCTCTTTCCCAACCTGGCTCATTCCTTACTTGTCCAGCCCAACGGTCCGCTACAGTGTTTCAGCTTCTCTGCAAACTAATGGAAAGCAAATAATATCACCGTTACAGTGTTGTACAGAGGTATGAACAAGCAGAATACAATGCCACGGTCCTGTTACAGGGGAGAAATTACTGTGCTTTCATTTACCTGAGGCAGGCTATTTTCAATAAATATATCATCAAATTTCTGTTTTATTTTTTGCAATAATCAGTTTTGGCCCACAGTTTTGATGTCAATTAATTTGATGTCTGACTTGAGCAAATTATCTCTTTCAAAACTATTCCAAAAGGCATATATATTTAACTATAATAAGTTAACAGCTCATTTCCATTAAGTGACCATGGACAGAAAAAGAAAAACAAGACTGAAGTTAGGAACGTATTGTTTATGCAAATTCAAGCTCTAATTAAAGTGACTCATTATGCTCAGCTGTTTTAAACACAATGGCTTCCTAAACCTTTTTATAAAATGATCCATATCATGCTGTCCTAAGGACTATCTAAGTTTGTATCTTGCCTCTTAACAGGGTCTAGTTTCAGATGCTTGAGGAGAAAATAGTGCACTCAAACAGCTGATTTCCCCTAGGTCTTCTCCATATTTCAAGCAGGTTGTAGCTCAGAGCCCTGTGTCCCTGTCCTCTTCCTCAGAGATCTTATGCATTCATTTAATGAATGAACCTCAGAATGTTCAGCATGCTTTTCTTTATAAATCTACATGTGGATGTCATCACACTGGCTGATACACAAGCTCTATGACCTAGATTTGATGATTAACAAGGTAAACAAAAAAAAAAGATTAATTGGGACCTTCCTTTATTTCTTTATAAAGTGCTGGCTGAAGGGCTCCAAGGTCCATTCATGGAATGAATGCATGTGATGATCTCTAAAAAACCACAAAGGACAAGGATGCAACTCAGCCTCCACACCCCTGAGGTAATACACCCCTCTTCAGCCTAGCAGGTAATGTCAGACACAAGACATTTTGTGCATGTTGCCAAACAGAATCTGAGCTAAGTCATTTCACAGACAAGTAATAATCAGTGGAAACCAGTAAGTGCCTAACACATACCTAAATAACTCCACACTAGGGACACAGGCATCTGCAAATTCAGGGACAGAAGGGGGACCATCAAAATTTCACTGCTGCATTCTCATGCCCTAAACAAGAAGGTCTTGACATGTAAAAGCCATGCTTAGTTACAGAAAGTATTTGGGAATCTTCTGTAAAAAGACTGTTGAGCCAAAAAGTTGTATCTTCCTTCTGGGCTGTAGCTTTCAAGATGATTCATAAGCATTCTGAACTATAATTTCCATTTGCTGTAAATTGTTATATATAGGAATGGTGTAAAGCACACCTGAGAACGTCACATCTTAAGATTTCCATCTGCCCCAGGAAAAAAAATTATTTCGGTACAAGTACAATGCAGATCACGCACGTAACAGTCAAGCAAAGTCAAAGAATGATAAGGGCCTGAAAGAACAGGCACCATTTAATATTACAGTATTCTGTGCTTCATCAAATGATCGAAAATTTATCATTAATAACATCAGAGGGAAATGTTCCGATGAATTCCATATAAGACACATTACTCAAATGTTATTTTCTTTAGAGCTGAGCTCCATGTAACATTCTGTGCAGCTATTTATAGCAAAAGCTCCTAAGGAGAAATGCAAAAATTAACAAGCCTATCCACACCTTTCCTCCCCTCATCATTCTAGCAGCTTCCCTTTTCTTCACACATCAATCTGAAACCAAGAGCTGCAATTGCATTAAAATTTCAGCCCTATTAATCCACTTAGATGAGATACTATGTTTCCTATGATCAAAGAGGCAGTTGCAACAAGCTTGATGCTAAGGGCCTGATGTTCAGTCCTTCATCTGAGGAGCTGGCTTTCTGTTACTTCTGTAGGGATCACTTGAAACCTTTTATCTACTACCTCTTCCAATCCACTACCTCTTCCAATCCACCATCAGACCTAGCATGTCATAAGAACAAATGTTATGTGGGGATGGGAGAAAAAGGCTGGTTCTGTTCTGGCAGATTTCTTAGGAAATAAAAATGCATGCACATATTCAAGGTATGTAATTATACCTAGAAGAATCCAATTAGGACATAATTACAGGAGTATGGTAAGGCAACTTTCTAATTGCTGAATAGCTCTTTTCAGGAGCTAGTTCCCAAGCTGACTTCATGAAATGTCACGAATGTAGGTAACCTCTACATTTCATGACATTGTTATTTATTTAACATGCCAGTCTCGCCAATTTTACTAAATGAGCTAAAAGACACAGTTATAAACACACACCCCTTCCTGGACTTTTTCCCTCCTTTAAAGTTAAGTGGGTAAGAGCTATGTTCTATACTTAGCAATTAATTCTCTATGTAGTATGAGGAGTTACGCTACCTGCGGCAACCTGCGAAGATCCCTTCCTTGTGCATACTCACTAAATATGTGCATCCTACCACACATCCATTTTGAAACTTTCATTCAAGATGCAACAGATGAAGAATAATCCCACTGACCACGAGCATGAATTCAAACTGGGCAACATCCCCTCCCAAACTGAGGCTCAGCCAGCATTTAACTGCTCTCTTTGCCCCATGAAAGCCTCTCAGGATGCTTGCTGGGGGAAGTCACCTCTGCTTTTTCCACACAGCTTTTAAGATTTTTGAAGTGTTTAATTAACCCATTGAAGTGGTGGACTCCCTACCAGACCTATCTCCCAGAATGGTTTCAGGTTCTCCTTAAGAAAAATGTCATTTTTACTAGGCCAAGGTGGAATGAAACAGTTGCTTGTCAGTTCAGTCAACTGCACCCACTGGATTCCCTGTAAACTATTGGACTCAACACCATTTTTTCCAGTTACTTCTTTGGAAACAACAACAGCAACAACAAAACATTCCAGAAACCTACATATTTAAGAAGCCAGCTCCGAAATATTGCTGAAGTGTTACCTGCAGTCTTAAGAGAACTTCTCCACAGGTAAAAGCTCCGTTTTTTTAAAAAAAAACAAACAAGCACAAACCATTGGTACACCAGCTTCTAACCAAACCAGAGACTACTATTTCAGTCCTACTTCAAATGACAGATCTTGCACATTTTGCAACTCTGTAATCTCAAACCGCCATCACAAATTCATTCACACACCCCCTCGCAAGTTGGAAACTCAGCAGCTACAGCATTGCTTCAGAAGAATAAAAGCTCTTCTGCGATTAAATACTTTTTACTGGATTTTGCCATCCATTCACCCAAACTCCCCAATTCATAAATCAAGCACTGGGTGGGGGGAAAATGGGAAAGAGGGAAGAGGAGGGGAGAGGGCACAGATGGGAAAAAGAAGCCCAGAATTCTGCAGTTCTGCCCTTCCCTACAAATCACCATGAGCCCAACACCAGGAAGAAAGAAGGTGGCTGGGGTTTATTTTAAAAAGGAAGAATCACTCTCCTGTCTGAAGGTCTGCTACTGTCAGTATAATATCAGATCGTGGTACTGAGTCTACCAGGTATTTTTTACACTGTCTCTGGGCACTGGATAGCACAACAGATAAATAACCTCACTGTTTCCTGCCCTTACTTACTTTTCTGGATGTGTTTCTTAAACTGAGAGCAATTCCTCAGGAACTGCTGGATTGTGATGAGGCTTCAGGTTGCCTGTCACTACTCATTCTTTGCTATTACACGTTAATAAAAGAACAACCCTTTTACGTACATTTGGAACTGAATCACAGAAAATCAAGTAAGTGCAGAACAGTGAATCATTTTGGTATTAAACTGCTACATATTCACTCAAAATGAGGTTCTTCTATGCTACAATTGGAGCACTGAATTTGAATTTTAACCATATATCCTGTTTCAATTTATTTAACAGAACAAACTGTTAGATCACTCAAACAAAACGATATTTTGCAGAAAACAAAGCAGAAATTGATTCGTCTGAAGTTACCGACGCTTTAGAAACAGAAAGTACATGAATGTCTTATATATGCAGACTTGACTAATATACACAGAAGAGAGGAAAAACACATTAAACAAAAAGACTTTTTCCCCACTAATTCCAGTAGTCCACTGTTCAACATCCTTTAAATGCAGCTCCAGCTCTCTAAATAAATGACAATTCAATTCCACCTAAATTGATGCAGTGTATTTTGAAGGAAACAAGACCAGAGCTTTTCCTTTCACTCAGTAAGGACTCAACATTGTAGCAACTGAAACAATAACTATTTTGATTCACTTGGAAAGAAATCCCAGTATTAACTGTGCAAGACTGCGCATCAAGTTCTTGCGGATATGCAACATTTAAGAATTTACTCAAAATGACTAAATCAATATTCAGATTTCACCATGTCTTCAGCACTATTATGGACTGTAATCTGGGGTAGTGCATTTTTAGAGGGGCCTTAGGCGCTATTTTTCGGCAGCCTGCTGTCCAGAGGCAGCACCTAACAAAGCAGCAGGATTCCAGTATTACAAACCTGACAAAAGCAAAGCATTTTAAAGCTCTGCTCCCTACGCCTCCTTGTAATTATACAATGTATACCGGTGGTACTACACCACCAGTAATAAAACCTACATCATTTCTGTTGTGTCTCACAGCACAGAAAAGTTATACAAAGAAAACACCCACACTTTTATTTGGTTTTAACTATTTCAGCATTCTGATTATGCCCTTTGCGTGAAAAACTCGTATTAACTGAAGAGTCTGTAATAATTTTTCAGGGTGGCAGCATGTATCGCACCAGAAGCCAGACGCATTTTCATGTCCCATTTTAACATTCCGAAGGAATGCAATCCGAACGGTCGAGCCGCGACCATCGAGCACAAAGAAACAAAAGCGCTTCCACTCAAAACACCGGTTCCTTGTTTGCACTGTGCTCCTACGACTGTTTGTAGGCATTCGTTCCATCCCAGCCTCACCCCAGCGATCACCCCAGTCACCGGGGCGAGCCAGCTCCAGCAGTGACATTCTGAAAGGCGTGTGACACATCGCGCAGCGCAGAACTACTCAAGGCACTGCTCACCAGTGTAGGAACTAGAGCGCTCGGTGGGGGTTTCTGCCCCGCATCACGACGCCACAGCCGGTGCTCCTGACCTATTTTACGGCCGAGCACAACGGAGCCTGCAAAGCGGGGCCGGGCCCCGAGCGGCACGGGCAGAGGGATGCCGTGTCTCCCAGGCAGAACTGCCGCACGAAGGCGCCGCGGCCCGGCGACAGGGGGGGTTCTGCCGGAAGAACTAGCCCGGTCCCGGCCTGGCGGCGGCAGAGGACCCATACACAAGGGTTCCCAGCGGGCACCGGCGGTGGCCGGCAGCGCCCGTCACGTGATCCCGCGGGCGGGGCGGGGGATGGTGGTGGTGGTGGTTCCACACTCCCCCCTCGCCCCTCCACCAAAACAATACCGGGCACGGCTGCCCGCCGGGCCCCTCAGTCGCGGCGCTCACCGGCCTTTTGTTCTGGGTGACCACCCCAGCTCGCTCCCTCGCCCGCGGACAGCGCCGGCCCCGGGCGGCCGCGGAAGAGGGGCGCTGTTAGAGCAGCCGTTAGCGGCGGCCTCCTCCTCGTCCTCCACCGCCCCCCAGACCGGCCCTGGACGCGCTCGGTGCGGCACTCACCCGCCGCTCAGCCCGCAGCCGCCGCCGCCACCTGCCGCCTCCTCCGGCCCCACCGCCGGGACAGCGGGACGCGCCGACGTCACACGCGGGACGGAGTGGCCGAACGCGCCACTGTGACGCGGCGGAGAGGGAGGGGCGGCAGGAGCGGGGGAAAGGACCGCGCGCGTGCGTGCGTGCGTGCGTGACGCCACTACGTGACACCGTGTTGCCCCGTCCCCGGGGCGGTGCCATGGCGGTGGGGCTTGACCGTTGTTGCTGGGCTAACGGGGACCGGGGCGGCGACGTCGGGGCTGCGGCTCTCCCGGCACCCTGTGGTGAGGCCCCGAGGCGCTTGGGAGCGCCGGGAGGTGGGCACTGCTTGCCCTGCCCGTCCTTCCCGGGACCCCTGCCGAGGTGGAAGTCTCCGTGTGGTGGGTTGTCTCTGGCTGGGCACCGGATCTGTCACTGCCTTGCTCAGCTGGACGGGGGAGAGAAAATACAGCGAAAGGCTCGTGGGTCGAGATAACAACAGGGAGCGATCACTCACCAGTTACCGACACGGGCAGCGCAGACTCGACTCAGGGGAAAAATTAATTTATTACCAGCCAGATCAGAGCAGGATAATGAGAAATAAAACCAAAAATTAAGACACCGTCTCCTCACCCCTCCCTCTTCCAGGGGCCAACTTCACTCCCAAATTCTCCAGCTTCTCAGAAGCACAGGTGGAAGGGAAAGGGGGATTGCAGTCAGTTATCACACGTACCCTCTGCTGCTCCTTCCTCCTCAGTGGGAGGACTCCTTACATTCTTGCCCTGCTCCAGCATGAGGTCTCTCCGCAGCAGACGGTTTTCCACCAACTTCTCCAACGTGAGTCTTTCCCGTGGACTGCAGTTCTTCATGCACTGAATTCCTCCAGTATGGGTACCTTCTATGGGTGCAGTCCTTCAACAACAGCCTGCTCCAGTGTGGGTCCCTTGTGGAATCACAAGTCCTGCAGCAGACCTGCTCCAGCGCGAGCTTCCCACAGGGTCACAGCCTCCTTCAGGCATCACCCTGCTCTGACGTGGGGTCCTACATGGGCTGCAGGTGAAAATCCGCTCTGCTGTGGACCTCTGTGGGCTGCAGGGGAACAGCCTGCCGCACCATGGTCTGTACCATGGTCTGTAGAGAAACCTCTGCTCTACTGCATGGAGCAACCCATGCCCTCCTTGCACACTGACCCTGGGGTCTGCAGAGGTGTTTCACATGTTCTCACTTTTCTGTCCAGCTGCAGTTCTGCAGGGTTTATTTTCCCTTTTTTTTTTCTTAATTGTGTTATGCCAGAGGTGCTGAGTTGGTCTTGGTCTTGGCCACCGGCAGGTCTGTGTTGGAGCTGGCTGGCATTGGCTCCATCAGACACGTGGGAAACTTCTAGCAGCTTCTCACAAAAGCCACCCTATAGCCTGCCTGTTACCAGCACCTGGCCACACAAACCCCATGCACCCCTCCAGTAAGAAAAATCGTGGAAGTGGTGGGATCCCCAGTGTGTATATTTCCTGGAGCCTTCTGCCCAGAAGGTAGAGAGGCAAGCTTCCTTGGGGTTCATCTTTCAAGTGTCAAGGTATTGATGATCCAGGCTGGTGACAGCACTGCAGGAAAATGAACTAGCACAGCTCCATTACGCAAGATTAACTTGAAGACAGATTGCATCTGTCCCCGCTGATGAGGACAGGGAGTAGGTAGAGCAGGAGGCATGAAGGGTTGGTGGCTTTTCCCCCAAGCACATTCTGCAGCTCATTTGCCTGAAGATTTTAATGTCTTAGCAGCTGGGCAAAGTCACTGCTCCAACTTAACCAGGTCAGTGACTTGTGTTGCTGTGCACTGCCCAGCTGTGGTGGCTGGTGAGGCTCTGGCTGGTTTGGTGTCTCCCACAAGTGGAGACAGATTTGGGCATGATGCAAATGTAACTGCGGGGGGGGGGGGGGGGGGGGGGGGGGAGCAGACTCTCCTGGAGCTGAGCTAGTCCCTTTGGGATGGATGCAGGGAGAAGATTTGTGTTGCCTGCTGTTGCCAGAAACAATTGGAAAGTCTGCTGTATTAATTATTCTGGAATGGAACAGAATGGGAAATAATAATCGACACATCATTCAGGCTGGAATGATGATATTCATTTAGGTGGAGAAGGGAGGCTGTGTGTCCAGGTACCCAATGCACATAAATGGAAAACTAAATGTTTCAACATTTCTAAAGGTGCAAACTGTGTAGTCAGGAATACTAAACCAAACGGGTTTAGTTAAACCACTGAGTCTTTCTAGAAGTCTGGAAGAGCCTACCCACTGTTAGCCCTGGTTTTAGCAAATGTGACATGATTGCATCCAGGGACAAACATTTACATGGCAACCTACACTGCTATTTAAAGAGGTCTGTGTGAGGCTGAGTCAAAGAATAGAGATTAGAGAAAAGGAAAGGTCGCTTACTGGCAGTGTGTGTTCAGCCGCAGTAGGCTTAATCCCTTACTGAACCAGACCCTGATCCTGTGGAAGCTATTGAGGCCAAATTCCTGCTGGTTTTGGTTAGAATCTGACCTAAAAAAACGAAAGCAGGCCCGGGGTTCAAAGGGATCTAAAGAGTTTAAACAAAGCTGCTCTCACTGCATGCAGCTTTGTAAGAGAAGCAGCACCTTGGAAAACTGTACTTAGTAAAATAGAAGTCCATGGCTGTGCTCACATAGGTTTGTGACTGCTGCTGCTGCAGGTTGACTGAGAAAATGCACTAGTGAATGCAAGATTTTATTTTACACTCCATGAGTTATGGAGCAAACATGGCAGTTACAGGGAATATCAGATAGTTTCAAAGATAGTAACCAAAGTTTCAAATGCATTGCACCTCACTGAGGATATAAGAAGCACAAAGGTATCTAACTGAATCAATTGAAATATAGGGGTGAGAAATTATCTACTTCTAGTAAGATTATACTTTCTAAAATATTACCTATGCTATTATCACTCTGTATTACCAGCTCTTATTTTAGTCAGAATGGCTATTATTCTTCTTTTGTGTTTCTGGTTTTGGCACAATCACAACCCATCTATTCCAATGGTGACTTCATTTATGAGTATTAGTTTTTACCCATCTGTTATAGTTGAAAACACCTCATTTGTATTTTTTTCTGCCTCTGCTTGTTTCACTCTTCTATTGTCTCCTACGTTTCTCCTTGTTTATTTTTATTGTTGTCTACATTGTCATCAATCTGGAATTTATGTCTGATGCTTGCCACTAAATTATTAATTAATACAGTGGATTGAGAAGTACAGATTCACCAGACTAATCTTTAAAAGACACCACTTCCCCTGTTAAGTGTCTACAGTCCTGCCATTAATATTTTGCTGATGCATTGGAGAACTACTAATCCATATTTCACTGTTGCTATTTATAAAGCATCTTTTTATGCTTCTGCAAGTGTATGTGATACTATATAAGCATGTGCAATTATGCCAATGTCTTATATTCATCAAGAACTCAATCTTTGCTACACTTGGTGAAGTTAAGGAGAGAGAGGAAAAAACTGTTTTCCTTCTGCTGTGGTTTTCAGTTTATATCAAAGCAGTTTGGGGAGTTTGTGTGGAGACCCTCAGAATTGCTGCAAATTTCACTAGCAGTAAAAGAGTGGATGAACATGGTACTGTGCTCTTTCTACACTCCTGCATCTTCAGCAGACCCTCTATATTGTGCACAGGAGGTGTAGAGTTGGCAATCTGCTGCTCAAGTGAAAGTGTACCCGTGGCTCTTCTACGCTAATAGCCAAAGTGGGGTTGAGAATGGAATGTATTGTAAATACACTACGCAAAAATCCTGATTTTGTTCCAGTGGCATGTTTGTTACATGAACCCCTGTTGCTTATCATTCACTGTATTCTTTTCCTCTAAGCTGTCGTAGAGCATGAGATCCCCAGTTTGCACTACAATTTTCATTAAAGTGGTAAATATTTTACCACCATTGAAAACACAGATGCACAAATTTTCCAGAATTATTTCTTATTAAAAATGATGTTGATAGTTGTTAAAGATCATGACACAAGCTTGTCCCTTGTGCTACAGGTGTTTTAAGTGTGCTGACAGTGCAGAGCGGCCTGACTTGTTTCAGCCAGTCACGCTAGCCAGGGTCTTCTCTAGCAGTGTACAGCCAGCATCAAGCTGCCTCCCTCATTCCTCATAGCAGCCTTCCAGTATCTGAAGGGGGGCTATAGGGATGCTGGGGAGGGACTCTTCATTAGGGACTGTAGTGATAGGACAACGGGTAATGGGTTAAAACTTAAACAGGGGAAGTTTAGATTGGATATAAGGAGGAAATTCTTTCCTGTCAGGGTGGTGAGGCACTGGAATAGGTTGCCCAGGGAGGTTGTGAATGCTCCATCCCTGGCAGTGTTCAAGACCAGGTTGGACGAGGCCTTGGTTTAGTGTGAGTTGTCCCTGCCCATGACAGGGGATTGGAACTTGATGATCTTAAGGTCCTTTACAACCCTAACTATTCTATGATTCTATGATTCCATGATTCCCTGGCCTTGGCACCTGGTAGTCCTGGCTCCTTACAGCCAAGCAAAAAGTGTAAGGAGGAGGAGTGTCTAGATTTTGTCAGAGAAAAAAAGTGGCATTTGCTTTGACTCCCTTGAAATGCAAGTGCAGTTGTTCTGGTGATGTACAAATTTGCAAGTGATTTTTCATTTTGACTGTTTTGAAACTGCTGGGCTTCATGTCTGTCTCAGCAATCTACGCTTATATTCCTGCTGTGCTGTGGCTAAGCTGATTTCCAGTCACTATGTGTAGATACAGAGCAAAGTGTTGGTTAAGGCCTGATCGGTGTATGAAAACGCAACTACTGCACCTCATATAATATCTCTATTTTGCTTACATAATCTAGATATATAGCAAACTCTGCCAAAAATGCTGTTATTTAACAGTTTTGGAAGGATTGTGCTGGTTAGTCATAAGAACAATCCCATTTTGCTTTAAAAACAGAAAGTTGAATGATGCTGAGGAGGAGAAGTGGGAGAAGAGGAGCTGAGGTCAAGTTCTCTTTCTCAGTTCTCTCAATCTGTTACTTGCACTGGATATGTACTCATTCTGTCTGTGAACTCCCAGGGAGAGATCCTGATTGTTTTGCTTTCGTTTAATGGCAGTAAAAAATTCCACACAGCATAAAAAACAAATTTATTTTATTGCCCCAGTTGGCAGGCAAGGTAAAATATTCTTCTGCTAATAAGTAAACATTGATGTTTTCCATTATCCCAACTGTCAGAATTGTATCACAGTGTATATTACTGTTGAATTGAAGTCACCCATATGGTGATGCAGACAAACAGGATAAAATCACCACAAAACAGCTACTGCCTTATAATAGAGTGTGTTTCAATCTTTGAGTTTTCCAGGAAGAGAGATTTCCTCCCTATCAACAGGGACTATTAAGCTCATATTGAAAAAATAAAATACTTGGGATCTTCAAAATCGTGATGTTTACAAGAATTACATTAGGTTAGATTTTGAGTTTCTCACTGGAGGGTCACAAGGATGATCAGGGGACTGGAGCACCTCCTGTATGAAGACAGGCTGAGAAGGTTGGGGCTGTTTAGCCCGGAGAAGAGAAGGCTGCATGGAGACCTCATAGCAGCCTTCCAGTATCTGAAGGGTACCTACAAGGGTGTTGGAGAGGGAGTCTTCCTTAGGGATTGTAGTGACAGGACAAGGAGTAACAGGTTAAAACTTAAACAGGGGAAGTTTAGATTGGATATAAGGAAGAAGTTCTTTCCTGTAAGGGTGGTGAGGCACTGGAATAGGTTGCCCAGGGAGGTTGTGAATGCTCCATCCCTGGCAGTGTTCAAGGCCAGGGTGGACAGAGCCTTGGGTGAGATGGCTTAGTGTGAGGTGTCCCTGCCCATGGCAGGGGGGTTGGAACTTGATGATCTTAAGGTCCTTTCCAACCCTAACTATTCTATGATTCTATGATCTTAAGGTCTTTCCAACCCTAACTATTATATGATTCTATGATTCTATGAAATTTGCTCATGGGTTTTACATCTGTAGGACTTACAATAACAGAGCTACATATAAAATGTAGGTCTGTCACTATAAGGCAGACTTTATTCTAACTTCATTGGATCTGAAATTCTTGTATAATCATACATCTTCTGAAGTGAAATCTTGAAAACTAGCTGGAGTCACGAGATTCTTGATGGATGGAAGAACTGTGAATCGCAGAGAGGAGGTATCACACTCATGACTGTATTTTATTTTAGTGGAAGGAAAGCAAAATATCAAAAATATCTTGTTGCCATCTTCATCCTTCATTTAAAGACTGGATTAGAAATTGCAATTTCCTTTTTGCATCACTAGGTGGTATATGGTAACTGCAGGGAAGTAAAGATCTTAAGAAGTTTGATAGAGCATAGGTACTGCTGCCTTTCCTGATACAGCTATTGAACTGACCAGACCCCTGGCTTACAGAGGAAATGCATGCAAAGCTATTCCTGAGAAATAAAACTGCTTGTCGTTGTACCAAAACCCTGGTCCTATTTCATTCAGTGTCAAAACTTGCTGAGTGGTTATGTCTCATGGTTTCTGGGAGACTGCACACTAGTTAGGCCTCTGACTCTGGGTTATATTTAAAAAAGTGGAACTCTGTATTGAAATGCTTGAAAAGACCCACATTTTGTTAGAAAGGTAGCAAAGTCTTCAGACTGCATTTATCAGACTCACTGAGCTACCTTCTGGTGAGCTCTCAGGTATAGAAGTCCTTACAGAGACAGACCAGATGGAAAGTTAGGCTTGTAATTTTAGTTACACCTTTAAGAAGTATGATGTAATTGCCATGCAAGCAGCTACTTTTACACTAGAGAGCACATTATTTTTGCAGGTAATATTTTTGAATGCTACAGTAGGACAGTAAAACCAGCATCTCCTGTAGCAATTATATATATATATGTATGTAAAAGAAATAAAAATGAGTAAAATAGAGGAAAAAAGGAAGAAAATAATAGAAGACACAAGCAAAGGTCAGCCAAAACAAATTCCATAAAAATATGTTTTCCCAGAAATTATAATGTAAAATAATATAATTAAATATGATATAATTAAATGTGAATATTAGTATCTAAGAATAATATGAATCTCTTAAAAAGCTGACACTACTCAAGAAAGCTTCCTTGCTTGAGCTCTTCTTAGGACCAACCTTTTGACATGAAAGTCTTCTAACAAGTAAGATACCAGCTAACAAGCACTCCAGTATTTTGGTTAACAAGTGAGATGGTTTTGTTACTATTTTATAAAAGAGCCAACAGCATTTTCAACAAGAGTGGTTCAACAACTTAAGTAGAGCTATTTCCACTTTCCAGTTATGATAATGACATTTTAGTTTGAAAACTGCCAATTAAAAATTAAAACTTCTTTGGATGGCTTGGTCCTCTAGGCTTTACTTGTTTGAAAAGGGTCACATGAACAAGATTTGTGTACACTGTTCTGCAGTTAAATCTTATTTCTCTTGTTCCACACGGGAGCCAAAATTTTCTTAGTGCTTTTTAGCAGAAAAGAAACCAAAATGAAGCATCCTGTTTTCAGAGGCTACTTAGCTGTTCGGTGATTTGTGCTTTTTGCATTCCCTGGTCTCTCCTATGCTTATATTCTGTGGCTTCTTGGGTGAGAGACCCTTTCATTATGGTGGGCAGTATCATCTGAAGTTTTCATAGCAGTTTCTCACAGTGTCGGCAGTTTCCACAGTAGCATGAAACATTGTGGGTAGGGAGTTAGTGTGCAGGACTCTGCTCTGTACAGCCTAACCCCACTTTGCCTTTGCTCCCCTTGGTCTACTTCCCAAAGTTTGGAAAGGTTGTGCTCTTGGGTAATTGAGTGCCCTCTTTAGTAGTGGAGAGAAAGAGTGGGATGAAACAGATCTCTGGAGGGAAAGGAGTGAGGAATGGACCTATGCTCTGTGCTGTGTAGTCCTCCAGCATCACACCAAGGCAGCAAACAAGGAGAAGAAAGCCTTAGACACACAGGACCATCCTTCATTACAATCTCCACAGCAGAACAGGAGGCCTCAAAAACCAGGTCTCAGTTTCCAGCCTCAGGGCACAAATAATTTTTTGTAGTACTTCAGACCAGTAAGACAAAAAGTTTTCTGAAGATGTATAGGGCTATGGTACAGAAAAGTGAGAGTAAGTAGCTATGCCACTCAAAAGAAGTGTTCATCTTGACTACAAGAGGTAGCTGTGTAGTGTGCCAGCATCTCTTTGTTGCTTGAGTGAGGAATAACAACGTCATGTAAAGAAAACAACTGGGGCAAATATTCCTGTTTGAAGTTTAATTTCTCTCTGTATACTCACATCTCTCAGTGAGATGCCTACAGTAGGCAATGTAGCAGAGAATACAGGATTAGACCAGTCTTGTAATGCACTTTTCAGCCATTCAGTTGAAGTAGTACTGCCATGGAGAAATGCTTTTTAATGTTATTTCTCAAATGCCAATAATGTAGGTTATATAAATGTCTGTTAGAAGGAGTTTCTCCATAAAAAAGGAAAAGAAGGCCTAGTTGTTATGACAAAATCTTAGAAGTAAATTAATGACAATCAATTCTTAAATAATTATTATAATTGCAATTTTAATGGCTGTCACCTTTAAGAGCCACACAGGGTGGAACAGTTAACACAAAGGTGACATTGCAGATAGTAGCAACACAGTACCACTTGCTTTTGTGTCTATTTTATAAAGGATTCTCTGTCAGTATGACAGCATAGCATAGAGAAGTGTGTTTCTTAGTGGCATGAACTCTGAGCTGATGGGAGCTCACTGAGGATTTGAGGCATGCATTAATCAGTAATGCTGTACTGCCTGTTATATCTTAGAGTTTAATTAACAAATTCAGTGAGGGGAAATAGCATCCATAAGCACTGATAAAGGGATGTTCAGCATAGCTTGCAGAATAACCTTTTGAATGTTAAAAAGAATGAAGTCACAAGTTAATAATTTTGATTACTCACACAGTCCCTAAGCCAGTACTTGCACACAACTTTACGTTTCACAAGTGGTTTCATTAGAACAGCAGGATAGACTGCCGAAGCAAGTATATGTGTGTGTTTAACTGCCTGCTGCCTTGCAATCTGCTTCAATTGGCCCAGGGCACATCTGAAGAGGTTATGCCTTCTCCAATAGAAGGAAACAATAAAGGGTTTGAAAACACGAGTGCAATTAACCCCTATGTAGATCTTCTCCAAGGGGAAGAGGAACAAATCTACATCCTGGTTGAGTGTGCTGGCAAACTAGTTTAAAAATGGCATGAGCAGGCAGCCCTGCTAGCACTACTTATCAGGAAGAGGTGCTCCAGCGTAAATGACTTGTAATCTCAAGAGAAGGGATGCATTTTCTACAGCCTAGAGTGCAATACCCTTTCCTCCTGTATGCTTAATGCCTTGACTTAATCTGTTTCCTGCTCATCCTGTTAGCTCTAATTGTTCTGACTGAGTGCACATCAGTTCTGTGGATTTCACAGGGTAACAAAAGTTTGCTGCTGCAACACTATATCCCCTCTCTGTACCCAAAGGAAGAAAGCAGGCAAAAGAAAGTGGAAGGCAAGGAAGGAAGGTTCAGAAAAGGATTACAGTACCTTTGGGATCACATATTCAGGAAGTACAGCTTTCTAATCTCTGTTCTGGCATAAGCTTTACCAAATCAGTAGTCAATTTTTCTACCTGTGAAATGGATTATATTACTTACCTTTTTTCACAAAGGTCTTGTGAGAATACATTAGTTAGACTACTTTCAGGATGAAAAGTACAAAGTGGTAGTATTCTGCTGACACCATAATCTTCTCCAGGTTCTTACGTGTCATCAGGGGAACCTCTGAGGAAAGCAATTGTTTCCAGCCTGTGGTTACTTACCATTTATTGTCTATTGCGTGAGTTTATATCTGCTTGGATTTTCTTTATTGCCTTTTTTATTTTTTATTTTTTTTCTTCTTAGTTTGGTAGATAGGTTCTCAAGATGAAATTGATTTGTTCGTTTTGTGGAGATGCTATTCTGGGGATGGCTGCACCTGAGCCTTAGCTTTTCTGTGCACCAGTTCATAATTACTGGTCTCACTGGAATTTAAGCAAGATAAAAGAATGCTATTCCAGGGCTTCTTGTTGTGTGAATTAGGTCTTTTGGTATGTCTGTAATGTTAGCTTAGAGTTTTTTTGTGGTTTGGGTCTGTTTCATTAATCCTGAAAAGCTTCTGATGTATTAATGCATCACTACTTTGCAAGAATGTGCATTCTTTTAAAGAGCTAAGGTGAATAGATTAGGCATTTTGTTTATTCAAAGTTCTCACATGAGCTGGCAGTTTTATAACTGTTCTAATTATGTGAGCATTGAAAGCTGGGGGGAAGAACAATGAAATAAGGTGTTCTTGACTTCCAGCAGTGCTGATAAAGTCCATGAAAAGTTCATATTAAAACAGATGAGGAGTTTCAGTTCACCACCCTTCCTGGTTTCGAATAGGATAGACTCAGTTCTGGCCCTTGTTCTTGCTGCATAGTGCTTTACTCTAGAATTAGTTTCACTGATTTCAGTTAATTCATTCAGACGTACAGTGATCACTTCTTCCACTGTCATCGCCTCTCCAAGGTAGTTGTGATCTTCTTCTTCAATTGGAGGTAAAGCAAATTGCAGACAATTTCCATTAACTTTGAAGCAAGCTCTGAAAAAATCTCATTTTGCATGTCTCCATTTTGTGTCACCATTCAGCACCTGTAACTTTAGCTGTGTATTGGGTAATGCCGCAGGGACACACTCACAGCCAGTGTAGCTCAGTTTCACACAGTTTCAGAGTATTCTAGAGATTGGAAGGGACCTCAAATGATCATCTAGTCCAATCCCCTGCTGGAGCAGGAACACCTAGATAATGTTACACAGGAATGTGTCCAGGCGGGTTTTGAATGTCTCCAGGGAAGGAGATTCCACAACCTCCCTGGGCAGCCTGTTCCAGTGTTCTGTCACCCTCACTGAGAAGAAGTTTCTTCTCAAGTTTAAGTGGAACCTCTTGTGTTCCAGTTTGTACCCATTACCCCTTGTCCTATCATTGTTTGCCACTGAGTAGAGCCTGGCTCCATCCTCGTGACACTCCCCCTTTATATATTTATATACACTAATAAGGTCACCCCTCAGTCTCCTCTTCTCCAAACTATAGAGACCCAGCTCCCTCAGTCTTTCCTCATAAGGGAGATGCTCCACTCCCTTAATCATCTTAGTTGCCCTGCGCTGGACTCTCTCCAGCAGGTCCCTGTCCTTCTTGAACTGAGGGGCCCAGAACTGGACACAATATTCCAGATGCGGTCTCACCAGGGCAGAGTAGAGGGGAAGGAGGACCTCTCTCGACCTACTAACCACCCCCCTTCTAATACACCCCAGGATGCCATTGGCCTTCTTAGCCACAAGGGCACAGTGTTGGCTCATGGTCATCCTGTCGTCCACTAGGACCCCCAGGTCCCTCTCCCCTACACTGCTCTCTAACAGGTCGTTCCCCAACCTATACTGGAACCTGGGGTTGTTCCTGCCCAGATGCAGGACTCTACACTTTCCCTTGTTATATTTCATCCCGTTATTCCCTGCCCAACTCTCCAGCCTGTCCAGGTCTCGTTGGATGGCAGCACAGCCTTCTGGCGTGTCAGCCACTCCTCCCAGCTTAGTGTCATCAGCAAACTTGCTGAGGGTACACTCGATTACCTCATCTAAATCATTGATGAATATATTAAATAATACTGGTCCCAGTACTGACCCTTGAGGCACTCCACTAGTTACAGGCCTCCAACTAGACTCAGCCCCATAGACTACAACTCTCTGGCTTCTCTCCTTCAGCCAGTTCACAGTCCACCTCACTACCTGATCATCTAGACCACACTTCCTCAATTTAGCTGTGAGGATGCTGTGGGAGACTGTGTCAAATGCTTTGCTGAAGTCAAGGTAGACCACATCCACCGCTCTGCCATCATCCACCCACCGTGTTATTTCCTCATAAAAGGCTAAGAGATTGGTCAAGCATGATTTCCCCTTGGTGAAGCCATGTTGACTGCCCCTCATAACCATCTTATCCTTGATATGCCTTAAGATGGCACCAAGGATAAGGTGTTCCATCACTTTCCCAGGGATGGAGGTGAGGCTGACCGGTCTATAGTTACCCGGGTCCTCCTTCTTGCCCTTTTTGAAGACTGGAGTGACATTTGCTTTCCTCCAGTCCTCAGGCACCTCTCCCGTCTCCCAAGAGTTGGTAAAGATGATGGAGAGTGGTCTAGCAAAGACTTCTGCCAGTTCCCTCAGCACCCGCGGGTGCATCCCATCTGGACCCATGGATTTATGGATGTCCAGATTGCTCAACTGATCTCTAACCCATTCCTCATCGACTAAGGCAAACCACTCCGTCGACCTGACTTCATCTAAGGTCTCAGGGGTACAGGGCTCTTCAGGACTGCCTGCAGCAGAGTAGACAGAGACAAAGAAGGCATTCAGTAACTCTGCCATTTCTGTATCTTCTGTCACCAGGGCACCCATCCCGTTCATCAGTGGGCCTACATTGCCTCTGGTGTTAGTTTTGTCTGCCATGTATTTGAAAAAGCTCTTTTTGCTGTCCTTGACCCTTCTCGCCAGGTTTAAGTCTAAGGATGCCTTAGTCCTCCTAGCTGCCTTCCTACATCCTCTATCAGCAGCCTTATATTCCTCCCAAGTGGCCAGCCCCTCCTTCCATGACCTGTAAACTCTCTTCTTCCACTTGAGCATACCCAGCAATTCCCTATTTAGCCACGCAGGTCTCCTGGCCCTCTTCCTTGACTTCCTACGTGTCGGGATGCTCCGATCTTGAGCTCGGAAAAAGCAATCCTTGAATGCCAACCATCTTGGGCCCCTTTACCTTCAAGCAGCCTTGCCCATGGGATTTCCCCTAGCAATTGCTTGAAAAGGCCAAAATTTGCCCTGCTAAAGTCCAGGGTTGCAATTCTACTTGCTATTCTACTAGTCCTACCACACAAGATCCTGAATTCCACCATCTCGTGGTCGCTGCAACCAAGGCAGCCCTCAACCCTTACTGCTTCGACCAGACCCTCCTTGTTAGTGAGGATGAGATCCAGCAGCGCTCCTCTCCTGGTTGGCTCATCCACCATTTGCAGGAGGAAGTTATCATCCACACACTGGAGGAACCTCCTGGACTGCGGCTGGGTTGCTGAGTGGTCCTTCCAGCAAACATCAGGGAAGTTAAAATCCCCCACGATGAGCACGGCCTGTGACTGTGAGGCCGCTCTCAGCTGCCTGTAGAAGGCCTCGTCAACTTCCTCCTCCTGATCTGGTGGTCTGTAACAGACATCCACAACAGTATTGCCCCTGCCAGCCTGCCCCTTAATTCTCACCCACAGACTCTCAACTCGCTCGTCAGTGCCATTCTGTGGAATTTAGTAGGCTTTTAGCTACTCACATCAGCAATAAATAATGTGTAAACTTTAAACTGCAGAACAGGTGAATGGCAAGATATCTAGTTTGCATCCATCCCTGGTACAGATTCCTGGGTTTATACAAGGCCTGAATTTATGGCATCTATTTAGCTGGGAGCTCAAACTTGCTACCATTATTCATTTTGAGCAGGATGCTGCAACTATGTTATTTCACCGATCATGGATTAAATTCATTGCTGTGGTAAGAACATATAGCTCCCTGAGTTCCAGTGAAGCGACACTGGGTTACACCTGCCACAGATTCATTCACATGATTTCATCCTAGGCTCCAACACAGCTGGATAGTGAAATAAAGTTGAGTCAGACTGTAATGTCTCAAAGAGTGAGCAATAAGACTAGAAGAGGTGATCAGATACGGATGAATAAATCAACTTGCTTCTGATTCATATTACAGATTCTGCAAGGCTATTGATTTAAGAGATTAAGCAGTACATCTTATAGGAGTCATAGTGCACTTGGTTTGAGAGAAGATAACGAATGGACCTGCACTTTCATTTGCATTTCCACAGCATGGAAAGTTACCTATGGGTTTTTAAGGAATGCATGCAGTTGTACATATGCATACCTCCTTGTGTATACAGCTATGGATGCTTCATCCTTTGTGTTCTGTGGGGAAACTTCTGTGATTCTCAGGTCCAGCAAAGTAGATATTCTGCGTAGCTTCTGGTGGGTTTGGTTCAGGTTGATGTGATGACGGCCAGTTGTGTTGATGGAACAATTATTTACATTATCTAGCTTTTTATACCTCATTACTCCCACTCCAGTTTCTAGCTTGCTATAAAATAGCAGGAGGAGGGATAAATTACAGAACTCTGCAGGAGGAGCAGAAAAAACTGCTAGCTCAGCAGAGGAGTATCTGGGACTCAGGATATTTGGACAGATGTGGCGGACAGCTTGTGATTGTGGCATAACTGCAGAAGCTGGATATGTCAGCTGGAAAGTTTAGCAGTGGTATCATTACTCATTCTATAGTTTTACCTGTTATCATCAGGCTTCAGATTCTGTGGCATTGCTTTTCATTATCTCCAGCAATGAGATAGAAAGTTCTTGTAGCTAAAATAAAGGTATGAGAGAGCCTACAGCTTTACACAGAGCAAGAATTTATAAAGGAACATTCTTTTAATTGATCATCCAGCTAAGCTGTAGTAGCAGTCAAGATCTCTCTGGAAAATACTAAAGCTTGTATTGGAGAGGCATCTGGAGTGGTAGTAGACTGAGAAAAGTAGAGAAAGGAGGACTCATGTTTTAAACTCATTTGAAATTGTTAACTTGGTTTAGATTAGACACACAGTCCAGTTATGATAGCTTAAGAGATGAGTGCCCATAACTGTCTTTGTATAAGCTTTTAAACCAGAAGGAACTAGGTCAAAGTTAGGTCACACTGGGTGGGATTCAGTATGAGTCTTAAACACAGCCCCTATAGATAATCCACCCATTTAATGCTATGGATATGTGGGTAGGATTCAGGTGTCCATGTGCAGGTGTCTTGTGCCTTGTAAGGTGCTGTAGGGTTTCTGAGACATCCACTTGGGTTACCCTGTATTTCTTTCTTGCTGGGAATTATGCTTGCCCAGGCCCAAGCATGCACGTGCTGGTAGAAGCCAGAGGTCTTAAGGGCAGCTGTGAGCAGCAGAGGCTGTTGCTAACAGGTCTGGTAGCTGCTGCACTAGTCAAGAAGGCTGCAAAGGTTTTTTTGCCCGATGGCAGATACTGAAGACCTGCATTACAGCTTTACACTTGTAATATTTTAAATACATGATTTGCATGTAAAAATTTCTGCTGTGTAATGGATTATACAAGGGACACCAAAGTTTTCATCTTTCCACTGCCCATCTATGAGTAGTAAGGTGGAATAGCACCATAATGGAATAATTACCCTAATATTCTTTAACAACCAAAGTCTCTCTCATAGTTGAGCATATTTAAATTGTCTTCTCTCATGATGCAGTGAAAGACAGTACTGACCACCAGTACCCATAACTATACAGGTAATTGCAGCTATGTATGAACTATGCTCTTGTTGATTAAATTGGTTTACCCAGTAATTGAAGGCTTATTGTAATATAATTGTAATTGTAATATACCATGTCATTTCTGAACAATGGAGAAGTAAAGGCTAAAGGGTATCTAGTGGAACAAACAACCTCCTGCATGCAAATAAATTGTCCAGTTGCTGTTACAAACAAGAAGCATTGTATTCTGCCAGACTTGCAACAAAGAAATCATTATCTCTTTGGCCTGTGTGTTGAAGAACAATAATCTGTATTTCCAAAATTAAAGCCATAATTAACCTATTATTATGAGTCCACAACACAAAAAATGAAGAAAATGATAGTTAGGGCTCTCTGAGTCTCAGATCCCCAGTTAGCAATCCCTGAATCAGGAGTTCAAATTTTCCCACATAAAGATTGCTTTGCCTGACTCTCTGTTCATTAAGGAGGTTCAAATCACCTCTCATTTCCTTCTTCAGGGTTGCATTTCAATTTCTTTTGGTTGCTGCTGGGACTCTTGATCTTGGTCATTGTGTCTAAATGGAAGCATGGAAAATAGAGTAAAAAAAGTCAAGGGTCATCTTTCAAGGTTTCTATCGCAAAGCCGACCACAAAACAGAATATGCAGATGTGTGTGCATGTATGTGTTTGTCCGCATCCTTATTATTATCAGATGTTAAGGCCAAGATCTTAAAAAATCTTATGTTTCATATGTGTTATTAATCATCATTGAATTTAAAAGGCAGACATTGTTCAGATCATCTGGGTACAAATAGTAAGAGTCAGTAAGAAGTCCTTTGACAGATCATCAGTATTGCCTAAGCTTGTACAGAAAAGAAGTGTGTGAGAATGTTGTAGCTAAAGAATTTGTTACCTCATTTAAGATGGCTGACAGTGCAAAAACAACTTCAAATTTTGAAATACAAAACTGCAGTAAGTCAGAAAATACAGAAAACGATGTTAACGTGACTCACTTGCATCCTATCTCCAGGTTTAAGGCTGAAACTGATTGAATAAAGAGTCTGGAATACCCTGCATGGGTAGAGTCAAAACAAAAGCAAGACAACTGATGGTGGGTTTGGGTTTTTTTAATTTCTTTTTTTGTAATAGAAACTTTGAAGGAAAAACATGATCCAGAGTAAGTAGTACAGAAATTCCAGGTAAAATTTATTTTACTGGCACATTATCATCACCAACTTTTCTATCCCATCTGTTATTCATGTAGCTTCATTCTTCCTCAATACTTAGAATCATAGAATCATAGAATGGTTAGGGTTGGAAAGGACCTTTAGATCATCTAGTTCCAACCCCCCTGACATGGGCAGGGACACCACACACTAAACCGTCTCACCCAAGGCTTTGTCCAACCTGGTCTTGAATACTGCCAGGGACGGAGCATTCACAACCTCTGGGGGCAACCTATTCCAGTGCCTCACCACCCTAACAGGAAAGAATTTCCTTCTTATATCCACTCTAAACTTCCCCTGTTTAAGTTTTAACCCGTTACTCCTTGTCCTATTACTACAGTCCCTAAGGAAGAGTCCCTCTCCAGCATCCTTGTAGGCCCCCTTCAGATACTGGAAGGCTGCTATGAGGTCTCCACGCAGCCTTCTCTTCTCCAGGCTGAACAGCCCCAACTTTCTCAGTCTGTCTTCATACAGGAGGTGCTCCAGTCCCCTGATCATCCTTGTGGCCCTCCTCTGGACTTGTTCCAACAGTTCCATGTTCTTTTTATGTTGAGGACACCAGAACTGCACACAGTACTCCAGGTGAGGTCTCACGAGAGCAGAGTAGAGGGGCAGGATCATCTTCTTCGACCTGCTGGTCACACTCCTTTTAATGCAGCCCAGGGTATGGTTGGCTTTCTGGGCTGCGAGCGCACACTGAAGCTGGCTCATGTTCATTTTCTCATCAATCAACACCCCCAAGTCCTTCTTTGCAGGGCTGCTCTGAATCTCTTCTCTGCCCAAGCTGTAGCTGTGCCTGGGATTGCTCCGACCCAGGTGTAGGACCTTGCACTTCTCATGGTTAAACTACTCTTTTTTGCCCCCTGCGATGCCTTTGAAGTGGCTCTTTTAGTCGCGGCCTTCCTCAAAACTCCTTCTTCCTTGTGAGCAGATCATTTCTCCAGCCACATTGCTTTCTGCCCTGCACACCTGTGTTTTGTTGGTGAGCCTGTGTAATGCTGCTGGGGCATGGAGGACATCCATGTGTCCAAGATATCTTGAAACAGTTTTTTTTTTAAGTGGATGTTCCTTTATTTCCTGGACATGTGATCCCAATTGCTTTAGTGTGTACAGCCTGAACTGGGACAGTTGCGCGGTAGGAATGCTGCTCCACTCCAATCTCTGCTCCAAACTGGGACACTCAGCTGTGAACCCAGCTGTCTACCAGCCCAGTGAAATGTCACTGCCCTGGATCTTGGTATTTGGAGCAGAGGTCTCTCCCTGTGCCTTTGCATGTGTTTCATTGAAATGACACACCTGCTTGTGTGAACATAGGCACTGACACACACAGCTGGTTATTCAGTCCCAAAATTCACTTTTTAATTCTGACTGCATTTGATAGGTCTTTATTTTTTGAGGATCCCAGTGTGGGCCTTGTTTTCAGGATGTACTCTCTGGGGGACGGACTATCTTGACACTGGGAAGAAAGCAGTTGAATTTCTAATCTAGATCCAAAGCTTTCAAGAAATCCAGGACAGTCCTTTGTTTTCATGAATTTCAACTGTAATGTTATGTATGTATATTATGTATGTATAACTTGAGATGGCAGAATCAATAGTTCTCAAAATCTCATCTGTCTACCTAAAAATGGACAACTGCAGTGGCTCTGCAATTGCCATACCCCATCGGCTCCTCCACTGAGTAGCACCAGGGGGACTGTGCACAGAGGTGGGTGCCCAGGGGAGCCGGTAGAGCAGTAATGTGAGTGTACTCCCTCACTTGTCTCTTCCCTCACACTCATGCTGGCTGGAGCAACCTGCAGCATTCAGCTGCCTTCTGTGCACAAGTCCATGCTGGAGAAGCTTTCCCTGAGCTATACAAGGTTGCAGCATGTGCAGCACAACATATGTACAGTTCAGGTGCTGTGGTAATTAACAGGGTGCGCTGGAGACTGTTGTCATGTTGCTGAACGTGAGGGTGGGCTCGTGTAACATTGAAGGGCTCTGCTCTTCTACACAGTGTAAAGTGTAGTCCTGGATGCTAACAGTCACCACTGGTCCAGTGGCACATCTTCTGTATGGAAATAGTACTGTCCTAGCAAGGATGTAAGAAATCCTAAGTTATTTGTTTGCTCCTTTCCTGCCCCCCCAAAAATCATGAAGATGAACTAAAAATTTTAAGTTTACAAAGCAAACCAAGTCATTCAATGAGCAGCAAGATAAGGAAACCAGTTTTCCTTTGGGTTTGTGTCTTCAGGCCCCAGCCCTTCCTTTCTTTCCCCCATGACTGTATCTGCTGCATGACCCCACAGCATCCTTGTGGAAAGGTCTAGAAGTCTGTACCTGCTGCCTGGCAGTCTGTCTGTCAAATGCCTACCTTGTAAAAACATTATTTTTTAATTTTTTTCTCCCCCCCTTTTTTTTTTTCCCCAAATCAGGATGAAACTGGCCAGCATGACAGCACAAGTTTGATTCCTCTAATAAAGGAGACGATAAAGTTTATGTTTTCTATTTGTCTTCTGAATTCGGAGGCTCCAGTGCTCATTTGAATCACTGGGAAAAAAAGGAGGGTGAATTTTGTTTGGAGAAGAACAGGAAAAGTGTTATTCTTGTCTAAATATATGAATATGGGAGCTGGGAATGCAAGCACTGCATGTCCTGAGAAAGGGTAAAATTATAAACTGGCTTCAGATGGGGATGAAAGGGATATTTTAGTTTTACCTATCCAAATTTCTCAGTGTGGTTTTTTTTTTTTTTCTTCTCTGTCTCAGTGAGTGTTGTTGTTTGCATCCAGAAAGAGGAAAATTTATACATTTTTTAGAGAATTCCTTAGTACTGTTTCCTTCAGCTGATCCCCATTTTTGGCCATGTCCCTCTCATCCTTGGCAGTGTTGTGTTATGTCTGTTATCTGCTTAATAGATATAGTTAGGTGTGGGAATATTTTTCTGGAGCTAAATATTTTTGAGCTTTGTCCATTCTCAGTACTTTCGCCTGGACTATTTCTAGTTAGACCACCTCTTTCTTGAACTGTGATACCTTAAGGGGGCACTGTACTTCAGCTGAGACGACTAGCAGTACTGAGTAATTAACAGAATCATTGCTTCATAAAATTACAGGCTGTATTCCTGCTTGTGTGCCCCAGTATGATGTTTGCTTCTTTTTGAGACCATGACACTGTTTGCATTCAGCTGTGAATTACCACTGCTGCCTAAGGGGACTTCTTTCATTACTCTGTGAATTTGTATATTCCCGTCTTCATGTAGTGCTCTGCCGTCTCCCCTTTGAATTCCATTTTACTGCTTCACTGAAGCCCATGGGAACCTTCTCAGCATTTGGCTGCAGCCTTCTGAAAGAGTTGTTCTTGTGCTTAACTGAGCAAAGAGACTGCTTGAGCTTCAGGCCTGCTTAGGCAGAGCTCATGAAAGGGAAGATGCGTTTGGGCCGACAGCTTTATATGGAATTATAAGTCACTGTTATTGCTTACATACACATAAAAAAAAAAAAGATATCAAATACATGCTGACTACAGATCTGTGTCACTTTATTAAAAAAATCAAGTTAAAAGCAATATAAGAAGATATTCAGTGGTGTCAATGCATCCTTAAAATAATCCCCTGAATGCTTTGTGTTGCCTGTTGCCTTATACCAAGCCAAGAATGTCCACTTTTCACATTAACATTGAGATTCCTTCTGATACTGTCAACTATTTTTCAAAACACGGCAGTTATTGCTCTCCCGGGGTGGGGGGGTGGGGGGATAGCTGAAGGATGATGAGGATGCTTCTGCAGCTCCCACTCGTACTAATAAATAATACAATGCATGGTGCTTCTAGTGTGGTTTTTTGTGAAATAACATTTCAGTAAAAGCTGGTTACAAAACACACTAAGTGTGATTTATAGGCCTGAAATTATGACTATCCAGAATTCCTGAGCGATGACTTATTTATTCTTGTAGTCAGAAGACAAAGTGTTCTGTATTGAAAAATAGTTGATACCGCTTTAATTACAGCTGAGGTACAATGTGGGCATTGTGTTTTTTAACCACCCACTGACAGTCACTAAAGTGCAATGGACCTACATTTCCTAATGTATGAAAATGCTCCTAGGATTCTGCCGGACCCATGAGAAAATTGCAAAGAATTCTTACTTATCCCTGAGCAAATGTGTCTTGGCTGAATAAAACTTCTAACTCTTACTAAAAGCTTCATTCTTAAGATCTTATATTGAGATGGCCCCCTAATGGTGTACCAGAATCTCAGCTTAAGGTTCCCAGCTGACTTTCAAATACTCACTTTTAATTATCGTTCTTTTCTTTCCACAGGATTAATTTTGAGAATGTAAGTCTCAGGGTGCATGTGCTTAAGAAATGGCCTTATGTTGACGTTTCTCCCTTGTGTAAAAAGCAAAACAAAACAAAACAAGGAACTGATCTCTCATGCAAGATTTTCATTACCTTAAGAATACTTGGTTCTCTTTTCTCCTTCCCTCTAAGCAGCAAGCACAGTATGTCTAGACTTCAGTAATTCGTTAGGCACAGCAAATGTGAGGTCGTAAGAAACAGGATGTGAAAAGTAACCACAGGTGAGAGATGCTAATTACATCATTTGATGTGCTACTGGAGCTCAGATAATGCCAGTAAGGTAGAAGGACTCATAAGGAGTAGAATACGTACTTGTGCTTAAGATGAGCTGGAGAGCTATCTCCAAAGAGGATTTATGCATATGGAGAACAGTGAGTGGCTTAGCCCTTACTCTTCATTAACAGTAATGTAAACAGGACAACAACTTAGTTAACATTCAGGAAGACTGTTCATTTATTACAAATCCTTTTAGGAAGTGAGCTGAGCATCAGTGGTGAGATCATTACAGAAATAACACAGTACATCACAAATATGTAGAAATAGGCCAAACCTGTAGTCCAAGAGGTCAGGCTGTACACTTGGGATTCATTTCAGGGACAACTACCAAAGACTAAGATGTGTGAATGCTCCCTCCAAGGCTTTCAAGGTGTTTAAAACTATAATGGTTGCTTCTCTAATGTCTTTCCTCTTTCAGAGGGCTTTGATCCAAAAATCGGCTTCCATCAGTCCTTCCATCCCTGACCCCAATACACATACACATGCTCATGGGATGTCTAAGTCATGCAGTCTTCTTCCACATACAACTGTGTTAACTATCCTACCTATGGCACATCTACAGAACAGAAGGCAGGGTCTGGGGGGTAGAAATGTATTTCAGAAAGAAGTAAGTAGAATCTGGAAAAAATAGAAGGTTATAACACTGGGAATAGTCAAAGTCACTCTTAAATGGAAAGCAGAAACTGGAAGAACAGTAGTATCTCAGATACTGTTAGTGGATTGTGTATCAGCAAGATATAAGCATCTGACATGGAGGCATCATCACCAAAAGTGACAGAATTGTGCACTTCAGCCACTGTTCAATGAATTTCCTGGTTTAAAAACAGAGCAAATGACAACTCCTTGCCCAGCCATTTGCTGTCTGGCTTGCAAAACCAGATACTCTTCTATCAGCTAGTTGAGAATTAACAGTGGGGTGAAAGAAGTGGTAAAAGGATGATCTTTGGTTTATTTATTATTTTGGACGTTACTTGCCCAATAACTAGTAGGGGTACACTGATACCTGTCAGTGTCATGTGGAGATAATTTACCCATTTTTCGTCCCCTCCTGCTGTCTGAAATTGTAAGTCCTGTTTCCAGACAACAGAATTATTAGAGCAGCTATATGACAGATTGTGTTGTCATTTACTCATTGGAGGTTTCTTTCACCGTGAAAACAAAGCATCACCGTGAAAAATAACTTCCTTTATCATTTTGAATTATACTTTTGCTGTAAGATGTTTTTCAGTTTCTACCATTGCTCAACTTTGACAGCAGAATAAAAAAATAGGTAATTTCTTATAGAAAAGGAACATACCCTTGAGCAGGTTATCTTGATTTACCTAAGGAATTTTATCCACTTTTCTTTTTCCATAGCAGCCTATTTTATGGACTGATGTATATTTATATGGTGCATCAATAATATAGTGAGGATCAAACCGTTTGTGAAACCAGCTATTTTGTGCTGTAGCATAAAGCAGAAAGGGGAACTGCCCTCCTGTTTTTCAGTCACACAAAGAAAAACAAAATAAAACAAAAAACCCCAACAAACCAACCAACCAAAAATCACAAAAAATATTCCTTAATTTCATGCTCTGGGAAAATACCTGTTTCATCAGTGGAAGGTATTAGTAGCTGTACCATCTCCCCCACTGTAATGGCTCTACAAATATCAGTAGAAGTTTATTAACCTGTTTAGCCATAGGTGCACTGGAGTAGACTGTGAATGAGATTATTTAATGCATAAATTAAATAATAGTGACAATATGTTTTTCTGCTTCTTGCTTATCTGCAGCCAGCCATCCTTCTGTTCCCATCTTTGCATTAATTTGTTTCACCTCTGGTTTCCTCCTGTAGGCACATCAGGAACTAAGTAAATTGAAATTTATTGGTTTAATTCTGGGATCATTTATCCCAGTGCTTTATTCCTTTTATATATGAAAATGCAGTCACTGTTGCTAGTTTAATTTTGTTCACATCATTCTTTTAAGGGTGGCAGACCAGCTGACAACTCTTTTCCCTCCTGTCCTTGTAATACTTCATCCTGGTTTTGTGCTATCTGCAGAATTTCTCCTGCCTCCACAGTACTGATTACAGAAAAAGTTGCGATGGCATTTTCATCCAAGAAAGGCTGCTTACCTTACCCCCCTTTCCCAGGCTAAGGCCCTGTGATCACAAATGAGTCTGTTAGTAAAACAGTTTGGTTTTCCTTTATTTCATAGCCTTCATAAGAAGCAATTGAAGAAAGATAAGCAAGGGAGATGTGTGAAGCGAAAGGAAGAGACTCAAACTTCAATTGCACTTAGTTTGCCATCAGGCAGCAGTTGGATTGTCACTGAGGATACCCGAGGTGGATCAGAAGGAGAGGAACCATGGTAACACAGAATAAAGGGGAAGCAAAGAACACTTAGGCAGAAAGTTGAGAGGACAGGAGGAAGAAGCAAAACAGGGGTGAATGTGAGGCCACTGTTTCCTTCTATATGTGACCACAGGGATTGGAGATTCAAAAGTTCAGCTACAGACAGAAAATTCAGAAGATATCTGTACCTAACAAAAAAAGCTAGTCAGAAAGGACAATGGTTAATGACCCCAGACCAAATCAATGTACAGTGTCTATGTGAGCTAAGCAGGACAGAGTAATTTAGACGAATGCACAGGGTAAGTGCAGATGTGCATGTGCACTGACAGAGAAAAGTACTGGACCTGTTATTAACCTTCCCATGAACATCCCAGACTGGACAACATAAGGTTGAGATGGAAACAGAGCCACAATGCACTGAAATACATCTTAAGACTAGTCCTAAGAAATACTTAGTAAATTCTAGAAAGTAGCCCCAGATGGCCAGTCTCAAAGATCCTTAAAGGTCCATTTTCTTGCTGGCATACGAATGATTATTCTCAGACAGCTTTATAGCTAAAAAGATGTTTAATGAATGTTGCTCTGCAGAAATGCAGAGGGTTAATTTTAAGGAATTGAATGTCTTGTGTATGAGGGTTTGATATGGACATTATCAGTACCCTGAAATGCTAGAGAGAACAGTATCAATAAAAATTTCATCTACCCATGAAAACCCAGAAATTTCTGTGCCAAACCAATCAATGAATACTCTTGTTTCTCAAAGGCAAATGCAATTGCATTCCAGGTCTGAAAGAGCAGGCTTAAATCCACTAAGACTATCACAGCTAAGTTAGGAGAGGAAGATGTAAGAGACAGATGAGATATTTTAATGGTAAGCAAACATGCTGACTTAACTTCTTTTTAAATTATGCCAGTTTATTATGAAATAGTGGGAAAAATCCAATCCCTCATTTACGAGAGGCCATATGGGAGAATTATTTGAGGATGTGTAACTGCAAAGTACGCTTGCCACATAAGACTGCAAGGTCTTTACCATATAAAGCTTTGTGCTAGGTAACAACACTGAAGTAGCAGATCTGAGCCTGAAAACATGACAGTGCTGCCCAAGCCCTTGTTGTTGGACTTAGGAAAGCCTGATACTGCAGCTTCAGCTGATGCTTGCAGAATATGGCTGTGAACAGTGGCTCCCATGATTAGCTGTTATGTCATGGTGTGCAGATATTTTTGTTTGAATTCTTGCAACTTCATGTGAACTGTGAGAACGAAACCCTGTGCTGCCTCTGAAATTAGGAACGTATAGCAATTAAGTACAACAGTCATAGTACATTCATGCTGCATCATAAAGCTAAGAGCCTAAAACCACAGAAACAAAAAATAAATGACAGTGACTCATGAGGACTATAGAGGAATACTTCTGAATTAATAACAATATCCATGAGCTTCTTTCCCATCAGCATATCAACCACAAGTATCCAGAGCTGGTCGGTAAAGGGTATGACACAAGACCTTCTGGGTGTGCAACAAGTGTTGTGGGGGATGACTTATGATCATGATGGTCCCATTCTGCAGATGGGTCCTTCTGCTGCTGCTTTGCTACAGCATACAGCAAAACCTGTGCATTGATCAGTCTGACAGCTCTGCTCTGGTGGCTCAGAATAAAGGTGCTGAGACAATTTGAGTGAAAGGCTCAACAGTTTAGAGCTTAAACTGTTTATGAGACCTTAACACAGGATTGCTTTATTTGGGTCTTCCCTAAAATGGAGGCAGGTGAGAGAACAAGCAACACCTTGGTCAGACAGATCTGAAGCCTGAACCGTAACAGTTGCTTTTTTTCATTTTTCTGCCTCTTTGTTACTGATTATAACCCCGAGCAGTTTAACTGTCAGAAATAGCACCTCATTCCTGTTGATCTACTGACCATAACTGATATTTAGTGTTTTATTCTAGGCCTGTTCTTTAGTAATTATCACACTATGAATTTGGGTGACAGTTAACCCCATTCGCCTTAGCTCCCATTTTAAGAAAAGTTGTTCATGATCCTACTCTGTTCATAATCCTCTGGAAATTAAAGTTGACTCTTAATGGTTTTAGGTATTTTGTAACTGGAAAGCAATAGTCAGGAAAGAAGTTTCACACAAATCTACTCACAGCTATCTGCAGTATTTAACCCGATCATAGATCTTCTCCAGTAAGGTCATATGAGCCCCCATTATCTCTTACACTCTTAGCGTGTAAGAGCATTGACTCCTTATTTTACATATTCATTACTGGGTGGAAAAAGTACAAAGGTCCACATTCTTCAGTTTCTTGGGAGTCCCAGTGGAGTGGTGCCACTACCACCAGGGTAGTCTTCATTCAGTGCCACGACTGCATAAAATTTTAGTTGCCCAGATGAGATGGATGTACATTTTAGTGCTTCACCATGGCTACAGGAAATATTATCAAACATTATCCTGTGTGGGAGGGAACAACATGACGGCATCTTCCTTGATCACTTCCAGGAAAATTGTGTCATGGTTTTTCAGGTACTATTGCTATGAATTTTTACTGCCATGAGCCAAATTCCTTTTACATTTTTATCCCTTGCTGAAAGGTGATAGTATTCCAAGTCCTTCTCTTAGTAAGACAAAACACCTCTCTTGTCACTGCCATTTGCATAAGCAGGGAGACGCACGCTGCAGTTCGTAATAAAGGTTTATGTGGCAGTGTATAAAAAAGCTCACATTTATATCCTACATTTTCTTCCTTTCTTCTTTACTTTTTTTTTCTCCAATCTGTAGCTTTTGAACTGTTTGGTACTGCTTTTCCAGTCTTCTGTCTGTCTTTGCCAGATAAATGGCATTCCTTTGACTCCAAGTGTTGTAGTAGAGAATAACTGAGATGAGGGTCATTCTGAGTTTAGCTCCTTTCTTTGCTCTTTCCTCTTTTTAATTCCCCTCTGAATGTTCTTGTTCATTTTTGTAGTTTTTGTTTGTGCTTTTATCAAGTGCCATTCTTCCATCTGAAACCTCTTGCTATTTACCTCCTATATTTAATTAAGGCAGAGAAAAGGCACAATCCTACTGGTTAGTATTAGGAGTTGCAGACAAAGCTTCCTGAGTTCACTTATCCATGTGGTCCAGCTAGTGGTCTAGTTTGCTGAAACCAACCAGGGCTACTTCATCCGGCCAACAGCCTGTCCCTGGAGGGAGTAAATTAAGCAGTAAATTCTTCCTGAGCAGCTGAACATTCCCATCTGCCCACCAGCACCTCAGACAGAGTGGTGACTATAGCTGCAGGAGAGGGTTTGAAGCACCAAGTGCCACTTTCTGTTGTGATGCCAGCACCTCTCAGAGCAGAACTCCTGCTTGCACCACGTCTTTCAGTGCCAACCTCCAAGTCTGGCAGCAGCAGGATTTCTCCCTTCCTCTCTCTGCCTGCTTTCAGTATCACTCAGAGCCTCAGTGCTGAGCACCCTCCACTTCTGTGAGACAAGCTTCTCCTCAGTTGCTGCTGCCAAGAAGATGGGAAGATGTTGGTGGAGGAAGATTGCTGCTGCCAGGATTGGTAGTGGGAAACTGAGACCAGCTCACTCTGGTGGAGCTGGGAGCCCACAGATAGCACCCCCACTCCAGTTTCCCACTCGTAGGTGCCTCTCACAGGCATTCAGCACACCCTGCTTTTCTCTCTCCACCATTCAGACCTTATTGTATGTGATGAGTGTTCCATGTGCACGATGATCATCTCTGTAAAGTTCAGCCTTTAGGTCTTCTCACCAGCAAAAATACAGTACATGCATATAACCATGGACTGGTTACAGAAAGCTTTGATTAATTCTCATGAAAGCTCAGGCAAGCTGTGGAAGTCTGAAACACCCATGTTATTAAGACTGCTGCATCTATACATGTATCATTAAGAGACAAAGCTCTTACAAAACAAAATGTAGGAAGCTCCCCTGTGTCACTGTCTGGATGACTAGGATTTTCCTCCAAAAGTCACTGAAGCCTGTTGCTTGGGTTTCCTCAGCCTGAGAGGTGGGCTTCAGTATTGGGCAGAGTAATTTTATACGTCAAACTCACTGTGAGAAACAGAAATAGTGAATAGGGATGGGAACTGGCTGGGAAAGCTTGCCTGCCACATTTTCTAGTCCATGCACTACACTGGGCAGGCTGTTACCCCTGTGACAGCTGCCCTTGAGGAAAACGTGGCACCAAAAGACATCTGGTGAAGCATGTGGGTTCCTCAAGGTATTTCTGTAAAGGGCAAATCCATTTCTGAGGAATGAGTCAGCGTATAGCATAGCCTGTCCTTCACTTGTGGGTCACTCTAGCCTCTTATATAGCCAGAATGGAACCAAGGGGCTTGGTTTGTCCTCTGAGCAGTGAAGATTTTCACCTCTGCTGTGTCAGAGAGAAGAACTAGAACAAGAATTTAGGTAAAATGGACAGAAGTTTGTAATTTCTATCCTTCAATTGATTTGCTGTTGTGGGTACACTTTCACTAGATGTACTTTGTAAGTTGTGTCCTCTTCAGTCTATAGAGCTATGAAATGATTCCCTCCCCCAGTAGAAAAGGTGGCACCATCACTGAAAACCACATATTTACATGATCTATTTTTCTGGGTTTTATTAACTCAACATTGTCTCCTACAAATGATTTGTCATTTACCAGAAGATTTGAAATGTAGACTTAAGTTACACATAGGTATAAAAAGCATAAAACTGCACACACAGTACCACTGTTTAGACCAGAAAACACTGTGATGTTCCACAGAGAAGACTGCTATTCAAGCTCAGCTCCACCACCTTCTGCCTCGTGGAGTCAGTCTTCAAAGCTGCAGATGCTTCTGCTTCTTCTCCCTCAGTTTGCAAAGCCCTGTCAGCTTTCCTTTGGTGTTCCTCACCTGCGGCTGAAGCACGGACCGAGGAACCACAGCACAGTCCCGTTCTGCTCCACCAGAGGCTATAAACCCTTGGGTTCCTACTGGCTCTTCGGAAAAGTTTTCCTCCTTCTCTTAGTATTTATGTACAATATATGAAGGGATACGATTTGCGTCTTTGACTTAGACATATCTCTTGCCGCATACTTAAACAATAACTTGAAAAATATTTTACAAAGAAAACATTGTTCATCTGAATGTCATTCATTATTATATTGCTATATTTTATACCCTATTATTAATATATACAAAATTTCTTAATTGCCTTTTACAGATGCATGGAAGCATATAATATAACAGTTTTAAAGTATCCCATTTTTAGATTTATTTTTCTTTTCCTTGGCTCATGTCAATCTCTTTAATAAACTATGGTTGCTTGGAGAATATAGGAAGTATTTGGAATGTTGTTTAAAGTTTAGTAATAACTGGTAGCATTGTCCATTTGCAGCCTGAACAGTTGGAGCACCTGTCAGGGCGATCTGGTAGAGATAGCAGCATCATAAGACTTAAACAATCGTGGAGGGCTGTTAATGTGCAGTGTCAATGGGTGCCAGGTTCTGTTCTTTATTTGGGGCTTTTCTTTTTTTCGGCTGCATTTTATTGTTGTTTTCCCTCTGTTCTTGGTTTTGTCTTCGTGCTGCTCGCCCTTTGCTTTCCTGTCTTGTCTCCTTGCTTTCGTCTTTGTTGGACTTTTTTCTTTTCTCCTCCCTACTTTTTTTCCCTGGAATAAAAATGATGGCACATTAGAAGATTTGCTCAGGCTGAAACAATTTCTGACTCCTTCACTTTCCCATATCTGGTAAAACCAGCCCTTGATTAGCACCTGCCCTTAGAAGCTGGACAGCAGTACTAGTGTTTAGAAATGTCCACCTCTTTATCAGACTATTAAATTCAGCCACTGAACTAGCACCTCCCATCAATCTGACTCTGAGCAAGGAGCCAAGAACTCCCTGGAAGAGTTGCAGTGGTTTAGAGCTGGTATAAATACCTCACACACCCATAGCCTGTCTCCCACAGCCAGGGACACAGCTCCACGTACTTGACCTAAACACAGCCGTTTTGGGGACATCCACAGCGGAAGCCAGGTAGCATTAACGACTGTTAGAAATTTGTCTTGGGCTGGGACCCAGAGCATATGGTGAGAGGAAATTAGCCATCATGTTACTCCCCTTCACTGACAACATTCAGCAACTAGCTCTTTTATAAAACCCTCTCCTCTCCCTTAACCCCAACTGCACCCATCCCAGAGGATTCTTGTTATTTCAACATGAATCCCACTATAACATTGGTGACATGTATGGGCCCATCTTCAGACTAAAAAACAGTGTTCCAGGTCTCATACCAAGCTTTAGGCTATTGTTACAAAACTAGGTGTTCAAGTACTTCATTGCTTTAAATACTTATAAAGGTAAGATGTTGAGGATTTTTTTATCACTACAGACCTCTACAATAAAGTTTTCCATCCCCTTAGGAACATCAAAACTTTGTGTATTGACTGTGGAGAAAATACTGTGTAATGCATTTATGCTTGGACATAAGAAAGAAGTTCTTCCCTGTAAGGGCAGTGAGGCAGTGGCGCAGGTTGCCCAGAGAAGCTGTGGCTGCCCCATCCCTGGCAGTGCTCAAGGCCAGGTTGGACGGAGCTTTGAGCAACCTGGTCGAGTGGAAGGTGTCCCTGCCCATAGAAGACAGTCATTGGACTAGATGACCTTCAAAGGTGCTTTTCAACCCAAACCATTCTGTGGTGCTATGATTGTATTCCTTTTATTTGCTTTACAAACCAGTTGTTTTTTTCTGTGTGGAACTGGTTCATCTACTAAGCTATGCAGCTGAAGTTCATCTGTGGTTAGATGAATCCTCATGATGTCTTCAAAAGCAACTTCTCTTGACTTTCATGATACAATGTCATGCTGACATCTATGCTTCTTCACATGGAGAAATTTCTGGACAAGTGTTGAAAAGCATCTGGTCAAACTCTGTTTTATGATATTTTAGTAATGATACTACTGAATATTATCTATCCCTCTTTGTTCCAGCAAAAATGCATTTTGCTCTTAAATATCTTTAGAGAGAATCCAGGCTTTTCTATACTGATGTTGGGGGAGTTACACAAACCTGGCAATAGCTCAAGGGTGCTGAATGCAGGGAACTGTACCCATTCCAGACTTGAAAACAGAGATGGGAGTATTTAGTGCCATGGTGGGCTCTGTGGGAGTAAGTAGGTCACAGTAAGGGAGTAGGTGCAGGGGCAGTGCCTTAGTTCTGAGAACAGATGACAGTCCAAGGAGGAGTAGGTCAGGTAAAGGGAGAGAGATTCAGAGGTGAAGAGAAGGCAGAAGCCAGGAGTAAGACTAAGATGTGAGGATATGCTACATCCTCTTCTTGTTGTATACCTCTATGGGCTTATTTTACAGCTTTTCCTTTCCAACACTGCCTGAGATTGAAAAGCAAGGGAAGGTTTAGATTCACATGTTAAGTCAAGTGAGGACAAACATCTGCCTTTTTCATGTTGTTTCTGGAACATGGAGTAAAGCTTTGGATATAAAATGGCACCTCAGAGTTTAGGTAACCAGTCAGAGATTACCCTAATATGTGCCCCCATACCTGCAGAATCCCTCTCTGAATTTGGCAATGCTATCTAAGATGTGCTCAGTGAGAGCTACCACCATGGGGAGAGCTGGGATAGCTCCATGCAAAAGCAAGCCTGCATATTACCCGGCTGTAATGCTGCCTCTGACTAATGGATAAATGACAGTATGGAATTTCGTTCCCAGTGGTTTGTAAATACAGTTGGTCCCAGATGAAATGTTATTTGAATGGAAACTGTCCAGACATTCAGTGTTTGACATTGTTCACTTGGTGATTAGCCAAAATCCTTCAGCTGTGACTTCCTAGCCACAATTCTTTAAGTATGTTGGAATAACATGTAATGGTTTCCCTTCCATGGATCAGGATGCATCCATTTATATGTATGTGGGTGAATATACTAAGAATACACTATGTGTCTAGCTACAGACTTATCTAGGCATGGCTTCACTGTTTCTGTTTTAATCAGATTGGTGTCATAAAGCACAAGCGAAACTGATCCCTGGAGAATACTTAAAACTCAGTCCTAATTCTCTTCTACTCTGAGGATACCTAGTTTGGAGTCCTCTGTGCAATTTTATACACGGCTTAATGCTATCACCTTCATGCTGTTGCCATTTGTGAAAAGATCTGGTCTCTAAACCTGTTTTGCTCTGGTAATGCAATAAAGCACAAAAGGGTCATCTTTGCAGGCTGTTTAGCTCCTTTCATCACTGTTTTAAAAAAATGGAGTTTTTATATGACAGCATAATGTTACTTCCATCCAGTCATTGGTTCATTTTAGGTGCAAGGGAAGATTCTACCAGCAGTTATCTGTTAGCATTGGGGTGTAGCTGGAGCCACATTCTTGCATGCATCTCTCTCTGTTCATATCCCTGCTCTCTTCATCCCAGAAGCTTGTTCCTGAGTATTTTTTCTGCTTTCTACTACTTGCTGGAGCCCACTTCACAACAGCATATTGGACTGGATGCAAGAAGTTGTGTAAATTTATTGGAAATTTGGGCATTTGGTTATCTGTGAAAAGTGTAAAAATTACATGGGCCGTTACATTTACAATTCCCCTCAGAACTGCTTTGAATTTAAAGGAGAAGAAAAGGCAAGGATAGCAGAAAAACTAAACCTTATCAAAGAAACACAGAATCATAAGATGGTTTGGGTTGGAAATGGACCTTAATGGTCATCCAGTTCTAACCCTCTGCCACAGGCAGGGACACCTTCCACTAGACCAGGTTGCTCAAAGTCCTATCTAACCTGGCCTGGAACCCTGCCAAGGATGGGGCAGCCACAGCTTCTCCGGGCAACCTGTGCCAGTGCTTCACCACTCTCACAGGGAAGAACTTCTTCCAAATGTCTAATCTCAATCTCCCCTCGTTCCGTTTCAAGCCATTCCCCCTTGTCCTACCCTTACTGCCCTTGTAAAAAGTCTTTCTCCTGATTTCTTACAGGCCCCTTTTAGGTACTGGAAGTTAAACTGTGAACAGTGTAACTTCTTAGAAGAAAACTTTCTCCCGCAGTTTCGATTTCGCTGGTGAAGGAAGCTGTTTGAACGTGTCCCGTTTATGTGCACATACACACATCATCTCAGCGCACCTTCATGCGGCTGTACCGCATGAAAACGGGCACGGAGGAGAGGTGGGGGGGGCGGCCTGCGGTGTCGGTGCCGGTCGCGCGGGGGCGCCGTGGTCCCGCGCAAGGGCAGTGCGTGCGCGGGAGTCCGGCGCAGGGGTGGGAGGGAGCCCGGGTCGGCGGGGTGCAGTCGTGCCGCCTGCCCTGGGGCCGGGAAGCGAGCGGCCTTGCATGCGTAGAGGTTCCCTCCTCTGTACCCTCGAGCTGTTGTTGCAGGAGCTAGCGGGGAGCGTTTCCTGTCCGCTTCCCTTCCTCCGCTCTTTGCATGCTGCTCTGTCTCCCGTCCCTGCTTTATGCTGCGTACGCGATTCACTTTTCTAGTGTGCCAGGAAGAGGGTATAAAAAAAAAGGCAGTATGTTGTGCCGCAGCATGGGGATATCGTTGTTTCCTGGTGGGTCACAGAATTCTCATGTAGTGGTACGCTAATGCAGCTAACGTTTGTCTTACGGATTCAATAAATCCTTTCGAAAGAAAAAAGTCTTTTTAGATGGGAGACACAAACGTTTTCCAAGGGAGCGTTTTGCTTATGGAGGTGTGGATTCATGAGACTCTAATAGTTCTGTGAGGTAATAATTTGGCGTTAAAATAGCTTTAATTTAGAACCAAAACTTTGTACAGCTGGCTGTACTGGAAGAATTGGTCTGTAGGTGCTGCCTAGTGAATTTTCTTTTAGGTAGGGAATAATTTACTACTTCTAATAATAGCTACTTTGTATACTGAGGGAAATCTGCAAACATGCTATAATTTTGAGAATTGCAGCAGTTCAAATTAAATGCAGACATGAAGCTAATTCGAACAACAATATAATTACATGTCAGATCAGCCTAGAGGTGCTGAGTTCTTATTAATCTGATTTATAGCCTTTGGTCAAAGAAATCCCTGCATCTGTATTTATACAATCCACATCTGAATACATCTTTAAATATGTAAGCCAGAGTATTTCAGAGAAGTCTTTGCATTATTGCATCAGATACGTTGTTTCCACTAGTCCCATAGCCCTATTTTATGGAGGACGGGCTGGTCACAACTTGAGGGAACTTGGTAGTTAAAAACACCACATGAGAGAGGGTTACTTAGTGAAAAAATCATGGCTGACGTGGATTAACTAGTGCAGGTTCCAGACTTCATTTCCTTTAGGTACTGTCTCTTAGTCCCACCCTATTATATTCAGCTGTAATTACTACAGGTAACTCAGAGCACCGTATTTGTTCACTTCCGGCGTCAGGCATTTGGGGTGACTGTATTTCTTCTGGAGACATCACTCCCATGAAGAAACTCACCCCAGGAGAGCAGAAGGGGGGCAAGAGGAGTCACTAAACTGCACCTGTTGGGGTTGTAGACACCAAGGTAGTAGGTGCAGTCTGGAAGGGTCCTGGCGCTTAGAGTGTACATGTCGCCACGGACCACAAAAACCTCCCCACTACACTGTAATGAGCTCAAGAGCTATAATAAAAGACCACAAGCCACAGCTGTAACGTGCCACAGTTCTTTCACACCCCTCACAGCCTCATCTGACCTCCCACCACTTTCCTGGCTAGAAGAAATGTCAGCTCCAGTGCTCCACCACCCAGGAGGTATGGGGACAAAAAACCTGGGGGCTAAGTGTGTAGCCCTCCTTCTCACCAGACCAGTGTCTTCTCAGAGACTTTTTTAGTCCTCTTAGACTGAAAGTCTGTCACTCTTTCCTCATGAGACGATGTGGACAGCATGACATGCACTGAGCGAAGATACCAGTAAGAGGAGCATGCCTCTGTCTCTAAACCCACTTACTAGAGCTGCATCTACAATATGGTTGTGTCATACTGTGCAAATGAGTAGATCAGTCTCATTCTCAAGAAAAGTAACACATTTTTTTTTTCAGGAACACAGGCTGTAGTATGTACTCACACTGCTTGCCGAGATGAAACCCCCAACTGCCCAGGGGTGCAAAGGACATTCTCCTTTCATTCACAAGCAACAAGTGGCCGAATCATCTGGTATGCTTTTTTGATTTTTAAACAGCATGACTTTCTTAGCCGCAGTTGTTGTTTTCCTAGTTACAGTGGTCCAATTTGATAATCACTATATTTCCAGGTGACCAGAGTGGTGAGAGTCAACAACTTCAAGAACTACCTAAGTGCTACATAGCTCTGTGCATTTCCTTTTGAAGATACACCAACTGCTGAAGTGAATATGGGTAAAAGTTTTAAAGGAGCTAAGGTCCAAAGGTATTCAAGGAGCCCAACATAGGTTATCCCGCTGTTTAGATTCATGAGCACAGCCTACCTGGCTTCCATATACCAGTCTGGATGAGTACAGGTCTTAAGGCACATGAGTAGCCACAGTCCCATGTGATGATCTTAGGTAACCTAAGATACCTCGAATGATATTGGCACTTAAAGTTACCCACTTAACATGCCTTATCTCTTCTTGAAAATGAAAATCCTTCCCTAGATGTAGAGTCCAGATATCTTTCTATGAGATTTAGTATCCTTGAGCTTCATTTGCCTCTGAAAATAGAAACTGGACTACTAAATTACATTCACTTAAAAATGTTCTTATTTATGTTGTGTGTATTAGCCTGTCCTTCCAAGAAGAGGACCATACTGAGGCAGGCACATTAGTGGGAATGAGAACATTGTGTCTAAATAGAGGAATAGGTCAGGCCTGCACAATAGCCATGAAGCAGGTGAAAAGGAACAGGAGGAGGCTGAGCAGATCAGCTGTGCTGAGATGTCAGGTTTGGCTGTTGTAGCGTATAAAGAACAAGTTGTATCCCATTAGGTGTATAGGAAGTAGGAAAGCATCACTGCTTCTATAGGCTGCTTCAGAAGTCACACTGCCAGACTCATGAGCTCATAAGCAAGGCTTATAGAAAGTCTCTGACTTAACTGACTTCTGATGACCTCTTTGCAATAGAAATGGGTTGGATCTGTCTTTGCTGTGCCACAGAAAAGACATTGCCAGTGCCTGAAAATACAAGACTATCCTCCAGTCAAAGAAGCAGCCAGAGGAGGAGGATTTCTATAATGAGTTCTGTTTGCTGTTTGTGGAGACATTTACTGCTGTGTCTTTAAACCAGAGCCTGTGGGAATTATTTCCTTTGCACTTGTCTGTTGGGACTAAGGGAGTTTGTTAGCAGCCTTGTTTTAATCAGGACTAATGTTGTGCTAACAACAGCAATTTTACAATTACTTAACAGTTTTCATCTTATAAGAACCCACAGCTTATAAACTCTGAACACAGCTTCTGAAGACAGCATAGTAATGCCTGTTTAGCAGAGCGGAAAACCACTCTGCATTGCTTAGGATGGGAAGTGACATGCACCATGCTGGTATTTAGGAAAGTGATGTTTTCTCACAAGGCTTGCTTTGAGATTTTTAATGGCAGCTTCTCAATGGGATTTGATTTTTATAGCTCTCCTAAAAGTTGCGAAAAGGTAGATGATTGTCCAAATCTACTTTATAATCTTCTTTTAAGACTAAGGGAACCAGGTGCCAGTACAAGGACCGGCGATAGTAGTGACTGGTACCAAACCCCCTTACCCTGTTAGGAGAGTATAAAGATATTGGCAGAAATCTATAATAACTTTTTTTTCCTTTTGGGCACCAGTAATCCAAGTCCTCACATTATCCTGGATTGAGGTAATAAATATAGTCCTTTTTAGAGACTTAGTTCAGCTGATGCAGGCTTTTGAGCAAACCAGAAATAAAAATGTGATGCTGCATTATGTCAGAGCTGCATGTTTAGTCTGCCTCTCTAGAAATAATCAAGAAAAGTTACACATGATAAGAGACAGATGCTAGTGCCTCAGCAGCCATTTCAACTCTTTCTAGTACAATAGTAAAAAGGAGAAAACACCCAAAGAAACTTGTTTCTTTGGTACTCAAATTTGTACTCAGAGTGCTCTGAAGGGTGGGAGAAATGAGAAAAGACATTTTCCTTGGCTTTACTTAAACTGATTGCATTAATGAAACCTTCCAGTTCAGAAGATATTTGTATGACAGTAGTGTTTGGATGCATGTGTAAGAATGCCTTTTTCCCTAGGTGACCATAGCTCAGAGGTGGGCTGTACTGATGGCTGAGCATCCTGGAGGGGATTTGCAAGTGCTGACTCGTAACACTTGGGCCAGGCCAGCAGTTCCTGCCCTGGTACTGGATGCCAGGGCCAGGGAACCCATGCATCTTCCACCATTTCTTTGCTGGTACAGGTGCAACTATATACTCCCCTCGAGCCCCCTTTTTACATCTCCTTAAGTTTCCTGATGTGGCAGGAAGGTAAAGGAAGACGAGGAGTCAACAGGATGCACCTCTGGCCCCACTCTGCATGGTTCACTTGTCCCCTCCACTCTAAGCATGGTTTGTTTGTGCTCCTGCCTGGGGTGACGCCTGTGCTGACAGGTAGATGGGAGCGCCTGCGTGTCCCACAGGTAACCCAGGCCAGCCTGATGGATGGATGGATCAGCCGGTTGGCAGTAGCACCTTACGGATCCACTCACCGAAGCCATCAGCCCAGAGCCAAGGTGCTATGGCTTAAATTTGCTGGAGGCCCGATCCTGCCCTCTGTTGTACTTGCTGAAACACACAGAGGTCACCAAGGTTGGTCTCTGGTGTAAATGAAGGGAGAATTTACTGTCAAGGATGCTTTTCAAAACAAGGTGTTGAAAAATGGCTGTTTCTTTCTGTTTCATGTCTCTAGTGTGTTGTATACTATTTCAGCTGGCCAAAGCATTGATCCTCCCCTCTCTAGGTAGTGCAAATAACAGGTCAGGTTTCTAAATTTCATACAGATCAGGGACTCCAAAGGTGCCCTTTCAAAAAAGGGTGATGTGACATTTCACTTTGGACATCTCCATATGTTTCTGAAGAGTTTTTCTCACCTATTGAGAAGATACCTGGCAGTTTGCCAGGTAGAGAGCAGCTTGTGGAGAAGAGGATTAGGATCACCAAGGCTCTCAGGCTGCCTCTGAAAAAGGCTCAAGGAAGTTTTTATGCCAAAGTGATTCAGAGCTTGGCCATAGGAAGCTCAGGGAGCTCAGGTGACCAAGATACTGTCAAAGGGATCTCAGGTTTTCAAGCTCTCGAGTCCTTGTCAGCCTGCCAGGTGGGTTGCCAAAGGCCAACCCAGTGGACAAGCCGCCAAGATACTAGACAGAAACCTAACACAGAGGCAAAGTTGTTTCGAAGCCTATTCCTTTCCACCAGGGCTTCATTGACATCAGGAAGTTTCTGGGAAATGTGATGACTTTGATGATCTGGTATTTTCCATTCCTTTGGAAAATTCAGCCCTATAAAATATTTTTAAAAAGATTTCTAAGTAGGGGTCATGGAGGACATGCATGAAAAAAACTTGAATGCAGATGTTTTAATATTGCCCATTAGTCTTCCATTTAAAATGAATCGCAGAGAGAAATTGTCCATGTCTATTCTATTCTATTCTATTCTATTCTATTCTATTCTGTTCTGTTCTGTTCTGTTCTGTTCTGTTCTGCATTTTATCCAGGCTGTCATGCCTTTTTTGGGGGGGTGTGTGTTTTTTTTGTTTGTTGTTTTTTTTTTTTTTCCCCTTTTCCAAGAATGTGATAAGTTTATTCTTATTAAATCCCTCTGGGAATGAGCTGAGCATTTAGAACTGTTTGTAGTAACACTGGCTTTGCATACTGAAGTGGGCAGCCAGCTTTATGAGTAGCTTGAAGTGAAATGTGAAGAATGAGTATGCCGTGTGACAGTGCATCACTGGAGTCCACTTCACTTAGTATACTTTATAAGCTGACCACCATGCCATTTAGATCAGATACAAACGAGGTCATATGGCTCAAAGGTTAGAGGAGATGCAGCCCCCAACAAGATAAGGAAGCCTCCTCTCATGACAGAGGGCACCACCGAGTGCTAAGGAAAGTCTGTAACCCCTAAGTCACCCCACCAGGAGATCTGCCCTGTGTCCTGTCTAGCACAGTCCCAACCAGCAGTATACAATGGCAGTTCAGAGCTAGCTGTAGGCATGTTTTATCTTTCTGTTTGGTGCTTGGCTGGTGTCTTACAAGTGCTATAGCAGTGCTGGTAAATTGGTGGCGATCCTGGGCTCCACACTTCCAGGGGGAGTGCGCAGCCTGTATGGCAGGACTGGTTACAGGAGCCAAATTGTAGGGACGCAAAAAAGTTCTAGGCAACCCAAAGCTAAATTTCAGCAGGTGATATTTTCTGTACTGCGATGTATTTCAAGAAGTCAGGACCTTCTCTAGCCTCTGAAAACTGAGGCCTGTGGAGACCAGCAATCTCTCTTTCCAGCTGTCTTTTCCCTGCAGATGAAGAAGCCCACTGTACACTCTTTAAAACTGAGTAACTAATCACTTTGCTGCCTGCTCCAAGAACTTTTATGTTAGTCAAAAGGAGAAACTACTCACTATTTCTACATATCTGAGTACCACCTCCTCTTGCTAGTGACTTCTTAGGCCCTCTTTGATACCTAAAATCAATTATTTCGCAAGCAGGTATGACATGGTCAGAAACACTTTATAGACTGTCATACAGAAGTGTACAGGCAAGAAAACAGCAGTTAGTGCACACATACTGTAGTGAGATACTAAAAGGATCAGGATGCTTTGTTCAAAGAATCAGAAGCAAATAGACCCTTACTCCAACCTTAACCAGTAACTAAGAAGTTACTTCAAATTGTTCATGTACTTTTGAAAATATTACCCAAGATGTCTGTGTGTCCAGGAAGTTAATTTATGTCCTCTGAAAGAGTGAGTTGCTTTCAGTTAGAAAACATAGAGGTTCCATCAACCTTAAGCCTGTACTCAGAGGGATTCACAGAGACTTCCATCTCCATATTGCATCTTCCACTGTGTCACATTTAAACTTAAGAACTTTATCCATCATAGCTTCAGTTTGATTTAAGACCACTGAGGGGAAAAATCCAACGACATAAAGTAAACTGTGGCTGGGAATGTGATCCTTTGTCTCAGAGACAAAGCGTTTTTTTCTTTATAATACAGTCTTCATATGACTTTATGATGTTCCACAACTGTAAAATGGAGATAAGAGTTCCTTAATTTTGGTAAGTGCACTGGGATCTACAGATAAAAACCACTACTGGTGCAAATTAGAGCCACTGAAGTGAACAGAGAGTCCTCCTTCAATTAATGTTTTGAAGGTCCAGACATCATGCTTCAATCAAAGAGAGAGGTCAGGATCCTTCTTTAGAGAGTATCGTTGCCTTGTTCATGCTTAAAGGTAGCAGGGGCTGGATCACCTACTGGCATGCCCTCCCGCCATCCACATTCATACAGAAAACGAAGTCAGTTCCTCTGGATTTAAACTAAATCCTCCTGGTTTAGCAATGCACATTTCTACTTAAGCAATAAACATCTGTCGTCTGCCATTCATTAATATTAATTATAAATGGTCACTAGCTCATGGGATCCAAATCCACCAGCTGAGATCCTTCCAGCTTTGACCTTGTTAGGGTTTGTATAAAAAAAGTGTTCAGAAGGGTCCTTCGAAGCTCGAAGCCAACAAGAAGTGCAATTTGCAGAGTACAGCATTTAGATTATGCACTTAGAACAAGGGCAGTCAGAAGGGGTAGTGGGGAGTGGGGGAGGGAGAGAGGGAAGGAGGGAATACAGAGCCTGGAGCAGCCTTCCTTTAAATGCTTAAGAGTTTTAGACCTTTCTGCAGGCTAATGACAGGGAGAGGCATTGTCCATAATGAAACTGGCCCATCCATTAAACATTACTGTAAATGAAAGGTTGTGTGAATTAAAGGTTGTTCATCTCATGTTTCAGGAATGTAACTGTGTTTCATGTCTAAAGCCTGTTTTCATTTTAAACAGAGTTCTTCAGATGACAAATGAGAGAGAGAATTTCAGAAAGTAAATAGCAGAAGTAAATACATGCTTAAGAACAAAGCAGAGACATAACTGTAGCTGTAAATCTTTATACTGGGGCTACTGTTTGTCATAGATGTTGGGGAGGATGAGCTTAGAAATGAGAAAATTCATTACTGGGTCACTTTGCTTGTAAACCAAAAAAAAGTGGAAAGATCCCCACAGTTATCATTAAATTATAGTCTTGTCCTCACCTGTGTATGTTTCACTCATGGACCCCTGGTTAACTGTTTGTTACCATTTTGGATTTTAAGAAATTAAAATAGAAAATTTAAGAAATGCTTGTTCTGAATTTTGCACAGCCACTGAATCTTTACATGATATTTTTTTTCCCCTCCCCTTTAATTTCTTGCCACTGCAAAATTGTTTCAGAAAAAAATTACTGAAAAGATAATATATGTTTGCATCGGTCCTTAAAATTAGCTCACTTTTTCAGGTCTAAGCTTACAGCAATATGCCCCTCATGGACCATATCTTCACCTGCTCTTAAAAAGCATAGCTTCACTGGCAGAGACATGCAAGCTCTGGTGAGTTAGTGTAATGATTTCACTGAATTTTTCTGTTAGAAGACCCAGCTCTATAGTCTTCCTAGAACAATGATTCAAAGCTGATGATTACAAAGAGGAACATGAACAGATATTTCAGCTATGTAAATGACTAAACTGGACAAAATGAAAGGAAAATTGGTTTTGGTTCTTTGACTCAGTCCCAGAGAAAAGTCTGAGCGCAGTAAAGACAGCAGGAGGCCTTATATTAGTGTCAGTGGACAGAGATACTTTGGTTTGTTCTATGTAAATGTGCAGTATGTGGTCTCTCTGTAGAAAGCTGACAGAAAGCAACAGGCAAAAGAAAATGTTGTGGAAATTTCGTAGCAATTTTAGAAATGCTTATCAAAGCATTATAAAGTCCCTTACTAGAAGCTGAACTACTATACTTAGGCTTTCTCTGATGGATGTTTGTCTAACCTCCTTAAAAATCTTGAATTATAGAGATTCCCACAACCTCTCTCCTGATCTTTATGATCTCAGATAATAATGCTGGTTGTTACCATATCATTGGGAATGCTATGATGCTCCTTGGACCTTCATAAAGGAAAGTTATGGCAGTGAGTATTTTCTTTCCCAAAGTTACGAGGTTGAAGAGAGCTGGGAGGTGGCAGCCTAAGCAGACCAAAGACTGCATGAGGTGTCAGAGCTGGCAGGAAGAGTGAGCTGAGAAGAGACGATGAGGTTGGAGATGCAGAGGCCTGGGTGGGGAAAAACAAACAGAGCTGCCTGGGTGGGGAAGAAGAGGCAAATATCCAGAAAGATGAGGAGAAACAGCAGCTGAAAAGTGCTCCTTTGTTTTCGCTTTGTTACAAAGGCATGCTGAAAATCCCTTCATTACAGCTAGATCGAAAGTACTCTGAAGTCAATGGGATTTCAGCAGATCATGGATCAGACCCTTTAAAAGAAGGGCAGCTGTAACACAATAGTGAATGAGTGCCATTGCTGTCCATGACTGGCAATGTTATAACAGCATTGCTATACATGGAAGTGTTCCACAGCCCAGGATTTATCTGATTAAACAGTGCTCTGTGTGTCACCATTAGACTTGAAACACCCACTGCCTGATTTACTCTGTAGCTCACATACCCCAAATGGTTTGCATTCTTGGACTAAATTTGCTAGATGTGCTAGCAAACTTCTCTCTTGTGTTTGTTCTTCTTTCCAGGACACACAGGCCAAAATAGTGAGGGATTTAGATCTCCAGGTGGTGCGGGCTGAGTGAGCACTGCTGTCAGCAGCCACTTCCCTTCACATTTACTTCATGGTAGTACTGCCCAAAGGTGAGAAAAAGGTTTGCTGTGGTCTTCTGAAGAGTCAAGAAAAAGAAGTTGTCAAGGTATCTTGCTGTGGCACACAGCCTGGAAGAGGCTTATTTCCTCTTTCAGCTGAGATGTCCTCCCCCTCAGAAAGAGCTCCTTACAACACTAGAATTTAGGACAAGGACTTTGGAGGCAATGACTGCAAGAAGTGATAGAAAGAGCAGTGTGGAGGGAAAAGAAGGGTCTGTAAAGATATGCAGGCAGAGTGAGGAAGTGGAATAAGAGAGAATGACACTGCTCTTTCGCATATGGTCTCTGCTTAGCTCTGAGAGAGTAGCTAAGTACCCTATTTGCCTCTCCCTGAAACTCGGCAGTGTGAAGTTGCTGAAGGTGAAGGTGCCATGGTTAAGTAAAGTATAGCTGTAACAGGGAAGAAGGCCAGAGACCAGGCAGACCCCTGTGTGTCTGCACAACGTAACTGGTAGTTTGATTTAGGACTCTGACCTGCAACAGCCATCCCTCTTCCCCAGTCAAATCTGCTGTGAAGGGAATAGCCCCATCAAGTTTGGATGCAAGCCAGAAGGTGGCCCTTGCCTTGTATCCAAGGAGCAGACCTTTGCCTGCTTTCCTTTAGCAGTATAGATATAGCTGTGGATTTCAGCTTTATATAGCTGTGGATTTCACCACCTAAAGCTGAAGCTGCTCCTCTCAATCCCAAACATTTTTATCCAAGAGGGAAAATCTGAAGCAGGTGCTGGAAATCTGGTGCTGAATGAGCACCTGATGGGCACTTTGGAAGGGAGAGGAAGAGGTTTGCATGAGAGGTTTGTATTCCCTCCTGTTTTTCCTACAGAGCTCAGGCATCTAAAAGATAGCCGGCTAATTCTAGAGCACAAGGAGGCACCGGAAGGGAGGATCAGAAAGAAAAAGAAGAGTTGATTTCTATCCCTTATTTGGTTTAGTGTTCTGAGGAGAACAGCACTCACATCGTTCACATTTTAATAGAAGAATGCATCAGGTTTTTTCTGATTCACTTCCCTTGCGGGAGCGATTGACTGCACACTTCTTTCTCAGCTTTGACGCCATTCCTGTTAATGTGAGGATGATGCTGTTTACCAGCAGTGTGTCCAGCACATGTTTTGATAGCATGTTCTGGGGGGGCCTCAGAGCAGCTGCGCAACCTTCCCTGTGATACTTGCCTCCCCAGGACAGGGAGGAGCTGGCAGCTAGCAAAAGAGGAGCTGGCAGCAGGAGAGGAGAATGTCTCCTGAGGAGCACAGAGACAGTGTCAGCCCAGACCCCTGAGAGGCTAAAACTAAATCTGATACCTGAGGGCCGTACAGGTTGGTGTACAGCCACACAGCCATTTTCAGCCTGGCTCTTCACTGAGATGTGTGTCATTCAGAGAATACAACCTTGGTGCCATACACATGTAGACACTGTTTGCATACATGTATAGTACCTACAGTACCAGAGGCACACGGTGTGTATGTACCTGCTTGCATGTCAGAACTGGGAGGTATGATAGGAATTTCATGTTCACACTAACACAAACAAAATAAATATACTGTAGCAAACTGCAGTATTACTAGTAATTAGTTCAGATTTTAGGATCTCTGTTTGCAGGTAATACCTAATAAGACTTTCAAAACTGCCTGTGATTACATTTTGCAAATGCTGTGATTAAAGTTTAAGAATGGCTTTTTCCAGCCTTTTAAGCTCTTGAATTGTAGAGCCACTGCATCCTCTACTATTAGCTATTTTGGATTCACAAATCACTCTGATTCATATCAATCCTATTTTTTTCCTCTTAACCCTTCTCACAGAGATTTTTCTCTAGATTGTGCTCCTGTCTGCCTTGCATGAAGAGCAGCCCTGTGCTGTCTGTGCTTTGCCTTGTTCAAGGCATCCCCAGGACTCCATTTCACTTCATGTTGCATCTAGTGGATTCCCAGTCTCAAGAGCCCTACTCTTGGAGGCTGGAAATGTGTTAAAGTTTAAGAGTCAAAACCCCTGCAAGGAAAGGAAATGAGAGGTCCTCTTGGCATCCACAAACAGAAAATAAACAACCAAACTCTTCACAAGACAGATTCCTCAATTATAGTAACTCAGACTTGCAAAGGCCGGAGTTATGACCCATTGGCGTATGCAGTATGTAAACACAGGGATGCAGTAATTAGCTTTGTGTTCATTTTGAGGCTTCAGAAGTCCTGTGACCTGCCATGGAGTAAGGTCGTTAACCATAGCCACACTGGTGACCTTCACACAGGACACCCCATATCTCACAGTTATACAAGCGAACTGTGCAGTGATGTCTCCCTGGCTCACGTGCTCCAGCCCTCTTGTTTGAAATGCCACTGAGCTATATGTGAGGAAGAGGATGTGACTTTTGGGATGAGCTGTGATTGGAATATCTTACTTTCTCATGTAGCAATGTGTAGGACTTAAATGTGATTAAGTAAAAATAGTACCAAAAATATCCAGAATTTACCCCGTTATTTTTTTTTAATCAGAGAAAAATGTTTAAAATAGTACACTGAGGAATTACTGAGCTGGTGTGGGCCTCTGTTGCCTTGGGAAGAGAATGTATCTTCGGTGTGTGGAGTGTGTAGGAGCAGACTATTCAAAGCTTGTTAACCTTTCAATAAGCAGGTATATAGCCATTACTAGATGCTTATCGACAAACACAACAAAATGTTGCTCTAACCAGGATTTTTCCAACACTAAATAAAATTAGTATTGGGAATGAGTATGTCTCACTTCTACTTTTTGTTTTACTGTGGCTGACTGATGGATCCTCTGAAACACGCTCATCTTCCTTACGAAGTCAGCCTGGAGGAACCTTGGTTTAGATTTTGAAGTGCTGCAAAGTCATTACTGTATAGATGGAGAGAATGTGCTCTTTAATTTAGAAGTTAGCAGGTAAAAGTCCAGATAACTCATACTAGGCTGTCCTTAACAGCCACTGGAACGAAACAGGCACTTTCAGGAGCCAAATTATTTTGTCTTTCTTAGAATCCATTTTACAGTGTCACGGATGCTGCTCCCAGGTGCAGTATTAACCCCACCATTAGATTACCCTTGCTTTGACAAAAACAACTGATTTGTAGCTGTCCAGCTTAAGTACAGTGAATCCCATCATGCTCTTACCAAACCTACGGAGGCTTAGAGGAGTCTTAGCTTGTCATTCCTCATCTCAATTCTCAGACAGCAAAACCTTCTCGGTGAAAATCGCATCCATGCCAAATTCAGATTGTCCAGCGTGACAATAGAGCTCAACAAAATGCACAAGCAACTCTTCCAGATGCCTGGCACTACAGATTTTTTCAGGAAAAATGGGTATTATATGAATAAACACATTGATGTGGCACATACATATGCAAGTTTTAAGTGGCTACGTAGGAATTTCTATGGGTTGTGAAGATCGTGAAACACTGATTTTATGTGCCACAATTCAAAAGCTGTACAAAGTGGTGAAACTCGCACTGATTTCAAATGGCTTCCTGCACTACTGTACTTCCACGTACATTTTAAAATGTAATGCAACTTACACAATCTTTTATTTAGTAGGGGCTCTTTTTCTTTCTCTCTGTTGCCTGGGACAAGCTTAACTGACTGTTAACGGAATTAGTCCACCACAACCAGAGATGAACTGCAGAAACTTTTCTGTGTGAGAAATACTAAAAGGGCAACTTAGTTTAGACTCCACAGCCCTCTGTGCTCTTTTGTTACATGGATCCATACAGCATCAGAGTGTGTACATTAGGGTGGGTAACTCAGTGAGTTTAAGTTAAATGAGTTTAGTTTGTTGACTAATATTTTAAGTTTGTTAGTATTAAGTTACATTGTTTTCAGCTAAAGTAAATTCTTGATGAATGGCCTGGGAGTTTTAGCTGAGTGCTCGATTTGGCAATCTGATAAATGCCTGATAGGATTCCTTCCTCACACATAACACTGAATTTTCAGACATGATCTGCTTAATATGTTTGAAGCATTTTACATATATATAACCAATAAGGGGTGGAGGAACTAGTTCAAAGAAACAACAAAGGTGAACTGAGTCTCAGTTCTCTAAGCTATTCAAATCAAACCTGGATTTTTATATTCACATGTACAATAAAAACATTTATTTTATTTTATTTTCCTCAAGTATATATAAGTCGTCATTAAATCAACAATAAATGCTGTTCCCTTGGTTCCCTTCTGTTCGCCAGTCTGCTTCTGGAAATCAGCTCCTCATCTCAAAGACACTGTTTTTTCTCATTTGTGCTGTACACTAAGTAAAAAAATAAATCACTGCATAATGTCTGTATTCTCCTTGCAGCACAAACCATGAAGTGATAAACCACCATGCCTCTTGTGAATTTTGACTAAAATTGCCCCTCTTCCTTTCATAATAGTATCCTGCTTTCACACTCTACAAGGTGACAATTCCTACACTCCATAGTAGTAGGAATATAAAGGAGGAGGCTGTTCTACATTCATCCCACCATGTCTTCATGTCTAATGCTTGAATTTTTGCCTGTCAGGAACAGGAACTTTCTTTGGCCTGTGTTTGCACAGGACTGATGGCAGTTAATATCATTGGTTTTCTCCTTTGAACATCTAAATGCCACCAGCATGCAATACATGAATTGATGTATGAACAAGTAACACGTGAAATGTATTATTGATTTGCTTGCAAAAATACAACTGTGTAAATGATGTAGCCTACCTATTGGCTAGCATAATATCCAGGTTTCTAAGATGTCTTCCTTGCTCATAACTATGCACGTAGTCTTTTGGTGAGTGGTTTTAGCCTATTCAAACTTGTAAGAACACATTCTCTAAAAGAACTTAAAACTGCTCTCTCAGGGGTTTAGTTGGGATTCAGCAGAAAATCATATGGTGACTTCTTGGCAGAATTACTCATGCATGAAAACGTGAACTTCCTTCTCCACAAACACTTTTGTATGCATTTCTGATATTTGTCTTTTGGCCGCTAAAAGTCAGTCTCATGCGTTTGCAGACATCAGTACAAAAGGACTTGTGTTTGGCTGCAGCACATGCATTGAGGCAAAGAAATAATGTTAATGGATAATTTGCAGTGTTTGAAGAGCTCTGCAAGCTATTCTTCCCCAGTACCTCTATTTGCCACTAATGGACGTGGCTACAGGAAAAACGACTCAAGGTATGGCTGTCAGTGAAAGGTAGGAGCCAAGAAGATGTTGAATGTGGGAAGGCAAAAGTAACGGTGCGCTGCACTGGGGGAACAAAATAAGGAGTGTGAGGGAAAGAAAGGAAGAAGAAAAACTGGAACTAAAAATCGTGTAGCCATGCAGACTAGAAAGAACTCACTATCATGGGATTTAAAGAGAAGAATTTTGAAATAAATTACAGTGAGGTTTGTATGGGACTGAACTGAAAGGAGGCTGTGTGTGAGACATATGGGAATTACCATGTCAGAACACACTGGGATCAACTAATTTAGTTGTAAAATGAATAAAAAGAATGTTGTATGTTGGTCAGGCTATTTGTATCCTCATTATTCCCATTTGTTTGCATTCATTCTGAAAATTCTAGCGCCTTCTACCAGTAAAACTTCATTTTGTAACCAGCAAGAGAAAAAAGTTGTAATAGATCTCACCAGCTTTAATGACATACCAGCAGATGGAAAAAAAAACCCTCTTCATCTGTTTTATCTTGTTTTGTGTAGCTGTTCCAGAAACATGTCCTTGCTTCTGTGTGATAGCAGCAGCTTAACTGACTAACATCCTGTCTCTGACCTCAACTTCTTGAGCAAAGTCATTGAGGCATCTGTGACGAGCATACCCCGTCATCATGTGGTCTTTGCCCTCACTCCCTTGGCCACAGACATCTATTCAACATGAAAACGGCAGAGGCTGATCCAGCTAAGTCCCTCTTTATGGCTGCAGAGAAAAGATTAGCAGCACTGTTGGTAACTGCTGCGTCTGCTGCTAGACTTCAAAAGCTGATGTCATGAAAGCTAAACTCCAAAGCAGTGCCTCAGCAGCAACAGGGAGTCATACAGTACAGAAGAGCATTTTCAGTATTTCTTAACAGTAAATACATAGTTACTTTCCCTTCTGTTTCCCAGTCTTTCTGCTGTTACCTCCTACACTCACTGATGACACAGCAACCCATAAGAACAGAGCCTGGCTTGGTTTCTCATGCAATTATTCTGTTATTCACAGGCGAACAGAAGTTTCTCTCTGTGTAATAAGGGATGGTGGCAGTAGGGAAGATAAGTTACCTGGAGATTGAGTTGGAAAGCTTCATTTCCCCATTCCAGTAGGAACAGAAGAAAAACTGTTAGCTTAATTCTGTCTCCTAGCTTGTCACCATAATCCGTCCCTTAAAGCTACTTTAACCTAATATTTATGTGTGAATTTCCTCAGTTTCATGAAGAATTAACTTTCTTTTAAAAAAAATTAATTTATCTCCCTGTGAAGGTGTGTGAAAGTGAATGGTGACTTCTGTGGATACTGAGGAGTGTATAGTGGTGGATTTCAGAATGTTAAAAAAAAGGGATCTAAGATATAGACCTACAAATCCCAAGGGCATGGGTAAAGTTGGAACATAACTTTCCATCTGCCTGCATTGGTTCTGAAGAAATTGTATGCTGAGTGGAAAACAGCTTAGAATATATTGTGTGACTTGCTCAAAAGGAAGAAAAAAACCCCACCTTTATGCACATTACAGAAAAAAAACCCAAACCATTCATGGTTGTGAACAAATTCTTGTGGTGTGCAGTATTTTTCAAGTATGGTTTGACTCAGATCCCATAAAATAAGAATTGACAGTAAAGTACGTGAGAAGTTTCTTCTAAAGTACTTACAACACAGGAACAGCAGGCATTTCTCAAAGAGAAATGTCTTGTCCAGTCTGAAGGTATTGCCAAATTGCCATAAGAAAATACACAACAGCATTATTACCTTAAAAAAAAAAAAGCCCAACTAAAACACAACCAGTTTCATAGATCCAAAACTATAGTTTGTTCCTATATTTTCAGCTCTGGCAAAATTGGCTTGGTAGGAAAAAAAGCACTCTTACCCCAGTTACAGTGGGCTAATGAGAATCTGTATTCCAAGTTGTGCCACAGTCCAGGAGCAGAAGTAAGCTTGAACATTTTGGACATAGATTCTAGGCATTAGGGAATCCATAAATATCTTGCCTTGGCTGCTCCCCTGGGGCAGATACCCCTCTCTTCCTCTTCAAGGCACTGCTTGACACAAGAAGGTGACATCTACCCCATAGGTTAGCTGGGGTAGAGCTAACCTATAAATGAGGTTTATTTATCAGCAGATAAATAAATCAGTAGATCTAGCCAGTTCTTGGGTGAGGGGGAGGCACCTGTAGCTACCTGCTTCATAAGATCATCCCTCTAACATTATTTCCCTTCTCATGAGGTGTATCCTTAGGAAACAAGCTAACATTCAAAAAGATTACAAGCTCCAACCCCTTTAACATATTCTACAAGTAATCTGCAGCAACCCTAGAGATCATTTGACAACAAAACAGTAAGTTAGTACTTGGTGCCAGCAGCTCATGCTGGCTCACGGATGTTTACATAGGGGATAGCTGCTCCACCTCTTCCACTCATCCTCAAAAGGGGTGAAACCTTCCTGATGAGTTAGAAGGAAAGGGGAAAATAGAAGGGAAAGGGAGATGGGGATGCGGAAAATAGAAGGAAAAGGGAAATGGGGATGGGGAAAATGAGAGGGGTGCAGAAGAGGAAATATTCCATGGACAATCCTGTGCCAACCACAGTAACTGCAAAAGGGACATAGGAAGTAATCTCCCTGCTGCAAGAAGGAGAGAAAGGGAGCAGTGTAACAACAATCTCTACTGGATGGTATTTGTATAAATTATTATTTCATAGACTTCTTAAGCATCTCCCATTTTGAACACGCATGAGGCCATTCCCACATCATCCCACCGTACAGTTGCCATGATGGGCAAGCTGGCTCACATGGGTAGGCAATTCATGCTCAATGTGTAAAACCAAGTGGAGTTTCCCTTGGCTGCCACACAATGCTGTGGTCTTTCTCCCATGCTGGGACTCCATGAGCCAGAAGCAGATGGCAGGATCAGGCCATGTTGTTCAGCCAGAGCTGGTAGAAAGAGTTCAAGATGGGAGAGAGACCACAGCACTGCAATTGCAAGAGTTATGGTCTTACCTGTAGGAAAGCATGAAATAGGAATTGGCTTGGAGGAATCCCATGGTTAAAACATGAAATTTGGCTGCCTGAGACACCACAAACAGCTCCCACCATGACTTGTTTTATGATGGATCCTTTTGTTCTGAGCTCCCCATGCAACCCCTCTTGTTGGCAGCTCTTTCAGCAGAACCGAGAGACAATGTGCCTTCCCATCCAGCCCACCCTGTACTTTCTAGATCACACAAAGAGCATTTTTTGAGCAGCGTTAGGACTTTATTTACTCCAGGCAATGGCACGGTTCTCTCCAGCCCAAAGAACACCACATCAATGGGAGCTTTGATGAAGCCTACAATTGAGGCCTGGTAATTCAGATGTGAGTTATTAAACAAGCACAATACCAATCTCATATTATGATGATGATAACGTGGTACCTTTTCCTTCCTTCTGACATCTCTTTCTTTGTACAATACATTTTCTGCTCTCGCTTGTAGCTGGGCAAGGATTGCCCCTTGCTGATGGATGCTGCACGATCTCTCTGACCCTTACTTCATTTCCTCTTTTGAAACCACAAGTTTTTCCTTTCTTTGTGCAAGGGCTCCATGGACTCCACTCACTTGCTTCACAGTGCACTGCAATAAACATAGGATAAGCTGAGCCTGACCAATATCTTTTTGTACACACAATGCATATGGTACATTAATTTTATTCTGCATCAGCCAAAAGGTGGCAAAAATTAATGGAAATAATCAGAATTTACTGCAGTGAATTGACAGAAATTGAATAGCTGAGGATATAATGCACAAAATAATGTCAAATAATTATGTCAGTAACTATTTTGTACTCTCTTTTTTGTAATTCCATTCCTGAAATGGGACACCACCACCACAACTGGTCTCAATAAAATCAGTCACTGAGGCTTGTCCTGAGATTGCTTTGGTTTTGTGGAGGTCTGAACCCCTGTAGTTTCAGTGGAATTAAACTTTGGTCCTGCCTGTGTGAAAGGAGGATGAAGTCATTGGCTCAGGCTGCTACATCTGGTCTCAAAGGTATTAAATTTGGAAATCAATAGAATTATAAAGGACCAACAGATATCAAAAGAATCAAAGATCTTTGGTGATCTGCTGCTCAGGATTTAGCTTGGATAGTGAAAGAGCTGTCATCTGTAGCATATACAAGCTGTAAGCAAGCAAAGCAGAGGACAGTTTCTGTCTGGGCGGGTGCAAGCTTGTCAAAAAAGTGTGGGTTACAGTTTCTAAACCACTGTGATCTGAATGCGCATCCGTACTGTTAGGAACAAAAAGGTGTGCAGCTGGACACTTTTCCAAACAGTATAGACAAAAATGGGAGTAACCTTGGAAGCTTAACAACATGCTCTTAATAATTTCTTCAGTGCCATCTCCTCAGCATCCTTCTCTTGATAAAAGGCAGTAAACATTTATATTTACTTCATGTTCATGTGCATGCTTAACACTATAAACCACAGCTGAAGAGGGAAAGACTTGCAGCCCCTGTAGAAGGAGGAACTTGAAAGTCAGCATTTTTCCAGCTCCAGAATTTACTTCCAAATTTTTCAAAACTAAAAATATAATAGATCTCAGGCAATCTCTGAGCCTTTCTCCAGTGAATTGCCATGTGAGTCATTTTGGTTTTAATATGACAGCAGAACTCCCGTTCAAATAATTGGCCTTCATGGGCACAAATAGGTTCTGTTTTTTCTCTGTAGCTTGCAATGGCTTTTCCCAGTTGAGTCTGACTTGTTGTAGCAGCTAATTCTATAGCATGTGGAAACAGCCATCAAGAAACAAAAAAATGATCCTTTGAATTTCTTTCAAAGATGAAGGTCTTTGCTTGAAAGTAAAACTGTAAAAACCATTGTTACCACCTGAACTAACATGTATTTGAGAAAGAAAATGCCAAACTACTGTATATTATTTTTATTCCTGCATTACTTCCCCGCCAAAACCCATGAGGCCAGGGAGAGCTATGTGCATAATACTGTAAGGGAGGAGATTTCCATCATGACCAGACTGCGCCTAAGTGCTCCCTGGTTGCTGCTGGCCAAAGAGTTACCCCTTCCACTGCAGTTCTCGGCCCTCAGCCACCACAATTCACAGCCACTATAGTAAATTAAGCTAAACCTTGCCACAGCTTCAGCATGCCCATGGCAGGGGATGTCAACTGTAGCAGCCCAGAGGCAAATAGATCACTTGTTTTGCTTTTAACTGGGGGGTGACAGAGGGATGGAGCAGACTCTTAGGTTCTGTGACCTCCAAAAATGCCATAATCAGAGCTTGTGAGTCAGAGGCTGGACAGATACAAAAGCAGCCTGTGAGTCACAGGACCAGTGTCTTCAATCTCATCCCTGCAGTGGCAGTGCCACACTATTTGGTGTTGCATTTTGATCCTCAGTTTCTGGAGTCAGGTGATTATGCACGTACCATCTGGGGATTTGAGAGGTGTTTTTGGGCGTGCTCTCATGTTTTATTTTCTAGCTTCCACCTTTGTGAAGGTAAGCTTCAAAATGTTGACGCATGCATGCTTTGAAGGCATGAAGTACAAGGGAGCTAAAGCAAAGCAGTTAGTATTTTAATCTTTCAACTACATGTGGGGTCTGGCTCTGGATTTTTGAACCTTTGATGTTAGCAGTGCTACAATACACTTCAACAGAGCAAGTAAGAGCTGGATGTTAGTGTACCTCAAGGCAGACCAAACAGGCTGTATTTCCTGAGGCAGAATCGCCCTTTGCATCATGGCTGTGTTTGCAGGGCACAACCAAGCTTGTGCCTCTTGTGAAATGGCGTATTTGGGAAATATCGTGAGTTTGTTGTGCTGGGGAATGCATCTTGTGATGCAGAACGTTTCAATTTTAAGTTGCACTTCCCTGGTGGTATAACTGATCTTGCAACTCATGGCCTCCTTAGATCCCACACCCCGTGTGAGGAAACAATGGGGAACAGAGCAGGACTGGACTTACCAATGCTAGCGCACTCCATCGTGTGATTATTTGCTTCCAGCCCATCAGGGCACTTTTCAAGGCACTTTCCACTGTATAAGTAAAACCCACTTTTACACTTTGTGCAGAAGTTTCTGGTGAAGCAGGTTTCACAGTCAGCTTTACATTCTGAAACACAAACATTAACAACGTTTTTGCTCTTTGCCATAAAATGCCATGGGCTCTCCCACATATACCAGAATCACACAATTCTAACAATATTAAACAATCTTCAGAGGAAGCAAATTATATTTAGATCTTCTTTGCAGCCTGTAACATATAGTGAGGCCAGCCACAAATGACCTTAGCATAAGTGGGGAGTTAATAAGGATGGCCTGATGCTGAACAGCCTCACCCTGCTTCTCTTCTATGCAAACAGAAGACAGAGTACAGCACATCAGAATAACAATATATGGCTTCTGCCCTACACTGACACAGGATAGATAGTAAGCCCACAGGGCACGAGTACTGGGCCAGTTCCACACTATCTCCGTTCATCCAAGAGAAATAAAAATAAGCCAGAATTTAGAATCTGCTAAAAGCTTTTTGCATCAACAACTTTTTCTTTTATTAAACGACTCCCTGATGTTCAATCAGCTGCCCTGTAGTATTTCATGTATTCTCTATATGACTATCCAAATTTGCATTAGTGGTAATATTCCAGGTTCTCAGATGTTTTTAAATAAAAACTTGTGTATGGCAGAGCTCATGTCTGATATGGAAGGCCACACACTGCTAAAAAGTGAGCAAATACTTTACAGTGTCAAGTTACTCTGTAAGACTTTACTCTGGGGTCCGTTCATTAAATAACTTTTATTACCAGGTAAAAACTGGGAGAGTTGCTTGGCCATCACTCTTATGTTTTTATATCACCTGTGGGATTAAAAACAGTGAATTCAACAACAGAAAGAGGAGTGGGGAGGACATTGCGATCTTTTCCAGTTCATTTTTGGTTCAAAATATATAAGTAGGGTCAGAATGTTGCCAGAGCACTAAAGAATAGAGTTGGGTCCCCTGTCTCCCTGCCTGGAGGCAACATTGATTGGTTACTTCCCCTCAATCAGGCTGAAACCTGGCCAGCTGAAATCTGGCCAGTTGCTACAGGCATTTAGAGGACTACACTGTGTGTGAGACAAGCTATAAAGAGACCAGGGCAAACTGCATCTCCCAAGAATGGCACCTGCCATCTTCTCTCCTTGTTGCAGGGGACAGGTGGGAAAGGGGCAGTGGGTTAAATGGCTCCAGCCACTGAGATTCAGCATCCCGGCCCCTGTTCAGAGCTGCTGCAGATCCCTCTTGCTGCCAGATGACACTGCCTGGCGCCCAATGGCACTTCTCTTTTGCATGGGGATATAGAGGGTCCTAGGAGCTGGGAACCCTGAGCTTTAGGCTGTTCTGTGATCTTTCACCTTAACTTCTTGCTCAGGTTAATATTTACTGCACTACTGCAAGAGAACTGAATAAAAAAAGAGACAGCCTGTCCATCTGCTTCTCTGTTGACTCCTAAGAGGACACAGCATTCAAGAGAGAGCAAACAAATCCATGTGCTCCCTTTTCCCAGGCACTTACTTGCACACTTATTAATGTCAGGATACCGTGTCCCATAGTATCCACTTGGACATGAGGAAAGACATACTCCGATCTGTTTCATGCCAATCCTCTCCAGAACAAAAAAGAGCCTGGGCTTACACGACAGGCATCCGTTGTAGTCAGAACATGTAGCACACCCTCCTTGGCAACCCTGGCTCACGTTAGGATGCACTGAGAAGACAAGCATTAAAAAAAATAAATAAATAAAAGGTGAGAGAAGAAGATAACTAGACAAAATCATGAAATAACAGTTCCTCTGTACTTGGAAGGGTGGACTGTCCGCCTCTCTGACAGCTCTTCAGGATTGCTTCCTTTTTTCTTGTATCCCTTCTGACCTGACATTTCATTTCAGCAATTATTTCATCTGCATAAAGTGAAAAGCTCAGCTGATGTGCTTCCATCTTGTAGAAATAGCTAACAGCAAATTATGTTTGAAAATGATTTTATGGAACAGCAGCATTCTAGAGAACAGTTATTTTTCTTTTAGTTATGCTCAGTGGCTTTTCTGCCCTCTGTGCAGTTGGCACGGCAGATAAATACATGTTCACTTATCTTTGCTTTTACTAGCTGGATGATTAAAAATCAACCTAGTGTATAATTTCCTTCATTGACTAAATGCCCTTTGATTGAGTTCTGCTGTACAGGAATATGCCCTTGTAAGATCTGATGCTAATTTACCTTAATAAGAAGACACAGGAGAGCCATCCTTCTCGCCCTCCTTCTTTCCCTGGAATGTTCTCTCTGGTGTGTTTTTAATCTCTAACAATTACAACCTGATGTTCAGACTTAACTGTGGCATTTACCCTGTCCCAGTCCCAGCATGGAGCATAGGTAGGATTATATTTGCCTTTCAATTGAATTGTTCCAATTCTTCAGACAAGGAAAGGAAAACTTATTGCACTCATTGCTTTAGACTGTTCAGTTCTTTAGAGGCTTGGGGGTATCAGAAAAGAGGATTCTATTGCTGACTATCTTTTCAGTAGCAGACATTAATCAGTGTTTTATTTTTCAGTGGTAGAGAATAATGTTTTTCATTTTCCTGTGCTTTAGAAGTTTTTAATTCCTCCTTGGTTGCACTCTTAAATAGGAGTTGGATCTGCAAAATAATCAAGCATCAAATATCTCCAGACCCTGCATCCCCCTTTTTTATTGCCTTGTCTTGCATGAGAAACCCAGACATTTTTCTAAGTGTAAGTTTTCATCTCTCAACCTGAGACATCGGGTTATATTTCATATATAAGAAAAATTCCATCCTCATTTACATTTGTAAATCCTATTTGTAAATACTGTTGGCTTCCTGTTCTGCCTTCTCCTCAGGCCAGTGATGATTTTGTAAATATGGACATGTCATACTTTGATTGCCTATTTTAGGGGTTTGATTTTTTTTTTTTTTAGCTGCAGAAACTGCTAAATAGCTTGCATCTACAATGAACTCGCTTTTGGCAGCTCCCTTCTTGGATCCCTTGGAGGCAGACCAGAAGCACATACAAATCTATGGGTTACAGGTTGAAAGCCACCACTCCATGCTAGCTCAGGGGAGTTTTCCTAGTGGCAGGGAAGTTCAGGAGTACCTCTGCACTTTGTTCGCTTACAGCTTTGGCAAAAAATAAATGGCCCATGAATGGGAAAAGAGCTCCTCTATGCACTGAGGCTTCGATGAGCATATCAAAACCAGTCCTGCAATCTGAGAAACCTCAAAGGGAGTTCAAGTTCACTTTTCCTCTTTCATTAATAGAATGAGGAATGAGGGTTATTTCTCTCAGTAGGGCTGAACACGTAGGAGAAGGACAAACTTTGGCCCTGCTGTGGGCAGACAATTTCAGTGAAGTCCTCTGTACCCCCTGAGGTACTCACTTTGTAGAACAAGCTGGAGGAAAGCGTTGGACCACCAGGACAAACCACTACTATGAGAATAAACAGCATTCTGCGTAGTGAGAAGCTGCAACCCCAATTCAGTTATCAGACTTACTTTCACTAGACTCTCAAAAAATACTGGGTGCTCAAGAAGTATAGCTGCTTTTTTCTGAAAAGATTCCAAGGATACAGAGTATATTGATTTTGAAATTAAGAGCCTAAAATTTGGCTTTGTTTTTAAAGTTAAGTAAATGAAAATGTCCTCTTCCTGGTCTTGTGGCTCTTGTATAAAGCTACTTTCAAAGGCAGAGAGAGTAACGTGATCTAAGAAGCTGACATTATTTAAAAACTATCCATGACTTTCCTTCATTAAGTCTGACAGGGGGAAGAAAAAGCAGCTGAAGTACAAAATATTTGTCATCAAAGCTGCTATATAAAATATGGATGATCAGTTTTGACAGGAAACATATTATGTGTGAGCACCTGTGACACGTCATTATGAATAGGTTCTCTTGACAGAGAAAACATTATGTGCAACTGCTCTGAGGTCAAGCTGTGTGTGTGAGCCCTTGAGACAGGCAGTACTTTATTACCAAAAGATGATAATTCTTTATAGCTAAGATCCATTACATGGCCAATTTCCATCTTCCCTTTAACTCCAGAAGTATTAAGTATAAAATAAAATGTACTCCTAGCCATTTTCACAATTTCTGCCTTCTTTCATGCATCCCATATACATCCCATACAAATAAGCTAATAAAAAAAGAAAGCCTGTAGTTCCAAATGGAGAATCATAATGTTAGTATTACAGAGCAAGAAATAAGTTGAAATATGTAAGTCAAGCTCCATTTAAATGCTGATTTAATGCCATGTATTAACTCAATGTGTGAAGCAAAACAAATTTCATAGAGCAAAAGCCTCATTGAAAATTCAGAATTAACATTTTAAATTAAGAAAGACATTTTTTCTATTAAAAGCTGTTAAAGGAATTTATCTTTTTTTTTTTTAATTATTGTCTTCTATTGTGCCTGACATTTCTTTAAGCCCTGTCTCTGTGTAATAAAACTTTCTCTCTTTGTGCTTGCTCTGAATGCTAGGTAGACCCTTGTTCTGGCTCAGGGAAGAAACAAAGTAGGGGCAGCTGAGAGCTCCAGAAATTGGTACTGTTTGGAAGCACAGTACTGAGCTTTGTCATTGAACTGAGAGAAAATAAATGATGGAGGAAAAATATTTGTGTCTAAAATATGAGAGAGCATGTTTAAAATAAGGCATCTCCAAGCTCCAGCTGAAGATCTCATTCTCGTTACCTCAGCCCCCTCACTGTCCAGTTCAGTGCAGGCTCTTGCCTGATCCCTGCAATGCAGAGGCCGGTCCCTCCCCTACTGCGAAGGCAGAATGGAGTTGAAGGGATTCCAGAAGTAAATGGGGTGCACTCAAGCTCTGAAACATCTTTCTGCTACAGGGATGGAACTTATCAGTGCTGGGTACAGAACAGGCAATTACTCTTCCCCTGTCATTGCAGCAAGGTGTTAGTGCCTGCAGATCTCAAGCACTTTAGGGACTGCAGACCATAGCCGCAAGGAAGCAAAGAAAAGTTTTACCCCTTTTTTTCCCCATATCAGACACTGAGCTCACTGAGTTTAAGTGATGTGCTGCAACAAGCTGGGAACATAAACCCCATCTGGTGAAATCTGGCCGTGGTACACCTGATGTAAGTGTTGCTTCAAATTTCTATACTTAGGTTAACAGCAAAAATAGGTAAGTAATGTATGTGCACTTTAAGAAACACTTTGAAGTCTACATGTGAAAAAAGCAGTAGGAGAATGAAAGCCACTCCTGTTAGCCACAAGTTCCAGATGTGGTAAGAGGGACAAAAAGAGGTCCAGGCCCTCACAGAGGGGCAGGCATTGTGGCCTCGTCAGGCACTGGCTGCAGAACCAGAAGGTCTGAGCATTAGCATTGCAAACAGATCCAAGAAATGCTCTCGCTTGTAACCACTTGGGCTTTTATGCCACCTCCTCCATTATAAAGACAAATAAAATGAAATATAAAGAATTCTCCACAACCCTTAGAACTCACTTTGTTGAGGATGAAGTAGTCTATTCGTGGGCTGTCAGGAACAATGTCTGCCCTTTTGTATTCAAACGCTCCTTTGAGCACAGTGAAGTCCTAGACTCTCAAGGTTGGAAAACAGAACACAGTAATGGGCAAAGTAAGTGGTGGGACCACAGAGACCCACAGACAAGTTCTTCCCCATTTCCTACACAAGCATCAGCCAAGCCTGCTAACTCATCAGGTACAAAAGTATGTATGTGCAGGCTTGTGGCTGGCGTTAGGTCCAGAATCCATCCTTCCATTTTTCTTTTTATAAAATCTAAATACTGGAGATCAGAGAAGACACTAAGTTAATCTTGAGCTATTCTCTTCCCCTGCCTGGCTTTAAGCCCTTTTTTTGAGGCCTTTTTTTGTGCAAACTGTTTGTCCAGATATTAGTTTTAAGCCTCATTAGCAAATGAAATCACTGGGGATTTTCCTTTCTCATAATATTTTCCAAAGCCCTGCTCTGGAAACAATGAGTTGTGGTCTCTGTTAAAAATAGCAAGTTAAGGACAAGGAGCTGAATTGGAATCTGAACTTTCAGTGACAAAGTGATAGGAGATTTTGACTGCATACAGCAAATGAATTCTAAAAACTTTGCAATGACATTTTTTCACCAGTTTTACTTTATATATAGATCAAATTTATGGGATCAAAAAATGAAAATAAGAAAATGCAGGAGGAATCCAGGTGGGTATATGTTCTGAAAGCCAGGGGAAAAGCTCAGGGTAGAAGTATATTCTTTGCCCATTTGCTACAGCTGAGGTGCACTGTCTCATCACTAATCGTCAGTGACAATATGTCCATTTAGAGGCTCGCTCTTGAAATGGATGTGCTGGACAAACAAAATTAATCCCTGCTAGAGCTGCTGCCACTCCTGGTTTCCTGGGCTTGTGCACTCTCACAGGAAATATTCTCATAGCAGAGCTGCTCTGGAATTCAGCCTCCCTGGTTGGGCTGCCCCTAGCCGTGAGCCCCAGGCCCTGCCTTGGCTTTGCCCACCAAGTGGCACCCACGTGGGCACTAGTGTTGGAGAGGATTTGGGATGGGAGATCCCATGGGCTTTCATGTCACTTGATCACCCTGTGCATTCACTGGTGTTCATTTCTCTCTCTCTTGACTAGTGTGAACCAGCTGCCTGTGGCAGTGGCCTGAAAACAATACTTCATTTAAAGCAGAACTACTCTTCATCACGCAGACCATCCTTTAAGCAAATGCAAGCAACATTTGGCAGTGATCTCTTCTAATGAGAAAGTCATTAAAGAATTCAGTTTACAAACCACAGTGTATTTCCTCAGACTCTTTCTTGGACAGTGTTTCTCTGTGTGGAAACGGGTTAGAAGTGGGATGGACAATGGTGGGGCAAATCCACTGAACCAACACATAGGCAACATGCAGTGAGGAGCAAAGAGAAAGCCCAGGAGTAGTGAGGCAGCACTGTGAGAGTGAGTACAAATTAGACTGACAAGTTTTCATTATCAGTGCTAGATATATTGTCAGCCTGGGCCAAGATGAAAACTGAACTTAATCTTGCAGGCTAATCTCTGCTTGATTTCTCGGCCTTAAAGCACCCACAGGGAGGTAAGGGACTTGATGTGTCATGATAGGGCAGCAGCTGGGCTCTGTGAGGAAGATAGACCCATACACAGCAACTACTACGCTGGATTGGCCCTGAGTTTTCTGGGATGCAACTGAACTAGTGGTGATAGCTGAGGTATGTGGCCTATCCGTCCATCCTCCCCTGTATCTACAGGAGTCTGAGGCAGCCTTGAAAGGAGAGGCAGCCGCAAAAGGAGCAAATAGGAAAAATCAGTCTAAAAGTCAACTGTTAAAGGCTTCATGTCTTCTGTTTCTCTTTGTGATTTGAGCTTCACAAATACTTTAAGATTTCTTTCTAATAAGATGGTAGCTCCTCCAGAGATTTGCCTGACTTCACTTTTATTTCAGAGCATTTCTGCATTCTAGGGTACAAAAGACAGAACAAAGAAGATCCTCAAATGTCCTCCTGTGTTTTGAAGGAAAAAGACCCCATAAGGACTTAAAACAAAATTTCTTCAAACATCTGCCTGGCTTGACAGAATATTTTCCTCCTCAAGAGGCACTTCCCATCTGACGGAAAACAAACCAACCTATTTTGTTCACCAAGTGTCAACAGATCTAAAGAGCAACAGAAACATGAGTATGGGCTGTCCCAGTCTCAGGGAGTATCTGTAACTCTTCTGTAGTGGTGTCTACAAGAAAGGAGGCCCTCTGCCCAGATGGCCAAGATCTCACCGGGGAATGCCTCATCATTATTAAACACATGTCTGGCAAAGTGATCCTGAAAATTAAGTATACTGGCTGCCAGAACACATTTGTCCTGCATTTGGTTAGAAAGAGCATCAACAGGCTGAAAAATCTCACCAGGGGTGCAGAGTTTTATGCAGTCTCCTAGCATCTTCAGCACAACAGAAATCAGCCACAGCAACCACAAATGGTTCCTTGTCATTCCAGAGAGTTTTGTAAATAAACTGAAAAATTCTTTTCATGGACAGAGAAGGGAAATTGACTTTTTCTCCCACATACCATGGAGCACCACCAAAATTCAGGGATCCAGGAAGTTTAGCCAGTATAGGAATCAAAGAGGATCCCTGAGGCAAGTTGTCTTAAGCACCCCAATAGTGATGGTAAAGGTAAGACCAGGTAACACAATACATTTTCACATCAAGTCCTAAATTTAAAGTCAGCTGTAGCTGTTTCCAACTACCCAGCCTTCAAGACTCTACATCATTAATCTTCTCTAAAAGTGGAAAACTGAATTACAGTAGTTGCATAAACTTTTAGTTGTATAACCAATGTGTCAGGACGCTTGTCAGACTCAGCTACTTGCAAATAAAGTGTCTGTGCTGAGATGAAAAAAGGAGGTGTGAGTTTTGGAAAGAGATTATATTTGGTGCATATATATTTAGACAGTATTTTAATACTTTAATCCTGCAAGATGCTGTCATGAAGATCCCCAGTTGATTTTACACTGGTCATATGCATACAGAACTCTGAAAACAAAGTTGTCAATGTCACTGTGACTCCCATGACTCCCCAGTCTCTTCCGTACAAGAGATGCATACTTCCATCAAGTAAAAAGGATACATCTGTATATTGCACATGCTTATTCTTTGAAACATGCAGTCTTTCTGCTTGATGCTAGCCTTCAATCTAGCATTTATGTGTTTCTAAAAAAGCTTGTTGGTGCTCAGGTTGTCGTGGTGGCAGCAGAGCAAGCCCCACTGTTTGCTTCTCCTGTTTTGTTCCTTCAGCATACTAGAGGCTTTTATTGTTGCGTATTACACAGATGCTCGTGTATTTCCAGGCTGTATAAGGATCACTCAGCTCATACTGTCAACATTACACAACTAGAGTAGCATTTGCAAGTTTCTCGTTTCCCACAGGGTCTTCTGAGACCAGAGTTTTTCTCTCAAAGTTTTGTTTCAGAAACCACAGAAAGAACAGCAGGATGTAACAGATTTTACTTTCCGTGATGGGGACTAGGGAGAAGGGTTTAGACAGCAAAAGCCTGTAATCCCATGTCAAAGCTATGATTTTCTACTACCATGTTTACAGCGTTAAAAAATTAATAAGCCCGACATCAAGCCAGGCCACTGCCTTGGCATTGCTCAGATGTGCCTTTGGTCAATTACTTAATATCCTCTCAATTCTGTGTATTTTCGTAAGTGGAACTGATTAGACGTTTGTACTGAATAAAATTATTTTTTCTGTGTAACAATTAAATTCATACCATAGTGAAGCTAACTAAAAGCCTCTAAGTATGTTGCTTGCAGGGAAACTGTTCTGGACTGATGCCTGCAAACATTGAAGTGGAACCTGTCTCTTTACATTTAAATCTTACATCAAGATTTGAGCACAGAGTATAGATAGTAAGGAGTATTACAGTGCTGGAAGATGTCTAAAAATTGTTTTCTATAATTTTTAGCAAGAGGAAAATCTGATCTGAAATTTTTATAAAGGAAAAAGAGTAAATTCTCCAGGCTGACAGGACTGTGCATCTGTCAATGGCACAAAATACTGTCCAAAATTCCAAGTTTAAATTAACAATTAAAATATTAGATTCAGCTACAGCTTCTCTGCTTTAGTGCTGTGTAGTGATGCATATGCTATCAGCACTCAGCAAATGATGAGCCAACTATTTTCATCTTTCCCTCATGCCCCTGGGACCCATGCCATGACAGTATGGTATGAAATTGAATTCAACTCTGATGGAAAACAGACAAGAAGCTTAATCACCATTCAGCTTGGACTCACTGAAGGAAGTCCTGGCCCACCAAAGTCAACAGCAAAGCTCCTGCAAAGAGATGGGTGAGGATTTCACTAATTTGTTAATTAACTTTAGGGTACTCTGTGGTTTGAAGTACAGTTATCTGATTTTTAGAGGGCATTGTGATTGGATGGCCTGTTTTGACTGGAATTAAGTAATTGGACAGGAGAGATTTAAGTAGGCATCTGATTCCTGAGAAACTGACTCAGTTCAACAGCTCCCCATGCCTGGCTCTCCTTGTGAACTAACTATGAATGGCACGTAGTTAGTGCTCATTTCATCACCCCTTCTGCTCTGCCCTCCCTTTGAAGTCTGAGCCTTCCCCTCCCAGCCAGCTTCACTGCCTCACACGCTGACCCACATGAAAGAAATTAAGTGCTCACACCAAGCATCATTCACTTCCCTAAAACCGTAATACATCTAACATCATTGCAGTGATACACAGCAGGCAATTTACAGTCAAGCTAAAGCCATGATAGCAAGTATTGAGCTGAATTATTGGGGTGATGATGATGAAATCAAGGCTATTGTCCATTTTGTGCTTAAGCAGGGATGAAGTTCTTTTTTTATGTGGTGACGTACCACTGCTACTCCAAGGGTTTGTGCACAAATCAGCTAAGCTGATTGCAAGAGAAAATGAATTAAAATGAAATATAATTTCTTGTTTGGTTTTGGTTTAGTTTTTGTTTTTTTTTTATGTAACATCTGTAAAAGTATGTTCTTTATCCCAAAACCAATTAACAATATAATGCTGACACATCAAACTTTCCAGATAGTTAAATTAATTGAAAACTTACGCACAGGCTGTCTTTGAAAATAGGAGCTGTAAACTGCACAGGGTTGTTGGTGGCTGTTGCAGCCAGTGGTTGCACAGACTGGGTGAGCTTTATGCAGCCACACAGGTAAATGCCAAGCAGTGCCGTTACAACCTCAGTGGTCAGTAAATCAATTGATCACACCTTTCCCTCTAAAGCTAGTTTGCCTGCAGCAGTCCTATTGAATGTGTTAGTGACACAAAGTGGTCTGTGCAGAGGCTAAAATGCCCTGTTGTCCTATTGCTGCCACCTCCAATGTAGAGGACATGTGTCATAGCTGCTAGGTCAATGCAGGATGAGACCAAGTCCCCTGTACCCACCTTTGCCCATGCTTTTCCTGCTAAGACGTGCCCCATTGCCACCACCTCCCTTGCAACCTAAGGCTAAAGGCTGCCAGGCTGCTCCAGCCTCTTGAGGATGCACTGGAAGGGATGTGCAGCAACCAGGAAATCAGTTTAATCGATTAAGAGTCTCTGTGAATGTTTTGCTCTGCTACAATGACTGTCCATAAAGATTGCACCTATAGTGGACGATGAGAACGCTGTTTCACAAGGATTTTCCAAAGTGGGATTCATGCAAAATCACCATAAAATGCAAAAATTTATATAATAATCCACAAAAGTTTAAAGATAATCCATTTCAGTTGTTGGAAATATTTCTATTTTTAGAGACTGATGTGTTCTAATAGATGATTTTTCTGCCAGTGATTCTTCGAGTGGCTTTAATTTGAAATAATAATAGTAACAACATAAAGGTGATAAGGAATGGGAAGATACAGAATTTCAATTTAAAAGAAAAAGGAAATAATAAAGTAAAAAAAAAATAAATAAACTGAGGCCACCTATTGACAATACTAAGTAAAGAAAAACAAAGTTATATGATTATTTATAAACTGAAGAATTAAATATCTAGGAAATTTAAGATTATTTTTATGAGTGTAATTAAATATTTTATAGTAAGAACTGTAAAGTCAAAGGTTTTGAAGCTACTCTAGTGGTTTTTTTGCAACAGAAAAAAGAAAAAAAAGCCTTATGTGCTGTAAAATCTGCTTAACCTAAACATTTAATGGTTAATCTATGAATTATAACTTGTAGGGATGAGTGGGTTTTATTTGTTTGATATATTATTTGATGTTGCTGATGCACATCCAAAGGGATATCTGACACTTTTTATGCACAAGTGAACAAGTGGTCTAAAAAATGCACTTTTGCTAAAGTATTTCACCAGTAACAATGGTAGGAGTCACTTAATTTAGGCTGGATCACAGGAGCATCCACAGGGAACACGTTTAACCTTTCTCTGAACATAGAAGTACAAATTTGTGAGACAATTCTTCTTACGCAACCTCTTGCACAACAAAATGATCTATTTGCTGTTTTGTGTCCAGAGAGAGCTGCTTTTTCAGGTGTTGGATGCCTTTGCCAGCTTGCAAAATATCCTTGGCACCTTGCAACAGTGCTCCATTGAAGAATTTTTCATATAATTACAGTAGTGAGGAAGAGGGGACTGTTTAATTCTGTTTTGCCATGCTGTAAAATAATTAAGCTGATGCAGAATAAATGATAGAAATAGAACCCATTGCTGCAAATAAAACTGTGTACTCTAAGTTATATCAATAATTAGCTAGGCTTCGGTGAAAACCAGACATCCTCTAGATATCAGAAAAACATGAAATCGCAGCAGTTATTTTTAAAGCATCCAATATGATGAATATTTGGCAGCTCAACTGGTGGCTAGTGGCTTGCGGCACCACGTTGGGCTGCCATGAGACAGGGCTCGGATATGAGATGACCGCAACAACACCACTCCAAATACTGGACTGCTGCAGCAAAAATTGTGATAAAAAATGACACAAGCAGATGCCAAAATGGAATAAGTGAAAGGAAAGGTTGAACTGTGCCCTAGTATGAAAACATCCCTCTTAAATAACTCCTTGACCTCACAGAGTTGCATGAAGCAAGTGAAGCAATTTGCTTCCCAGGAGAGGTAGCAATTCCCCACAAGTAAATGCCTCTGGTGAAGGGAAGTGAAATTGTACCTGGGTATTCTGTCCTAGGGCAGAGTGATGGACCCAGTTATCAACCTGTAATCTGTAGACCACCAGAGGTCCGCATCATGTCAGAAATGAGGAAAAATTATTGTGATGGTAACAATTCCCCATCCCCAAAGCAAGCATACACATAGTCCAGTGCAGATGAAAAAGAAACAAAGAGCATAAAAGAAAATAAAAGCAATAGGTGAACTTTCAACATCTTGTCTTTCCCTATATTCGAAACCCTCCTAGAAGCACCACTATGTGATTTTGGAGAAACCTAGGGGTTCTTGGATTTGAAGGCTGGTGAAGTTGCCTGCTTATACTCTTCTTCTAGCATTGAAAAGTTAAAAGTATTAGCATCCATATTTCCAAACCCAGGGCCTCCAGAGACAACTAATCTGCTTCATTCCTATGTACATAACCTGATTTTCAGAGTGCCTGTGGAAGATGCAGGTGGTTGGAGGTCTGAAAATGCAACTGTTTATTCAGGAATCCAATCAAAGGATTGCTGCTTCACTTCTAGAGCCAAACATGAAAGCTTTGGCCTTGTCATCTTTGGGCTTCAATTTCTTCATCTGCAAAGGAGAAATGATACCTATCTCATTGGAGTGTTGAAGTGTTTAATTCATGGATGTTTATAATATGTCCTCAGCTTTGGGTGAAATTCCTGGCTTCTTTTCACATTCAAGCCTTCATGTGTGATTCTGTTCCTGGAACCGCATTAAACTGTGCTTTATACAAATTCTCTCATGCACATGAGATTGTTATGAACACAACTACTGAGCCATGGGTGCAAGTGTGGTAACAATTTATTGTAGTCACTCATACAACCTTTCCATGTACAGATTTCAAAGGCTGACTGAGACAAGTTGAGAAGCCAGTTCTTTTAACCGTCTGATTTCTGCTCTGGGACTGAAGAGATTAGATTATTAGAAAACATGCTATTAGCCCTGGCTTGTGGCCAAAGGGTCTGCTATGCATTCGGCAAGGGGTGCTGTATTTGCTGTAAATTAAGAAAAAGAGCTGGGTAAGTTACTCCAGTGAGGAATGTTCCCTTTGGGAATTGTCCACAGCAAACGAGAGCTGTGGTTGGTGAGCAAAGAGCAGCAGGGAGAAGAAAAATAACAAAAAAGGTCAGAAATTTCAGGGGAATAAAAGGCCCTTTTCCTCCTCTATACTGAGCACCAAGTTAACAAGCTTTAATGTTTGTTGATCCCCTTTCATGCTCCTTTCTGCATACCCAGACCCAATTGAAAATAATCAAAACCCCACAAACAATTATTGTGTAAGCCCATTAAATTCCTCCCTATCCAAAAAAGCACATCAGCATATGGTTATCTTCACACATGTGTTGCAGACCCCTTGACTTCAATTAGACTTAAATACCTGATTAAAATTAAGGACACATTCTTGAATAGAGGCTCTTGTGCTTGGAGCAGACACATATCTTCCTGAAGTAGGCAAACGCCTAACTCCTAACACACAAACTTTGAAAATAGTGCCTTGGACTTCTTAGCTCTTAACTAATTTAAAGCTTGAACTATTTTTCATTTTTAAACTTCTGAATATTTGTAGGCAATTTTGTAGTGAAGAAAATAAAATATCAAATATTTTCAACATAATTACTATGTTTTCAGGGTGTTCCAGAGAGCAAAACCATTTTCTTTTTCCTTTTTAAAAAGATTAAAAAAAAAAAAAGAATTCTTCCCTAATTCTGCAGAGAAAAGTATAGTTATGTGAATTTAAAAGGCTTATGAAAGTCTTCTGGTACTACTTTAATGTATTAACTTTTTAAAGTTAATATTCATGCATTTTATATCACTACCATTATATCTGGGACTAAGATTCCTACAGTGCCCGGAGTTAGCAGACCTGTTTCTTTGTGTTTCAGCAGGAGACCCAACACAGATTATAATTTCATTATTTTTTAATATAAAGATTTTCAACTTTGAGATTATTAAATATTTTTTAAGGGGCTACTAAACTATATCCTGATGGGAAGGAAAAGAGATTGCTTTGATTTCAGTAACAATCAAACTGGTGTCTATAAAAGGAGACACTCAAAGCCCATTCATTAATCTCAAAAGTATCTTTTTTAGCTTAAATCTGCTGTTTACTATATAATACTTTCCATACCAACATCATATGTAACACTCCATATGGAAAAAAGCCAGTACAACAAAGGTGTTCTCACAGAAAATTAGAAGGAGGTGTTCAAAGGGAAGCCAAGTGAAAAAGAGGCCAAATGAGCAGGGAAAATGATTACAAGGTTTTTCACAGGCGTGAAAAAGAGAATAAATGTAATTATTGCAAACTATATTGTAATTTCCTTAAAAAAAAAAAAGAAAAAGAAACAAACCAAAAACCAACACAAAACCCAAGAACATGATATAATCATCTCTCAACAGCAGCAGGAACAATAAGGCTCCAAAAATATGTGCAGTTCTGTAGGACTTTTCACCTTGTGGTCTTCAAGGTACTTTATAGTAATCAAACAAGATGAAGATCCATGATGTAAGTAAATGCTTTAGGGGTCATATTACCTTCCTCTTAGGTAACTGCAGCAGCTCTTTAACAACACATGCTTGGAGAAGTGAAATGCACCCCCTATGTCATAGCTGCTATAACTATTCTGAACTGAGACATTTGGGGAACCTCTACTGCTGAAATTATGGCTTTTACCAGCAAACCCAGCTTGATTGCTATCAGATTTATTCTTCTTTTTATTGCAAGGAGGGGGTGCAACCATCCCAATGCCCATGCTGAAGCAATAGTTAAGTACTAGGGATCCAAAAGGGTCATTGCATCACCTTGCTGCTGTTTTCTTCCTCTGAAAATCTCTAAACTCTGCAGTGTTTTGATGCTTCGTAATACCTGAGAGCTGCTGGTGGCAGGTGGGGCACAGCCATGAGGGAAAGTGGTACTGGGATGTCTTCATGGTCTTTGCTTCCATCAGGAGCACAGTTGCTTAGTCGCAACATAGAACAGCACTGTGGTAAACCCTACTCCAATTCTTCTGTTATGACTTTATAAGCAAAGAGCACCTTCATGAAAGTTTAACACCAAAAGAGTTCCTGGCCTTGAACAGGGCTGAGATGGGGTACATTAAAGCCTCAGTCGTACCTGTTCTTAGAGCTGAAAAAGCATAGTGAAAACTGCATATAGCTCAGTGAAGTGTTTTCTCCCAAAACAGTATTGCCTGAGGGATACTTTGCAGCAGCACCTCTTTCTCTAGGTGGAAAAAAGTGAGTATAATTATTACCCCTAAAATATATGGTGCTATAAAGCTATCTGCTGCTGGAAGTCAAGGTACAATGGATCAGTGGTTGGAAATGAGCATCGGTAAGTCTCAACTGCATTATCCAAGACAAATTTCAGAAAGCCTTGATAGTTAAATCATTGCAACGGTCTAAGGGGAGCAGTACAACCTCAGTCACATGCATGTATGCTTCAAAGAAGGGGTCAGACATCATTCTAAAAGCATGCTGTAGTTTAATCATAAATTATTGTGCCAGAGAAAGGAACCATTGAGTGAGTCTTATGGTTTTTGCTATGCACCTTCAAACGTCCCTCACTGCTGTACCCCTGGCTATGGCCTGCACATGCAGCTGTTTGTTAGCATTTTGCCTTAAGATAGCATTAGCAATATCATTGTTTTCTTACAGTGAGTTGTATTATGCTCATCAATCTGATTCTGATGACATAAGAAAAGTGAATGAAATAATTGTGGATAAAAGCAAATAAAAATGCCATATTTTTAATATAGGGTGATGAGCCAATATTTTCTTTGTGATTTGAGAACTACTTGCTTCACAGGAGTTTTCAGAAATAAAATAAACTTCAGTTTCCTTAAAACAAACTCCACATTGTAGCCTTATGAACAAAATTGGATTTTTATGTCTCATAAGGTTTCAATGTAGCATATCTGCTGGATGAGGCATCAGAGTAAGCAAACAGATGGTAGGAGACTTGTTGATTTTACCATGATATATTTGTGCAGGATAAAGATGAGGAGAATCTCAAGAAAGTATCCTTTTGATTTCACATAATTTTCTCTTGCTGTGTCTTAGCCACTTGTCTAATGCATTTTAGCATTCATACGAAATTACTGGCAAAACAAAATAAAATGAACAGTACCTTTTAGTTTTTTAAAGCCTAAATATATATCCAAAATTCTTCAACCATATGGTCTCTTCCTCAGTTTGTTTATTCCTTATATCAGAAAAAAAGTAAGAAAGCACTAGTAAATTAGTATTTCAAAGAGGATGTAAAGATGATGGAATAGTTTTTTCCTAGAAAAAAAAATGGAGTGCAATGATGGAATACTCTTTCTCTGTCAAAAAGTAGAAGGAATAACAAATGATGTTATTCACTGCTCTTTTCTGTTCTGAACTACAGCATATATTCCACTTTGTTTCTTCAAACCACCATCTTGGAGAAGTGTTTAAGGCACTGCCTTACATAGAACATTACCTTAAACAGCATATTCTCTCAGCCAGTAGGGCTGTGAAGAAAAGAAAAAATACCTTTATTTTTGTGGCCTCTCTTTTTACACTTTTCTTTCATCCCCATTGCACTGTGGCTCCTGTTCTGAAGTGGTAAAGCTGGATTTCCCCCCACTCACCCTGGGGTATGCATTCACATCTGGGATAAGTGGCTGTAAAGTGCTTCTATTCTCAATCAGCAGTTTCACACTCCAAGTGCATGTGCTTATGCTGTAACCAGCCATACAGCAATTGAATAGCAAATTTTGAGAAACAGTTGTTTTCATCATGATCATTACATTGTAAGATAAATGCGAATAACTGCCTGACTTCCTGAAGCTCCCAATCACCATACATCCTATCTGACAGTCATCATCCTTGGCACTGTCAAGAAGCTCAGGATGGCTCCCTCACTCCGCTCCTGCTGGATGCTGGCTGTAAAGGTGGAAAAGGGTCAGCAGCTGGAAGCCTATAAACAAGTTCAGAAAGACGAAGGCCTAAAGAAGACTTCATGGCTTTTTGTGTCCTGCTTTTGAACATGAACATTGTGTGATGCAAGTCCAGACCCAGCCTGTAGCAGTTGTTCTCTTGCAGATGGCTATTGACTTCAGACAAATGTCAGAGCTGACCCCTTCATCAGTAGTACTTCAAAAATGCACTGTGCCCAGTGGAGTCATGCACATCACTGCCTACACTTTGAGTCAATCTCATGCTTGGGAAGGGCTACTAACATGTTTCATTTGTGTTGGGTACTAGTTGACCATGCAGAGGGAAAACTGGAGCAGACATTACCCTCTTGACACCAGCTCAACATCTGACCTAGTGAGGAGGCTGTTAAAGCTTCTTTTGCCACCTCCCTTTCTGTTTAACTTGCTGAGGCCTACTTCAGGTGATCACAATAATTCTATCTTCTCCTTTTCTTTCACTGTTAAACCTGCAACACCAAATTTCACTTTAACAAGTTTCATCCTTCACTGCTGTGACACTGAAACCAACAACTCCATAAGCTACCAAGATCAGTGATGGGAGTAACCAACAAATCAGCATATTCCTGTTCTGCAGCTTGTACCCAGCTCTCCCAGTTGCCCAGCTTGCTTTTATTTGTTTCTTCAGTGAAGGTCTAAACTCACATACAGAAAATCGTGACTCTAAGTTTTAAAAGTCATATGTGGCTGTGAAACTGAAATGAAAGGATGCACACAGGTAACTCCTAGAGACTATCAGATGTTTTCTTGAAGGTAGGGGGACAGAAAAGGAGGAGGCTGCCAGCTTCAAAAATTAGATGTGGTAATAAGAGGTCTGCCTTATCTGCATTATTTCTGAGTAGCAGACATCACCACCTTAGGAAAGCATCACAAGTAGCCTGGATAAGCCCCAGGCCTTTTTTCTTGCAGGACCTAACTAACGCAAGGTAGATACTGGAGCCAAGTCTTCTGATCCACTTTTTACCCCTTCTGTATTGCAACCAGAACGTTCTACTCACTGCAAACTGACAATAAATAATGTAATTAAAATGGAAAAACAATAATAATAATTAGTATAACCCACCTTTGTTGGGATAGAAAATTCTGCTATGGTATGCACATGCATAGGCATGTACCTGCTGTTCACTGTGTTCCTAGAATATCACATATTGTTTCAGCAGAGAAATTGGTTAGCATGTAGATGCATTTATATATCTTCACTCATTTCAGTTTGCTGTAAATGCAGCCTTTTTTATTCTTAAAACTATCTCCACTCAAAAGTGACTACTGTCAGCATTACTTATTAAATACCTCATTGTCAGCCCCAGCACAGCATTTGTGTTCATCCCTTCTCAGCTAGTAATATTACACCGTGCAGTGGAACATTTAAGACACTGCATAATCAGGATAATTTTAGAATACAATAAAAGTTACAAATTCCACCAGAGCAGAGCTTGGTTTTGGTTTGGTGGTTTTTTTTGGTGTGGGTTTGTTTTTTTTTGTACGTTTGTTTTTTGTTTGTTTCTTGGGGGGGGGGGGGGGGGAGGCAGCAGACCAGAGAAAGGCAGATGTCCTCCAAACTGGGAAATGAGTACTTTCACAGCCTGATACACATCATTTAGAATACATTGGTCAGGATAGCGGACTCTACCCGTTGCTGCCTACAGGATTTGCAAGCATGGTGCACACATTACAGAATGCTGTCTCCGCACTGATTATTTATAATGATAACACACTGATGCTCAAATTACACTGTGTTCTGGCTGCTGCCTTCTATCTTGCCCTTTCCTACAAGCAGCCTAGAGGTAGGACTTTCATAGGCATTTGTAAAGTGCCTATTGCTGCAAACATTAACAAGAACTATCACTTAGGAGCAGTTACTTACACTTTGTTTAATCTCTAATGGATTCTTCTAAATATTTACAGCAGAACAGTTGTCAGACCAAATGTTGGAAATTACTGGCAACTTCCCAGCAGCCAAAAAGGAAAGAGAAAAAGGAGAAAAGGGGAGGGGAGGGGAGAGGAGAGGAGAGGAGAGGAGAGGAGAGGAGAGGAGAGGAGAGGAGAGGAGAGGAGAGGAGAGGAGAGGAGAGGAGAGGAGAGGAGAGGAGAGGAGAGGAGAGGAGAGGACTCACTGCATTCTTCTGTGGGATTTTAGTAAATCAGGGTCTGCAACTCGGTGGTACTGAGCAAAGATAGTCCAGAGAATTGTACACGCACCAGACTTGAGCTGTGTTTCAGCCACATAAAACTGCCTCTATTCTTGCTTATCTAGAGGGAAGTCACTGTTTGCTTTGCAGACCCTGAAGTAAATCAACTGCCTGAAAGGCTGGTGGCTGTTGCAAGAGTTGGAGAAGCGCTAAACTTTGGGGGTGTCAGTAGGGCCCAGTGCTCTTTGCTGTTGGTTGCATTGTGCCTTGCAATTGTGCAGTCTCTTGGCTGTTAGATCTGGAGCCTGCAGTATTCCTGTTATTGTGGCTCCCCAGCACAGGCTGATTGCAGGCATACAGGCTGTACAAAAAAAAAAAAAGCAAAAAAAAAGCTAAGCCTGTGAGGCTGAAATCAAGCCTTTGGTGGGTTTCATCTCCACAGCCTCTTAAATTGCCTTGACTCTGCTGTGCAAGATGTGTGTGAAGGAGGAACAAGAAGACGGGCAGCAGTGAGGGCTTGTGCCTTCTGAAAGGGTCCCATGTGCCAGCAGCAGCTGGCTGGCACATCACCCAGCAGGCTATCCAGCTGTACCCAACAACTGGGGTCCAGGCAGGCAGGAGGAGGGGAGGGCAGCTGCATCACTGCTTTACAGCTGGCATAAGTGCTGGCACATGAGAGGGGGACCCGAGACAGGAGGCACTTGTGTGACTCGTCATCTCCCACTGTGACACAACAGGTCTGTACTTACACAAAAAGGTTTCAAGGATTGTTGTCTTGCTTTTAAAAAATTTCCATCAATTTGAAAATGAGAGCTTTGCCTGAATAAGGATCTGTGACTTCGATCAGACATAGAAATTTTCTGTAGTATTTGCTATTACAAGGGCCTGTCCTAGTTTTGAGACGTGTGTGTGTGCATGTGTGTGTGAATGTGTATGTGTATGAATGCATGTGCGAGAAGGAGAGAAATCTCACTGCCTAAAACTGTTCTGCCAAGATAAACTTTGGAGCATTTTATAAATTAACTCTGCTCTATGTGTTTATTTTTCTTTCAGAGATTCTAAAAGGAGACTGTTCAACTCATCTTATTAGGAGCAGCATATTTTTTTAAAGAGAAAAATAAGTTCCTACTCTGCACTGGAAAGTATTTGCTATTTTCAGCTAAAGTATTCTTTCCTTCTGACCTGGCATATTAGATAAGATTTATATTTCTGACCTGACATTATGTAGTTAAGATTTATTCTTCTATATTAACTTTACTGAGCTTGCAAGCTATTCGTTTGCAGCATAGGGAATATATTTATGGCAGAAGCAAAGAAAGTTCACTACAAAGTACTAAAATATGTTATTAGGAGTGTCTCGTAGGCTGATGAAAATTGTGAATACCCTTGCAGCTGGCTCCCTTCTGGCTCTTTTTTCTTTCTTTGTTATTTCAACTTTAAAACTTGAATTTGAAGTCAGTTTCGATGGTGGATAACTTAAAAGAGTCCAGATGATTCTAATATATCTGCATATATATACGAAAGTATATGCTGGGCTTGAGAGGTGCAGGCAAGGGGATAACAAGTGACTTGAATTCTCTCCCTGTTATGCTGGCAGTGACCCAGACATAAGTAACGCTGGACCTTGCTCTCCTGCCAGTATAAATCAGGAGGATCTCCACTGAGGTTTAAAGATGGTGTGTGAGTGAGAGCTGATTCAGATCTAGAGCTTTCCTACATCCAAAGGTGTGGGCCCAGGCAATCTGTTAATGTCCAATTGACTTAAAGAGGGGAACCGCAGACTATGAGGGAAACCTGGAAGCACTTCAAGCCTCTATAGACAGAAAGTTGGAAAATTAAAGTCCTCCTATTGAAATCAGCGACAAAACCTCCCATTAACTCCAATAGGAACAGAATCAGGCCATAGAAATGGCTAGAAGCCAAAGAACTGGATGGCTCAATAAATAGGTAATAGGAGCTGATGACTTTCACCAATAAATCACCAACACAAACCTGGCTGTGTTTGGTTTAGACTCAAAATTGCTTTCATCTGATGTTTGTTTGAAACCGTGCACATTTTAAAATCTTCAAGAAGAACTGGAAGTCATGATAGCTGTCTCAGCAAGAGGGCGATGGCTGGACAGGGTGTGATACCTCCTTTGTCCCCACATACATCATCAGAGGGAGTCGATCTTAAAGAGAAGCAAGATGCACTGGCCTGCCTACAGAGAGAGCAATGGTTGGGCTGTGCTGTTAACCAGAGGTTTTCTATTTCAGAAACTGTCAGGCTAACTCTGTAAATCCACTTAGACTGAATATACTGGGGGAAGGGGTTATGGCTCCACAGCAAGCCAAGAGGAGGAGTAGATATTTCCACTGTAGACGTTATTCAACTGCTGTCATAAGAGAGAATAGAGATGTGCAGAGCGTTGAGGAATTAGACGTGTTGGAGAAAGGGCTTGGCATAGGGAAACTTAGGACCATCAGGCATTACAGAAGCTGAGAATTGCTTATAGAGTGCAGCAAGCAGTGCTGTATGTTGCAGTTTGGCTGATGACCTCTGCTACCCATCCCTTCTGCGACACAGCATCGCTCTGCAGCTGAGGAAGAGGATTTTGTAAGTTGTGCTACATTGACACCAGTTGCTCTGCCATTCCGCATGACAGTCCCTGCCAAAGCTGTGGGGAGATGCAAAGCTTTATGGAGGAGACTTCCCCCCGCTCACAGTATTTTTGCAAACAGTTAACTTTTTCCACTGGTCTCTGAAGGTCCTGCCCAGCTGCTTGGAGAGCAGTAGGTAGACTGGGTGAGTATTTTGGTATCTATGCTTGGACAAACAGCCATGGCCATGTTTGATGTCAACTGACACATTTAGAATAGTTCACCATTTTCCAGACTCCACCCTTCATATTCTTGTATTTGATAGGCCTCAGGGCTATGTGCTCTATTACAGCATGCAAACTTTTCCAGCTCCTTCCTTACTTCTACCAGGCCATGTCTGGCAAATGCTCCAAGGATTCACATCTTTTGGTATATGCAAAGATTCACAGCTTATTTTTACAATCTGTCTTTGTAAATCAAAGAAGCTGTTCACTGCTTCTTTTCTTTCACTGGGAAATCCACTGCTATCATCAACTCATCACACCACAGCTCAAGGGTGTCCATTCTCTTTTACCCTGGGCTTAGAACTGTAAATTGCAATAACTTGTGGCTTGGCATCAAAAGAGAAAAGTATGCCAAGGAGACAACTTACTTACAGGTGTGAATGGGGAGTGATGGAGAGGGAACGCTAGGAGAGTGTTCCTTTAGCGTGACACTAAGGATGAACAGGAATTGACAGGATGATGAGAAAAAATAAAAATTCATTTGACAAAGAGCATATTGTCATATACCCTATATAACATTGAATTCTGGTTTGTCTGCTCTGGTTCACTACATTCACCTGCTAGTTCTTGTTTCCAGCAGACTTCGGTTGGCTAATGAGGAGGACTTGGACCATGCCTGTATTGAATCAGGCAGACTAATGGAGCTGATCTAGAGTTCCTATGCCACTTGCTACTTCATAAAATAGGGAATGCAGCAAAAATATCCCTCCCACACTTTGCCACAAGTGGCAAATTGCAGCTGTCCTCTGACAAAAGATGGTGGAAGACCCTCATGCCCTTTACCAGCACCTTGCAAAGAGAAGTGCAGATTGCATTGCTGCTTCTTTTGTTGGTGACTGAGAATAAAAATCTCCAGCTATCATTTTTTTTTAATAGCCTGTATAAACATTTAGGCTGGATTCTGAGCACATTCATATTTAATGCTGGCAGAGCTCTATGGGTTATTTGCTTCCTGACAGGAGTTGTAACTGGAAGCAGAATCAGTCTTTTAACATTTATGAGAAGTTTATTCCTTCTAAACCAACTCCCATTGAAAACAATGCAGAGGCTTTAATTGAAAAACTCACGTTAGTCTGGTATATGCCTTATGATCATAGCATTTCCATTTGCTGATAAAAGAGAAGACTATTAACTCTCCTCGCTGTTCCCTCAGCACAGGCACAGATGTAGGCACACACAAGCACCTGTATGCATAGACATCCCCATAGGAACATCAGCAGTAGTGTTGCTGGGTTGTCGTGGTGGAGACAAGGAAAGATGACTCTTCTCTATCACCATCAATTTCCCCTGCCCAGACCCCAGCCTAAGGAGCATCATTTTCCTCCTCAGTGGCTGAAGTAATTTCCAGACTGTTTATACATCCTATGAAAAAATTTCCAGCCTATTTTCACATCCTATGAAAAGCCAAAAAAAGGTTTCACCTGTACATAACAGAAAAGGGAAGGCTCTGCATAACCTTCTGTTACAGTTTTAAGCATTCCAGGCTCAAGAGAAAGAGAAGATGGCCCTCTACCAAGCTTCCCTTGCAATTTTATCTTTTTATTTTGCTAATTTAGTGTTTGGCTTAACCTACATAAAACAAATGGTTTTGGTTTTCCATGACCAAACAGACCATAAGAACAGTGGCAGAAGAGATGAAGTTTTCAGACAAACCACATGCCTTTGTGTGGCTTGAAAAAAAACTTTCTCTATCTGGGGTTATCCATATAATTTTTACCTATATTTTAATACCATTTAAAAGTGAAAATGCTTTACGAACACACCAAGATCTTTGATTCTTGCTTGTGTCTGTGTGAATATGTGAATGTGTATACACAGATATAAGATATGAATGTGTAAGGGAGAAAGGAGAGATTACAATGTATAAGCATTTATTCTAATTTATTGATTATATTTTTGATATTTATATTTTGTAAAATATTCATATGTTTTCCATCAAAATTATGAATTTTGACAATATTTTGTGAAGAGTTTTAAACACCACCCTGCACATTTGTGTAGGTTTGTGGTTTTCTGGCACCTTTGTCAAGTGTTATATAAACTGATATGCCTAGATGCCATGATCCATGCCAGATCATGGGCATAGACTCTGTAAAGAAGATTTTCCAACTCTAGGACTACAGCTGTAGGCTTAGGAGGTTCTAGAGGATGAAGTACATAAGGCAGAGAAGGCTTATGTAGGAGTCAGGGAGTATGAGATTGAAGATTCTTCTGAATAAGCTTTCTTATATGCAATACTAGAATTTCTGTAGCTGATCTCTTTTTGACAAGAGGTGTTCACGGTCTCTGCATACTTCCAGATGAAAAACACAGGCCCTTTTTGGTGCGCACAGCAGTAATCACAGTCAGTCATGGAACCAGTGTAGAAGGATCAACTATTCCATAGTTTTTTCAATAAATTATGCAAGGCTTCAGAAAGGATTATGGATTGATTTTTGTAATACTTGGTGGTCTTTCAGTGGTAGCTATGGCAAGAATCCTCATTTTTTGTGAAATCCCTGAAGCATTGAAATGCAACAGAAGACTACTCTTTTGATTAATCTCTTTTATTTGGACTCAGGTTTGATTTATACTGAGGAAGAAATTAACTTCTCACTCACTGAGTAGCTGGGAAATGATGCGATTTCAGAAAGAGCAGCTTGGCCTCATATTCAAAGGGTACAGTTTACAGTTCCCTTTGTGGCCAGACAGATCCTGACAAATAGCAGTAAGACCCCCTCCTCCAGTCACTCTCCACCCAGTGCTTCTAAACTCCGTAAAGCTTGAGACTTGTCCTCATAGAGTATCCAGCCACAATATGTAGATAAATTGTAAAAGAAAGCCTATTTGAAACCTTCTCCACTATTTTCATGTCCATGGAGTGATTGAGCCCACTTTGACTTCTAAGAGACCACACAACCATAATATATGTCACATATATGTCAGCATATATGTTACATATACATATATGTTACATTATTTCCTGAAATATACTGAACTCAGAGTTAGTAACATAACAGCTTACTTGTTCTAAGACATACCTTTGAAAGAAGCTGGGGTTCAAAGCATGATTAGTATCTCAGTGAATTACTCAGATGAAGGAACATGGTATCCAGTCATGGAAGAGAATAGGCATCTTAAATCATACTTATTTTGTAGGTTGTTAGCAGAAATAAATGATGCCAACAGAGAAAGGGAAGCATTTTGGTCCACAATCTGTCCAGGGGAACTTGTTTTTATATTTACCTGCTCCTCAAAATGACTTTGGTCTTTTCTTAGGAAATAAGTAATACATGAACTAAACAGCCTTGTGGATGTCCTCTTGCTGGCGTTCACTCACAACTGAATCCTACTGATAAATTCTTACACCACTGAAGACTTCCCTCAATGGATAGCTTTAATAGCACACTCCAGTTGTTTCATTCCTAAAGCCAGGGCCTTGGGTTTAAAAATACTTGTCCAGGACAAGTATTAGCACAGGTTATAAATTCTACTCTTGTACAGAATTTTACTTTCACTTTTAGTATATCCTCATCTCTGAAAGTCGTTAATTGCTCAACTCTTCATAAAACATAAACACAAAAGACGAATGCGTGGCTTCATTTTGGACTGCAAAACAGAAGCTGCGTTTTTTTGAAAAATACCAAATTGTGTAATTTATTTACCTTTCCTGTCTTCAAGATCTTGTCTATTAGATTCTATGACATCTGTGGTCATTGTGGCCAGCACAAGGAGGTCTCATCTTAGTTGATTATTTCCAGTTCTGTATTATACTAAAATTTTCTAGAACCTTCATACATCTCCATGTATTTGCTAAATACATGAACTTAACATCTTTTGACTCCCGTGTAAAATAAATATCCTTTGGTCTCACTTGGTTCTATTTTGGAGAGTTAATTCTTCATTTGGCAGTGTAACATGAAGTAAAATAAAACAAAACCAGCAACTCCTTATTCAGTGGCATAGAAAAAAGTGAACTTAATTATGAACATTCTAGGAAAAGGAAACAAGGTTATGAAACACTTGCCGATGCTGGTGTTTGTAATCTCCATGAATAAACAATGCAATAACACTGGACAAGTGTCTGTGGGAGGCGTGCTCTGAAGAAACTGGCTGGTTTCCTCTCTCTGATATGTTTTATCGTAACAGCTCAACTGGTGAGTTGAGCTGTTATGATAAAAAATGTTGCTGCTAAAGGAACCTGTAATAAATCCTGCTGGGGGTATTACATGTGCTGATAACATACATAAACTTTGTAAACATATTAAAGTGTCAGGTTTTAGTAACTGATTCATGTGGATGTTTGTAAATGTTAGTTGAAGAATGCAATGGAAATCTTATTCCACCAGCTGGTTGCTTCTACATTTCTGGTTCACAAGAGAGCCTCCGCTTCCCTCCTCTTGAAATAGAAACTTAGTTTATAGGGAAGATGAGGAAAAAGGGCTCAAGCCCTACTTCTACTGTAACTTCTGATCAAAACACTGTCACCAGATAAGACGTGCACCCGATGAGTTATTTGGAGAGAGGTGGGGTGCAGGAGCTGGTGCTTGGTAAACATTTTACTAACATCCCTGCATTGTGTAGCAATGCCCTCCATCGACACCTCTATCAAAGTACAGGTGACAGCCTACAGCAAGGCATTTGAGTTACCTTTCAGTAGGTGGGAAGAGTTGGGCAACTCCAAAAGCAAGTGACAAAATCCAACATGCTGAACAAGGGATTCTCAGCCAAGTCATTGGGCAATGCCAGGGTCAAAAACTGTCTCAAATCCTGGCTGTCCAGGTGGTTTAGGTGCCCTGCACTGCTAGCCAGCACCGCAAGACAATGTATTCTTTAATTAAATAAAGGAGACCTCACTCTTTTATTTTGAAACACACCAAGAATGAGACATTGCAGCCTTGCTGTTCTTAATATATCTAAAAATATTTGGCCTGGAGTTGAAAATCTAAGTTAAATTAATTATTTTAGCTAGCATGAGTCCAACCTGCTCTAATAAACTGATGATTTATCACCTGGGTTTGCATGTAACCTCACATCATTTGCCTGCACTCATTTTAGTTAGCACAGAAGAGGAAAAGGCTTGGGGGATCTGGGTATACAGGAGTAGGGATGCGCATGACTATACTGCAGTGTCAGTAAGCGATCTCTTCCTGCGCTCTCTGTGAAAAAACTTTGCATTGTTATTTTTATTATTTGTTATGATTTATTTATTGTCTTTCTTACCCAAGGTTTCTTTAAGAGAAAATATCAAAGTCTCTGCAGAAGGTACTCTGCAGAAGGAGCTCAGAAGCCTCCCCATGCCAGGTGGATGCTCAGTGTCGGTAAGCATCATATTAGAAATAACGAAACACTTGACAAACACTCATGGTCAAGGGTGAGATGGCAATTAAGCAGGACTTTGAAGGTGATGGACCTGTGTTTAAATCCTGCCCCAGACACACCTTAGGCACCTAAGTCCTGTTCTTGGATCTGAGCCTTGCTGTGTCTGCTGTGGCACTTTACAGGAAGCCGCAGGAATCACACATCATTGCTATTCCAACACCCATCAATGAGCTCCTGTTTTATTTTACAGTGCCCCAAAATCTGCTTTACCCTGCAGGAAATATCAAACATCTGAAATCCCATCTAGGAGCTTTCAGGTTTAAACATGAAACGCGTCAGGATGTAAAGTTGGCACACAATTAAGAAGCTTGAAAGCATAGTTTCTAGCAGCTTGCTACCTTAAATTGACGTAGACCTGAGGTTCAGGGTTTTGCTTCCATTTAAATAAATCACTATATGCATTCCCTTATGTTCTTCCCCTTAATTACTCTGTTGTGTGGAGCCAAAATATCAGTGCAAGGCCAGGGTGGTGCTTGGAGCTGGTGGAAACTCAGTGCCATCATAGCAGCCAAAGGTGGGAGTCCCTGTCAGACCTCTCCTGGTTCAGCTCCAGTCCCCATAGCTGAGTTGTTCCCTGGCAGCACTGGAGAGGGATATGTTTTGTGGCACCTTTGCTTCACACGAGTAAATAACACTAACGTAAAATGAATGATCTATAGCTCATAATCTAGAAATTGAAACAGACAAAAGGGCTCGGTAGTCAGCTATCGTATAATCAAAGTAGAATCACTCCTTTTTAAATAGTGTTGCTTATCGCACTGCTCACTGCTAAGAACAAAAATAGGGTCAAAGTTTTTGTTAATAAAATCCATTGGCTTTATTAAAACAAAGCATCTAGGTAATCGTTCTACTATTGCCAGAAACTCAGTTATTCAATTATTTATAAAAAAGCTTTTTTTTTCTTTTTTTTTTTTTTTTTGAGAAGAGCCATAACATCTTTTGCATAAACAAATATTCTCTGAATATTTTTATCTGCGGCGTTGTTTGTGGTAATAGCAGACAGACTTTTGTATAAAAATGAACATGGCTTCAGCTGCCTTTTGTCATCTGATAAGACTGCTTTGTTCTGAATTATTTTGGTAAAAAATTGGCAAAGTGATTTTGAGTAGTTCAGATTCCAAAATTAGAAATGAGACAAAAAATTTTTTTTTTTTTTTTGTTAGCTTTTATATCTCCTCCACGAGGCTTTCACAACTTCTAATTTAATTTCAAGAGCAACAGGGACAATTCATTGTAGGGAAAAAAAGTTCGTAAGAACTTCCATAGTTTTAATGGATGAGTGTCGCTAGTAGTCACTGTCTATAAATGATTACACATGAAATGATAGACAGCTTATTAATATTAGCGATAAACATCAGTGGTCAAGCCAGCACACTAGCTTTATGAAACAGAAAGCAAAATGAGCACACTAAGCAAGAGATTATAACTGATTTTTATGTCCTAGCTGAGATTTTATTAGGCATAACTTCCATTATCTTCAGTGAAAAATTTACAGCAAGAAGCAGCAGCAGACCAGATATCTGCAGAGGCTTGATACACTAATAACAAAGCTTAAAAGAAGAAATTATTCTCAGAGTTAACTTTATTGACTTCAGTTGGCTCAATAGGTAAAAGCACTAAAACAGCTGTTCTTTACATATGCTTAAGAAAGAGATTGCCTTCCAAGCAAGTTTTGAAAGGTACAGAGCATTGTTTTTCCCTGTGTAGGGGCTGTACATATTTGGATCATGTAAATACTCTAGCATAGGAATTCTTCCAAACTCAAAATGTTTTCTGAGGTTCTGCATAAAAAGAGCCCTCTCCAATGCCAGTGAAGTCCATAGGACTTTCTCCACTGAAAGCAAAGGAGTCAGATTCAAGCTCTAAAACCATCTAATAGCACTATTTTATTCCTCCTGAAAGAAGAAACAGGACTTTTTATATATTTGCTGATATACCATCCTACATCCATGTCTTTGAGAAGTTGTGTTAATATATGTGTGTACATTTTAACATTAATTTTATATAGTATACGAAACATCTTCAGCAGCTGAAAGAAATGAAACTTGAAATTATCACCCTTTCAGATATCAGGTAGGAGATGGGAACTGGTCTGTAACGTCCTTTAGTTTTTGGGATAATAACACGTATTGTTCCATGCAGCTGGTATACTTCAAGCACAGATCCACATACATGCAGAGTTATAAAAAAAGCAACACAAGCAGACTATTCCTGTGATACTTCTAACACTTTCAGCAATGGGTAGTGATTGTCAAATATTTAGTTATTTAAGATATCAGTATAACAAAATATGTTTGCAGTTGTATGAAAATGCAATAAAACAGTTCTCCATCTGCTTTTGTTTCTAATGGATGCAATAGGAACTTTACAGTCTATTTCGAAACAAACAGGATCTCATCCAAAAATGCGAAATATAGTTTCATTGCAAAAAAGGTGCACTTGTCACCAGCAAAGAATTTACCCTAATGGTATTAATATGAAAACATCACAGGGAAAAAAAAAATAAAATATTGGAGGCATGCAAATAATTTGAAAGAGAACTACCACTGAATAATTTAATCTTGCCCAAGGACAGTCAGCTTACTTGATGGCTGCTTGCTTAGATAACTTCTGCTTTAAGTTATTGCACTGAGATATTAAATTATTTCTTAAAAAAAAATTAAAAATTTTTAACAACACCTATATTATATACAGAATATGTAGCATTACCATCTATGCCATGCCAACCTAAAGCATACATGTAGATATCAGTAATAGATAGTATTGATGGTGAACTATTAAACATTGCTTCCAAAATTCAGTGTTATCTCAGCTAAGAAGGTAATTCCTTTTTTCTTGTTGACATTTTACTTCCAGATGAATGACACCCTCCACGAAGGTATGGAAAAAAGAGAGACATAATTTTACCAGTTTGTGTTTTGTCAGTTCTCTCCTGTTTCATTTTATAAAGCTATGTTTTCGAACGGGCTGTTGCACATCTGCTTAATCTTGAACTCGTGAGTAGTTGCATGCAAACTGAGCCAGAGAGGCAGTGTTTGCAGAGTGGAGCCCTCCACTCGTGACTGTGACCAGAAGCAGATGCTGAAAGACTTGCAGTCCCACATCAACAGAGGAACTGACGGAGGAGCAACCGAAGGAATGAACACCAGGTATCACAAATGTGCCACTACAGCAAAAGGCAGGAGGCAATTGCCAACATCACATACTGATGTGCTCCGATAAGATACGTCATGGTAGCTCTACATCCAAATTGCAGTTCCATTAAGCCATGCTGATAGATTTACTCCCAGATGTAGGAGCTGTGGTACAAATGCAGAATTTTCTACCACTTTGCTTACTTTAGTGATTTCCAAATTTACTCCATGGCTCACTGGCAGTCCACTGGGTCATGACAAATGCTCTGCCGGTCATCATAGTTCACTGAAGTATGAAGTATGATTTGCTTGAATCATACTTCATTTCTGTCAGTTAAAATGTCACAGTGAGAAAGGTGCATAACTGTCAGAGCTGAGTTCTGAAAGTTAGTGGTAGCCTCCAAAATATTTTAGAACTATTTTTATTCTATTTTTTTCCAAACTGTAATCACTGGCAGATACATAGAATTTCTTATTTATTACTGTGATAGTCTGTACTCAGCTGAATATTAATCTCTCTTGTAGGACCCGAAAAAGCAACTTAATTTGTTAATCTTAATTGCTCTTATCAGAATAAACCCATAAATCTCTGCTGATGATGTTTGTTTTTGGACGTTTATTGATTGTGTACTATGACTAATGATGGACCCGATCCTCCATCTGCACTCCGTTGTTGACTTCAGAGAAGTTTTGCCTCTGCACAGGCAACTTAAGTTTTTACTACTGATTATGAGACAGAAATTTAGGATGCTCAAACTTCAGTAGGAGTTTGGGGAGTGAAAGGGTGGAAGACCAGATTTGTCTTCTAGTAAAGATTACTTTGGCAGTAGGCACAAAAGAAGTGATGCTTCAGGACTGGGTCCTTCTGATAGGGTAAAATAACAAAGAAACTTCAATTTATACGGGCTGGGAGTCTGGCCCAGCATATACTGAATTAGTCAGTTCAGGCTTCATTATTCCTTTTCCTTAATAAAATAGGAGTCTACAATATAATATGCAGAATGGGGGACTTGAATATTAAAGAGAATGAAGCAATGTGGGCTCACTGACTACTTGAGGGCAAGTGGTTTGTATTGTATTTAAAAATACTTAGATTAAATGAGTATTTGAAAACACTTTGCTAGCAATCGGTTTTGGGATGTATGCTTAAAGGAGAGCATCTGGGCAAAAGAAACAGACATCCAGAGAAAGTGTTGCATGTAGCAGATGAATTTGACAGGTGTCTTCTTTACACTCCTATTACCATTTTCTTTTTTTTAAAGTACTGTATTCACTAGTAGTGATTCACAGATTTTTAAAGCCAAAATGATCAGTGCAAGTGGCAACCATACCCTCTTATAGTAACTTACATAAACACATTCTAATTCACGCCAAATAACCCCTAGCTATACCAAAGCATATTTTACAACCAGCCCAACTTAAAGACCCCGGCCAGCAGATGATGGACAACATGTCCAGGTGAGGTTCTGACATTTATTTGCCTACACTGCCAAATTAAACGGTCAGATTTCCATTCTGACTCTTCTAGATGTGATTTTTGAGCCCCTTGTTCATGCTGTGAATTTAGCTTAACTGTTGTAGTTTAACCAGAAAACTTTGAGCCAGTATTTGGTACCTTCTCCACATTGTACCAACCACCTATTTGCAGCAAACACTTCCACCTCTGTTCCCCTAAAATCACGCCGCTGAACAGGGTGCTTAAGCAGGACCGAGGCGGGTCGGCACGAGAAACACACCGCAAACAGAGCTGCTGGGAACCTGGGGCTGCCCAGCGCCCGGGACCAACACCGGCTGCTTCCAGGAGGGAGACCTGCAGCCTTCCCCGGCCAAAAGACGTGCCCCAGGATGGGACGGCGGCCGTGCGGAGCGGAGAAGAGGGGAGCGGAGCGGAGCAGAGCGGACCGGACCGGAGAGGAGCACCTGCCGGCGCGGGCTGCCCGCCGCGGCTCAGGACAGCAGAGGTCGCCGCCGGCCCGGCGCTGGCGCTGGCTGTGGCCCGGCGCGCACCAGGTGCCGGAGCAGACAGACAGTGGCGGAGGGGAGCCAGCTCCCCAGCGCTCGCCCCACAGGGGTGCTGCCCCACCCTACCTCCGACCCAGGGCTGAACCCCTCTACAGTTCCAGTCGGGGTGTCCTCGTGGTGGTGGTGGGGAGCAGCAGCTTGTGAGCCGGCGGCTGCCAGGGGTTAAAGGAGTGGGTTGGAAGTGATGGAGGCTCCGGAGCCCTCCCTTGCCAAGGATAATAAATCGGATGCCCCTGACATGTTTTACTTAGCCCTCAGTGCTCCCTCGCTGCGCGGCCGTGGGGATCGGAGGGCTGGAGTCCCCGGTCTCTCTCGTCCTCGGCTCCGCTTTAGGGGCACTTTAGGTGAATCGAACTTTGTGTTCAAGAGGCAGACCATACAAAGGAGGCTTTCAAGGGCTGGCCATGCCAAGCAGGGGAAGGGAGCGAGGACTGAGAAAAAATAATTAAAATACTAGTAACCCCCCTCCCTTTCCCTCCCCGAGGAAATAACTCAGTTACTTCTTGCTGATTAAATGCAGGCTTCTGTGTTTTGTGACATTTCCACGGCATCTGCAACTGTCAGGTTAAGGCGACAGGCATGAGCAGCCCAACCGCTGTAGGTACGCACAAAATGCCTCCCTCCCCAGAAGCAGCGGCGGGTCGGATGCAGGCGGTGTGGCGATGCCGGACGAGGGCACGTTCCGGTGCCCACCCTCCCCCCCCCCGTTATCCCTTCCCGTCGGCTCCTGGCAGCGCCCTAGACCTGTCGGGGGGTCACCGCGGACCCAGATCCCCGGCGCTGCAGCTACGCCGGAGCCCCACGACGGAGCTAGATCCCCTCCCGCCGGAGCGCCCGCAACCTGGACAGCGCCTGCCCCGGGGTACCTCGCTTCTCTTCTTGCCCCGATGCCGGGGGTCCCTCGCCCCTGGCCACCCACATAGTCTCCTTCGGAGGGCAGCGCCCAAGGAGGTGCTGCCAGTACTCCGAGCACTGCCCCTTGCCCCCCCCCCCCCCGTCCTCCCGCTCTCTCCTGTCACCAACCCGGACCCAGGCGGCATTATCAGGGGCTGGTTGAGTCAGGAGGGATGAGCTCCCCTCATCCCATGGGATTAAAAATATATATATATAAATGAAATAAACATAAAAAATCAGAAGCCACAGCCCCAGAACAGTGCCGATGGATGACCCGGACGGTGACACCGAGGTGGCCGGTGGCGAGCGGAGGCTGGAAGTCAGCGGGCGGGGCAGCGTCCCAACACCCCAGCTCCCTACTCCACACTGCCGGGCTTAACCTACGGCGGTGATCTGCACTGCTGGGGCTCGGGGTGCGTGCTTCTTCACCGGGGAGGGGAAAGGCGCTTCGGCCATCACGGCCAGAAGTTACCTCTTGTGTCATCACGCTTTCCCTTTAGGAAGAGGAAAGCGCTAAGAAAGGCCGTTCCCCGTTACCAGGCGTTGCAATATAAAGGAGCAGACGCATGTCTTCCCGGAGTCAGCTCTGCTCATCCCGGTGAGGTGAGAGAGAAGAGCAGAAAGAGACCAAAAATCGCCTCCATCCCTCCAACTCAGTGAAACTGCCTGCAGCTTCGCGGGCGCGGGACTTGCTGCCTGACGCCCCTGCAGAGGCTCTGGGGCCGAGGAAGCCCCCGGGCAGGTGACCGGCACAACGAGAGGAAGCAGAAGTTATCAAAGTATAAATCTCTTCGCACTTACTTCTTCCCTGTCGCCGTACCCTGGAGGCGTTCTGGCTGCCAATGTATTCCATAAAGTTCAAAGTGATAAAAAACCAAGAAATCAGTCGCAATTGCATAGTAACCCTTTGAGAGTTCGACTTCTGCTTTTCGTTCTTTTCCTCCTTCCTTTAAAAAGAAAAAAAAAAAAAAACACCAAACCAAAAAACCCGAGCGGGGTGATGGGCGGCAAGGGATGAACACAGCAGCAGAAATACCTGCACTGAGATCCACAGCGGGGCTTGGCCGGCTTGATGGCTTTTGCCTTTTTTTTTTTTTCCTTTTTATTTCTTTTTATTTTTTTTTCCCCTCCGCTTTTCCTATTGCACTTTCCAACCGCCTGCCCCGCTACCTGCCGCAAACCTCAGAGGGCAGTCAGCAGCGCAGAGGAGCTGAGCAGCCGCCGCCAGGGTCCATGCCGGGCGGGCGGCCGGCAGCATGTTGTGGGGGTGCCGGGGTGCGTGCGGCTGTGCGCGCCCGTGTGTGCGCCGGGCGGGCGAGGTGCCGACAGGATGGATGGCGGTGGGAGAGGAGTGTGCGAGGGCGGGAGCGGCGGGGGGGCAGTAGGAGGACCCAGGCCGGCCGCCGCAGCTCCGGAGCAGCCGCGGTCTGCGCCGCGGGCACCGCCAGCCGCCGGGCGCAGGTGGGCCGGGCCCCCCCCCCCGGCTCTCCCACCCGCCGACTAGAAGATCCCGGGCTTCATGCGGGAGCTGCTTCTGAGCGGGGCCCCGGGGGAGAGGCCCCGGGGCGGGGCGGGACGGGGCGAGCCCCAGCTCCCCGGCACGGGGGGAGGGAGGCTCCCCGATCTGGGGCTAGACCTCGCGGGGCATCGGCTCCCGAGCATCCTCCAGCGGCTGGGACCGCGGCTGCGCTGCTTCCGCGGGGAGCGGGGCGGGACTGGGACCGGGGCCGGGGCGGGCGGCGAGGCTCTGCAGCCTCCCTTGCAGCCCCCGCCTGGAGGTCTCCACTCGCCTCCCCTGCGCCGCTGCCCTCCTCGCCTCAGCCCGTCCGTAAGGAGGAGCCCCCCCCACTTGCAGGGGGACAGGGCGGTGTGCTGGGAGAGGGGACCCAGCACAGCAGACATACACACACGCTTTAGCCTGAGTCTGCCCCTCACATCTTTGCTCAAAATGGAGATAACGAGGTTCATGTGAGGGGGACGATGGGTGTTCAGCCTCTCCCTCTCCTCGGGATTTTCTCCGTTACTGCCTTTCCCCCCCGGGGCAGGGATTTTCCGGGGTGGCTTCTCCGGCGGCTTCGGAGCAGAGCAAAGCCTCCTGTTCTGCCGGGGCCGGGGCTGTCTCCACGGCCGTCTGGCAGGAGGGGAGGCGAGGGATTGGGCCGACCTGAGCAGAGGCCGCATTGCCCGGGGTGCCGGCGGCCTCCTCCCCGCCGGCAGCGGGACCCTCACCGGAGCCCCGGCAGCAAAGGTGCGGCTCAGGCGCACCTAAGGCGGGGCACGGCCGCCTGTTTGACAGAAGGGTATCGCGTTTCCTTTCTCCGGCAAGGGTTTCTGTTTTGGAGGGAAGGAGAGGACTAGAGAAGGGGAGGTGAGGCTGATCAAGGGGAAACCGACGGCTTCACTGGACCCTTTCTTGCTTCACTTCTTATCTCGGTGTCTACCACTGGGATGAGAAAGCAAGCTGGATAAAACGGTGCTGATCGCATCAGGAGCCTCAGTGGTGTGAGGAGCAGCCACTCTTACTTGTAACTGTTTTCCTCAGTTTCTTCCCCGCTGCCTCTCTCAGAGCTGTTAAATATCTGTACCATAAAATGTGGGGGATTTAAAGGTCTGTGGGAGGCTCCCTTTGAAAAGGACTCTGGGGAAAGTCTTTCTAATCCAGGATACTTGAGACGGATGGGGTGGGATTGCCAGGGAGGCATAAAATAAAAGTAATTCTGCAGACAAGCCGAGGGGCTATGCTGACATGAAGAAAGCACAATTGCCTCGGTGTTTTGTTTTGTTGGAGTTTGAGACTTCTCCTGTGTGGAGATTTCTGAGCAAGCCAGGAAAGTGGTGTAAATAAACAAGGCTGAGGAGAAAGGATGGGACACACATGTGAGCCGACCTGCAGCCAGCCAGCCAGCTTGCTCTAGCAGCATTAGCACCAGTGGGCAGAGAAAGCATGTCAAAAAATAAACGCTGCGCGAGAAACATAAGGAAAACATTAAACAAATGGGGAATGCACTCCATCTCCTTGCCCTGACAAAGCATGGTTGGGAAACTCCACTCACTGCCTCCAGCCCCTTCTCTTCCATGTGTCCCTGTTATGGCAGGGTACATGGGGCAGAGGTACTGGGAGACAGTCCTGGGCACCACGGGGGTTCACACAAGTTCCCTGGCGAGACAGACTCATGGAATGTGTGCCAACTGGGGGCCAATGCATGAGTGACCAGTGGTGGGGGGGAGAGGTCTCTTACTTGCTGTGAAAGAGGGGCAGAGGCATGGACCAGGGAGAAAACAAAAGCTGTGCCTTGGCTTGAGATTGGATCTGAATAGAGGCAGGGCGAGAGGACACAAGAGAGCCAGGTTAACCCCTCAAACCAGCTCCATTAGGAGGGGAAAAAAAGCACCCAACAAAAAACCAAACCCACAAACAGTTACTGCCATTCTGCAATAAAAAGAGAAGATTTATATTGCCGAGATGTGTGGAAGGAGCTTGTTCCAGAGCAAAACTCTGGCTTGCAATTCTCTGTTTATGTCACTCATCCTGATGAGATATTGGTGGCAAAGTTCAGGCTGACATCAGCCCTCGTGAGGCAGAGCCAGTGGCCTGGGCTGGCTGCACAGGGCCATGCAGCTGTGCAAGGGCCTGTAGCTGGAGGGCTGCCAGCATCGCTGGGATCATCAGGCTTATGAAGAAGCCTCCTCTTGCCAGGCCCTGGGATGCCAGGAGGCAGCAGCAATGCATGTGGCAGAGGGAGCTGGATGTAGTATTTCCCTGCAGCTAAAAATGGATGAATCAGAAACAGCTTCCAGGGCGGTTTTGTGCACCTCTCTGTATTTTGGTTTATTAAAGAGGGTGGGGAGGTAGAGAATGGCTGATGGTCTGTGTTGTTGCCAGAAAGTCAAAGATGTCTGAGCCCTCTGTTTTACTGAACTGCATTAAAACTAGCAGCAGGAGACTGTAAAATCAGCTAGGTATTGTTGTGCTGTTGTTGGCTTTTTCAAAAATAATCTTTAATCCAAGAGGAATAGTGTGTGGTGGTTTCACTATTGCAGCTCCTGCCCAGAGGTTTCTCTGTGCAATTTTCCATAGTTAGAAAATGTTAATTCCAGTTTTCTGAACAGCTAATAAACTGGGGGGGGGGGGGGGGGGGGGGTTGGGAAGAAGGTGGCCTGAAGATGCTTAGATTATACTAAAAAATAAGACAATGTTAAATTAATAGCTGATATTGTGCTTGCCTAAAATGACACTCTGGTCATAAAAGCTAGCCATGTGAACAGGACAGCTGAATGCTAACCTTTTGTCATTCTTCTCTAGACTGGAAATAGTTTGTATAAGTGAACAAAGGAGTCACTAATTTGTCTTTTCAACTTCGGAAACACAGTAAAGAAATGAAGGCCTCGGATTACTTCTGATACATAACTTGAAAATGAAGCATACTATACCCAATACAATATCCATATTTTTCAGGGTCTGCTCAGGGTGTAGATGGCATATGTCAGATTTCACCACCATGGAGGTATCTGCAGTAGCATCCCCACAGACCTGGGTCAGTCATCTCCTCTGAAGGGAGAAGGCTTAGAGGACTGGAGCAGGCATGCCGAGTAAAAGTTGCACAATGTGACACATCCACTATTTGTTAAACACTAGCAATATTCTTGGCACTGCACAGGACCCCAAATCATGACAGTCTTTGCCCCAGATTTTTCTTTCCCTGTACAAACTAAGAGGCAAGCACAGGGTGGGCAAGGCATGCACAGAGGTACAAATGTGTAAGAAATTACTCAAAACACACAGAGATATATATATCTGTAAGTATGTGTGTGTGTCTGTATCACTACTTTTTTCTCTGTTTCCCAATTTGACAGTTGCTGCATTTCTCTGTGTTTCATAACAAACCCCAGTTGTTCTTTAGCCATTTTCAATTTAGGAAGTTGATGTTCTGTAACATCATGAGCATGCTCAAAAGTTGTTAATATCACAAACAGGAGGCTGTGATGCATAGTCTAAATAAACCAAAAGGAGTGATGAGAAATGCTTTACTCTCAGTAAGTTGAACCTATGAAAACATGTGTACTGTTTAAAAAAAACAACTCATTCCTAAAGATCCGGTCCCAATATTTTTAATAATCTCTTTATGCTTCAGATATTTAGAAGATATAATGGCAGAACATTAACAAAATGTGCAGCAGAGAGCAATCCTGTACTGGCAACAAATTGACTAGATGACCTGATTGGTTTTTTCCCATCTCTGACTTGTGCAATTCCATCACTGTAATAAAATCCCAGTGTAACCAAAGTCTGCAGGATCAGTCCCTGAATTAGCATGTCAGTCTGGACTATTCCTCAGCCTGGGCTAGGTCCAAAGCCTGCTGCTGTCAGCTTGACCCTTCATCAGTCCGAGAGAGGTTTGGATCTGGCCTTCTAGATTACGCTGGAAGAAAGCTGAATTATTGTTTTATTGTACATAGGGAAAAAAAAAACCAAACATATTTGTGGGAAAAACACATGGGCAAATTCTGCAGCACAAACCTTCCAGATGCAGCTCAGTTAAGACAGTCCAACAGGAAGGCCTCAAAAGGAGAACATTTTTGGCACATAGGAAGTTTTAGCACTTACTACAAGGATGATCAAACCATGCTAAGTCATTGTTTCCCTGTATTCATCTATCAGTTGGTCGTCTCTTGGACTTGCATTCACATTGTAAAACTTTTGGGATGCAGACCAGCTTTTTTTTTTTTTGTTCTGTGTTTGCAAAATCTGTGCCTAGAGCAACTGTACTGGAAAAAAAAATCTCAGCATTGCCATGGAAGTATCTGTGTATTTTGGGTGTAAATACTTAACATAGAACAGAAGTGATTAAAATAAATGTTTTTGTAATGTATGCTAAGTTGGAAAGAAAATGCTTTTGGACTAAACTAACTTTTACCACCCAGGAGGCAATACCAGGATAACTGCACTGGTTTAAATTCACCCGTCAGTTTGCCTAAGCATACATCTCCTGTGGTGACATCCTGTAAGGTGGAACTGGAACTGGGTAAAGTTGGAAGATGTGAGTAACCAACAGCAAAGGTTTCACAGGATACTGACATATCCGTTTGTCTAGGCATTGACTTCTCTATGATTTGAATATTTGGGAGGGCAATTCACAACACTAAGTTAAGAGCTGTTTTCTCACTTTGGCAGTGTTCCCTATGAATTTCTTTGGTGTCAGCCTAAGTAGATCCCACGCTTGCTCCAGCAACTTGCTCATTTCCACTTCCTGCACTGTGCTTATCCAAGCCCTAGCAGTCATACACTGGACTAGGGAAATATCAGACTTAAAAATGAAATCCTGAAAATTTAAAAAAAAAAAAAAAAAAAGTTTCTTTCCAGGAGATTCAGTTCCCTGATCTGGTTCACCATGAGGAAGCGTGAATTAAAAGCTTGACATGTAAAACAGGAAGAGCAGGGAGAGTCTCAAAAGGGTCAGTGAAGTAATCTTACTACTGAAAGTAAAATCACAGAGGTAGGGTCCTTTGGAAAGGCACGGAGTAAAGAAGCAGCCTGTTTCTTAATGTGTGTGCTCACACCCCAGCACAAGTGATGGGCATAGTGTGCATATAGAGGAACAACAGGGCATGAAGAAGGATGGTGGTGCACATTGGTGGAGTCGATGTTCAGTTCCAGCTGTCCTCAGCAACTCCATCCTATTGCTAGGAAATCCTAAAGCAGTTCAGCTCTGGTGACCTGCAGGCATAAGAGGTAGTAGCTGTGGAAGAGGGACTGGGCATCCACTGTCACTATCACAACATGAGACACAGGGTGTGCAAGCATGGGGTACCCTGCCCTGTGCTAGCAGAGAAGGGCAACAGGAACCTGACTGAGACACACATAATGTGTCTTGGGTCCCATGGTAATAAATATAGTGAAACAGCAGGACTGCTCCTCCTAAACAAGCGCATCGGGGTTGGAACAGGAGGAAAAATTGTTCCACTGGCCTTACTTTGTGGCACTTATTTAGAATTTTAACAGGTGAAGACAACTATTATGCTATTTGAAACATTACAAGAGGTGGTCCTTCACTAAACACTGGTAAATATGTCATAGTTATTCTATGAGATACTTCAGTAACATGATTGTATTAGGCAGATAATGCTGAAAGAAGTCCTTGCACTTGTCTGAAGAGACCTGCTTCCCTTAGCCAGACTTTTACCATTTTTCTGTACCTTCCAGCACATTTCAGATGACTTGAAAGAGCCACACTGTGTTTTAGTTCTGGACTTGGTTCCTTTCATATGAGGCAGATGGCTGGTAGTGGAATGACAATGATTTAGTGATGTGGAGCTTCTGCTAAGACAATATCAACATCTAACATCTACTACGCGGAACAAGTTAGAAAACAGGCATCAGATAGCTTCAACTTGAAAGCCAAGATCTAATGAAATAAGGAGGTGTCTTCAACTTAGGAGTAGCAAAACTTACCTTGTAGGCATGTGAACTTTGCAAGTGACATCCAACATTCAACAGTTAGGTCCTGAAACTCTGGGGAAAGGTGTACCCCTCCAAACTGCTGTCAGAACCAACATTCCTTCTGAATTCAGAGCTAACAGGAGCTGCAATAAGGAAACACCCACCACAGCTGTTTTTTTGCCCACCATCTGTGTTTGGTCCAGCCAGTCTTCTCCATCAGGGGAGAAATTCAAATCCTTTCTTTCAATGAATAGAGTCACTTTCTGTCTTTTTTTTTTTGCTCCAAGTTAAGGGTTTCTTCAACTAGGGTTACTCCACGGGCTGCTTGCTGCATTTGTACCACCACATAGCAAAGGAGACCAGATTCTTGGTGTCAGACCATAAAAAGGAACTGATTTTAAGGCACATAAAGGGAAGTCTTAATTTCTGTCTCTTCTTTTTTTTTTTTTTTTTTTTTTTTTTTTTTTTTTTTTTTTTTTTTTTTTTTTTTTTTTTTTTTTTTTTGGAGGGGGGGAGGGGTGTGTGTGTGTGTTTGTTTTTGGGTGGTTTGTGTTGTTTTGTTTGTTTTTTTTGTTTGTTTGTTTTTTTTGTTTGTTTGTTTTTTTTCTTAAAGATTGTGCTCCCATTTCACATTAAACAGAAATTTATGAGCGGAAACTGATACGTCCTGGCTCAATATATCATAACCACTAAGCACAGGCATTATCATTACAATTTCATTTTTTTCTACCTGTGTTTTATAAAGAAATTATTGTTTTTTTCATGCTGAGAGGGACCTGGCCCTGCTGGTGGCTGTGTTTAGCTCCTCACTGAATTTAACTCTGCTATGTTGAGCTTTGGCCCACAAGCTGCTCATACAGGAATCCTGCCTGGGCTGGTTCTGGGTCTCTGCAGGGGCTGAACTCCAAGGAGCATTCACCCTAGTCAAGGAAGGACACTGTGAATTTAATTAGGTGCTTCCAGGCTAAGCTGCTGCTGAAGATGATCAGAGCTGTCTGCACAGCCATCAAAGATCTTGTTTGGCTCAAACTTCTCATACCAACCTACCTTAATGTACCTTCAGAGTTGCATACAGTAATAGCATCCAGGACACTGCAGGGAAGAGTTTTACAGTTCTTCACGTGATACTCTCTCACCAACCTCTCGTCTAAAAGGGTAATAAAATTTCCAACTGCTTAATCTGTTAGTTACTTACCTTTAACAGTTAACTGTTTGAGAGGGTTTTAGTTCCCAAGAGTCATTAAAAAGTCATCCTGAAGAGCATTTTGTAGCAAGACTTAATGATCATTGTTACGAAATTGTATCTTCCTGGGTAAAACCTTTATTTATAACGCGTGGAGTTGAGTGTGTTTTATCTGCCACAGTAGCTTCTACGATTGTTACAGGCAGGATATTTAACGGAAGCCAGGCTGTTTAACCATGGAGTATGGATCTAAAGAGATCATGTATATGTATTTCAGGAACTAGAAAGCTAATTTTGTTATATGGAGTCAAGCAGGGCATATGGTAGATAACAGTCCCCTTTCACATTCTAACACAGGATTGAGATTTCTTAACAAAGGCAATAGAGTTGCAAAACAGCATGACTTTGTTGCAGTTAGTAATTAATGAGGTGCTAAAAGTGCCTAAACAGAGGATCCCAGACAGAGAATGCATGACTCAAGAGGATAAGAAGCCTCCATCATTTCAAACAACAGTGTCATTTAAATAAACAAGCAGCAAGTCGCTGGGTGTGTGAGGTGGGAAGGGTGCAGCTGAAGCAGCATGCACGTTAGCCAGTGCTTTTGTGCCTGTGAGAAACCAGTTGTGCTTTTCCAAATTCATTAAGAGCTTTAAGGTGTGAAACATTTGTTTAACCCATTATTAAGAGGGGGATATCACACACTCATCTTTTCTGCTGCCTTTCTGGTGGCATGTCACTCAATTAGAGTTATAATCAAACATATTTTCTGTGTTCTCAGATAAGACACAAATAATTTGGTTTTTGCTTTTTATTTTTTTTTTTTTCATTTTTGCCCTTTAACAAGCATGGGAGACTTGTGTTATTCTGCACAGTACTCTGGAGTATTACTATTTTTTAAGCAAAAACCAATTCCAGTGCAAGTATTATATGAAAATAGCAAAGGTTTATAAAATGCTTGTCCTGTAGTATTTACTTTCTTTCTAACCAAGCATTTATAAATAAATTGAGAGAAATGTGGCAAAGCACCAAAGCCATCCACTAAAATATTTCATAAGAAACTATAATGTGAAAGGGGAATAAAAGATAACTTTTGGATGTGATGTTTGTTAGTGACTTCTTTCTTTTTGTGTGTGTGTGTGTAGGGGGATATGATGCAATATGTCATGTTGACCCTTTGGAGTCTATGGCACAGTGATCCAAATTTATTCTTGGAGGGACTACAGTGCAGTACATGTGTCGTTGTCAGATTTAACTTATCTACACATTTCTGCAGCTAAGAAGATATTAGGGTTTGGTTTTTTTCCCCCTTTCTTTTGTGGCTTTAGAAAACTAATAAGTGATAATTCATTACATCATGGGAAGTGATGGAGCTAGGTACAAGGAAATCCAATTTCCCTCTTTTTAGATCCAGGCAGCTACAGTATATTTACACTTTTTTTTTTTTTTTTTTTTTTTCTTCAGGAATCTTTCCATCTTACTGCGTGGCAAAGAGAGAAGAAAAATTGTTCATGTCCTTTATTCCCTATTCATTATTACGTATGGAATGTATCTGATGTTCTTTTTGGTTTTCATTATGAACATAGTTACAAATGCTTTCAAAGATTGTGTCTTGTTTCCAGTGGACTGTTTCTTGAAATTTAAGTTGCTTTTTACTTGCTACATTTCCTTCTGTTCAATATCTCTCTTGCAATGCTCTGTGGATCCCTCCAACTGAGCAGAAGTGAGAGCATTAACAGTACAGGGCATGGCTGAACATCGGTGTTTCTTGTATCGTGCACAACAGGACTGAGGGAGTTTAACTGAAAGGGTTGTGAAGACCTTGGTAACTACATTGGCACTCTGCTCATTTTGAAATAGGGAACTGATTTTCCTTTTAGAAAAAAATAGGTATTTGGTACCTGCAGATGTTGCAACACTCTGTTGATTTTGTTTGAATCCCCAAGGGTCAAAGTGAATGAAGGTCCCGTACTACAAAAGGACCCTACCGACATGGTTCCACTCTGTCTTGACTCACCCGTATAGACCAAATGAAAGCCCTCCTACTGCCTTTAACTGATGAAGACAAGCAATATTTGGTCCCCTTTCTGGAAAATGTAGGCTTGGACTGGAATGGCTCTTTCTTTGCTTATTAAAAAATATCTTCCTTTGTCTTTTGGTCTCAGTGAGGCACTGAGACACTCTGGTCTGAGCCCTGCAGGGGCCTGGCTCTGACTGACTTCAGGCAGAGTGCTCTGCTGACGAGATGCTGCTGGGCACAGAGGGGTTCTTGCATTTGGAGAGAAGTACATTTTGGTGGGACTGCGGTGAGAGAGTTTCTGCAACAAAAGAAGAGGAATCTCCTGTGTCAAGCTTTTCCTTAAAAATACTCTAGAGGGAGTCAAATCTAAAAGTTTATTTATCTTTAAAGTATTTCAACTGCAGTTCCTTCGTTTTGAAAGCTCTGTTTGTTTCCTGTTTACTTATTTTTTGCCTGTCTATTAATAAAGCATTTTTGTTTGAATGTGTTTGTTCATTTTAAGATCAGATACGTGCTAATAGTACTTAGGAGGCATTACTTGGAGTGATGTGTCACTGTCACAGCAATAAATAGCCCTTGAAACCAGCAAATACCAGTTTTAGCTTTAAAGGAAAGATAGCCCTAGGAAATAAAAGCAGAAAAGAAAGTGAAACAGTTTCTCATCCCACAAAAATGGAGGTACTGCTTGTACGGAATATTGTTTTCTCAGTGCTTAGTATGACTTCAGTATCTGGTGACGCACTAAGTCTATTACATGAAAACTTCATGTTAGAAATGTAACTCTGAATCTTCAATTACACATTAGTATCTTGAATGAAGGCTGTGGACATATTCTATTTTAAAAATGCAAGTCCACTTTTAGCTCTGATTTGTGGTTTGAATGCACAACTATCTTTGCTTTGCAGTGGTCACTGGGCTGTTTTAAGAATTAAACCTATATCAAGCTGGGAGGCAGGGAGGGCTGTGCCACTTCAAAAGTTATACCGGGTGACAGTCTCTCCTGAAGCAGTTACCTCTCTTTAACCTCACTTTGCTACATGTCTAGTGTAACAGCAGGCTGGAAATTTTCTGCTTTTATTTAGCTTCCACTGTTGCAGCTGCTAAATGTCTCCTGGCTTTCTGACAACCACAGAAAACAAGCCTTTGTCAGAAAACTATGAATTCAATTTCTTCCCTTATAGGAGAGAGCAAGTAATGCTCATGAGGTTCCCTTCTACAGATTCCTCCACAATCACTGAAGGAATTATGCCCGTTGCCTCATAGAAAAGACTATCTGGTATCTGGAAACCCAGAAACTCCACAAATTCTCTGACATCTAAACACCTAGCAGAGATAATGGGTAGGAGGCCACAGCTAGCAGTTGAACCTGGTTTCGCTCATAAATGAACAAAACCGGCTGTGATTGTGCAGGCAAAGCCTGCTTGTGCTCAGCCTTGTGCAGTGAAGGGATACTTATTTCTTCATGGGGGAAATGGGAAGGATGTGGCAGTTGGAACTAGATGATCTTAAGATCCTTTCCAACCCTAACTATTCTATGATTGTATGATTCTATGACCATGTATTTGCATATGAACTTATCATCTAGACTGCTTTTGTAGTTGGTGGAAAGACACTGATTTCTTTGTCTTGTGAAAGATGTCTAAAAGAACTGAGTTGAATTGTGTCGTAAAATACATAGATTTCTGAAGTTAGATGATCTAACTTCCCTTCTGCACTGTTACGTATAGACAAAAAAAAAACCCCAACCAAAACAACACAAAAAAACAAACAAAAAACCCCAAACCCAAACAAAAAAAAAACCAAACCACATAGAGGGGAGGTCAAGCAATTGGTAGAACACAAGAAATTAAATCCTACTTCATTGATATTTCTGATTTCAAAAATCTTTCTTGTTGGTTTTGTTTCACAAAGGCCTGAAGCATTTTGAAGAAACCCCTGGAAAGCACTGCTCTCTTCCCCTCTTATGCCTGCGTCTCCTTGGGTGATGAGGGTGCTTGTGCTGTAGGAACAACGTGCTCATGCCCCTCTTTGCCATTATATTTGCTAGGGACCCTTCAGCAAGAAGTTGAATGGGAGCTCTTACCTAGCAGCGTTTGTCATGTGGACACAGGCTTTTCTAGCCCATCATCTGCAGCTTACCATCAGTGTTCTTCCCAGCTTTTGAGCTCCAGGGTAACATGTTGCTCAGGCTGTTCTCCCTGCCTGACCGGGACTTGGGATGGATGACTAGGTCTCTGCTTGTCACTGCAGGGTGGAGGATCTCCCTTCCTCTGTGACAATCTCCCTGCTGGGAAAGTCCAAGTTGATTTGGGAAAAAGGCAGTAGTGGATCAAAAATCACTTGTTATGGCAGGGGAGAGCCACCTGGATATTCTTGTTTGGAACCAGGAGGGTTTGATTTCAAGCTCTCCATATCCTCAGAAGGTACCCTACCTTACCCAAGTGAACCCAACCCAATGCAATCCAATAGTTTCTGTCTGGTCCTGGCTGGAAATACTCCAAACTTTCCTGATAATATCAATAAAAACCCCCACAAATTCCATGAGAAACTTTAGTTTCAATAATAAAGTTGCTAGATTGAAAAATCTAGTTAAATTCCTCAGCAATATTTTTCTTTTAGCTCTTTAACCATAACATTGAGCCTCCCTGAGGAACAACACAGGCCATAGGACCAGTGGTTGAACTATGGCTGTGTTTTCCAAAGAAATCAGCTGGATGAAGAGGAAGCCGGGGTTAATATGAAACATGGCCCTACATCTCACATTGGATCAAAGAACATATTTTCCTTCCCTGCCTCTCTCTTTCTTTCTCTCTTTCCTTATTTTTCTTTTCATTATTGAGTGAGACAGATCAGGTTTTCCAAAGTTCATGAAGAGGAAGTGCATCTCCTGGTGTCATTGTTTATGCACAGAGATTGACTGCCCTCTGTCACATTCAAAGAACAGCATCACTAGAACGTTATAAAAGGAAATTTTATGTAAGTTAGATGGTTGACTGCTTCCTTTGCCTCATTATGCTTTTATAACTGAGCAGAATATTTCACACTTTTCATCTTCAAAGTGCTTTATAAGCATTTACTCATCAGTCTTCATAGTAACCTTGAGAAATATTGTTACTATTATTATGTCCATGAAGAAAGCTGAGACGAGAGGGCCTGATGAAAATCATATTTTCCTTACAAGTTTCCCACCAGCAGAACTTTTCTTGTGGTACTGATGATGGGATTTGGTCTGGACAAGCCAGGAGTAGCCACCAGCATGGATTGCAAACACTACAGCCTGTCTATTAGATGATATTATTTTTGAATTAACAGTGATCGGTCACAACAGCATTAGAATTTTTCCTACCTATTGCTGGAACTGCAGAAGTGGGAAAGTTCTTTGGCCCAAAATCAGTACAGACACAGGAAAACAGACTTGCCCACAACCAAGCCTATTAGCTATTGCAACATAATTCTTGTGTAAATACTCCCATTAAATTCAGCCGGAATTATGAACTCTTAACTCAGGATGCTCTGTAAGTCATGGCTAGGTTGTGGAGAGGTGAAAATAGCAGTGCCAGTAATTCAGTTTAAATGGCTTTTCCTGTTTGTTTTTTTTTTCCTTTTCTTTTTCTCTCAAAGCAATTGTTGGTCTTGAAAGCAGATGCCTCCAAGCCTGTCTTCTTCTTCCTGAAGGAGTGTGTTGCAAACACTCTTAAATGGCAATGGGGCTTGCCTCCCACAGGGTCTCAGAGGGTGAAAAAGGCAGAAGTCATGTGGCAAAAGTAAGGGATGTTGGGTAGTTCCTGAAGGACAGTAATCAGCATTAGCCCCACAAAATGCTAGTTAATAATAGAAGTGCACTGCTTTTATCAGGAGTACCGTGGCCCAGATTTATATTCTCAGATGATCCAACATGCATAGTCTTCCAAGTTGTCTGCCTCAGGACAAGAATGTCCACATATATATAAACCCATTTAGGGGCATCAGTCTTTATCTGGATTATTTTGCAGTAATCATCAGTCCCCAACATTTTGGCTTCACCTAATTTGGTTAGAGGTGAAGACAAACACATCCAAGCCCCTGTATAAATATTTTTATTTAATTTCTTAAAACTACCCAATTTTAATTCACTTAACAGTTCCTTTTTTCAAATAAAAAAACATTTTAAAAGAGGCAGAACTACCTCTTTTAAAGGATTTATGCCACTACTAAAATTATGCAGAATATTGCACTGGGGCATATTATATTGCATCTGCCCTCTTGGGGATTCTTCTTCCCTGCCTCTGCAGTGCCTTTTCCAAATTATTGCCAAAGACAAACATCGCAATATTTGCAAATTCAGGGTGGCTTTGCCTCTGCTGCACCAAAAGTCCCTGGTTCAACTAAACCACTTCCACACACCGCCCTAACAAGAGCCTGTTTCATGCCCAGGCTTACAGGAAAGTTCAAATTTTTTTTTTGTCCTTGCTTTTCTGACTCATCACAGAAAGCACCAAGGAGCTCTCTTTCTGTCCTTTGCAAAATCTCACATAAACAACACGTCCCCTGGCAGTCAGTGCCTGCGTGAAAAGTAGAAATAAAAGGATACAGAGCTAAACTAAACTCAGTTTTTTTGAAGTTGAAGGAAGAAGGAAAAATATCCTGAAGAAACAGAAAGAAAAAAAAAAAGCATATGCAATCTGAGCTCTTTTGCAAATGCCATTTTTACTTATGGCATTGACCTTGGTGGAACTGGGTCCTGAATGAGAATTAGAGGGGTATTATACATGATTCTGCAATCTCACCTGGTGTGGGTGAGCATTAGCGTCTGCACAGCTGTTTCTTAGTGGTGTGCAGTTTATGTGGACAGCAGGGTAACCATGCCATGGTCAAAGAAAAAAATGATCAAACGCTATGCTTAAGGTTTGCAACTCAATGGTCATTTCATGAGACTAGAGCTGTATCACTCCCAGCACTGGCTGGGATCCAGAAGCAAAGTAACTGCTTTGGTTGATGATGAACCCCAAGTCAGGAAGCCTTGCTGGGCCCTGGGCTAGTGCTGTGAGGGGCCCGCTTGGAGAGCCTCTGGCTGATCTGAGTGATGTGGTGCCTCAGGCACAAGGTCACACAAAGGCAGATGCTCAGCTGAAGCCTGGCCAAGCGCAAAAGCTCTTGTCTCCTCGCAGGTGCCCATGTACTCATGGGGCAGGTGAGTGGAGAGGTGTCTTCTGTCTGGGATGGCTGGCACTGCCCCAAAGAACCTGAGCTGATTCTGTGCTCCACATATCCCCACTCATGTCTGCCTTCCTGCATAATTTGAGCTTCACCTGGGGTCCTTGCCCTTCTCAGCCTCCATTCCCTTCTTCAGTGTTAGCTGGACATGTTAGAACAACTGAGCCTAAATCTTTGTTATCTCCTGCAAAAAAATGCTGTGGAAAAGGCTTTGATAGAGATTGGTCTTACTGTGAAAAGAGGTGTCTATCTGAAGACTAAGAATTAAAGTGCCACCCTGAAAAGAAAAACCCAGAAAAGACTGAGGAAGCTGGAGAATTACATCCACTTAACGATGCTCCAGACTGTCTAGGTGGCAGCCTGCTGGGGCAAGCACCCTGGGTTAATAGAGTAACCTCTCACCCCTGGAAACTAGTTTAAATCTTGCCTTAGGGTAATAAAGGAAGATTGCATTTGATGGTGTCAAATTAGTCCCTAGTGGACTTTCCTCCACATCACAAATTCACCACAGATTTCACACAATTTGTCATGATTGGCAGAATGTGACGAGGAGAAGTTTAGGATGGGAATAGCTCAGGTTTTGTAGGCTGGAAGTTAGGGGTTGTTTGCACATGTCTTTAGCACTGTTAGGCCTTTGCTGTCAGAACAAAGCCCCAGATTCATCCCTGCTCTTCAAAGCAAGGGAAACAAATAGAGGAACTGTCATCTCATGACAGAATTAAACCATTATTCATCTTTACAGCTGAGGAGGTTTGTCAGGGACAGTACTGACCTATCCCAGATTGGCATCATTGTCTTATTCAGTGAAATTATTGGGGTTTACATCAGTCTAAATGAGATAAAATATCACAAGTTAGAGTTTAAAATAGTCAAGTATTTTAAAAGGCAGTGATCTTGGAATAAATAAAAATGCAGATTATGAGGATAGGGGAACAAAGAATTATGAAGAATTATGAGGATAGGGGAACAAACTGGAAAAAAAAAATCCCAACGTAAAAGCAGCAGGAATGTGGGGTCTGGATGTGTTCTCAGAGCTGATAGAAACCTTGCCTTGGTTCTGGTACTTGAACAAAACTGCCTCTGATGGAGCTGGGAGCCTGCTAAGAAATGAACTGGTGAATTTAGACCAAAATCACTTCATTCAGTAGTGTAATTTGAGAAATAAATTCCTTATCTCTAGATGCTGTGAGAAAGAGAGCATGTGGCCCATGTGGGTGCTGGGGTTGTAACACTACCTACTGACACAATCTCGTGTTACTGTACACTGCCTTTAAAAGCATCACAGCACCTTTTTGTGTTATTACTGGATGTCTTTACTGCAAGTTGTAAGACTTGACAAATGGCTGCTTTCCAGATTTATTGACTTTGCTCATATCCTGTTGAAAATTCTTAATAACGGTGCTGAACTGGATATAAACATGTGCTTAATGTGTTTGAACATGAAACTTAAGCACTTTGCAAAGATTAGCTGAAATAAGTGGCAACAACGTGTGCATTTTCTTCTACAAAATAGGCAGAAATGCTGTGCCTGTTTTTTACGAATAGTCTCTCTTGACAAAATATACTATAAAAACTTTGAGCTACCTGCTGGTCGTGTCGGTGGGTCTCCAATGACCTTTCTTTGTACTGACCATGGATAGAGGTGGCAGTGTCCTGCTGCTAGCCTGCACCCACGATGGGGCTGTGCATGGGCAGGGGTACAGCTACCAGTGAGTCCTGAAGTGGGAAAGAGCTAGAAGACCTTACTCTAGAAGTTAGGGCCGTATCTGAGGGTCTGGGAGCATGAGGACAGTGTCAAATCCAGCCCTTGAGCTGCTATGTGCCCCACAGGAGGTGTGGTTTCATGTATGCCTTTTACAGCAGGGCCAGCTCAGGGGGCACTGTTTCATTGCCTTTTCTGCTTATCCTTCTTCCCCAGCCCACAGGGCTATGCTAGCATGGCATGGGAGACCCTTCAGCATAGTGCCTGTACCTGCTGCAGGGAGTAGCCTCTGCATAATAAAAATGAATAGTAAGGCGAATAACCTAAACTAAAACTTTTTTTTAATATATGTATGATGTTATATATGTTTTTCACATAACTAAAATAAATAAAAAAAAGGGTAAATCAGATAAACCTTAGACATTCTGGCTGAAAAGTAAAATTCTTATGTCCATTCTCACCTGTTCAAATCCTTAGCAGCTCTCTTTGAATTATTAATATCACAATTTTGCATCAAGCTTTTCTTTAGCATAGTCTGTTACATTGCACATCCCTATCTATCTCTCTAATATGAGCAAGTGTTAACATTTAAGCAAAATAAATCAGCTTTATGGTGGAAACTCTATATGCCAACTACAAAGCTGAGTTAGGAAATGCATTAAGACGAAATTGACAAGCTCAAGTCATAGAATCATAGAATAGTTTGGGTTGGAAGGTCATTTAGTCCAGCCTCCCAGCAATGAGCAGGGACACCTTCAACTAGACCAGGTTGCTCAGAGCCCAGTCCAAATCTGACCTTGAATGTTTCTAGAGATGGGGCATCTACCACCTCTCTGGGCAACGTACCCTGTGGTAGGGCTATCTATTATTACCCGGCTTAACAAGTTTTCCTCAATCCATTCCAGGAGTCTTCTGTATTGGCTATAGCTCACTGTAGTTCTTTTCCAGCAGATATTGGGATGTTTGAAGTCCCCAAGCAGGATGAGAGCCTGCAAGTGTGATACTTTTTACTTACTTTTTACTCCTGTAGCTGCAGTAAGAATTCATCAACAGGTTTCCCTTGATAGGGCAACCTGTAGTAGGCACCAGCCACAAGGTTCCCTTTGTTGCCTCAGTCTCTTATTCTTACCCATAAGCTAACCTGCTGGGGCTATTATTCAGAGACAGCTCTTCACACTCTATCCATCTCTTGTTCTAGAGGGCAACGCCTCCACACCTCCTTCCTCACCTGTTCCTTCTGAGCAGCCTGTAACCACCAATAGCTGCACTCCAGTCATAGGAGTTAAGTCATAGATTTCTAACAGCATGGTGGATTATAACTCCTGTTCATCTCACCTTGGACCTGGGAAGGTGAGGGAGAGAGGACTCCATATTTAAATATATTTAAATTGTTTATAAAAAAGCATCTTTTTTCTAAAGTAGTCTCTCATTTCCTGTTTTTCTTAAAAATAATAATAAAAAAATAATCCCCAGAGTGTACAATCTTCTACATTGTTTGCTGCTACCTAGGAGTAAAACTGACCTGAAATTTGGGTTCAGCTCATTTTCATTTTCCATACAAGCAAAACAGCAAATCATTCTCAGCTTGTGCATAGATGAATACAGATATGCCCATCTCCTGTCACACATAACCTGCCCCAACCTCTTCGAATAATACTGTAATGAAAAATTACTGATCAAGGGGAAGGTCACAGGATTGATGAACAGTGGGTGGCTGAGGACAACCAGAGAGCAAGATCTGACAGCAGAGGAAGAATACAGATCTACACCTAATTAGTCATGGTTTCTGTACAAATCCGTGTAGATTTTCTTTTTTCCTTCATATAAATACATCCCTTAACTATTTTTATCTGAAATGGCACTCTGTTAGCTAGTAAAAACAATGAAGTCTCATCTTTTTGCTGGCTACTTGCTAACAGCATAAATTAGACTTAGAAAATTCTTTCTGCCATGGATATCTGAGGCATAAATAACACCATATGTTCACCAGCAGCTTAAATAAAATATCATTCTTACCTTGACAATGACAGTCTAATTTAGGAGCCATGGCTGTAATCACAATGCAAACACTGAAATGTTTTGCATAATCTTTGTAAAATGTTGTATTACTTTTGTGCTACCCTTAAACTATGTGTGATAGTGCATTATATTTGCAAGGGGAAACCCCGATCATCTTCTAGCTCTGTGCTGCCAATATATACCAATCAGAAAATCTAAATGTCATCAGGAATGACCCACAGAGTGAAAAACTTGTTCCTAAGAATGTATGGACCCCACTGGCCTCAGGAAATATTTGAAGAGTGAACACACATTTTGTCAAGATTTTTGAAATCCCAGGAGGAAGGGAAGGAATGAAAACATGACAGGGTAATTTAAAATGGCAGGTATTGCACTTTTCTTGTTCAACACTGGAAATTGGATATCTGATGTTAACAGAAGTCATTATTTTTATTACTCCTATTTAAAGAGGCTAACACCCGCTATCTCCCAGATTTCTGAGAGTGGTTGAATTTTTTCTTCCTCTCTGCAGTGGTTGTTGTATTGCTCCAGGTGGGGGCAAATGCCATTACTTTAAAGGTTTGGTGTCTATTTTATCTTCCCAGGAGAATGTACCTGGAACGGTCTGTTCTGAGCAGAGGGAGAAATAAACCTTCATTCCTGGAGCAGAAGAGGAGGCAGCAGCCTCTGTACCCAGCATGGCCAGACCTTTGGACACATTAGCACGGCTGCTTCCCCATCTTGAAGATGACCTGCCTTGCTGCAGCCTGGCTGCCAGAGGAGATGGAGACATGTCCTGAGTCAGGATGCTCAGTGCTGTGCCATGGGAATCTATTTTACCCGTAAGTCTTCAGCTACCTCATAGCTTGACTTTGGGAAATGATTTGCCTCCCATGTTTCCTCTGCCCTTTGTAGGGGTTATTTAGATGGCAAGGAATGAGCTCCTTTTCCTATTCAGGGCTAAACAGTTTTCTAAACCCATTTCCACAAAGAAGAGTAGAAACCACTTACAACTGTTGACAGGCAGTTGAATTCCTCCTTTTTCTGAGTACATTTCACTGCCTACTCCAGCTACTTTGCCTGCCTTTTGGTCTCACATTCTCAGGACCCTGCTGGAGAAGAGTTAATTTTACTTCCAAAGTCCTGGAATAACACTTCTAAACACTTCAGCCCTGCAATTAAAGTGTCCTTCTCAAGGCTAGATATAATAATTTCTCTCTTTTTCTTTGTCCTGGTAAAACAGACTGTGTAAACACAGATAAACTTTTAAACCTTCTGACTATATACAAAAGTGATTTGGGGAGTCTGATATAATGCCTGATAACATGCAATTTTTAGAGCTGCAACTGTTGTAGCAGTTTCTCAGCACAGGCAGGTAGCCACATAGGATGCTGATGAGAAATTTTCCACCAACCCTCAACCGCAGGATTTTCAAAGGCATTGCACATATTTTTCAGGCTACTGCATAAAACATTCCCTTGAGAGCACAGAAGGCTTGGATTTACTGCTGCTGGCACAGGCTATGTGTTGCACTCATCTAGTTAGAGCTTTCTCTATAAATCACACCCAAGTTACCTACTTTTGCCTTTGCAGCAAAGGAATGAGAAGCCTGCTTTGGTGATGTATGGCTTAATATTAGGTGCTTTCTAGTAGTGTATAGCTGAAATATTGTGAAGTTGGAACATTTTACAGAGACGAGTTTGCTGTGTGGGCATTCAGTGCTGCAAAACACTGCAGCCACTTCTGAATTTCTCAGAGGTTTTCACATCTTGTTTCGCCTCAGGTTCAAGGACATGTGAGTCATATTACCATCAACAGGGTAAAGAAAGCTTTGGTGATGGAGGTCACCTCAAGACTGCTTCTTCATTTGGGCTTGCTGTGTGGTGCCTGGGTTCCTCAGGGCGGCAGTAAATCAGTGAGGCTTTCACACAGGCAATGTTGTAAGAATATTCCTTCAACTTCCAGCCTTTACTGCTACCAAAACCCCCTAGGGACATGTTTTGTGGCATAATGTTGCTAAGCATCCCTCTGGGTATGGATATATTTTCAATGGGCATTATGGAGAAAAGAATTTGCCTTGGTAAAATGAATATGTGCTATTAAAACCCCATAGATCAGAAATAAGAGCTGCTGAGATAGACCAGGTTTTCAGGGACCATATTGGTTGCTGGTGCTGCGGTCTCTAGAAGCAGACCAAACAGTCAGCTTTGCAAACTCCATGAAGAAATGGCATCAGTGTCTCTTGCAGGTGGCTTATGGGAAGCCTACATCTTATGTGAAAAGGTCTGGCCAGCACATGCTGGGAGAAGGAAGAAGTGTTGAAGAAGAAATGCGAGAGACATTAACAGAAAAGCACCTTCACCCTGTGCATCAAACTCCAGGTTCAGAGACATGAGTCCAACTTCACCCCCTCATGAGGGTATATGGTTAACCCTACCCAGTTTTCAGTGGTCATGTAAGTAGTGAAGGGAATTAGAAATGTGGACTGCTAACTGCCACTCATAAATGTCCCATTTAACACAAGTCTGTGTGATGAGATTTGGTGCCAGATGTCTGGGCTGGCACTGGAGGAGGTTGCTCCAGGAACAGAAACAGCGTCACCACATCGGTATGGCATGGGACCCAAGCAAATGAGCCTTGCTGGGAGAAGCTGCTCAGTGCTGCACTGCACTGATTATCTTCTTTTTGGCATTGTTACTTGTCTCTTTGCATGGTGCTGCATAGTGCCATGTAGCAATGAGAGTACACTCTGAGGTAAGGACATAAGATCTGTCTGGAAGCTGCCATCCCAGGGCAGAACTGTAGAGGAAACAACCAGTGCACGGTCTCTGCTGTAACATGCAGAGAGATTTGTTTCCTTTCTCTTCTTGTGTTCCCTTTCATTAGACAAAACTTAAATCTTTTGCTTTTCAGCATTGCTCTAACATGTAGAATGAAAGGGATGCTTGCAGGCAGAATCTAGCCTATAGGTTTGATCTCACCTCCCAGAAGAGTGTATACAGAGCCACCACAGCATGTACCAAAGTAATCCTTTCCTTTTTCTCAGGGAAGAAACGTGGCTGAAGAGGAAGCATGTGCTGCCTGGCTTTCTTTTCCCACTCAACCAGTATCTTCTCCAGTATGCCAAATGCTGCACTTGCCTGTACTAGAAATGGGAAAGGAAGAGGAAAAATCAAGATACTGATGAATAGGAAGGTAGAGATAGCAGATATTTGAACTTGGTACTTCTGACCTTGTCAGTCTTTATGGGTGGTTTATCTAAGCTATAAATTAGTCATGCCACAGGTGCAGAAATCCCAGAGCAGACCCATGCGTTACGAATCTAATTTAGCAAGATTTATTAAATCAGGTTTTGCAATATGTGAGTGAGCTATGCTACTTCTGAGGCCACTCAGTCACTTTCCAATGTTGCCCAGGCTAATAAACCCCAATAAGCTTATTCTGATTCTGTGCAGGGGCAAAATCATAGAACCATAGGGTTGGAAAGGACCTTAAGATCATCTAGTTCCAACCCCAGTGCCATGGGCAGAAACACCTTGCCCTAGATCATGTCACCCAAGGCTCTGTCCAGCCTGGCCTTGAACACTGACAGGGATGGAGCACTTACAACTTCTTTGGGCACTCTGTTACAGTGCCTCATCACCCTTACAGTAAAGAATTTCTCCCTTATATCCAATCTAAACTTCCCCAGTTTAAGTTTTAACCCATTACCCCATGTCCTATCACTACAGTCCCTCATGAAGAGTCGCTTCCCAGCATCCCTATAGGGCCCCTTCGGATACTCGAAGGCTGCTATGAGGTCTCCACTCAGCCTTCTCTTCTCCAGGCTGAACAGCCCCAACTTCCTCACCCTGTCTTCATACGGGAAGTGCTCCAGCCCCTTCGTCATCCTCGTGGCCCTCCTCTGGACTTGTTGCAACAGCTCCATGTTCTTTTTATGTTGAGAGCACCAGAACTCCACACCAGAACACCACACTCCATAAAGTGGAGCACACACTCCACTTTTTATGTTGAGAGCACCAGAACTCCCTCCTACTCCAAGGGAGGTCCCATAAATGCAGAGCAGAGGGGTAGGATCACTTCCACCAAGGTGAAGGTCTTTTCTCTGCAGTCCTGGCATACTGGAGTCCAGAGGATTTACTAATTGCTTGTACACTGCAGTGTTTTCTTTGAGGCTGGGGTTTCCTAACACAGCAACTCTGTCTGAAGGGCTTTTCCTACAAGATGAAGAGGTACCACAAAAATATGATGCAAAGTACTGATCAAACTTGCTAGTGAATAAACTCATCTTCTTAGTACCAATTTGTTGAGTTCATTGTACTGGCTTATCTTTCCATCAGTTAGGTTTATGTGGCTCAGGCATTGGGCATCCTGTGGTTGTTACCTTGGAAGCATGAAATTAATAAATTGTGAATAATGTGCTTCAGGTTCATGTGCTGGAAAAAATATAATATGTCCACATTGTATCTAGATCAAACGTTTGTATCTGGATCAGCTGGGAGGGCTCAAAGCTGGTGTTATCATTGTGGACCCATGGCCAGTCACAGCAATGGCTTGGAAGGGAGTGGAGGAGCAGCAGCTGGCTCCACTTCCAGGCAGACAACGTCGTCAGTGTCTCTGTGCTGTTTGCTCTGCTGGCCCTCTGCCTCAGTCAGGGCTTTTACATTAGCTGTGGAAATTTCAGCCTTGCAGTCATCCTCTGACACCCCTTGTGAAAGAATAACTATCACCACAGCATAATAAAGATAGCTGCTTCTGTATTACATGGTAGTTCTCCTCTAATTAAAACCTAGTACCCAGATTTTAGATCCTTCATAGAACAGTAACAGTCTTCAATAGCAGAGAAGTAGTTATGAAGGTGGGAAGCAGACTCCAGAGATATAAAGTTGTTTATATCAAAGAATACTTCCCTCATGAACAAAGACTTCTTGCTGGATCAGAAACGCAGTCCAAAAACTTCCAAAGCCTTTGATTGCTTTCTTTGCACATCCTCTGAACGCATGTTGGATGAGGGTGGTTTACACTCCTGCTGCAGTTGCTATAGCACACATAAATTCTGCTTTATGATAGCATGGTAGCACTGGTCAGCATTGTGTGATATTAGAAGGTGGGTGGCAAGAACACCCAGGGTTCATGCACTGTTTCTGTACAAGTGATAGAGTACTGCGGTGATGGCAGCACTGGATTTTCTTTCTGCTGGCTTAAAATTTATTTCACATCTGTTTTGCTTTCTGCTTTAACCAGATGATGGTTTCATAGATTTGACTGCTATCTTATGAACCCAATATCACCATAACCGCCAGGAATGGACAACTCTCTCACATGAAACAAAATGCCAGGTTGACTTGTATGATACAACTGGTGATAGTAATATGCACCTTATTGACAAATAGCAAAAGAGAATAAAACAGTATGAGTGGGATAACTAGTTTTAGAATGACAAGGACTTGTTTCCAAAGGTCAGGCAACCATGTTTCAAAAGTGCTTCTCTTTATCAGTAACCTTTACTGTCACGACTCAAAATGCAATTTTTGTCAAAGTTTCACAGGGCAGATTCCTGGTACACATGTCTTGCCTAAGGAAGGGTAAAATCAGTTCAGATTAGACATTCATAATGTCTATATAATCTTGTATTTAATTAATTGTGCAGCTTTCTGCAACTTTCGATTATTGTGTGATATTAAACCATATCTTTTTAGCCTCCAAAAAGCTTGTCTTCCAGCCAAGCCTTCACAACACAGAATTCCCAGTCTAATAAAATACCATTGATACTGTTACCTCCTTCCACCCACGAGGTGAGATCTGCTTTTGTTCTTCAGGTGTAGAAGTTTTCCTTCATCAGTCTATAGATCTGTAACAGTGGTTCTTAAGCAGCCTGTGGCAACTTGCTCATCTCACTACGATACATTTCAGAATAGGTATGTCTTTCAGTTTTATGGCCAATTAGTGTTAGGGTCTGCAGGAAAACTTGGATGACTGCAGGTAGGCCCTAGGGCACCATATTCCCTTTTCAGCTGGTTAAGGTAATACAGAGGGCTCTTTCCTTATTAGCCTACTCTTCCTGAAAAGAGGGCACACCAGGGAGCAACCACAAGGTGAAAGGGGCTGATGTTTTGGCAGTTACCCCTTTGACTTTGGAGTAGCACTGGAAATACGGCTAATTCTGCCTCCTACTTAGCACAGGCTTTCTTACTGAATTTGGCAGGAACTGAATGCAGTCCCAGGAAAAGGTTTTGTTGGTTTATTGTTGGTTTTGGTTTTTTTGGTGTTCTTTTTTTTTTTGTTCTTTTTTTTTTTTTTTCCCCAGAAACTCCTTCAATTTCTTTGGCCAAAGCAAGCAAGGCTGACGTGATCAAGGGACTTCACATAACACAGCTTTTGCTGGAAAATCTCAATGGACAACTGTGAAGTTCACAGCTGGCTTTCCGATAGCCCCAGTCAGGCCACTGCCATGGGGTAGGGGTGTGCATGAGGCAGTACCACCGTGGTTGAAGCAGGGATTCAAGGCTGTTTCTTCAGCTGTCTGCAGCACAGAAGTTGTTGCACAGTGCTGTGGATCTACAAAACCTATCACTGGGAGGGATGAGCAGTCAAGACAGCCAGATCAGAAACCTGCTGTCAAGGAGAAATCCTTGTAGAACTTGCCTATCAACAAAGTGGCTCTGCTCCGATAATCCCTCTTCTTCGTGTTGCCCTGCAGTCAGTGATACTCAGGAGAGAGAAAACAGCTTCAGTTCCTTCATCCTCTTGCATGCTGGAGTTTCTGATCCACGCTTTGCTCTTTCCTGTTGCTGGCAGGCATTGCAGTTTTGTTTTTCTGAAGCTGTAAGAAAGGAGTTGATTCAGCAATAAACATAGCCTGTGCTTATTTGGTTTTTCAGTGTCCACGAGCAATGGGTATTACTCATGCCATACCTCCAGGATTATTCAAATCTGGTATAAATCTAATCTGCTGCTGAAAGCGATGGTCTCATCCTGTCCTGTGGGTTCAGTCTTTCACTCCCACAGCCCTCCCTAGTACTGTTACTAGCACTTATGTGGGCTGTGGCAAGCTGGATCAAAGAGGACATCCCATGCAAACTAAACTCTCTCACCCACTCCTTTGACCATAAAAAATTCCATACTGATATAAGCAAGTCGGAAGTGCTTGATATAATTCTGCTAGGAGTTTGCCTCCCATAAGTAGCTCAGGATACCAAAGGAGGAAATTAAAGTGGAAGGAAGCAACTTCTTGTTTCTCTCCAGCAATTGTGTTATAGTTGGGTTTAGACTCTCTCCAAATGCCAAAATGGGGTAAGACAGATCAAAACTAACTTGGAATAACTCAAAACAGTTGTGAATTCACAACACCTCTGAGTACAGGCCATGAAAGTTGCACCTGCTTAGTCCATGCTGTATAATTTTGTTTCATGTAGTGCTTCAATGTTCCTTGCTATTTGAGAAAAGTATACCTAAAGTGCCAGGGAGCCTGATTCAAAGTATGTTCAATAAACTCCCCAGGGCAGTTTGTGAAAAAGACAGTGTAGTTCAAGTAGCATCACACATGTTTAAAATTGCAGCAGACACTTTGAAACCATGTGTTGTGTAATGATCAGTGTGCTAAATCATGTGTCAAAGCTGAGGGATCTGGTTTCTCTGAAAAGTGCAAATGCTTTTTGATGCTGAATAGAAGCTGTGTTTAGAAGAAATGATCAGAAAGCACAAGTCAGTTTATGAGAGCATTAGTGCTTCAGATGTGGTTTATCTACTTAGCAGCAAACCCAGCCTGCAGCAAACATATTTTGGACATGCGAAACGAATCATCCTATCTGCACACAAACCACACATAACAGTTTGCCTTGGTAGTAAAAATTACCAGTGATTAAATTGCTGCAGCAATGAAGTTAGTAAAAAGTGATGTGTCAGAGAAAACACGTTGTTTAATGGTAGGTGCCCTTCTGTTGAAAATGACGGCTTAATGCCACTTCTTGGCCCAATCTGAAATGCATTAGTCATTTCAGTGATTTGAACTTCATCCAAGACTTTCTCAGAACTGTTCCTAATAATTTGTCTGCACTGTCTTGCACTTGGAGTTGCCCCAGCACGTCCCTGCAAATCTGTTGCACCTGACATTCTCAGTGTCCATAAGATCAACCAGTGGTTTCATCTGGCAGTTCACCGAGAACCTGCCTGTACTATGATGAGCTGGATCAATTGCTTGCCATTTCCCCAATAAGAAAGTCCATTTTCAGTCTGAAAAATGGGAGCTACTAAACCTCAGCTAGAAGCAGAAAGACAAGAAAGGCTGGAGCAGTCATTAGCAGCTTTGGGATCAGAAGGAAGTAAGCAGGTTTCAGTCAAGATGACTGTGAACTGTGGTTCTTTGACCTCTGTAAGGATAAGAAGGAAGACCAGACTGGAGAGGACAAGAGAAAAGTCAGCCACACAGCAACACAGAGACTGTTATCTGTACTTTTACTGTGGGACCATTAAATGGTCCAGTTCTTGCCTAGTACTGAAAAATGACTTACTCAAGTGTAAAATATTCCCTGAGCTAAAGTGAGATTTTTCACATAAAGATTTTGTTGAGGGCAGGACCTCCATTTTCTTTATTTCACTTTTGGTCCCTAGCAGATGTTACACAGGGCAGCCTCTAAATAGAGAAACCAGAGTTTCAAATATGTAAAAAGTGGTTTACAGTATCAAATGGAGCACAATGCAAGCATTAGTGATAGAAAACCAGCAGGCCTTGCAAGTGAAATTGCAAGATGTACAATCTTAGGTCCATATGGGGTTTTTACTTCACTTGAGTTTTCAGAGGAAGTTGGGTTGGAAGCCCAGTGTGTAACTTCAATCTACTGGCTTACCTGAGATTGTTTTAAGCCCCAAGGACTTCAAAAGCGTACGGGTCCCACAGCAGCCTGCAATGAAACCTCACTTACCATCCTGTTCCTATTAGCCCAGATTTCAATCCCTGCCTGTACAGTGGTGTAGGGCAATTTTCTTCATAGCAGAAATTTCAAGGCAGTGTAGCAGAGAATGAACTTTCAGTGTTTTCTTATAACACACAGATTTCCTCAGTCTTCAATGTACTTTGTACAATATACAAAGCTTAAAAGATGTCCACAAACACAGGCAAATATACTCCTATCAATGTACTACTCCTTCGCTAAGTTCATTTCTTCCCATGGCACTTCAGCCTCAAAATATGTTATCACTATAGATAAATGAGAGATTATTAACCTACAGTGTCTCTTTTCTCTTCCCTTACCACATCCAGCTCAATAACACAGATGAAAGCTCTGATATTTGATTTGCTTGAGGATTTCAGGAATTTCCCAAGTCCAATAGTACCAATACCGCATCAATAACTCACCTTCTATTACAATCCCTGGCAGCAGTAAACTGCTGTAAACCACAAACCTTGGGCCATTTAAAGGCCAGTTTATAGGGAGATGTTTAATAACAGCCCATTTTTGGCTTGATAGGGTCTTTCTGATTTGTGTGTCCTTATCTGGTTTGGAGCTTGTTCTTCATGCAGCTTCTTGAAGGTTACCTCAGAAAGCATGGTGATGCAGTCCTGGCACTCTGTTCCAGCATGAAGAAATGCTGTAGTTATTAAAACCTGCTGTATCCACTTGTAATCTGTCTGATCTTAACAAAGCCAAGCTGCCCATGTCAGATGCCAGGTTGCTCTACTGTACACTTCACATCACAAAATCTGCTCTGGGGCTGCAAAATGAAAGCTGGATAAATGTCAACAGATAGAATAAGTCTGTAGAGTCTGTCTTGCCATCTGTTAGAATAAAAATCCTAGGTAGAAATACGGAGCATAACAAATAGGAAGGAAATGTTACTGAGTTGGTGGGCTGTGAGCACTTCAGTGTAGGCATCTGGAAAGGAGCAGGGTCTCACCTCACACATAATGAAAACAATTCAGAGTAGTGCCACTTCATGCAGTGCTGTGAGTCACAGGATACATCCTTATGAGTCCTAGCACCTCATACAAGAGGTGTGCGCATCTGGATGCAGTAATGAGAGGATGACTTTCTGCTGTAGCTGTTCACATCCATGCTCAGCTAACCCAAATGCCAGGGAGCATCTGAATTAAATTCACCAGGGTGGCATACTCTGAAATACTCTGTGAAGATGCGAGACTCTTAAGACTTACTCTCCACACTTGAAAAGCCTGTGACATGACCTTTGTTAATCAGTAGGACACACATGGTCTAAGTCACTGTTTAGGATGAAGATCTGGATTCAGGGACCAAAACAAAGTCAGTAGCCAAAGGCCAAAATGAAGGTTAGGGGCAGGAGTAGCAGCAACAGGCTCCAGTTGTCAGCCAGCCCAGGAGTAACTGCAAGTTCTGGCTGCTCTCTCCAGCCAGTAACCCAGGGTTACTTTGGAGTGACCCAAAGCAATTGCTTATTCAGTCATTCCTGCCAGGCCTCGCTGGCAGGGAGGTCTGGTCCAAACCTAGGACCCAGAAACATGCACTTGGTTTTTATTTGAGAAAATAAACAGAGCTAGAGTTTCAAACTGTGGGTGTTAAATGCCCATGAAGAACATGCACAGTACAGGTCATTCTCTCTCTTTGGCTTGAAAATTCCACATGAAAATCTGGCAGACCATATCTAAGAAACAAACACATTTGTCCTGCTGTGGGATCTATTTTGAGACAATACTTAACCAAAGAAGGGCTCAGCCTGAGGAAAACATTTTCCCCAGTTCTAGTAACTTGCAGAAGCAATTTTCAAACATGCTTAACATTGGACAAAGTCTGCTACTAAACTGAATGTCTAAATTCATGGGCATCAACATAAGCCAATTAAAAGCAGACAGAAAACACTTTTGACAGCCTCCCACACATAATTCCCTGGTTGGAAACAATGTAGGAAGATTAATATCCAATGAAGTTAATATGAAGAAATAAAGCGATCATCCTTTCAGCTTCTTGCACTTGTGTAATTCTCTTCTTGCAAATGGCACTCTTGTCAAATGTCATGACGGTTTTGTAAATTTGGTTTAAGTGACAGGATATTTTAACAGCCATTACTAACATCTCTTGGTATGCAAAGTATGACCATGATACAATGCAGGAAAACTTTATAATTCAGAGAGAAAAACGATTAAATGCAAACTTCAAAAATCTTTTCCATTTTTGTATAGATTTGTAAGAATAGATTTTTTTTTAGAGGAGACCTGCAGATTGTGGACAGCATTATGTTGCACATGAGTGAAAATTGAGTGATGATATCAATTGCATCATAATGAAACTGCTTTGGGAAACTAAAGTAAATTGATTGACTTTAACTGGAGTCATTCCAGATTTGTGGTAATGTATCTGAGAACAGAACTCAGTATTTATCTTTTCTTTAATCAGTGGAGTAGTTCCCACTCTTATAGGAAGTCTCACTGAAGCTGATGAAATATTTATTTGTTGCGTATAACACAACTGATTTATTAGTTTTACACAAATTACAGATGCCCCTGAAGCTTGTTGTGTGTTGCCTAAATGCAAGTTTTAGTAAAGCTTTAAAAAATTCTTGCACTTTTTGCCATGCTGGCAAAATAAGCATCACATTTTTGAAAAATTGCATTTCATGAGAAACTGAAAAATATCTTTGTTGCAATTCTAAATTAAAGCTAATAAATGAATGTCTACATTTCTTATAAAGTATAAATGCCAAATTTTTCTCAGCTTTATTCATTAGAGCACAAATAAGATTAATTTAGAATAGGTGATTACAAGTCTGCCAGGAGGTTGAGAAGCTCTGGAAATCCCCAAGAGAATGGGACTAAAAATAACCACACAAAACCCAGCTTCTTCTGAAAATTTTTAAGGATCTCTTAAATGTATAGAGTAGAATATTGTATTTCCTCAGGACAGTTACATGAACAACAACTTTGATGGCAAAAGCAGTATACATATACTTTCCTTTCCCCACACTCATTACACCTTCTTATCCTGCACTGCAGCTCATTACTCTTTCAGGTCAGCTAGGGAGAGCTGCTTGTGTGCCCACTCTATAAACCAAGCTACTGTGAGGTTATCCCAACTAAAAAAAATAACCAAATTCTTAACAAACAAAGAAAGAAACAGAATTCTCACAGACACGTGGTTGCTTTCTTCTACAACATGCTTGTTAAAGACGACACCGAGAATTCCAGTTAAAGTTCCAGCTTTTCCATTTAATTTCATTTCATTTAATTTCATTTCATTTCATTTCATTTCATTTCATTTCATTTCATTTCATTTCATTTCATTTTGTTTCATTGTTTCATTTTTCCTCTTTCTTTTCCTCTTCTTTTTGCTAAACCAGATCAAGAGCTTAAGCAGGCCCTCACACATATGCTGAGATTGAGACAGAATCATATGGTAAGAACATAGTTATTATCCATTGGGGTTCCTGACTCCTCTGCTGCAGAATATGACAGGTTTGTAGTGAACAAGACAGGGGATTGCAAAGAAAGGACAAATTCATAGGACAGGAAGCCAAACGCTTTCCCAAATAACATTGATTCTATCACAGCACACTTTCTTTTACAGATGTTTGCAAAACTTAACCATATCATAATTCATTGCATATGAGGATGGCATACTAGCTTGTAATCTATATGTTCTTTTGGAGCTTCCCATGGGTATAAAGTCCAAACACTACTACGTAGCAGAGGGAAATCTAAGCCTTTCATACGTGTCTTTCCATATTTCGTCTTTTTTTTGAGGGGAGTATAGCGAGATCTTATTTCCTGGAAGCTTTTCTCCATGTCTATATTTTGGAAGTATTCAGAAAGCCACAGCTTAGCTGACAAATACACTATATATTTCCAATGCATTCTCTTCTGTTTGGCTTTAAACCCGCCATAGCAGCTTTATTTCTGTTCAGTAGTGTAAGCCTAGTTCTCTCTAGGAAATGTAATTCCAGTAAGCACAGGCAAGCTTTGCTGTCTTGTTTGGCTGATTTTCTAAGCAATTTGCTAACATACTGTAATATTGATAGCAATGGAAAAACTTACATTTTCATTTAAGTGTCAGTACATTTTTCAGCATCCAAATATAAACATGAGATTTATTTATACTTTGTGTTAATGCAATTTAATTTATTAGTCTCTATTTTCTTGACTTATTTACATAAACTATCATTCTTCAGCTCTTCCGTCTTGCTAGGAAGCAGTCTGTTATATGGCAGAAAGCTTCCCTGGCACTTCTGCTTTCTGTTACATGAAAAGAGACCATTTTGGTTGTTTTCTTGCTCATTTTTCTGATCAGAAATACTTCTTCTGTCTCATGTTATTTTACTGTTAGCATCTCCAAGATACTCTCTCAGAATATTCAGTCTGTAAGCATATGTGGGGAAGAGCTATTTACTTCCCTGATTTCTTTTCTTTGTTATTTTAAACACCAGCAACCAATTGCTTATTCTTAGAATACGGATAGAGCTGATGCCAAGGAGCTTCCCCAGAGCAGGGAACTTTTGCTTGTTTAGCCAGACTTGCTGCACACCCAAATAAATATAAATTCATTTGATATGATATATTAGCAATTTTTATGGTGACAATCTAATGATTTTTAGTGTAATTGTTTTATAACGTGGGAGGTTGTTGTATATGTATCATTTTTATCAATTCATATATCTCATGTTAAATACATAAGGAAGAGGGATATTGAAATAAATTTAGAGGTGTCAAAAACTGTAGTCTTACAGTTATTGAGCTTAGGAAATGTAGATGGAAGGCTGGTTGCCATACAGGACCTTTTCTGCACAACAGTGTGTCTTCTGTCTCAGCATCAACAATTATCTGCTTTGTTTTATGGTTGCTAAATTCAATCCTTATCTAAAAGTTTTTTAGGAGTCCTTGATATCTGAAAAAAACAGGGAATAATGGTAATTTATAGAAAATTGAAAACTAAAGAAAAAAGTTCCCGACCCTTTGATAGAAAGATTATTAATGATATTCATATAACCTGTTATTCATTTTGCTGTGCACATGGTTCTGATAAAATCCATTTTTTTCCTCCCATTTCACCATCAGATGAGCAAAATGACACTTTAAATTGGCATTTGCAGGACAAAACAATAGTCATTAGGATTTTTGGAAGTTAGCTTTGCTCTTTTCCTATATCCTTTTCTGCTTTATCAACAAAGAAAGAAACCTCAACAAACCTGAACTCAACTTTGCAAACTGTCTGTTGTGGGCTGTGCCAGCATACCGACTTTTATGTTTTCTTAAGGAGTGTAGAATCTCTAAAAGTGATTTTAACCACCTGGGAACGTTCGAGGCAGGCAAGTAAGAGAATTAATTAAAAATTAAAGAACCTGGAAAAGTGTTTTTGCAAAGAATCAATGTCAAGAGCCACTAGTGTTTTGTAGGAATGAAATTATGGAGATATTATCCAAACTGCCTCAGTGAGAAAGGATAGTAAATGACATTACCATACAGATAATGTGGAAAGGAGTCCAGCCAAATGACAGTTCCAGGGTAAAGCCAACAGCAAACACAATCACGAGGTCTGCGGCAACCTGTCACCCTTATTACACATACATTTTTTTGTTCTCTTTAATTACAAATTAGAATGACTCAGAAAACCTAATATTTTTTATTTGATTTAGGCATTTGATGTTTTTGGGGAAGCTGAGATTGACCCTATATCTAAGGCTACTCAACTGGTATGGGAGGAAGCAGAAACCTGGGCACCGATGAGGAAACATGGGCCTGCCCTCCTTTTGAGACTGATACTGATTGGTCCATGCCACAGCTGGGTACTTATAAAACTGGAAGCTTGAGTGTTTCCAGCATCAGAGGATGGACTGGAAATGCTCCAGTGCCTGCTGCCATTTAAGAAAAGGGCAACACTATGAGAAGTATATGTGTCCTAAGAAAATCAGAAAGCCCAGAAAGCCCAAGTAAGTGATGCTCTGAGTTATCCTGAGATCCACAGGCTGGAATAACTTTGCCTTCCTCACTCAAAGGTGAGAAAATGCCTACCCAAACCTGTGTAGGTCTGTGCAAAGCAGTGTTAGCCATTCTGCCTCATGACAACTGGAAGAGGAAACAGCCCTTCTCACCCTTTTCAGAGGATATAAAGTGGGTGACAACATTCAAGAAGTGAGAGCATTACTTAATACCCTCCTGCCCCTGAGAAGGTTCTCACTCCCCTTTCTATCACCAAGGGAAAGGCACTAAAACTCAGACATGTGCTCACCCTCATTCCTTCTCACCCTGTTAATGAACGTTTCATTCCTAAATTGAAAAGTTAAACCACTGCCATTAAAGAGAAATTATATGTTGCATTCCCTTCATTAGTTCCCCAAAATGAAAGAGATGTGGGAGACATGTTGTGACCTCTTTTCAACTAGGGAAAGAAACCAAACTCAGAAGGACACCTGCGCCACAGTGGTGCTGAGGAAAGCGTCAAGCACAGACAGAGAAGGAGCATTTAAAGTATTCTCTTGTTTTCCACATTTCATAGAAGTTGCAATGAACATGTCTGTGTGGAACAAACTGGCTTCTCCAAATGCCCTGCAGATCTCCCTTATTCCCCTTGCTTGTGGAGCCTGGGAGCTTCACTTCAGGTTGTCAGTTGTTAGTAGCAGGAACTACTACAGCAAAAGAAAAGCTGGTAGGCAGCATGCAGACCAAATAAGCTTGAAAGCCAATGTTTGATCTCATTAAGGTTTAGTTACCATTTGTAAGATAACTAGTTTTTAACTCTCAGACTGATCAGTGGAATTAGCTCTTGTAAAGACAAAGGATCCTTATCTTACAAATACTTAAATTTGTATGTATCTCTCTTCAAATGGAATTGTGCTTGCAGTACTAAGAAGACAACAATAGCTTTTATGGCAGCTGGAAATTCCTCAAATAGCACTTATGACTTTTTGAATTAGCTGAAGTTCTCCTTAGACATGGAAGATAAAAGCCTGGCTCCTGGAATTCAGTGGGAGTTTCATCACTAGTTTCATTGGAGTCTGGATTTCAACACACAAGTATGAAGTCATAGAAATTAGGGATGGAAAAAGATGCTTAATCTTTCAGACCAGACTTTTTCCATTTTCTTTTTTTTTCATTTTTAAGGACTTCTTTAGTGTTTGAGAACATTTCACAAACTCTTTTGTTCTGAGATGTTCCTTTCCTTCCTTCCCAAACATCTCAGTCCCTTATTTAGCTAAGGAGCTGAGAAGCAGGGCCAGCAGCTTGGAGATGCTGCTGACGGGTCATGCCACTTCTCCCTTCATACCTCACCAGCCCAAATACCCCCTCACTCACCCAGAAGGATGGGAAAGAGCTTTTCTCCTCCATTGCACATGTAGGATGATTTCCTTCCATAATGTACACATAAAACCTCCTGCCAACTGAATAACCCACTGAAGCCCCCAGGACCCTGACTTTGGCTGCTGTGACTTTAATCTGTCTTGTGCCAGTTCAGCATCATAGCCTACCATGGTCCTCTCCATCTTTTGTAGGCTTTACACACCTAATTTTTAACATGGTCTAAAAAAATGTCTGTTAAGACATATCCTAACCTTAGGAATCAGGGTGTAAAAGCAAGAGGAAAACCAAGATGCTCTTCTCCAACTGGGAGGAAGATAACATCTGATCATAACATATTGTTTGAAAGCTTAGCAGATTTGGTCTACATAATTTAAAAGGATATCTTCAATCAGGCAGTTTTCCTGAAAGGAGAGGGTAAGTCAGAGAGGGAGTTTGCATGACAGTCAGGACGTCTTTATTCATATTTTGGTAACTCTTAGGAAAGTAATAATCTAATGGAGCTCCTCAACTGTGACAAGAATTGATCAGGTATGCTAGTAGAGTTAAAAAAGGTGGAGAGAAGTGCCAGATATCTAAAGTTATTGAAGTAGCTAAAGCAGCAGGTTAGCCGCAGGGATATTTCCAGAAGTGTGAGGGGACCTCACACCTTTTGATCACAACCATGTCTGGAAATCTGTAGGTCCACTGTGTGTCTGTCTGCTGTTCAATGTCTTTGATGGCCAGGTTTGAAAACACTGGAGAAAATGTCTGTAAATAATGAGTTACTTCTCTTTTATGCCTGCAGAGAATTCAGTATTAGAAAACTTAAGGTAACTTTTTCTTATACTTACTCTGTTTTTATTTCTACTTCATTATATCTAGCCATTTGTCTTAGCACAGTCTTCTTGACCCCTGTTGGTGTATCACAAAATTTTCATCAGGTGCTGAAACACAAGATAGATGCAGGAGAGATAGTGAAAGCAGGCTTCCAGGGGTAGGTGCAAGCATGTAAGGTGTTAGTGGCTCCTACAGGGATGCATTAATATGCAAGTGGGATGGTGGTACTATCTGGTCTCCTTCTCCCCACATTCAGAGACTGGGTCATGACAGCAGTCTGAAGGCAAGCTCAGTGTTATTGCTAGTCAGCTGATATAGATGAAGCTGGCCACCCCAGCACATCAGGAAAATTTCTTTTTCTTTCTTGGTAGTTGTGATTCTGAAGGATGTGAAGAAGAGTTTATGTTAGAACTTAACCACGTTGTATTACCATGTTAGTATTTCTACTCTTTCCTCACAGGTCATCTTTCTCACTTCGAGCTTTTAAGCTCTGTTGTGTTTCATTAGCCCCGTGGGTTAGTATGCAAGGTATGTGCAAAATCTACAATGCAGATGTCTATATGTGGGCTAGTTCCCTAGCTTCTCTTTATTATCAATTTAAAGCAAAACCAGAAAAGGGGCATTTTTAGGGTGTGTTTAACAGATCTGCTTTCAAAATCTACTTCAGGAAGAGATGAGCAGTGCCTTACAGGAGCTTTTCCTCTAACTGTCTGAAAGAAGAGCTTAGATGACCAGCTCAGATTTACATTGATGACACACACATGAAGAGGAAACCCAACTAGGTATGTATTAAGACATCTATATATCTGGATGACATTTTCATCTGGAGGTGCTGAAATTGAGTCTGAAGTAAGCTAAAAGCTAGAAATAGATTTATGGGTTCTAGACATTCAGATGTGAAAACTAGGCCTTTTGAGTTTTCAGGGAAGAAATGTATTCATCTTTTCACCATATTCTAGCTCATCTAAGACAAAGCCCAATAGTTTTATCCCCACAGGTCTTCATGCTCTATCTACAGATCAAGACCTAAGGATGTGGTGATATGGACATCTGTAAAATCTTAGGTAGAGTCTAGAAGATGCAAACCATATGTTTGTCATGCCCATCAAATCCCAGAATTAGACTCATCTGCAGATCTGCGTTTTATCTGCCGCCACATGGGAGGGGTACACCTTACAAAGTATAGATGAAGATACAGGTCTAGATAGAGATGAAGAGTATTTGGTAAAAGCACTTTGTACTGGAGAAGAAATTCATTAGTGAATATATTACTTGCTCTTCTTGGTGGATATGCGCATTATATTTTGCATGCATTTATTTCAGGACCAGAACTGCAGCTCAGTGTAAATAATTTCCCAGTTTTTCTCTCTTCTTATTAACAGTTGTGTTCTGTGGAGCTTTATACTTTAATGTATGATTGTCAGAGAGGCAGATCACAATCTCCGAAGTTTCCAGCATGTGAAAAAAGAGCATAGCATTTAATTTTAAAAACTATTTGTCAAGAACTGTGTGGCAAATCATACACGATCTCTCCCTTTTCCAATTAAGAAACCTACCTTTCAGAAATGTGGCAATAAGCAGAGGCACATGGGCTGTTTGGCAGCCTGCCTGAAAATCCTTACAGCCAATGAATAATGATTACACTACAGAGCATCTGCCATCCAGAAACAGACTGTACTGTCTCTTGAATCTGCTGTTGAGTCTTTGTACACAACATAGTGAAGGAAAACATGTTTTTTCTTCTGGATGCAGTGAGGAGTCAGATTTTCATTTAAATTAGAAATGTGATTAAAGAAGGCCAAATAATACATAACATCAGTAAAGATGAAAATGTATCATCCATTCTGCTTCAGATTTTTCCATATAAATGTTAAATATTTTGTTGCATGCTATGTGAAGGTAGAATAGTTCTAACAGAAAGTTGTTTTTCAGTAGTCTCCTATTTAAAATTTCAACACAGATTGAAATAAATGGCTGACATCCCAATAAAAATGTTCCAGACAATTTACTAAACACAGGAAGATGTCAGGGCAGATCAAGCTGTTGCAAGCACTCCTTCTGCACCCACAAGAGAAAAAGTATTTTTATTCTCATTGGAGAAGTAGCTGATAAATCAAAATCCAATCTTACCTTTCTTTACAGGCAGAGGCATCCAAAGAAGGTGCTGAAGGGTCATGAGGAACAAAATGACTCCAGAAGGTAAGGTATAAAGAGCAAGCCAGAAATAACCAGAACAGTTATGAACTAGAGAATGAAGAAAAGATCTGTCCTCCTGTACTTTTTTTTTAAGCTACAGCCCATCTCTGTTAGAAATTAATGGGTATTCAGCACCTTGATACTGGTACCACTCTTTCATCAAATCAGATCCACCTGCATTGCCTAACATCAAAGGTACATGAATATTGCACAGTGGCACTTCTTTCTTCTGTTTCAGTGACTTGAGTAGAAGCCACAGGGATTTCCTTTGACTGCTGAGTAAGGAAAATAATGACTATTCTCAATTCTTAGGACGTCCTAAAAGTGTATGTTATCAACTGGAGAGCCTATTCTAATCTGTGCCTGGCTTTGACAAGCAAATAATAGAATTTAAAAAGTAAAAGGCTGCACATTAGGAACTTGTCAATACTGCTGTAGCATTATTAGGAATGCCAGCTCAACTCTCCTACATGCTTTTAAGCATCTTGGTTTAAAAACTTGCACATTTAGGATCTAAAACTGAACATAACATATAAAAACCCAAATGGCTAAACTAGGAAAATGTTTCAGGAATTTTGGAATTGGATTCATCTTTTCTCCAGCAATCCTACAGACAAAAAAATAAAGGCTTAATTTTCATTTGCTTTCTGATGCCTTAAAAGTATGTTAATTTTAGTCAGGTTATCACAAATTGAAAACTGTGAAAAGGTGAAAAGGATGATCTCTGCTTTGCTGTGATACTTATTAGAATGTGAATCTGCAATTGGTTATGCTTTAGCTGCATCTTCTTTGTCATTGGTTGCATGAAGGTCAGAATATATAAAATTATGCATAGCTATAAACATTGGCTGGTTTGAAGTCACAGACAAAGTAACCAAACAGCTGTGGAATCATAGATCCAAAACTTTACTTGTATAGTTTATAACTCTATTATGCTCTTCTTCTTTTTCTTCTCTGTTATATATATATATAAAAGTTTATTTGATCTTTCAGGGCTGAATGTCTAGCCTTCAAGAAATTATTGGGACTTCATAAGTCTTATTGTCTTATAGAGCTACATATTTCTGTATTTGTTACAAATATCAAAGAAAGTGAAATGATAGTTGTAATTTTAATACACAAAGTGAAATTTTTCCTCTAACACACAACCTATTGCTAAAGTGAAAGAGCATTTAAAATGTTAAGACTGTGTATAGCTTTCTGATTATTTTCCTGATGAGGAAAGTTACTTATTGCAATTGTTTCCTCTTTACATCGTTTTCTTATTATACATCAACCTTGGTTCAAGCATCTTGATACTATTGTAACGCATCAAACCAAACACTACTTGGCAACAGGCAAGGGCAAACAGATAGGCTTACAGTTTGCTTTTATAATTAGCTACTGTGTCAGTGTGAAAGCTAGGAAATAGTCTTACGATACGTGTCCATGTTACATGACCATGAAGCGCCATGCAAGACTACCTGCTAGGCTCATTTACAGCATTGACTGTCATGAACAAATAGGTATGTAACAGTGCATAACCTTGGGAAGTGCAGGGACAGTTTCAATGACTAAAATGTCTCATCATTGAAGTTGCACCTAGAAATTTAAGGTGGAGATGGACCATAGCAGGACATCACAGAAATCTGGACTCATCCCACCTAATTTCAGGTCCTTGGCAATGGTGTTTAAGTTATGGGTAGAGGCTTGCTAAATTTCTTTTTCTGTCAGTGGCGAGAGAGAGGGTCACTGCCAGATGCAGATGTCTAAATTTAGGGCAGATGAGTGAAAGCACAACTGTTTCCAGGAATAGTGAAGGTGGCATGTATTGCTTTCACATCTTTCCACATATATTCCTATAGAAGAGTAGTCTACATAAGGTGCAACTGAGCTATGGCTGCTGCAGTTCAGACTGCCCTTAGGCCCACAGTGAGAAGATGCCACCCATGGCAGGAAAACTTAAGTTTATTGAGGATCATTTCTTTAAAGTGCTTTCCTTTGTAGACTGAAAATCATACTAGTGCCCTTCATACATTATAGAATAGTAGAAGGAATTATCTAGGCATAGAGGAGGCAGGACTGTGCTAGGTGCAGACACGGTGGGAACAAGTAAGCTGATCAATGGTGTGGCTGCTACCCTGGTAGGAAACACTAGTCAGGGACCTGCTGCAAGAGGAACTTTAGGACCTCCTTATGTCCCCAACAGCTATCCCACACATTCACCACTAAATAATGCATTTGCTTAAACTGTGTGAAGCTAGACTGCACTTTTTAATTAAATCACATTCTGTTTGATAGGGGGATGCGTTATGGTTGGACTACTTGACTGTGTTGTCTTCTTATCCCTTGCAACAGCTCAGGAAGTAATGCAAACACATTTAAATTCTATACGTTTGTACATACATAGGCATACAAAAACGTGGGCTTGACAATTTCTGCAGGTTGAAACGGCATGTTAAATGCAACCGTTGTCATCTGACACAGGTTTTGTACTGTATTGAGTTATGACCAGGACCACATTGTCCAACTTCACTTCTAGAAATAGAAGTAGTTTTGTATTGTGAGTGCACTTCAACAAAGTGATTATGATGTTTTACTCTGAATGCATACTTCAAGTGTTTAAATACATTTCTTTGTCAGGGTCTTGTTTACTTTTACGCCTTTGTTCTTCACTGTGAATACATCCATCAACATTTTCCTTATGGCAGAACCCTCTCTGTGTAATGTGTGCATTTGTTTTCTTGAAAATCTAATGAATTTGAGACACTTTCAGCAAAACAAAGAAGTGTTCTGCAAATTCTCTTCATTCTTGACAGCTCTGCCCCAAGGACAAAACCATTGGGTAGCCAGCCTTGGGCAATCAATTTTGCCTGAGAACAGTGAGCCACCAGAGCCTCCTGTTAGCACTCAGGAAAAGTTTTGATTTCTCTACATAGCTGCAGAATAGAGGAAGAGTTTAACCATTATTTGGCCCAGTATGGACCAAACACTAAAGGAAATCTTGCACCATTCCCCCCATCATATTTTCCTATAAAGTGGTAAATCTTGTTTTCTTACTAGCTTTATATGCAAGTATATATATATATATATGTAATACCTCCAGACTAATGGCTTAAAGTTTCAGACCGTTCACTCGGTCATTTTGATCCACAGATGAAGATAAGACGTTAGGTGTTTAGATACTTTAGTGATAACAGGAAGGGTGAGGAGCATGCAGATCTATTTCACAGAGCATAACAGAAAGCAGAACATTTTCCTGGAGCCCAGAAAAGATCAATAAATACTTTGCTATTATGTGTCAAAATAGACACCTCTGTGTTGCAAGTGGATTCAAGTTACTTTTCTATTTCTCTAACCAGACACTTAATTTCTCACTATCTTGTTTTCCTCTGATGTAAAGCAGGCATAACTTGTAAGCATGGATTTATCACTGAGATGAGAGGAGAGACCTTTAGTTCCTTGAACTATCAGCCAGAGTAAAACGTGCTCCTGTATTAACTAAGGCAGCTGTGGCCACATAGCTATGCAGGCCCTCCATTCAGATCAGGGTTTCAGCTACTTCTGTCTTAAAACCATTGCCCCTCTAAGAGCCTCACCCCAGTTGACTCCGTGGGTAAGATCTGAATAATAAAATAAAGACAACTGCCAGCAAGTTTATGTAAACTCTTATTCCTCTGTCTTTGCAGAAGGGATTTGGACAATTTTAAAGTATGCCATAAAAAAAAATAAAAAAAAATACATTGTAAACCTCTTTTTCCCCTCCCAAAAGGCTGCAAAAGGAAGCAAGAATGGATGACTCAGGGACTAATATCTGCTGTGTAGATATTTATAGACAAAAGATGAGAGTTTTGTAACCTTAAGAAACTTCTAATATTTATGACAGCATCAAATAATGTGAAAATGGAAGTACTATTAGTGTGATGTGAATTGGTTGAATTTAGAATACTGAAGATTTGTCCTCAAAACTGTGTGGGCCAGTTGCTGTGAAGAAATGTGTCTCTTCAGAGGTGAGTATGGACCTTATTGCTGTAGTATAGAACCACCAAAGGCATCAGTGTTTCTATTCTTAATGTGTGTTAGAGGGGAAAATGACATAATTCTTATCTATGCTTGAAGAACCAAGAATATGGGCAGATGTACTTTTACTTAACTAGCCAGAGTAGTTTAACAGTTTGCTGCCCTTTGTTGCCACACACCCATCAGAGCTTATTGCCACATATTTTGCTGGGGTGACATGACTGTCTATATGAGGTCTTTGTCTCAGAGCCTGCTCAACGTTTCTAACTTAATGTTTATTTGCAATTTTTAACTACACTCACAAGTGCTGCCAAGGCACATCTGTTGACCCTCTGAGGCAGCAGCAGCGGCTGCATCTTTAAAATAGAGAGGTCAGATGCGTTCAACTCATGTAATGCCAGGAAGTGTGCAGTGCAGTGCAAGAAAGAAGGGCAGCACTCTCCGTTCTCCTCCTCTGACCATGTCAGACAGAGGGAATTTCCCCAGACTACACAAGTAGGCTATTTAAGAGTCTGGGAGTTAGGCCCAGATATTTTGAGCTTTAGGTTGGTGGTTTCAAATATAGACCTCTCCATCAAATATAAAGGAAAATAAAGAAGATGATTTATGGAGAAATTAATCAATAAAAGTGCTTTGTTGGATGTGAAAACAAATAACGTTCCCTATTAAAACATAAGCAAGGAAAGGGCATTAGAAAGAAAAGGATTTAATCCAGAATATAGGTTGAATGCAGACTCTGCAATGTGTGAGATAAATTTATCCTCTAGTGTTGTTTTTCACTTAACTAACTTCACCATATTCACTACATATGGGATAAAGCAACAGAAATGTAGCAAAATAGATGGGGCTTTTACAAGGCAAGATGCTGCCTCATACCTTTTTTTTGAACAGAACTCGTGCGTAATGCCTCCTTTGGTGCATGGCAGTCATGGGCTATTCCAAATGTACCAGAATTACTTATTCCGGTATTCAATTAATAAAAGCATCAAAACTTGCATAAAATGGCAAATAGATGCAGTAGAGGAGGAAAATTAATAAAAACCCCAAACCAAAACAAAAAACTACGCACACACAAAACCAAACCAAAAAACAACCCCAACAATTTACATCAATGCTGAGCAAAGTAATTGAGATTCTTAAGAGCAGATGTTACTTAAAATTCACAAGCACAGATCAACATTTCAGAGACTAAAGAAATTTACCATTTAAAAAGCCAAGCAACAGCAAGCAGAAGAGATAGTATATTAGGATTTGGTGAGCCTGTATGCTTATATTCACAGATGGCAATTCCTATGTACTCATTAAATGTTCTTTAAAAAGTTACAGGCAGTATAGGACATCCAGAATCATTTTCTGTGGTCATAGGCAAACAGCACAACTAGTTTGCTGGCATTTCAGATTTTCTGCGTCTTGTTTTAAATTCTTTAGATTCAGTGTACTATGTAAAAATGTGATAGTTTGCATATAGGGAGTTGCGGGTTTGTTCAAATCTGTGGTTTTTCCATCCTGGAAGTCTTGTTTTGAGAGCAAATCTGGTCATTCCAAATTGATTACACAAAAACTATAGAGTAGGTTATAATTTCCATGGTGTGTGTAATATGTGGTGTAGCTGATTGGGTGCTCAGAAATTGTGGTAGACCCTCCAGCTTGCTAACTTCCTAACTCAGCAGATCACAAGCCTTTAGATATATATATGTTATATAACAAGGATGGTGATGTTATTACTGTAGGTCTAATTAGGTACCCTTTCATGTTGATTTCACTCAAAAATCTTGGAGATGCACTTCATCTGGATTTGGTTCTTTTCCAGATTTTTACAGAGAAAAGAAGAAAGAAAAAAAAAGATAATTATTTTGAAGCTCTGCAACAGTTTAAAAAATATCGCAAAATACTTGCAGGACATTGCAGACTGAAAGGAATTAAAATGAAACCTTACCAGGAAAAGGAAACATGCACTAAGTTATAAGAAACCCCAAAACCTCTGCATGAGTAATTGGATCCCAAAGTATAATGAAATATTGGCTGAAAGTTGCGCTGGACACCGAATGCTGCCTTTAGAAAGCTGAAATCTGAAAACAGTGGAAACATGGGGCAGAGTTTCTGCTAAGAAATTATAGTGTAAGAACAAGGAGCTTTATTAGAAATCGGTTTCCCATTCATAAGTATCTTTATGTTAAGCATTGTTTTGAAGAGACCTTTTCTTCATGAACACCTAGAATCAGAAAGGAACAAAAGCATAAAACCTACCAGCGCTTACGGGAACTGACATATCCCATTAGGAGAATGACATTTTTCCTCCTGAGACAGTACTGTCACTTGGCAGAAATTAAGAGGAGAGAGAGGAGATAGAAAATGTAATTTTCTGCAATAAATTTGAGTTGGAGAATTTTTAACAGAAATATCTCTAACAAAAATAAAATAAAATAACAGGTGAGTTTGTTTGCAGTCACTGGATCTGATAATAAGAGGCTCAGGTTGTCACCATTCTGGAAAAAAGTGAAAGATGTGATATTGCATGAATGCATTTGCAGGAGACCTCCCTTTCCCTCTCTCCAGTTCTGGAGTTTCCTGCACAGCGTGGGACAAGGATGGATAAGGCAGACAGTGAAGCTGGGCAGGACTGCTGTTGCCCTGGCTTTCCAAGGTATCAGGAGAAAAGCCACCGAAAGCTCTACACTGCACAAATATGGCTTGACTAACCCTGACACAGAAGTGGGATGCTGAAAGAAAGAAATGGTTTCTAAGTTTCAATTCTGAATGTGAGGAGCAGAAGCATGACAAGCAGTTGCAGGAGTGAAGGAGGACTGTCCTATGCATTCTGCTTAGTAGTCACTTCCATGTCACCTATGTCCCATCTGGCAAAGTAGCACACCAGTCCCATGGAATTTCATTGTTCTCTATAAAGAGGAACTTCAGTATGTCTTGCTGACTCCTGGAGATCGAACCAGGTACAGACACGGAGTGAAACAGCTACTGTAAGTCCAGGTTTGTTTTAGAAGGTTCTAAACTTCATGGAGCTCTTCGACTTCACTGTATTAATAAGATGGTGTTTAAAACTTCAACTGTATTTTCAAAAGCAAGGCAAACACGAAGTCAAAGGAATTTGATTTTCCTCATTGTCCATCTCATTTGAGTGATACTCTGTTCTATGATTCTATATAATTGCGAAAATCCCAGGGCGAGGAATATTGCCAGGCCCTTTCCTTAATTGTGGCAGATTAATGTCTCCTAACTAAGGTGAGTAAATACTTTCTAAATTTTAGTATCCGGCTGTGTGACACCCATGCTTCTTTTCCACGAGGAAGAAAAGTAAGCGGACCTCTTTGTGAACAATGACAACCTCATTCCTTCATCAGAAATTGCCTTTGGGATGATAATTTCAAATTTAAACTTGCTACAATCAGGAGCAGTCAGACCTAAAAGCATTGTCAGACACCCAGGGCTCAGCTTTGTTAAACACAGGAAAATATCCTTCCCCCTTATCATAAAGATATTCAAGCTTTTGGTCCAGAAATGTATGACTCTCTTGGAGGCCCTGTTTATATCTCCCAGTCCTGCATGGCAGATGCCCTCTGGGTGTGAGCAACTGAATCAAACCCATTTAGATGCTTGTCACAGGATTTTCAAAAATGTGTTGTAATTTGTCTCCCACTGAAAGTCACTGGAGGTGCACCTGAATCATTGTCAACATTAGTAGCCTAAATAACTGGCCTGAATTACACTAACCTGTCATGGTGCAGGTACTGAATAATAGCTGGTGCATGGTTGCATAATTTGCAAGACCCCAGGAAAGGTGTAGAAGTGTATCTATGGGCAGGATAAAACACGGGACTCCAAAATCATCACACAGGTGACTATGCTTAGAAGATGGTTATATTGCTACATAAAAGCATTGTAAGTATTCATTAGTAACTTGTAATCACAGAAATATAGAATATTATATAAACTTGACTGTTTCGATTAAAAGCATTATGGACTTGAAAGTTTTAAGCATATTTTTAACAATGTATTTGAAACACAAGTCATTTTTTGTCCATTATTCATTTTATGCATTGCCATTTAACAACTTTTTCACATAATAGATGCACAATTACCTTAATTTTGTTCAGTTTTAGAATAGCAATCTGGGTTTATTGTCCAGATTCTACTCCAATATTATGTGTCCTCCATCAATCTCTTAGTTCATAATGATGTCTTTCAAAAGATGATAGTAACACAAGGGAAAAAATAAAGCACAGCATCAAGCAGCAGATCAAACAGCATAAGAATTTTTCACATCACAATTATAGAATCATGGAATCACAGAACTGTTTGGGTTGAAAGAGACCTTAAAGTTCATCTAGTTCCAACACCCCTGCCATGGGCAGGGACACTCTCCACTAGATCAGGTTGTTCAAAGCCCCATCCAAACTGGCATAATCTTTCCTCCCAGTCTAACTGTGGATTGCAGTCTTATTTCTTGCCTTGCTGTGTTTGTTCAATTGAAGACAGAGAAGAATAAATTCTATGAATGCCATCACTTAGTGGCATGGGCAAGGTCATCATCACTGCAGTCCTTTCCTTATCCCTATTCCCCTTGAATTTCTCTCCATTCAATAACAGGAAGGGATCATCCCCTACTGATGCAGTAGGAAATCCTTCAGCAGGAACAAAATTATGACTTGTTAAGAGAGCCAAGTGCCATGTCTTCTCCCTTTGCATGTGCTCCACAGATCTGTTGGCTTTCCTGGTATCCTGACCTGCTTCTGTGTCCCAGTGGGTAGCCACAGACTTTCTCATTGAGTACTGAGGGTATGGATCTGCAGCTTTTCTTCCCCATCATTCCTCACTGATGCAAGTTTCTCTTACACAGGATTGGATGATACATTAAAGGTATAGGCATCTTTTGAGCAGGATGAATGAAGAGAGTGTGTTCCTTTGTGCAGCCCTTGGTTTCTGCCTTCCTGCCCTGCCCAGCTCAGCCCCAGGGGTGGCAAACATCCAAGGAGCAAAAGCCCTCTGAAAATGCTTGAGAACAGTTGTAGGTAGAAGGGAACAAACAACACTCCACAAAAACACTGTAACATCCCTTTACTTTTGTCTTTGCAAAATCCTATTTTTTCCCCCGGAATAATGGAGCCATCGCTGTGCTTTTTGCAGCCAGATTTGCCTGTCTCACATTGGCCTTTTTAGTCATCAGCGCACTTGTAGTAAGCATGGGTAAAGTCCTTCCCAAATCTTCGTTCGCGAAGTCAAGCCATGATGATGAATGGAGCCATCTACACCACAGGGGTATTGTGAAGTGAGTGGACAAAGCCTACCACTGTAACAGATCCCTGTGTGGATGACAGCCTTATCTTATTTCTTCATTTCGGCCCTTTCACCTCATATTGTGGCTAGCAGGTTGTGCAGCATGCTGAAAAGCAAGGGCCAGCCTGTGTAATGATATCTCCTACCATCAGCCACTGCTAAGTCAGCTTCCCTCTCAGGCATCCCTCAGTGAGGATGCCTGGACAGAGGACAAAATCTGTGAGTTTTCTCTTTTGTTATAGGCAGATCATATTTTCACTCTAGTGAGACCAGGTTCCCAGCTAGCATAAAGTGACTGACTTCCCTGGAGCTCCACCAATGTAATACAGCCGAAGAGCTGGGCTAAAATAGCAGCACACATCCAGATGAATAAATATTTTAAAATGTTTATACCTGGGGGAGAAACTGAGGAGAGAGAGGACTAGCTGTGCTACAGGCCTTGAATGTGTGGACGAGTGGCTATTAAGGATCCATACCTTTGGGGCTTTGAATAGAGTCTCCCCCACCTCTGGGTGTTCTCTCTCTTCTCCTCCCCCTCCCCCAACATGTTTGGCATTTGGAAGTTTTGAAGTAATTTCCTCCCTTGGCCTCACCTGGGATCTCTGCTGTCCCAGAACCTCCTCCTGACCTCAGTGTTGTGTTTTCATTTAAAGTCGGCGATGTCTATAAATGTCAGCAGTACAGGGCAATTAGAAGTTTGAAAAGGGCTGTAACATAAACCAGCATTATACTGAAATGGATACTGCCTTAAGCTGCCTGAAATTCACTTGCTGTTGGAAAGACAATATCCTGCCATTCTCCCATGGTGGCCTTCAATTGAACACATTTGGCTGAGGGTTGACCCATTATTAGGATAAGTCTCTACATGGCTTGAAACAATGAAGAAACACAGGGAGAGAGAAGCCAGCAAATTGGGCTGGTAGTTAGCCTACACTGGGCAGAAATGTGACACTGGATTAGGCCTTAATAGCTGTCTGTGGTGCTATCTGTGAAATCCAATGCTGTCCTTGTTTCCCTGCATTGCAGGGCAGAAGCATGTGGTTAGACGTTGAACAAAATCCTCCCCCCCCCCCTTTTCTTTTTTTTTCCCCAACTAATAGGCTCTAAAACATACCTCCTGTAACTCTAAAAATAAACATTCATTGCAATAACAATTTGGTCATTAACAAGGTCCCTTTTTTTCATATGTCATCACACAATGTTAATTTATGATGTTTCTGGGCAGCTCTGTCCTTGTCCCCCCAGTGCACACGTGCTGCTTTCCCTCCCGGCTCTAAGTTCCTATATACAAACTCTCTTTGCCTCACACCAGATCCATTAAAGCCATTCAAACACCCTCAAAATTCAACGTTTCCTCACTTTGAAAGAGAAGGAAAGGAATTTTCTGCACAAATGTGTTCTAAATTCATCAACACTATATTTCTTTTTTTTCATGATGCAACCCAGTGTAAAAGCAAGTGTTCCTCTTGGCTTGCATGGAAGTACATGTTAAAGCCAAGCAGGACAAAAAGAAAAAGACAAGAGCTCCCAAGTGATCTATGCCATGGATTTCTGAGAATATACATGCATTTCTGCAGAAAAATCTCATAGAACCTGTCCCTCTGTTTCAAAGACAACTTATTGCACTTTGTTATATGTGGAAAGCCACACAGGCAGAATTTTGCCAATTTTCTAATGAGGAATTTTTGAAACAGGTGTCTCTGGTTTAGAAATATTTGGATTAATTTTTCTTCTTTGTACGTAGTATGGAAACACAGAGCCAGTTTCTTACCTTGAAACATACATGTGAAAATAATCATGCTTTACTATAACTCCTTAAAGTTCAGTTAGTTTACTGATCCTACCTACTGCCTAACAAATGCAGGGATTCTTTTGTGATACCTTGATTTTTCTCAAAGGTCCCATAATATCACATCCACTTAAATACATTCAATTCACAAACCAGGGTGTCCTGATGCAAAACCTTGAACAGATTCCCAGCAGACTTTTGGTCAGGCCATGAAGGTTTTAGAAAAGATGCTCTAATAAAGTGATAGGATTTCAGCCCAGCCACCATACCCCACCAGGGACTACCTTGGGCTGGTCCCTGTGTATCATGCTGTGCTCTCTGAGGAATGTCCCTTGTATGTACAGACTTATGCTGCTACAGTGTGCATGCTGACAAAAAAGAAGGTATGGTGATCTGTTAAAAAGGCTGATTTCAGAGCATGAGTCAAAACTTTTTGGCCAGTATAATGCCATTTTAGCATCTGTAATAAAACTAGTCCCCTACATGAGATACATAAATAGGTAATGGCCTGTAAAAATATCAGAGGTGTCAAGGGAAAATCAAAGTCTGGGGTTGCCATTGGAAAAAATGTGTAATTTACTGTGCAATGGTTAGTGCAAGTTCTTGCTCCAAGCAGCACTAACTTCCTACAAGCAAAACTTTGTAGCTCCATAGGGTATAATACAGTTGTTCCAGCACATTTCTAGTCACCCCGAGACGTTTTGCAAACAGCATGGTGTGCAAGCTTTGTCTCTGACCTTACCAGTCCTGTTGTGAAACTTAACACATACATGGTCTCAAGTACATATGTTGCTTACACAGCAAGCATGTCTGCACAGCAGTATAGCACTGTGCTCCTTATCTGCACAAGGGTGAAGTACACCTTTGGAAAGAGGCTGGGATTCAAAAAGACTATTAAATTTGTCTAAAATCTCCATATGTTGTCAGCTGAAGAGAGAGAGATATACGAGTTCTGGAACAGCAAAAGCTTAATACAGAGGAATGGCAATCTTTATTATACTTTATTTTTTGGATATAGGTAAGACTTTAGTTATTTATTTTTCAGATACAAATTATGGGTGAGACTTTAGTTATTTTATGGACTCCTGAAAGTTTTATAACTCACCCACTTCAAACCCTAACCTCCTAGTACCAGGGTTATCTTCCACTATGGAAGATATAACCTCTGGGTTATATCTTCTGTTAACGGCTTTTGGTGATGGGAGAAGACAGGAACCATGATATTATTGACTGCAAGATCTTTCTCAGCTGTTGATACACAGCCATCCAAGAGCTCACCCTATAAAGAGACACATCTCTGAAACTGCATAGACATCCATGGTTCACAGATCTGTGTCAATGAGTTTCAGAGGCAGGTGCTCAGAAAATGGGCTCTTGGAAAGACTACAGAGCACACAGAGACTTTCTAAGAGGGCAGGGTCATACCATGAACCAACCAAATCACTTCAGAACAGTGGCCTAATATGAGGGACAGTTTTAACTCATACAAATTAGTTCACCTCTGGGGAGTACTCATTTGCTACTTTAAGTTGACTATGTTTAGTCTCTTCACTGCAATAAAGGCGTTCAACCACTGGGGTAAATTCTGCCCTCAGTTATGACGGTGTAAAACTGGATTACTCCTTCAGCAAAAAGTAGTCATTTCAGCCTTACGTGGGCATAACTGAGAAGAGGATTCAGCCACAGCTTACAGTATTTCTCACAATACCAGCTGTGCATTAGCCACAAAACCATCTTGGAGATGCTTGGGTTTCTTTTAGTGGTAAAAGAAGAAAACAGGTAATCCCTTCTTTAGAAATGATTGAGTGGGATGTTTTTTTTCCCCTTCCATGAGAAAACCTCCACAGGGCTCTAAAACATCTTACTTGAGACTCTGGTTCTAATCCTTCTTACATGACTTTAGACCACAATGAGTAAAAGCCAAGCCCAAATCTGTACATAGCAAGCCACAAGATTGTACAGAAGAACACTGCCAGTTTGTAGGCCAAACACAGAACAAAATGTGGGATGCCCATAGACCACCTGATTACCTTCTGGAATGACCAACATAAGAGGCAATAGAAGGGGTGGCCACACATGGAACTGTGTTCAAGCAAAATTCTGAGACTACTTTTGCCTTCTCACAGGAATATTTATAAATACTCTTAAGGAAAAATGAGCTGAATTTCCTGGAAGTTTAAATTAATTTGAGCTTTACTGAAGTCTGAGGCTTTACCAGGTAGCCACTGTGCTGCTAGAAAGCTGCAACCTAGCCATCATTAGTGAAACTTGGTGGGATGAATCCCATGACTGGAGTGCAGCTATTGATGGATACAGGCTCTTCAGAAGAGAGAAGTGAGAAAGGAGGTGTGAAGGCATTGCCATCTGCATCAAGAAATGAATAGAGTTTGAAGAGCTGTCTCTGAAGAACAGCCACCAGCAGGTTGAAAGCTTCTGGGTAAGAATCAGAGACTGAGGCAACAAGGGGAACCTTAAGGTTGGTGTCCATTACAGGCTGCCCTATCAAAAGAAATCTATTGGTGAAGCTTTCTTACTCCAGCTGCAGGAGGCATCATGCTCGCAGGCTCTCGCCCTGCTGGTGGACTTCAACCACCCCAATATCTGCTGCAAAAGTAGCAGAGCAAGCTACGTACGATCCAGAAGACTACTGGAATGCTCTTAAGGATAATTTCATAAGCCAGGTAATAGACAGTCCTACCAGAGAAGATGTGATATCAGACCAGTTGGTCACCAGTGCAAGTGAGCTAATCAGTGATAGCAAGATTGGAGGCAGCCTAGGCTGCAGTGATGATGCACTTGGAGTTCACAGTCCTGAAGGATATGGGTCTGGGGAGGCCTTATAGCAGCCTTCCAGTATTTAAAGGGGTTTTATAAGAGAGCTGGAGAGGGACTTTTGAGATCACAAAATTTCTAGCAGGACAAGTGTCCTGGGTTCAGCAGTAGCAGTCATGTTTCTCCTTCGTGGTAGCTGGTGCAGTGCTGTGTTTTGACTTCCAGCCTGGGAACAGTGCTGGTGATACAGATGTTTTCGGTTGCTGCTAAGTGATGTTTACCCTGACCAAGGACTTTGTGAGGCTCACACTCTGCCAGGGAGGAGGGGAAGCTGTGAGGAAGCAGGGACGGGGCGCCTGACCCAAGGCTAGCCAAAGAGGTATTCCATACCACAGCACGTCATGCCCGGGGTGGGGGGTAACTGTGAGTTACCCAGAAGGACACGGGCTTCCGGGTGGGACTCGTTTCTTGGCCGGTGGTATCGTATTCTCTTCCCTTGTTATTTTCCCTTATCATTGTTGTAGTTGATAGTAGCGGTGGTGATTTGTGTTGTACATTGGTTGCTGGACTGTTCTTGTCTCAACCCGTAGGAGTTGCACTCTTTCGATCCTCCTCCCTGTTCCTCTGGGAGCGGGGAAGGGGAGAGCCCTGGTGGGGGGGACGACACCTCGATTGCTGTCAGCCCAGCACCACTCACTGGGAGTGAGTGAACAAGCTGTCTGGCTAGGGTTTAAACCACGACAACAAGGGATAATAGTTTTGAACTAAAAACGGGTAGATTTAGGCTAGATTTAAGGAAGAAATTCTTTACTATGAGGGTGGTGAGATACTGGCACAGGTTGCCCAGAGAAGTTGTGGCTGGCCCTGGCAGTGTTCAAGGCTGGGTCGGATGGGGCTTTGAGCAACCTGGTCTAGCAGAAAGTGTCCCTGCCCATGGCAGGGGGGTTGGAACTAGATGATCTTTAAGGTCCTTTCCAACCCAAACTATTCTATGATTCTATGATAGAGCAGCATAAAACATGCGTTATTGTACCCCCCCAAAAAATATAGGCCTATTATTGCCTTGTGGTTAAAAATTACAAAAATAGGGAAAATGACATACATTTCAGTTATAATCTCGTTTCTGTAAAAGCTGCATGGCTATTCTTCAAGTCCTCTACTCATAGCAGCTGACTTAATGCAGAACAAACAGAGGATTATCACTGAGTTTATAATGATATTTGTCATGCAGGTAAAGTATCTGTGAGATCTACATGTGTATTACTGGACCAGAGTGCCAAAGGCATGGGGCAACGTGTTTGTGGAAAAGTATGTAAACAGTGACATAAACCACTGATACTTTATTCAAAGAAACAGAGATGTTATATTTGAATACATTATGCAGAAATCAAATAAATAAGCAATTACCCTTACATTAATTTTTCTTGGCTTCTGCATTATTAAACTGAAGAGTTTGCATTTAACCAACTTGTACACATTGCTTCTGGTACATTTTAAAAGACAAATAATGAAGGGAAGTAATATATATACTTTAATCTACCCTCTTGGAAGTCTGACTGCTAGTGCTCAAGAATGCAAGACAAAATGAATGAAAACCTACCTTGGGAACCTTGAGCAAATTCCTTGCACACCACCCTGGCTCTTTATTACATTATTATATTTATTGCAAAGGTATTTTATCTTCATTACACATGGCACTACTTTTTTTGCCCTGCAGTCTTCTCTTGAAGTCTTTAAATTCAGAAAATCTTGCTTTTCCAGACTCAGTTGCACATGCAGCTTAACGAATAACAGAAATAATTTATTTGGGAAGAGTCAGAGTATCTTTTTGACTTATGCCTCAATCAGAGTTGCCAGACAAGCACAGTTAATGCAGTATGTGACAGTCTGGCCCACTACTTAGCTGCATGAATGCTAAATTCACTGTGTGCCATACTTATCCTCTCTGTATGGCTACATGACTGCACAGATTGCACCATCATAAACCAAAATAAAAGTCAGTTGTAATGGACTAGTACCAAACAGCCCTTAGCTATCACATACCAAAACAAACAGCACTGAATTTTAAAGCTGAACAGTGTTTTCTCTTTGAAATCATCAGTGTCACACCCTAGCACTATTCAGAAGGCACACAAGCTTGTGTCCTCAGGAGATTTAGTGGACAAGAGCCTGATGGTGGCATGATACTGAGCCGTGGGGAAGGGAGTTGCAGTGGTGGACTGAGGGCTGAGGATCTTACAAGTAGTAAATGGGAGAAGTTTCTGGAAAAAGCTGAATGTGGAAACTCATTTAGCTTTTTCAGAAGGACCTCATCATGTTGTGTCACACTGTGAGGAAGGTTACTTAGGGAGGGAAACCGTAGAAGAACCTCTTTCTTGTGACAGCTGTCTCTTGCTTAGCCACTGAAGTTTCCTCATTTCACTGTTTTTCAGCACGCAGGATATGTAATATTACACATTATCCTGGCTTTCCTTGTCAAAGTTCCAGTTTCTAGCTTCAATAAGTAGAAATGGCAGAACCCACAGCTGATTATTTTTTTTTCCATTTTTTTCAATAAGTTTGCCTGGGGTGTTGCAGTCAAATAAAAGACATGTTCCATGATATGGAGACCTTATCATCTAGGTGGGATTTGAGTGGGATTTGCAGTTTCAGGAGAGTCCTACCAGGGTTTGCACAGACATTCCTCCCAACAATCACACTCCATTTTTCACAGTCCTCAGCTCTGGATCAGATTTAAAGTCTGACGCTCAGTTACGAGCTTCTGGGTTTGGACCAGACCTGGAATATTTTTGGATCTGCTTGACAGATTGTTCTGTTCCTCTTGTTTCATCAAAACCAGCAGAAGGGACAGCAGTGGTCAAACCTCCTGTGTCGGCGCCGAAACACAGCACTGCAACTGCATACTTTCCATCTTGCTGGAATGCTAAAGGCAGTTGCAGAGGTCTCTGGGAGAAAAGCGCCCCTCAACTACTTGAGCCCTGCTTAGTGACTCCATTGGCAGTGCTTGTGGTCTGGGAGGAGAAGGGTCACAAACTGTGAGAATAAAACACCCCAAAGAGTGAAAGCCGTTTGGACTGCATTCCTCTACCCCATTTATGTCCTTTTCTGTCACATGGTGTTCACTGGGCTCATTGTAGCAATGGGGATTGTGGCAGAGAGCAGGAGCACCCCATTCCTTCTTCCACTGCCTCCAAGAAGTAGTAAAATACATTAATGATATATGCAATGGACTCTAGGGTAAGATTGTAAATTACCGTGTACTTAGAACTGTTATACACGAGATGCTAATGGTTTCTATTTCAAAGTATATTAGAACCTACATCAGTGATGTCCATGGCAGCCCAGACTTCAGTACACTCATATTACATTTATAACTACAGCCTTTCTTTTGTTTCCTTTTTTGTATAGCATATGTTTGACACTTTATTTTTGTATTACAGTTCAGGGAGTCTTTTAGTGAAGCCTCATGGCTAATTCTGGAGGACTGAAGACATCCAAACGTTACGTACCCAAGCGTGCCAGCCACCTGCTGCATCTACATGACAAAAGCAGGGAGATGGTATCAGTCTGGATTCGCTTCTTGCCTTTTGTAACGTGCATGTGAGAATCAGAAGAAACACCCATACAGTTCATGTGTGCACGGCATATCAACAGCCTCTCCTGGAAGCAAATGTCAGCTCTGTTTATGAATGTAGGTTCAAATGTTGGTTATAATAGCACAGTTGGCATTGCTACCTCAGAGATGAACTCTGATCAAACCTTTTGCGGTTTCCAGTTGCAGCTGGTTTGTGTTCCCTTCTCTTTCTCAATGACCTGAGAGAGGACAGGTGTGGGACTTTCTGCAATGCTCAGCAGTTATAATAACATTTGTGTGAGAGGGGAGACATTTACTAAAGTGCTCCCACTGGAGCAGCACCTATGTAAACAGAAACCCCAGCATGCCAGGAGCTGCACGAGTAGGTGTCTGACAACAGTGCCTGTCCCCAGGGAGCTCTCAGCCCAGGCAGGCAAGGAGAAAATGGAGAAGTCCCTGTGTGGATCACTGAGAGAGCCAGGATGTGGGGAAGGCAATGCCAGTTCCCCAGATCTCGAGTCATAAGATCTGACCCAAACCAATCAGGCTCTAAACAACTCAGCAAAGTGAAAACACTTTGCTTTCAGGCAGTTCAACTCCTATCTCTATAACTCAAAATTGCAGCCCCAGAGCAATTGGTATTTTAAAATTAAAAATTAAACTCTTTTGTCTTAAGGCCATTGAAACAAAACATTTAGACTTTAGAAATGCCTACATCTTCCCCTCATTTTTTTTCACTGAAGCAAGTCTTTCAGTTCACAGCTGCATTTCAAAGCAGATATATTTTATATTTACATTTTATATTTGCCCAAAATGCATTCACTCAGGCCTACAAATAGCCTTCCAGTTTCTGGAATGAAATAAATGAAATAAAACATTATGTTTATCTCAGGAATTAACTTAGTTCAGGTAAAGTGAAAAGGTAGAGAAACAGATGGTGAATAACAGCAGCCAGACTGTGGATAGTTAAGGCACTGACTGGGCTGTCAGCACTCCTGTACGTGGGTAAGGCAAGGTCTGAAAAGACTCAGCAATTTAGGGAAGGAGAGGCCAGACTGTGAGCTACGACAGGCTCGTGGGCAGTTTGAAGGGAACTCCCAAATATCAAATGTGACTTTCAGTGTGACTGGCTTATCCTGCTGGGTATCCTGAGTTCTCCAGCAAGGGTGGAAAATACCTTGTCATGGGGACTGAAACTGGCACTCTCACTTCTGTTTGGGCAGCAGCTTTCCACCTAGCCCAGTCTAGTCATACAGTGACTGTGTTACCTCTTTCTATGTTCATAATAGCATATGTTATGTCGTGCCTGTGAGCTGCTCTTGAAGCTTTTCCATCTCATGCGCTCTGGAAACAGATTGTAGATCTTACAGATCCTGGTTAGATGGAGATTTGGGAATACAAGTGATGAGGACCAGTTCTAGACAGTCCCCTCTGCAATACACTCCATTTGGGCCAATGCACAAGTGCAGTGCTGCAGCTATCATACCTGTGTGCTGTAGGTTAGGGGGAGACTCGAGCAATAACACCAGGGGAAAACAGGGACAGCCACTGAGACGTTGCTCACATGAGGCACCATGCCAGCCCTCAGCTACTGAGCAGGCTCACACTGGACTTGGTGCACAAGGAGGGTTTCAAACTGAGTGCGTGTCATTCTTCATGCCTGATGCTCTTGGCTGGAAAGTGCAACCCCAAATGCCTCTGCTCTCCCTCCCCCACTGCAGCCCCCAAATAATGCTGATAATCCAGCTGGGCTCTTCCAGAAATGAGTTTTTTTATCAGCCAGATGAAGCTTTCACTAGGGCTGTCTGGCAGAGTGGCAGCCTGCTTCAGGAGGAGTGTGGCTTCTCCAGCTCACGGGCTCAGAGTTTTGCTGTGGGAGCTGTTCATCTGGATCCTGTTCATCTTCCCTGCAAACAGGAGAATCCAAGGAGTTTGTCCATGATTTCTCCAGTGACACCAAGTTATGTAAACATGCCTGCAGCCATTAACAGCTCACCATTTTTACTGTTTGAAACATAATCGGTTTGTATAAAGCTATGGACTGATTTGGGTATCCAGTCCAACACACCCGTGCCTCCTGGCTAAACATTTTATTGTTGTTAATTTATGGGGACTGTGCTGGCCTCTTCAAAAGACTTTTCAGGATAGCAGGAGTTTATAATGATACCACAGTGCAATTCAGCATTTCCAAGAATTACTTTTGTTTTCTTTAGAATGGAAAGGATTTTTTTTTTTTAAGATTATTTTTTTTTCCCTGTTTCTGACCAAAAAGAAATGTTTCTATTTACGTACCTTAAAAAAAGCATTCCCAGTTTCTTCTTTTTCCTAATTGTTGGCCTGATCCTCTGACTTCAGCAGGAGCCAGGGAGGTATGTGTTAGTACCTTGTTGAAAAGACTTTAAGCATCCTGTCCAGGGCTGCATGGGCGTCCAGCCACTGTGGCCCTGCCACTGTGCTCTGTGCACACTTTGGAAATGAACCGCAGACGCTTGGGAGTATGTGCCTTTGTAACCCTGAGCACAGAGGAAACTATCAAACATGCAGAGCAATTGTTGACAATTTCCAGTCACCACTAATTGCTTAGGGCTCCCTTGGACCTCAGCCACATCTATACCTCTGTGTCCTTAATCACTAAGCACCCTTTGGATAATATGTCACACCTGGGACATAAGATAATTTATCACTTGCAGATGGATTAGCACTGCAGCTCTCTTAGATAAATCTTACTTTAGCCTCAGTCCCAGAGGCCCTTCTTTTATAGCAGTTTTATCCATTAAAATTATGACTTCCAAAATTCTGTTGTATTTTATGGCTTCCATGAGATATTTATGATCCTTACTGTTTAAGTGGACATTTCAAGAGATTTACTGCAGAAATAATTCAGGCAAATAGCTCAGAAGAGGTACTGCCAATAGCTTACAGTTTAGGTTTCATGTTGTTAAAAGACACAGAAAACAGTGTGCATACTTAACTATGGATTCTTAATTCATACTGAAATGCCACTGAATATGCATTCAAAAAACCTAAAGCCTATCCTAATGGTATAGGTCTAGACAAAATCTAAGCACTGAGTTTTATTCTTCTAAGCTCCCTCTTTTCCCTAAACTGTTCACATCTTTTGCTTTTCTGCAAAGTGTGAAAGATGAAAGGAAAGGCCAAATAAAAAGAATTTATAGGGTCAGATAAATTAATCAGCAGAGCCAAAATACTATATGCAGGCCATTCCCTTGCTAATGCAACATTTTTCTATAGTGTTTTTACTGCTTTTGTTCTAAGATGTCCCATGAAATTGAATATATGCTGTCACACAATTTATTAGAAAATCTTTTTTTGCTCTTTCTTTATACTTTTTAGTAGCATGGTTGTCTTCAGATGTTTTAAAAATCTAAATATGTAACAGATAGTGGGTGCATAAACAAGTCATTTCCCTGAGATTTATTTTTTCCTAGAAATCCAGAACTCTATATATTAAGCCTTAGATGTAAAGCCAGAGGTGACTGCAAATGGCTGCAGTTCCCCAAGTCAGAAAAACAGGGAGAAAATATATTGTCTATAAGCAGTTTTTGTCTTTCACCAGTGAGCTTTGATGTCTGTCACAAACACAATACTCAACTAAATGAAGCTAGAAGTGCTGATGGGTTTTATGCAGTAATTAAATCAGTTGTACATTGATGGGTTTAGGGAACACAAATGTCAGAAAAGAAGATTCTGTGAGGAATACATGACAGAATGTCTCTCAGCTCAAATACAAATTCTAGTTTATATGTCTAAGAATAATGCACCAGTAAAAACCCTAGTCACACTGAATTCAGGCCCTCTTGAGCAAATTTGTGGTTATTGTATATTAATCTCAATTGGCTCTTGAGATTCCAGGGGGACCCACAAGTTGTCTGGAAGAAATGAACTTCCACAGGCCCTGTAAGGGGGGAGATATGAGAGGTGTTTCTCTTTTCCAAGCTGCTTAGTTTTGTCCTAATTGGGCTAATGCTATGGGTGGCCAGGGCTCTGAAAGACAGAGGTCATGTTGCAGTTTGACAGAGCCACTGGAGGCTTAACCTGCTGCAAGGGGAAAGCTGAGCTCTGTCTGTTTGGTCCTTTTAGCACTAGAACTTGTCATCTGTTTTATGCTATAGAAAGTCTGAGGATTAGAAAAGTAGCCTCCATGGCTTATGGTGTGTCTCTGCGAGAAGTGACTGATGCTGTCAGGCAGCTCTGTAATACATTTCCCAGCTTTTTTCTCTTTGGGGTGAGTGTGCAGCCTTTTACAACACCTCAGCACAGGAGCAGAAAGCCATCTTTTTAGCTTGCCAGCTTCCATGCTTCCAGTGTGTACCTATTTTATAGCCTTCAGCAGCCTTGGTGAAGCTGCTCAGTTGGGCAGCTGAGAGGAGACACCACAGGTCTCCAGGTGTTTCTCTTGGAATAACATGCCAGGTGATATGGATCCTGGGCTCAAAGGGTGACAGAGAAGCAAAAGGTATTCCAGAAAGTGTTTCACTCCCATGGATTTTAAGTGAAGAAAAAGCAGACTTACCCAGACATGTAGGCTTGCAACACGTATGTTATATTAGGAATCAGATTACTAAATACTGCTAAAATTTGTCACAAATTATTGTTCAAAACATAGAAATCAGTGCAGCATCAATAACTTTTACTCATAAAGTTAATGCAATTCAAGACAAAAGAATAAATCCCTCTCCGCATCTGGTTCTTCAATAGATTTTACAGCATGACAATATTTCCCCAATGAAACAACCTGTATGTGTGAAAAAGTATTAATATAGCCCTCACAAATGCTTAATGGAACTGATTCCAAAGGATTTATCTGTTTGCAGGAGTAAATTCGTAAGAGGTGATAGGAGAAAGCCAAGTTTAGCTGTTTGTTAACAGCAGCGTGTCCTCATCTGTCTGGGAGAGAGATAAAAATACCTACAGGTAGGTATCCTAACTGCGTGTGACATCAGCTCCAGCTACTAAATGGCTCACTTCGGTCTTAGCAACTCTGGCTCCATCAAGGAACTGCAACCACTATCAGACCTGCTGCAGAAAGTATTTAAATTAAAATAACATGATTTAAGACTGACGTAGGTCTTGGAGTGACCTTTACACATGACAGATTTTATCCTTTGGGTTTCTTTCCTCCCCTCCCCACCCCAAAATATGCTCCTTTTCCCTTCACTGCTCTCCCCTGCTGAACACACTCTATGGAGTTTTGTAACAGAACTGAAAAAAACAAGAAACAGACACACTATTGTATGTTCAAGCTCATATAGGACTCTAAAACTAAACTTTGTTCTGGCAAAACTCATACAGCATTGACTGCTTTGCTGGGTACTTCATTCATCATGTGGAAAATGCACTTTACTGGCTACCAATTACAAGAGCCAAACAGTGGCTTTGTCAGTATTACATGGTAACCATTACCTTTGTAATTGCAAAGTGACTGATGTACAGTATGATGTAATGACAGGTTAAATAAATGCATACTAATTTGTCCTGCTAAAGGAAAGACTGTCAGTACATTAACACAATAGCAAGTTATTTTATATGATTACACATGAAGCAAAGGTATACATTTATCGTTCAAATCATGGGAATCTGTTATGTTTCAACTTCTAAAAATTCCTTTTCACCTTTAAAATGTTTAGAGATGTATAATGTCTCTGCACCCTTGTTAATTGTGTTTGCAGAAGAAACATTTCAAAATGTGTTAGAAATGTTAGTTCCTTTGCTATAAGAGTTGAAATGGTTTCTTTATTTTTGTTAAAATGTTCCATTAGAAATTTTCATTTACTTACTGAAAACTCATTATTTTGGTAACTACTTTGAACAATGCAGGCCTAAATTTTTGGGTAGTATATGTTATCATGTCTTAAAGAAAAATGAATAGAAAATTTGTGTAAAGTCAGTTATTTACAAAAATTTCCCCATTTTGTTAAAGAAAAATATTTCTGACAGGCGATGTTGATGTGAAAGATGCCAGTGAAATATAATTGGGATGCAGGGAATTAATCTAAGTGAAGTTTCACAAAGGGAGAAATAAAATTAAAATTAATGGCATGAAATGGAAGAAAAATAGCATATTTGGGAGTAAAACTTGGAGGTTTTCAGTTCTGTGCGGAAAGCATTAACTCATGAACCAAAATGAAGAGCATGAGAGTGCTGTTACCCTGAGCCAGAATGACCAAGCAGTCACAAAACAGATTTCCCATATTTCAGTTTGGGTATTCAGGTTAATTTCCCTCCCAGGTCACCAAAAGCTCAGATTTCCTAGTTCACAACCTGTGAAATGCCAAAATGGCAGGAAAGGACAAGGTTACGGTTGTCTTGCTTTGGATTTGGCAAGTCCGGAGGAAAAGAAGGAAATTGAGCTATTTGGAAACTTGTGTGCCAGGAAAATCCATGCCTTAAATCTTTTTGATAATTTCCTCCCCACAATGTCTTACCTCTTTCCCAGATCTAAATTTACCTTCCAAACCCTCCTCTTCTCTCTGGAATTGATGCCTCTTTCCTGCTCTTCTCCAGATTGCATCTGTCCTTAGTACTTTAGCATTTTGTGCTCTTACTATAGGATGTCTTCTCTTTCATTCTTTCCTTACAATAAACTGATATGACTTTGCAATTCACAGACTTTTCGTGCCCCCAGCAACTTATAGGACGAGTAACAGTTTGTGAAGGAAAATAATTCCAATAGGAATTTTGTAATGCAGAGGAAAAGGAAAGGGAATGACAATATGATTTTAAAACCTGTATGATAGAGTTGAAGGTAAGGTTTTGACTAGACACACTTCCTACACAAACAAACAGAGAATGGCTCAGGCCATGAGAATGGTTGGAAGTCTTTCCTCTGGTTGAAGTCAGCAATGTGCCCGTTTTGCTGGAAAGGGTTCCCAAACTGAGAAGTTATATTCCTGTTGTAGCCTTGTCTTGTTATAAGCCACGGAGGTAGGCTTCATCATTTCAGGCTGGCTATGTAAAAGTGAGGAGGCTAAAAGGGATATTATGCCAAATTAAGGAACAGGAGTCATAGAAGAAATGCAAAAACCTTCTGTCTGTGTTTCCTGCCTGCATGGCAGGATGCCCAACAGGATGAAGCTAAACACTTCAGAAGGTCCCAAAATGCTCCTGTTGAAAAGAGAACCTTTTCATGTGGGGGCATCTAAGTAGATCCATAAGATTAGCAGAGTGAAAGCAGCATCCATCAGGCTGATCTGTGAAGAGGAGCTCCAGTGGGACCAGCCTTTTGGCACCACTACTAATGCCGCTGCCAGCCAGAAAAACAGGGGTAAGAAATAGCACACTGACCATGGTAGAAATGAAGTGAGAAGGGATGAGGGAACAGAGTCCAGGAGCTAGAGGACCAAGGGGGAGAAGCTGCTCAAGTAAGAAGTCAGTATCATGTCATGATCTTGTAGTTTCTATTCCTAATTTCTTTTTCTAAATTCTTAAAATTAGAAAGCTACTGTGCCCTGTCATGCTGGGTGCAATAATATTTTCTTACACGTCTTTATGAAGGTACATGAATATTGGGAATCTTGGATTGAATCCATCCTTTCAACTGTCTTTCAACTGCTGAAGCAGGGAAATTTTGTAACGACATCTAGAGGATATAGCCTTTTTCTGATTCAGAATAACAATCAAGGTTATTTTCTTACGTAGAAGGAACCAGTTCCTCCTTTCCAAACATGCAGTAGATGTTAGAAGCTGCGAGAAAGAGAATCTAGGTTTAAGTTACGGAACAGAAGTATGATGTGGGCAATCTTCAACTCATCATGTCTTCAGAACTGATTGCACAGTATCTTCCATGCAGTTGCTGGGTATGGTAATTATTACTGTATCATAACAACATAAATACATCATTGGTCTGTCCTTTAAGATGGGAGTTCAGTTTAGTGAAATTACATATTTACCAAGGAGGAGCAATTGCCTAGATTGACACAAGATCTTGGCAAACTCTAACAAAAGTGTAAAGTTGCATAATTGCATCCAGTTTTTTAGCAATACTTTTTCCTCTAATTTCTGCTTACTGCCATGTAATTATGATATAATTACATGGTTATTTCACCTTATAAAGTAAACCACAAAGATTTAGAGCTTGCTTCACAGGCCCTGCTCAGCTTTAAGGAGAGGAATAATGCTAGACAAAGACAATGTGGCTTTCCCTGGGCTTGATGCTAAGCAGGCCTAGGACACAACAATGTGCAACATGCCAGATTTGTAAACTGTGGTTGAGTCTAAACAGGGAAAGTCAATCTCATTTTGGAATTTTAGCTTACTTAAATGTCTTGATCTCCATATACAGATGTGAGCACAATTTAGTCCATTTCCAATTAGGAAAAACTGGGGAAAAAGAGGTGAGAAAAACCCTGACCAGTATAAAGTACGTAGTTTAGACTATCCATATATAAGTATGCATACATTCCTAACTGCAACTAGGCTTCTATTTAAGTTCATGCATCTTTGAAATAAAATGTGTTTAAATTACAGAGGGAAAGCACTAGCAAAGTCACCCCTTTGTGAGTGCTGCAAGCACCATTGGACAGGAAGCTCACCATGCCTCGAGTTGCTTAGAGATTGTTTTTTCCTCTGGTAGTGCAAGGTGCTCAGGGCCTAACTAATGAGTGTGTGGGGCTCGGGACCACTGTTCTTTTGAAACGCTTTTATTTTGTCTGCAAGGAATTGTAAGAAGTCTTTTTGTTATGTATTGGCTGGGACAGGGCAGCAGTGGAATTTGGGGTCTCTCCTCTGTATCTGGACCAGATGAGGCAAGGGCAGCTGCATGCCAGACTATCTGCCCTGGTCTGCCAATGCTGGGAGGGCTTTCCCTCTGTAGAGCTGGGAGGTAATTCATTTTCCATACTGGGTTAGGCCTGGGCCATTCCTGAGCAGAGGTGGTATGTTGTGCTAAACTATGCTTGCATTTCTTTTTGCTATAACTATATGAACTACTGTTTGGAGAGACTGGAGTGAGACCACCTGGCAGTCCTTGCTTTGGCACATTGGGGTGGACAGGGACTGGAGTTGTTTTTTGGCAAAGGGCAGAGCGTTTTCCCCTGGTCGCATTCACTCTTCGTATCACCCCTACCGCATGCAACAGTAGTGTGAAACGGATGTCTGAAAGCCCAAACACCCTTCCAGCGCAAGAACCTCTTCACAGGCAATAGTTGCCCTTGCTGCTTAAACCTCTTGAGCTGGAAGAGCTAAGACCGTCAAAGTTTATTTTTCAAGTGCTGCAGGTCTAACTCTGGGAAATCCAGAATACACTGAAATGGTTTAGACCTGGCACATGGGTACTGCAGCACTCCAGACCACTGACTGCTTGTGACCTAAGTAAGGGCTAATTGGCATAAATAAATACTGAATGGGGTACAAGAAGGCAACAGTAGGGTGTCCCAACTGTATGACTGAGAAAATAGTGCAAAGAATTGAGAAGAATGAAATGTAATTGCATGTGACTCTTCAGCAAGACTCACTTGGTTACCCAAGACAAGTTACTTAAGAAAATTGAACTGGAATGATGAGAAAAAGGGTTCTCTGGCAAAAACATAATTGTATGGGACAGTGTTTTCCAACAGTTATCTGTTCACCTACTCTTCAAGGACAGGACCTCACCTCATCTTTCCCTCCAGAATGCAAACTCAGGATCTGAAAATGCCATAGATAATTGTCTCTAGGGTTCACAGATTTATGGAAAGAGTGAACCCATAGACAATTGGTAATAAAATGCTGGACCTGGAGTATTCAGTGCTACATGACATGCAAAAGGAAACATATACAAGTATCTGTTCTATCAGATGATGAAGACCAAAACATAAATACACTCTAATGAACAGCAGACAACATCAATCAAGTCATTTAATCTTCTGTTGTGGTTTAACCTGGCAGGCAGCTAAACACAACAAATGTTCGCTCATTTCTCTCACAGTGGGATGGGACAGAGGATTGTAAAAAAGGTAAAACTCATGGGTTGTGGTAAAGACAGTTTAATAGGACAGAGAAAGGAAGCAAAAATAACAGTATTATAGAAGCATATATGAACAAAGTGATGCACAGTGCAGTTGCTCACCACACGCTGACCAATGCCCAGCCAGACCCCTGACCAATTCCCCCACTTTTATTCTTCAACATGAAACTATATGGTTGGAATATCCCTTTGGTCAGTTGGGGTCAACTGTCCTGGCTGTGTCCCCTTCCAGCTCCTTGTGCACCCCCAGCTTCCTTGGTGTCAGGACAGTGTGAAAGCTAAAAAGTCTTTGAAAGCAGTAAACACTGCTCAGCAGAAACTAAAATATGTGTGTGCTATGAACATTATTCTCATCCTAAATCCAAAACACAGCACTTTACCAGCTATTAGGGAGAAAATTAACTCTATCCCAGCAGAAAACAGGACATCTTCAAAGTCAGGATATAATAATAACAATAATAATAATAATAATAACATCAACAATAACAATACTACTAATGATGATGATAATAATCTGTTATCAGGTCTATGTGACAATGGACAAGGAGATCTTGTCCATGTAGTAACTCTTACAGTAGCACTCAGTTGCTCTCTTTCAGGGAAAGATGGTGCCTGTTTTAATTTTGTTTAAATCATGTATGTGCATATTTTTAATTAACGCAGTTTGTAACGGATTGAAAGCCTAATTGCCTTTATCAAGCAGTAAGGCAACTGACCTGGATCTCAAGCTCTGCATATCTCCAGGCAATCACATTTCAAAAAATTAATCCAGTGAATAGTACATTTAGAAATTACTGTTTTTAAAATAAACCTTTTGGAAAGTACTGTTTTCTCAATTCAGTGTTCTCTCACTTTAGAACCAGTAAACTTACCGGTTGATCTCAGCCCTTAGCCATGCAGGTCTTCTTGGCAATACCTCAAATAAATAGAAGGGATCTTATTTTTGGTCTTCAGGTATGCCTATACAGATCTGCTTGGTTGCAGAGACATTTGCATATGTATACTGGTGTTTCTTCATGTGAAATGAAACCTTCTGTATGAAATACCTTTATAAGACAGATTTACCTTTTTTTCCCTTCCATTTTATGTTTTGTTTTGTCTTGAAATATGCTAATGGTATAACGTATAGAAGCAGAAAGCACAATCCAATGGAAAAACAGGACCAACCTGGCAAATTTACAAGTAATGAGACTTTGTTATTTCAAAGTATTTGGTCAAACCAAATTTTCCCTCGTAAGTTACATCTACAGAGTGTAGAAATAAAAATGGAGAAGTAGGCAAATGGCAGCTGTAAGAAGACCACAGTAAAATAGGAAGACACTTGAAGGCCATACTGCAGAAGATATTGTCATGATGTCAACAACAGATAAGCCTTGTCTTTGAAGGAAACAAGTCCTTTCTTAGCTGCACATAGTGCTCTCAGCATTCAGCACTGGGCAACGTCCTATAATCTTTCAAGCTACTTCTCTTTCAATTGCCTTTACTTTCTTGGGCAGCCCATAGGTATAGATACTTTTCTTGTGTTTCAGGAGTATCAGAGTATGTGTGAATGTCAACCTGAGTTTTTGAGGAAATTCTGTTCCCATGCGTTGCTTTCTTTGTTTGTTTTTTGTGTTTTTTTTGGCACCAGTATTATATTTCCTTGAGATTTGACTTTCAAATCAGGAAATATGTAAAAATTGAATACGTTACGTCCACTGGAACGACATACAGATTTGAGGTGGCCAAGGCTCCTGTTAAAATGAGCTTTCTTCCTTCTAGATTCACATCAGACCATAAAAAAGTCTCTGAGGAACAAGAAAGAAGACAGTGGTATTGACTTTTATTTCCTAAGTTCTGCAGATTCGGAAATAAAATGTTACTTATGATAAAACATTGCTCTCAAGATAATTGTAGTTCACAGAAGGAATTTAAATTTACAGTCTGTACACCACTGTCTTGCTACAGTCTCCAGAGACTGAATGAGCAGGCAGAGGCAACTACAGCAAATGACCTAAAGAAACTAACTCACACCCACTTAGGAGAAGCAACTTATGACAGGCCAATAACTGCCAATGTCATTTTAAGCCATCACACTGTGCTTTTTTATGTTTCTTGCTCATGGCACTTCTGTGCCAGTGGTCCAAACTGGAAGATGACACAAATAATAAGGGGTGCTCCTTCCCAGAAGGCAAAAGTAAGCATTCCTTGCTGCAGGATGTTATGGATGGTAACAGTTTAGCTCTGGCAAGGAACAAAGCTATGGAAGAGAAGTTCCACAATGACTTGGTGTCATGAAAAGCAAAACCATCCCTTCTGGCTCAGGAACTCCCTAAACCATAAATTACTGAAGGCCATGAGAATACCCTGCAGAAGTATTCCTAGAGCCTTGGTGTATTATGTTCTACCATCACTCTTGGTGACAAGATGGTAGTTTTGGTGAATGTTTGGCCTTGACTCGCTAGGGCCATTCTTAGGTTCTTATGTACCTACATTCACCATTAGTACTTGCAGAGAGTCCTTGGTGGGAGTAACAGAACAATTTTGAAGAAACTGTTAGTACAAACCTAATTTAGACTTGAAAGGTCTGGTTACACTCAGGAAAAATTTTGTAATTCCAGTCTGAATAGGGATTTCCTGACTCAGCTTTTAAATTGAATGTGTATGCCCCTCAAACATTGATTTTGTTTCACAGATTTCCACAGACATGACTATTCAAAACAGAAAAGCTGTTGGGAAAGCAAGCACCAAAACAGTTCAGAGAGACAAAAAGTGGCTTGTGATATTTTATATGCATAGTTCTTTACTGAGGAAACATGTTACTGGTCTTTCTTCCTTGAGCAGTACTTCCTTGAAAGGGGTGTTTCAATGCAACCTGTCTTCTCTTCTGGCATTCTGAACTTTAAAATAAAGGGGAATTAATCTCAATTTTTCTGACATCAACAGCTGAAGTGAATAGCTCAGGACCACACCAAAGACTGACACCAAAATTGAAAGAGTAAAGAGCATAGAGAGATCAGTGTAACCTATTGATTTTAACTGACTACTACAGCTGTAGAGGAAGAAAGTAATTTTACTAGATGTTATCATTCTGCTGTGACCCTTGCTTCAGACTCAAACGAGTCTGTTCAGTCCCAAATTGATGGTGTCTGGTGTCTCATTTTAATCACGCATGTAGTTGCAATAGGAAGCATGAAGTTCTCCGTATTTTCTACTGTATGTTAGAGAAAATTTTCAACATCTTCTGTTCTTTTCTTTCATATATTACCCTTTTCTCAGATTTTGCTCAGAGCCATTGAAAGCGAATAGCTCCACCACCACTACACCTTTGCTCCTGCCTCCTACTACATTAAACCAAAGTGCATAAAACAGTTCGCTCCCAGGACTGTGATCTTCAGTGTTGCACTGGAGTGCAGATGAGTTGAGTTTGGTGCCTGGAAGGAGAAAGCATGAAGTGGGGTAAAGTCAAATGCTGCATAGGAGCCCAAAAGGAGCTGTAAAAATGTGGTCACTTGAAAGTGTAAATCTGGTTTATTTTTCAATTATTAAAAACAGACATTGCCTTTGGCAGCAGTTTGGAGAAATGTGCCTTAGCAAATTTCCTGACTGAACCAAAGAATTATTCAACATTACTTAAAGACTTGAAGCTATGGCCTAAACAGTAATTAGCATACTTGTTATTGGCATTGATGTTTTTCTCTGCAGGAAGCAGATGTGACAGAAAATATGAAAGTGATAAAAAGTTTTGTTCTTCACCAGTCCTGAAAGTCATTTGGGGATATTGTTTTATTTTCTTTTTTACCATCATGTCATTCACTATTCAGAGCTCTATTAACACTATTTGTCCAAATACAGAGAGACAAAACTAGCCAGAAATCCAGGAGTATTTCAATGCAGATGGCATGGCAGAAAGCCGCTGAGATTAAACGGTGATCCATAAAGGATGTTCTGTAATCCTAAGGAAATATGCATCAGTGGAAGAAATGAACTGTACTGACATTTTTACTGATGGTGATGGCTGGCATTCAGAATATTTAGCATTTGGCAGTGAAGCGAGGACAGCCAAAACAGCAGTGAAATTTGGAACCAGCCAAGATCTCTTCTGAGTTAAAAATTTACTTCTGTTCCTTTGTTATGAAGTTGACAATCTGGAATTCATGGCTTGCTTGGTGATCAGCTGCCTTAAAGGAAAGAAATGAATCAGCCCCTTTCTATGATGCAGTGTTTTCTTGCATTACATATGGTCTGTCCTGTGGCACTTAGTTTCAGACAGTGCTTTAACCTGACATCCACCTTCTCAAATCCATACCATAGCTCAGACAGTTGTCTCAGGAGCCTTATCCAGAAATGCTGTAGGAAAAGAAAACAAAGAAAGAAGAAAAATTTGATTTGTAGACGGCATCTTCTGATTCTTATAGTCCTCCATTTTAGAAGGTCTAAGACATGCAAATTGTATATGATTTAATTTAAAGAAGTAAATATCTTCTTATATATTCTTATAGCAACGGTTAAGGAATTAATGAAATTCATAAAGAAAAAATATTAGAATAATTAAATAGCGTCAACCTTTGTGAAAAGCAGCTAGCAAAAGTGGCAGCTAGAGTATGATGAGGTTTCTGAAGATGTTTTCCTCTTATACTGGAATTAAAATCAAATCTTCTGGAAAGTGGGCTATAGCAAAACATCTAATTTCATGGCAAAGGGGTTTATTTATCTATTTGCCTCTGATGTGCAAAATCAGACGCAAGACTTTCCAGTGAGTGATTCAGAATAGATTTTTCAGATGAAGTTCAACACAGCACAGGCAGAAAATCATGTTTCCCATCCTGGTACCTGAAATACTGTAAAACAAGTTGCTAGAAGTGGTTTTAGGCAGAGTAATATGGGTGTTTCATAGAATCATAGAATAGTTAGGGTTGGAAAGGACCTTAAGATCATCTAGTTATAACCCCCCTCCCATGGGCAGGGACACCTCACGCTAAACAATATCACCCAAGGCTTCGTCCAACCTGGTCTTGAACGCTGCCAGGGATGGAGCATTCACAACCTCCCTGGACAACCCATTCCAGTGCCTCACCACCCTAACAGGAAAGAATTTCCTCCTTAGATCCGATCTAAACTTCCCCAGTTTAAGTTTTAACCCATTACCCCTTGTCCTGTCACTACAGTCCCTAATGAAGAGTCCCTCTCCAGCATCCCTATAGGCCCCCTTCAGATACTGGAAGGCTGCTATGAGGTCTCCACGCAGTCTTCTCTTCTCCAGGCTGAATAGCCCTAACTTTCTCAGCCTGTCTTCATATGGGAGGTGCTCCAGACCCCTGATCATGCTCACTGCGTTCCTCTGGACTTGTTCCAACAGTTCCATGTCTTTTTTACGTTGAGGACACCAGAACTGCACACAATACTCCAGGTGAGGTCTCACAAGAGCAGAGTAAAGGGGCAGGATCACCTCCTTTGACCTGCTGGTCACGCTCCTTTTCATGCAGCCCAGGATACGGTTGGCTTTCTGGGCTGCAAGCGCACACTGAAGCCGGCTCATGTTCATTTTCTCATCGACCAGCACCCCTAAGTCCTTCTTTGCAGGGCTGCTCTGAATCTCTTCTTTGCCCAACCTGTAGCTGTGCCTGGGATTGCTCTGACCCAGGTGTAGGGTCATGCACTTGGCATGGTTAAACGTCATGAGGCTGGCATCAGCCCACCTCACAAGTGTGTCAAGGTCCCTCTGGATGGCATTCCTTCCCTCCACGGTATCAACCGAACCACACAGCTTGGTGTCATCGGCAAACTTGCTGAGGGCGCACTCAATCCCACTGTCCATGTCAGCAACAAAGATGTTGAACAAGACCGGTCCCAACACCGATCCCTGAGGGACACCACTCGTTACTGGTCTCCAGCTGGGCATTGAGCCATTGACCAGAACTCTTTGCATGCAGCCATCCAGACAGTTCTTTATCCACTGAGTGGTCCATCCATCAAGTTGATGTCTCTCCAATTTAGAGACAAGGATGTCGTGTGGGACAGTGTTGAACGCTTTACACAAGTCCAGGTAGATGACATCAACTGCTCTACCCCTGTCCATCAGTTCTGTAGCCCCATCATAGAAGGCCACCAGATTGGGCAGGCAGGATTTCCCCTTAGTGAAGCCATGCTGGCTGTCACCAAGCACCTTGTTGATTTTCATGTGCCTTAGCATGCCATCCAGGAGAATCTGCTCTAGGATTTTGCCAGGCACAGAGATGAGACTGACTGCTCATCCCCCGGGTCATCCATTTTCCCCTTCTTGAAAATGGGGGTTATATTTCCCTTTTTCCAGTCATTGGGAACTTCACCTGACTGCCATGATTTCTCAAATATGATGGCCAGTGGCTTCGCAACTTCATTTGCCAGCTCCTTCAGGACCCACAGATGGATCTCATCAGGACCCATGGAGTTGTACACGTTCAGATTTTTAAGATGGTCTCGAACGAGATCCTCTCCTACAGTGGGCACAAGTTCTTCATTCTCAAATGTTTCTGGGATGCAATTCATTTACCATAATTAGTTCTCTATGTTGGAATGTTTAGCTTAGCCTCCAGTATTTATTTTCAATATGTGGTTACGTATCTGTATCTGAAACATAGATTTATTTGAAGTCCTTTCTTAAACTAGTTCCTGCACAAAAATGACTAGATTCTGAAATATTCCTCAGATAAGACCTCACTCCCTAACAGGTACAGAGAAGTTCATGTCTTCAATTTCATTGTGTCTTCTTCAGTCTGTGAAGGCTTGGAAATAATTAATTCAAATGGAGACATATTCTAAATGAAAATCTAAACTTAAGTCAGGTATTTAAGATCCAAATCTTCACCTTCAAAGCTCTATAAGAAAAAAATTATCTTCCATGAACATCTAATTGAAGCCAATACTACTCCAAAAAAAGACACCAACGAAAGACTTCTTCAAAGCCTCAGGTTCATGAATATTTTCTAACTGGATTGCTTTGAAACGATGTAATTCTATGAATTGAAAAAATTCATCTGTGTCCTTCCACTCACAGAAATAAAAATTGCTGTCAGTTGAAATTCAATGTAAACTAGTGTATTCTCTCACTGGCAGGGGGAAGTATAACGCGTTGAGGCAGTGAGATGAAAGCAGCTGTACTGTTCTCTCGGTAGTTTTCTCTTTCCCACCCTCATAGAAACACCTTTATAAGGTCTGCCTGGCTCCAGGGTTGCAGACCAGTGCAAAGAGTGGTTGAAATGAATGTACCACAGAGTCCAGCAGAAATTGTCTGCTTTGCTACTGCCTACCTGCTTCTTCATTCATGAAGAAAGTCAAGGCCAAGTTGTAGTTTCAGGTGACATAGTTTAGTGTGAGGTGTCCCTGCCCATGGCAGAGGGGTTGGAACTTGATGATCTTAAGGTCCTTTCCAATCCTAACTATTCTATGATTCTATGATTTTATACTACACCTGCTATATTATTGCCTTTGCAAGTGATATGCTTTGTGTTTTGTAAAAAGGTGTGCTATTATTTATTTTAAAATTCCTCTGCCAAGCTGACATCATGCTCTACACATTACGAGAAAAAAATACTGCAGGGATTTTTCTTTTTTTCTTACTTTCCAGAGAACATTGTGTTGCAACTACCGGCAAGTTGCATACACAAACAGTGAATGGATGCTACCATATTTAACTCCTCATTGGACCTTTTATCTCCACACAGTAGGATTTTAATTTTTTTTTTCCATAAAAGATATTGTTTGTGAAAGGTGTCAGGCAGCCACCAATATGATTTCTACTCAAAATCTCAGCTCTTAGAATACCATCTTTTCATGTATATGCTACCAAGCCCTCAAGTTTCTCTGATTCAGCCTTAGGGAATGAAAAAATTTGAAGTCTTTAGCTCATAACTCATTCTCCTATGAGCCTGGCCTGTTCCCTCTAATCCAGGTACTTCCTCCTGCCCTGCCTCCCCATAGTCCTGCCTTGCTTCTTCTCTTGCCCCTCAGTATGGCTTATCAACTTTCTCTTCATTCCAAAACTCGACACTAAAGGTACTATGATGGGTGTTGCTTTCTAATTTTAATGTGGATTATTCCAAGATTATAATAAGGTCCTTAGGAACCTGGGTTCCACCTTGTGTGAGCTCAGCTCAAGAAGGTTTCATTGACATGATATACGCAAGTGTAAATAAAAGAAACAAATCGTTGAGGTACCTGAAAAGAAAACCTAATGTGGACAGGGCTGGTGACACAAACAGCATCTCAGACTTGGTTTCATCCATGTTGTAATGTCTTCAATATTAACGAAACAGGCAGTAAAAAAAAATGGGATTTCTATAGAAATTTGACAGTACCTGCTCCCCCCCTGCCCACCCTGAGATCAGTTGTCCTCTTTCAGAGAAGTGACTGTAAGAAAGGGAGAAAATATACTCCTTCTAGTTTCAATGTCTGTACCTTATCACTTTAATGAAGGCTTTAGAAAGAAACTTATTAGGTTGGAACAAGCAACCAGATCTTGCAATCAGCCCCACAGACCTTGTGAAGGCCCAATAGGCTGATGAGGGAACGTCTAATGACCTGGCTGCAGACCAAGATCAAAAGACATTTACCTTTTATTTCATATGACATAAAGCTAATGCAATGTTTTAGAGATGGTGTTGAACAAAAACATTGGCTCCGTGCCCCATTTGAGCATGCAAGGAATCAGAATCTAAACTCAGAATTAAGCCCTGAAATTTATGGCCATTTTTTATTGGTTTGCTGGAAAAAACAAAAATCCCAGCTATAAACCCCTGAGCGCTGGAGGAGAGCTATCTCCCAGATCAAGACTTTGACTCTGCATCTTGCATGTAGCTCAGAGTTTGCTTGCTTATTTCCCATGAGAGTCATCTTTGGCTCTGTCTGTATTGGAAAATTAAAGGTGCTTGGGACAGTTCTCTGGCAGTGAGACCAACCCACATGTGAGAGCCTGTGTCCACATCATTAACTTCTCTTGCCCTCCAGAACAGGATGGCTACATCCCAAACTGTCCATTTGAAATGATCCTTGGTCCACTCTGGGGGTGCTTGCACAGCCCACCCTTGGAAAGGAGCTTACATAACCCCACCTGCTAAGATAAGCATGTGGCTGTAAATAGCATGTGTGGATCATTTTTCCAGTGATGTCCAGTGATAGGACAAGGGGCAATGGGTGTAAACTGGAGCACAGGAGGTTCCATGTGAACATCAGGAAAAATTTCTTTACTGTGAGAGTGACAGATCGCTGGAACAGGTTGCGCAGGGGGGTTGTGGAGTCTCCTACATTGGAGATATTCAAGGCCTGCCTGGACAAGTTCCTGTGTGATGTACTCTAGGTCACCCTGCTCTTGCAGGAGGGTTGAACTAGATGATCTTTTGAGGTCCCTTCCAACCCTTGGGATTCTGTGATTCTGTGAATACAGAAAACAACTCCAAAATTCAGCATGTTAAAGGGGAAGATGACCATAAATGGAGTAAACAGGAACTAAGGAATTACAAATAGAATTTTGAAACAAAGAAGTAATCAACCTGAAAAAAATTGATCTCAATTTGTAACGGGGTGGGGATCTTGATGTGAAAACATCAGAAGTCAAAATCTGGTGTGCCACCTCCATCCAGAGATAGCATGTGGTGCCCTGCCTCTGGCAGGCCAAGAGTATACAGGTCCCTATGTAGCAGGCAGCATTCAGCAGGTGGGAAGGCAGCGTGGAGCATCAGCAGTAGGTGGGCAGCTGGAGATCCCCCATGGATGAGTATGTGCACATTTGCATCTCTGCATGAGTTTAAAGCTTCTTGACATTAGGCCCGGAAAGGTGTTGAGAGGTTTGTAGGTGTCAATAAACATGACCTAATTTTAGAAATGTTTAGTGCTGTGATTTATCTGTTGTATTACTGATACTGATCCTGAACGTGTGGTTCACTGATTGGTGGTTAATTACTATTAAAAGCAACAAAACAGTGCAATCCTGATTTGACTTTAACTCTGAACTCAGTACCTTTCCCCTGTGACAGCTTGTGCTAACTCTCAAAGTATTGTGTGGGTATTGTCTGCAGGAGTTCTAGACTGTTGGAGTAAAACAGGACCAGAGCCTAGTCTAACACTTCTAAGAGTACGGCCAATCAAACTACAGTGCCCAGGAACGTTTACTGGCCTTACTTAATTTACCAGTATAGATGTAGCCTATATTTTTCTCATGAAAGGGCGAACATTCTATCTGCAGCACATACTTCTGCTCCTTTGGAGGTGTTCTCCCATTAAGTGCCAGGCATTGTCTGTAAGAGTAACCTAAGAACTTGCAATAATGTAAGAAGACCCAGACTACCCTTTGTGTTTAAATGTTAGTTTGGACCCAGCACTGGTATGATGGTAGTGAAGTTCATATTTATAACTCCACAAGATTTTGGTGTCAGTCCCTGCACAGTCTGTGCATGGGAATCCAGTCTGACAGTGGTGACACAGAGCCCCTGTAATACTGGTAAGAGCAATTTTAATGCAAGTTATTCATGGGGGAAACCAGCTTACTTTGCTCTGGCATCTAATTCAGCGTGTAGTGAGAGGATGGTAGAAAAAATAGCTTGGCTCTGCCAATAAGGGAGAAGGCAGAATCACTTCCCTTATTGGCACAGCTCCTTGGCTCCCGGAGCTCTTGGAGAGTGCTGAGAAGATGAGGTACTTGATTTAGGTGTCAGGGTAGGCTGGCAGGGTCTTCCCATGGAGACCCTCAGAGATGTTTTCCCTCCACTGGGAGGGCAGTGGTGCTTGACTGCCTGCCTGAAATCTCAGTACAAGTTCATTGCAGGCAGACTGGATCTCAGCTGGTGATTCCTTTGGGCCTGATCTAACACCTAGTAAAGAAACTGGAAATTATCCCACTTGTTCCACTGAGTTTCACAGGGCTTTTTAAACATCTGCCTGTCTCTGTTTCTTCTCTCTTGTGATTCATATAGAATGCACAAGGGGGGAAAACATTTAAATACATTCTAACAGACCAGTATTTTCTTCTTTTTTGAGGGGAACAAAGACAGAAAGATGCCCTTTCAGACTACTTCAGTGACAATTGTTTGCACTTCATCCCCATCTATGGAGTACAGGGCTGTACAGAAACCCCCAGGCTGGCTTTAAAGGAAATATTTGTACTAATAATGGACTAATACTTGTGATTGCTTTAATTGCATGTGATTTAGAGTAACAGTCGTAAAGTGTAGAACAACAGTCATTAAGTGTAGTGCAGTATTTTAAATCTGGCTATTCTTAACAGAGACTCAATGCCGTCTGGAAAAAGCAGGTAGAATAAAACCCATACTTTGCATATGCTTTATTGCTCTTCTATGGCATGTAAGACTACAGTAAGATTTCTCTAATGTTCAGGAAAATAATGAAAAAAAAACCCTTCTCAAAATTCTGACATATTAATGTTTAACATATTAATGTTAAAAATATTAGTGCTGAGGTGAAATCATTTCACATGTTATCAGTGACTGTATTGTATTGCTTTGGTCTAACCTGACCTAAATTCTTTCCACTTGCTCTCTTTATAAATTTAAGGCTAGCTCTACAAGAGGATTTAGGCATGACATCACCACACCTAACTTGCTGTTTGCATTCAGATCCTTGAAGTAGCTATTCACTTAATGGCCTCTGAGGAGCACAGCTCCCATTTAAATTAATGAGAGTTAGGCTCCTAAATAGCTTTCTAATGCACACATTTAAATGCCATTTGTGAGTCTGCTGTAACTTGCAGAGAAGTAGTGCAAGTCAGATGATACACCATGACAATAAAGTCACAGCTAATTCTTGAAGTGATATCATCCTTAATAAATAATAGTTAACAAATGTTTTAGGCTGTATCTGGAAATGAGTTGGACACTTCCTCACATGACAAATGGGGGAGTTAGGGCTTCGGCTGGGATACACAACCAGCCACTAACTGCCTGGTGACATGCCCACACCCTTTATTTGGAAATGTTGACATCTCCCCTATTCAGCAGGCTAGGCACTCATCCTGAGCCTATGTGGGACTGAATTTAATAAACCAAGTCTTCTTTTTAAACCAAGGTATCAAAATCACCTCATTTAGCAACAAGTGGTTGTCTCACTCTTTTTGTTTAAATTATGGCCATCATGAGTGGTGGCACTTATGTTTCATGTTATGCATTAGTCTGCATAACAATCCCTGCTTGCTGGACTATTCCAAATGATCATCTACTGAAAAATGCATCAGTGCATCACCAGACCACAGTGACCAGGATTGAGTTCGCCCCTCTAGCTGCATGGTTTTTCCACTATGCAACACAGCCAGGCTTGTATCTCTGGACCATGACTCCCACATTGTTACTCATCACAGTGGCTCAGATGTGTCAATAGGGTTGTACTGCCTTAAAAACGGGTTATAAACTCCACTGTTTCAGGCTCAGAAAGCTCTGGAGAGACTAGAGGCCAGGTTTTACCCTTATGGTGAGTACTCCAACCAGTAAAACCATAAGCAGAAGTCTCCTCAGCCATTTCTTTTTAAGAGGAAGATTGTTACTGGTGACCCACTTTCAGTGAAAAACAGAGGCATCCAGCACTGATGTGGACAGCAAGGATTTGGAAATGTGCAGCCCATGGACTTGACTTTAAGCAGCACTTCTGGATACTAATACCCCCCCCCCCCCAGTTTTGCAACCTTTTATGAACTAGTTTGGAATCTTATATGCATAAACTGGTATTACTGGGATCATATACCCATCTTCAAGGCATTTTAGCGTCCAAGTTTGGAACTTACACATCTTACTTTAAATTTTGGAAGAGCCAGGAGCTGAATACGGAGCTCTGCAGGTCCTGCAGAGTTGCCTAACTACTGACCTGTTCTAGCTTCTTCTTCAGCTGAAGCAAAAGAGACCTTGCATATTTATTACAATTGAAAATCCTGTAGTTGTCTTTCCTGAATTTCTGGGTTTGTGTGTTTGAGGACAAAGGCAAATTCTGTTCATTCTACTTTTAGAAGGAGAAATAACTGACAGTAGGTGTCTGGAAAATGTTATCTGATTTGAGTCCAGAGACCCATCTCCCAGATACTTGGCTTGGCAAAACTTAGCAAGCACTGTCATCTCCAGCTTATAATCACAGTTCCCCTCAAAACCTTGGAAAGTTGTATGGCACAATCCCACCAAAATGGGACTTTTCCTCCCTGCTTCCCCTTGTGATTCTCCTTCTAGGAGTTCAGCTGCCTGTGATCCCAGGCTTAGTTTTGATACACCCAGCTGTGCACCCTTAGCTCAAACTTTAAAAAAATGTGAAGTTATAAGGCAGAGCTGTGAGAAAGTATATGGACTGGAATCAGCCAAGGAGGCAGAGGTAAGATCGATGGGACAGGCACAGGCAACACCTGAAGGATTCAAGGAGAAAATCACTGATAAGAAAAGTTGTAAAATCTCAAGGGAAAAGACAATGAGCCAGAGGCTGGCAAATCAGTGACATCAAGGACCAGCCTGCTCCCGAGAGCAGCAGCAAAGGCTGATGCTTTCCACCTGTCAGATGCCTGCTTGGTCAGCAATGTCCCGCTGGGTGTTTTATTGGGGGTGGTGAGCATGCTAGTGCTTAGCCGAGTACCTCATGCTAATGCTTAGCTATTTACATCCTAGCTACCTACTGGTTGTGCTATCCAATACATAATTATTGGTTTTTTTTTTGTTTGTTTTTTGGTGGGTATACATGATTTGCTGTTTGTCTCTTCATACATGGTAAAAGCTGCCTGAATAATGAGAGCCAGGGGACAAAATAACAACCTGTAAAAACATGGCTCTGTACTGCTGTACTGTAACAGAGAGTAATATAGTATTACACAGGGTACAGTTAAATCATTAAGGGTGTTTTTATATTGCATGTATATTGATCCCAGTCACTATTACTCTTAAGATGTGCTTGTTATAAGGGGTTAGATATCTACAGCTGCCTAACTGGAGACACATGCCAGCCTAATTCTGCAAAACAAAGAGCTGGAAGTATCCCAGAGGAGTTCAGGGTTTGAAAAGTGAAATATCAGAAGCAACACAGCTCCCTCACAAGCAAAGCCTACACAGAATTGTCAAAGGAAAGAAGTTACTGAGACACACTCTTTCTTTACTTTTGCGATTATGGGTAGTGAAGAACAGAAGGCTAAGAAACCTGCACCACTAGTGCAGTGTGTGACTCCAAATACCCCTAACACTGGCAATTGAAATATCTCTTGCCATGTTTAAACATCAGCTTCACATTACTGCTTGTAGAAGAGTGGTGGTGGTATTTAAGGTCTGCATGAGGGGGCTCAGCACTTCTTGAGCCTGGCCATACAACCTAGGAGGGAAAAATCCTGATATGTCAAGAATTAGTGACAGAAGTTCTCAAATTTGGGGGTATATAAAATTAGGAATCAAAACCTCTGTTATGATGAAATTCAATTTCATTTTGCTCTAGTGGGTAAAAATCAGCATAAAGCAACTTTATTAGTCTGAATGTTAAAAAAAGCAACTTGTGATTATTGGCATGTATAAAGTTGTCAAAATATTCCCTCTCTTGATATAGTGTCAGCAGCTTTTGGATCTTGGCAAATATTCTGCTTTCCTTGGCTGTTTATTCCTGTATTTATTTGATAGTACTGCCTTTAAGTACAAACCCAGTTATCTAAAGTAGAAGATGGCAAAGTAGAATACTCTGGAAACTGCCTTTTATTAATGTATCATGCCTTTTATTTATAAACTCCAGGCTTCTTCAGATTTTTCTTTTATTCCTGTATAAATGTGAACTTTTCAACTTGGATAGTCTCAAAAAAAAAAAAGAAAAAAAAGAACAAACATTGCCAGTAGAAACATATATCTTAGAGTCATTCACATTCTGGCATACAAAGTCCTCAGTTATTTTATAATGGTTACTTTATATTGTTCCCTTTCTTTACTTTTTTTCTTCTTTTTTTTTTTTTCTTTCTGCATTCAACTGATTATGTCCATGGAAACTAACCCTAATTGTAGCTTTACAGGCAGGCCATGTTTTCCATCATTGGCACATACTGATGTAACTCACTGGGGAGTAGCACAGCACTGAGCTGCTGTTTTCTGTTATGCTGCAAATCAGAACAAGATTGGTATTTCTGATTAATCATTTTTGCAAGTGGCCTACCAGTTCACTGCCAGATTATCATGTAATAAATAAAACCATCACCAAAGTCACTAGGCTCAGCACTGATCAAAAGAAAAAAGGGATAGTCTTGCAAGGCTAAGATGTTTCTAAGTTAGCACTTATTATAGTGACCTTCATTACCAATGTGCATTTTACCCATAAAAAGCCTGAGTGCTCTTCATGTAGGTGTAGAGACATATATATTATCCCATCTTTCACTCCTGGTGCAGGGCTGTGATGTGGACCCTGGGGCACCTCAAGGCAGGCTGCTATGGAGATGCATGGACCATACCTGTGGTGCAAGGATGTCTCCAAATCCTGCTTTGCAAGATGGCTCCATGATGTCTTTAAGACTTGGGAAAGCTGGGACACTGCTAACCAAAGAGGGAGCCTGGGAAAGTCTTTTTTGCTGACATGACACCATTGAGACCTCCACAGGTGTTGGGAATGCACCAGCAGAAAGGCGGCAGAGGAGCAGCAGCAAGTGCACACACTAGCACCCTTGGGCCATGGCTCCCCTCCTTGCTGGTCTGAGGAGCACTCCTCTTTACATTGGAGGGGCAGAAGGTGTGCATCCTGCCCATACTGGTCCATCACTCCAGCTCTGGGTGGGAGAGAGAGGGCTCTGAGTGAGGTTCCCTGTCCTGGGCAGACAGGCACCTACCTATCACAGAGAGGGATGTTTCTGGCCAGGGAAGGTGAGCCAAGCTGCCTGCTTGGGAGATGGCTCCTTCTCCACAGTGCTGCAGTTCAGGAGGCCCCTGGCCCCCACACAGCCACCTGCTATGCTCGGTGGGAGGGTGAGGGAGATCTTGTTGCAATCACTGCCAAACTTCACTGCTGAACATGGGGCCTTAGCGCACAGAGGTGCAGGTGAGCGGATGGCAGCCAGTCCCAGCAAGACCTTGGAAGCCCCATGAAAGAAATGACACCCAGTGGATGCTGAGGCTGATCTCTAATGGCTGCTGCTATGCCTTTGCTCTTTAGCCCCTGTTTTGACTGTTGCTTTGATTAATCCCTATTCATTTCTCTAAAGCCAAAGGTCCTTGGCAGGAGACAATACATGTCTCTTAAGGCAAGGGGCCATCTCAGTCCTTGTGGATAAGTGTAAGAATTAAATCAGCTGGAGTACAAGACAGCATGCTGTGCCCCGGCAGATAAGACAAACCTTCTGTCAATACAGCTTCGATCTCTGGCCTTTTCCATCCCTCTCTCTTCTGGAGCAAGTTTAAAGCTTCTGTTGTGAAAGCCTGCATCATACTTACCTGCAGCCTTCACAGTATGAAAAAAGATACCATTTTGCTCATTACTGTTACCTCTTTTGTGTTAATTCATCATGCACTTGTCCTTGGCTGAATTTTTTGCTGACTTTCAGAAAAACTCATTTTAAAACATCTGAGAGTTAAAAAATAGTATTTTTTTCCACTTTCAACCTTTTTTCCTTTCAACCTCTCTATGTATTCCATAGCAGCTCATGATTTACAAGCACCAAAATTTACAAAGGTGTATTAAAATATGTTTGCATTTCTGATTTTTTATTCTGCTACATCAGATGGTGTTAAACTGACAGTGAACCTGGAAATAAAATGTCACAACACTGGGCACTGGAGGTGAGCTGTTAGAAGCCATCAGAGCTCAGGCACATGTGCTCTCCTAACACCACCACTCATTCAATCACGTTTTAGCAGCCTCCTGGCAGGAAGCGTTGATTTGTTTAACTCTATTAAGCTTAGATAAGAAAGGTAAATAGTATATCTACCCAACATAAGACAACCACTCCAAAATAAGTTTGACATTGGCCAATAATCACTCTAACATTTTTGTGGCTTTAGCAGCTTTAGAGTCTGTTGAATGGCACAATGGGGAAAAAAAAGAGAGTGAGAGAACGAACGCCTGCTTGTTGCTTTAGCCAATTTGAGATGAATTATTAGGAAGGACAGCCAACACTCGGGCTAAACACTAACAGATGTGGCACCGAGTGTGCCATTTAGATGCCGGTAGTTTGCTGTGGAACAGTAGGAAGTGGCCACAGTGAGTGGCAATGGGAGCTGGTGTCTGGCCGGTGAGTTTCTGGGGGGCTGTGGCCCCAGCTTCCTGGAGAAATCCCACCCAGAGGTGGGTTTGGCACCATGTCTGGGAACCTGGTTTAATCTTTTTACCTGATTTCTGCCAGGAAACATCTTGTTACCAGGCATGTAACAAAGCATGTTGCTTTGACAGCAACATTGGCCATGAGGCAGGAGAAAATGCTGGGGGGCACAGGCATCTCTAAAATTGCTCTGTCAAGTGGCAGCTAGTACAGATAAGCGCTCAAAGCCACCAGGCTGAAGAGAGACGCTTCTCCTAGCTCACTGGACTCACTCAGGTGACGATGAAGCAATAACTTCACCACTGACATGTTTAGGAAGGGTTTTCACAAAGTCACTCATGGCTTTTGGTGTGAGATGAGTCTGGTACCCATTAAGTGTGAGTCTGGGATGTGTTGGGCAGCGGTATGTTGTGACAAAAACAGTCTGGCTGCTTCACCTTGCAGACATCGGGCAGTTGTTTTCAAAAAGGACTGTTTTTCAGCTTCTTGGCGTGTAAATTACAGTGACATAGCTGCGTGATGAAACCTGACTAAACCATAGCAAACTGGTTGAACACCTTGTGGTGTTTGAAGCTTCAGTGAAAACGACCAGAATGTTTTCAACACAAAAGTTAATATTGCACAGTGATGTCGGAGGTCAGTCAAGGGATACAGAACACAATAGTGAAGACCCATAATGGGAGATGCCAATAACTTGTGAGAGGACCACAAGCCAAAGTTTGCTCAGAAAAAGCTGTCACTGAACACATTTGATAAATGAAGGCATTCTTATCACAAGCTGGTTGCATAAAACAGCAGAAGATGGCCTTTTGGTTAAGACACTGCACCCACTCCCACCTGCCTGCCTTGGAAAGTTGTCAGTGTGAATCCTAATTCATGGAGAGTAAGGAAAAGCGTCAGCCAGCAGCTGAAGTTCTTTCTAGAAGCATGCTCAGGGGACTCATCTTCCTGTGTGCAAAGAATGTATTTTCTGCCTCTCTGATTATTTTTTAACAGACTGATTATTACTGATAATCTGATTATTTTATCAGATTATAGCCGATTATATTTTATCAGACAACTTCGTTTGGTACAAAAGAAAATGTCACTGAAGAAGATTGCCATGACTTCTTCTCAAACCCAACCCTGTTTAGAGGTTGGTTATATTCTGCCCTGTACTTTTCCTGGGATGTATATTAAATAGTTCAATATTAAATGTCTGTTCTTTATCCACTGTGTATTCTCACCTTCATTTCTGGGGTCTGAAAAAGCAGAACATTGCATTTTTCTTTCTCTTTGTCTGTTTTGACTGGTCAAACCCCTGTTCATAGGGTTAAACAGTTAATTATTGGAAGCTGGATTTCTCATCTGTCACTCTGGTTTCTTGTCTGCCAGATGAGACAGGACAGCACTGTAGCCAAAAGGCTTCTGAAGCCAAAGCAACTACATTTTTAGATGATTGCTCATAGTTTGATGAATTTCATAGCTTTCAGGAAAACAACTTTCCAGTGGACTGGTGGGAGGAACCTTGGAGAATCTTGCCTGGGGAAGGTGGGGACAATTCACCAGAAGCAATTTGTAGGTGCAAATTAGACGGGTTTCTGTCAGGAGCGACATAGACAGTGTTACCTCAGGGTTTGGGGGTGTCCTAGAGACCTCCTGCAGTTCCCCCAGACATCTCTAAGCTGCCTCACCTCACAGAAAAGAGGCTGCATGCCACCATGGCCATATCTCATTAGCCTGATGCTTCACCCAAGTGCAGGTGAGCTTGTGAACTTTTTATTTCGTAGATAACAGCACTGAAAGGAAGGATTTTGGCTTCTCCATACGGTGTGACAGATTTTGCTGAAGAGAGCACAAGTACTGGATAGGTAGCCTCTATTCCACGTCCAAGTTTAAACTGCTCTGAAAACATCTGGTTTAGCTCGACTCTTGCAGGTGGGAATGTCGTTCCTAGTACTTTTGTGAAGCTGCTACATCAAGTTTGAAATAATTTTAATGTTAGAAACACAAATAAGCAATTCAAAAACTTTAATGCAGTGTAACCCACTTTGTTGTCTCCCATCAAAGTCAGTTTGTAAAGGGCACAATTATTACAGCCATTCCTAGACTGAACTTAATCATAGGACAAAATACAACTGCAAACTTTATCTTTAAAGAAAGAAAGGCATCAGATTTGACACCATGTCTGTTATGCAACAATAATGACAGTGGGGTCCAAAAGTTATTTTCTAAGCACTATTCTGGGGTTCTCTGGCCTTAGTTTTGTTGTGTTCACCAAGTTAGCTGGATTTTATGGGTACTTGCCTTTTCTTATGGTCATAATCTCCCATGACTTGACCAGACATGAACAGAGGTCTCAGTGATGACAGAAAACAGAAAGTGGTGCCTTTCTGTGGTTACCATTCAAGCATGGGTTTATCCATGCATGTGGAGAGCTGGCCAGGACAGGGAGAACCCTAAAACTTTCTCACCTCAGCAGTGTTGCCTGGCTAGAAACCAGGCATTGCATGATATGACTAAACTCAGCCATTTGCACAGGCTTTTCTGACAGGCATGTGTGTTTCAAATACGGGTCTTTGTGGATTTCGAATTTCTTATTTACAACTCTTTCTTTCTCTGTCCCAAATTTTCTTAAGCAATCTAGAATATGTTCATTACTGTATCACATGCATCACATATAGCTGTTGTAAAATGCTGGCAAACCACTGAAACAGGGACTGAAAAGGCTACAGGAGAATGTAATTTAGAATTACAAATTAGTTGGGCTGGTATGAGCTTCACATTTAACTGTTTTATTTCACTTCCCCTCCCTTCATGCTGTGAAGTTAATAGAGAGAAACCCGAGTTGCAGAGCTGGCTCCAGACAACATCTCCAAAATTCAGCTAGCTGGAAGCAGGGCTTTTGCCTCAGTTTATGAACAGCTGATATAAATCAGTAAATATCCACTGATTTCAAAACTTCTCCTACTGGTTTATGCCAGCTGAACTCTGAACCATTTTGTGTCTTTCCATCCCTCATCACAGTAGGTGGAGAATGCACAAGGCATGTAATTTTCTGTCTTAGCCACCTCCAAAAATGAGCCCACTCCTTAAGGCAATCATGTGAATTTAGAAAATGTTTTTGGATTAGGAATCAATTTAAGAGTAGGAAATCGTTCAATTAAAAGGGTGGGTGCATGGATAAACTTTCTTTCTGCTCAGGAGCAAGGTCCTCATGAGCACATCTCAGCTCAGCAGCCAGGGTCATGACACTTGTTCCATAAAAGCCGCCTAAATATTTTTGATTTCTGCTCAGAATTGTTACATTAAGGCTTATGAAAAATTAAGGAGATCTTTTAATTTTTGTTTTTAAATGATAAGGAAAAAAGAACTACATTTTCTGACAAGGGCAGAAGACGAAATAAACGTGATTCATTCTTTCCAAAGAGTAAAAGAGTATTAACTTCTACGGTTACTTACTCAGAAGTAAATGAACTTGAAAACACGTTGCATGTATTCAGTTTTCTGCACTTCTGAATAATTGATTAGTTAAACATCTTTTTCTTTTTTTGGTGATCAGAGACACTGCCTTGTAACTTACCCTGTTACTTCTGAGTAAAACAACTGGATTTTGGACATGGTTTGAACAATTCCCTACAAAATGTCTCATACAATGGAAACTTATATTCCACATAATTGCCTTACAGTTACAAGGCATTATTTTAACTGTAAGAGATCATATGGGAAATTAGTCACAGAGCAGAGTACAGAATGCATCATTATTTCCTAAATTTGTCTAAGAAAGGTCTTTCTTGTCCTTCTAGATTATATGATACTGCAGGCTATTTTTCTATCCCAAATCAAAATGAAAAGTCAAATATTTTTGTATATGAAGAACCCAAATTACATTCTGACCAGAGTCAAACCATTACTTTTAGTACAAATTCACATTTCAAAGTTGTTAAGGTACATAAAATAAACTTTTACTTGGGAAAACATCAAAACAAAGTTGTTAAAAGAACTGGAATAATTAAATAATAATTTATGGAATTAAATAATAAATAATAAATAATAATTTATGGAATAAATAAATAATAATTATAAATAATTAAAAATAATCATAAGTTTCAAGATTCACAAATGTCTATGTTTTCCCATTGGCAGCTTTGGTTTTAATTGACAAGTTTTTACCAAATACCTGAAAAGTTTTCTACAAAACTTACACTCGACATCTAGTCTTACATCTGCGATGTTTCCATCTATTCCCAGGATTATCCAGCCTCATGTTTCAGTTACAAAACTAATATAACTCTTTTTTCCTGGTTCTTTACAAGTGTACTTTCCACAGTGATGGGTTGGATGCCCAGCCATGTACCTCACACACTGATCAGGACTGCTTGAATGAAGCATGGTTGCACAGGAACTTGTTCATTGAATGCATATTAAAAGCATTTGCTGTGAAGATTAAGGATTTTTATTTCATTCATGGGGCAGCTGGTTTCAGTCTCTATTACCTTTGCTTCTGTTTATTCAAAAAACTCTTCTTCTGTTGAACTTTAATTAATTATTTTTTTACGTATTCTATATGTATGTACATATCCTATGTATATGTGCATATATATGTGTATGTATATGTGTATGTGTGTGTATATAAGTATAGATATGTGTGTGTATATGTAATCTTCAAAAATTTTCCCTAGCACAAGCCCTGTGCTAAAACGTGTCATACTTTTTCTCTAAGTTCATAAGAACTTTATTTAATGTTTATGTTATATTTTTCATATATATGCATAAGTATAAAAAAGGAGAGTAATAAGCTCATCCTCCAAGAATTTAGTAAAAAGGCCTAACTAAATAAAATATTTTCTGCAAAAATTACATCTAACCCCCACACATAGTTGCAGATTTCTAGTTTCATAAGACGTGTTTTTCTAGTAATTTAAGAATTCAGCATGGAGGAAGTTTCTCTCTTAGATGAATACTCTGAGGCAGATATGATATTAAAAGCAAAAAAAGGTAGATTAAATTTTCACTGAGCAGTAGCCTGGAAAGTGTTGGGCTATTGTAGAGGAAACTCAGTATTGCTACAAAAAGGTTACAGTCTTTTGTGTGGCTAGCTACACTTTTTTCAACAGATCTACTCCAGGGACCTCCTTGGCCCATTAGTTATAGGGATGGAAAGATCCCTTTTTTCCAGGCAAAGTAGTGTTGTCCCAAGAAACAGCAAAGGTCTGGGCCTACAAATACATTTTCTCTCTCAAAAAGTCATATTCACTGGTTCAATAAGAAGTCTGATGGAGGCTTTCACTTTAGAGTTCAAATTTTACCTTTGCTTTCCATCTGGAAGCCTCAGCGTGTGTCTCTGCTTCATCCATGGAGGGACCTATTGATAATTTTAGGATTATCTAGGTTATCAGAATCAAATGCTTTTAGTTGATTTATTGCCTGCTTTAATAAAGAGAGCTTCCCTTGTCACCCTGTACTGAAAGATTTAGGTACCTAAACAGTATAAGTCACACCAGCCCACAAGAGGAGATACATGCTCAATCAATAGCTCAGATACAGTTGATGGTGAGAAAAACATAGCTGTTTCCAAATGGGCTCCAAAGCATGGCTTCTTTCCTGAGGTCAAATGTCTAAAATACAGAAGTCCTTTCTTGCTAAAATTAAGGGCAAGAAATATCACTGGAATTTGCAGTAGCCAAATACTTTGGAGTGCTCATCTGAAAAATGAGATATCAAGATCGAAAATCCACCTTTTGTTAATTGAAGTGGAGAAGGCAAAGTAGGTCTTCAGAGTCTCAGGTTTTCCACCCTGCTAGTTTAACCACCAGGTAATAAAGTATTCTGAGGTGTGGTTTTCCCTCTATCTCCTGAATTGATGCTGTTGTCTTTTGCACAAATAATTGGATATTCTCTAGACCAGAGACGTAAGTTCCACTCAACTAATTCTTCCACGTAAGTGGTCTTCCATAGTCTGTAATACAGTAAAAATCTTACAAAAAAAAAAGAAGGCTTGCTTATGTTATAATGAGGAATTTTACTATGCGTTAAGAGGCACAAGTAATCCAGCTGCAAATATGTTTCTGGGGAGTTAAAATCACGAAGTAGGTGACAGAAAGCCACACTAGTGTCATGCTGGGGAAACCACTGTTTTGCATAGTGTGGGCTGGAGAAGCTGATGCCCTGTAATAGTGAGTGCCTTTCTGCTAAGGAAAGAAGAGTGCTGTAATTCCAGCCTGAGAACATCAAAGTGTTAAATCTCTCTGTTTCAAATGAAGAATCTAGGTCAATTGTGAGGAGATGGCTATGATTCAAACCACTGTGAAGAATTAATATCTAAGCCCAGAATAAGCGAATTGCAAGTCAGAGAATTCTTAAATTAGGGATTTCAGTTTGACTAGCCTTAGTGAGCTTCATCCTAGAATACTTGAAGAACTGGCTGCAGCAATCTCAGAATCATTAGCAGTTCTATTTAAGAAATAGTGGAGGACACACAAAGCGCTGGAACACTAGAAAATCTCATACTTATTTTTTAAAAAGAGAAGGGATAGATTATTCAGTTTAATTTAAGTATCTGGGAAATACTGGACATAATGAGCAGACGTTTTTGCAGGATGCATGGATTAACAAATAATACAGACTATCAGGAGCATAGCAATCTAATTGCCTCCACAAAATGGTAATAAACTTTCTGGACTGTGTAGTAACAGTAGATACAGAAACATATCTGACTGCAGTAAGACTGTGCTATGCACCAAGCAAGTGGGCTAAGAAAGCATAGCCTTGAGAGTATGTGCAAGCTTTTGAGGTAAATATTCTAAGATACTCACAATTTTTCACTCTCCCATGGGAAGAATGAATGAACATGGCATTAGGCAGGACCATTAGAAGAGATAGGCTCACTTTCTACATATGACAATTCATAGAATCATAGAATGGTTAGGGTTGGAAAGGGCCTTAAGATCATCTAGTTCCAACCCCCTGCCATGGGCAGAGATGCCCATAGACTCTGTGTGGTGTTGTTTTTAGCCTGTTAACCCTGTATAAAATCTAATGACATGCTTGACTGGAAAAACAGTCAACATTTGATGGTATTAAGAGATGGAAAATCCACCACTACTTTTGTAACTTTCTCTAAAGGTTTAACATTCTTAAGTCTGGGAAGGGAAAAGAACCCAACCCAGTACAAACCAAACCAACCAAATAACATCCCTTCCTCCCAGTCTGCATTATTTCAAGCCTGAATTTCTGTGGATTTTATTTTCAGCTCTTCTTTATTTACTCAGTAAAGAGCCCTTGAGTGACTGACTTTTTTTTTTTCCCAAAGTGTTGATAAATTCTTCTGTTTCTCTTTTTGATATGTAAACAGACAAATTCTTACTGGCAAAGTCTAATCCTAGTCTTTCTGGTGGCTCTTTTTTGTATGATCTCCAAGTTCTTGACACCCTCTTAAAAATGCAGTTACCAGAAGTGTCTATGTTGCTGTAGTATCTTTCTCTAGGTGCTGAATACAAAAGTTAATTTAGCTTTCGACTCCTACTCACTGATCTATTTGTTTAGCCATGAACTGCAGAAAAATGAAGTGAACTCTTGCATCATGAATCTGGTTCCCTGTTATTTGAATTGCCTAACCATTTATAAGAACTAGAAGTGCTGCACTGGGTCCAGCTGAAAGTCTGTGAAGGCCACTACCACATCTCTGACAGTAGCTAGTCACAGGGTAGCTAGCCACAGAGACTTAAGAAAACACAGAACATGCTTACACTGATCATTTTCCCAGTATATTTCACAATTTTCAGCAATTTGCAGTTTAAAAACCTCTTAAAGAAAAGGTTGTAACTTTATACTTAATAATTCTTGATAGATGTTTTTTCCCTATGAATTAATCTAATCTGATATTTTCTAGTCCCTGGACTGCAAAAAATAGCAAACAATTATTCACTGTTCATCTTCTCCACACTGATCATGACATTTTATTTCTCTATCATGTATCCCTTTAGGTTTCTCTTTTTCAAGGTGGATATTCCTAGTCTGCCTTGCTCCATAGATGTCATTTCCTAATTTTGCACACTGACGTCATTTCTGATATATTTTTCTCCTTCTACTCTTTTATTTTGGAAATGAGGAAAACAAACTGCACATAGAATTCAAGATACAAGTACTATTTTCAATTTGTTTGGCCTCGTATGAGAGCTCTGCAAAAGGACCCAGTACCAAGACTCAGTTACCTAATTTAGGTATATAAATTGACTGGCCAGATTTCCAGAATTGTTGAGTACCCACTGCCTTCCACTGAGGTAGTGGAAACTGTGGTTCTCTCTTCTGAGCATCTAAACCCTGATGTGGACATTGAGCACTTTGGAACTAATTTTTATAATACAAATATATCTTGGAAACAACATGTTTGCCTAAGCAACAACAGAATGAAAAAATTCTTCTTACTCTCTCACATATTTTAATGCTGAGGTCAAATATACAATCATGGGTAAGCAGGAAGAGGGTGTGCAAACTTTCTGCAACTGTATCATTTCATCATCTTTATGAGCAGTGGGGATTATTTTTTTGCAAAGAACACTATGCATTATAAAAACATCTGATTTTTTGAAACACATTTCCTGGCATCTTACACTTCAGCAGTATTTCTCTTCTTGTGTATTAGTGGTTTTTTTTAGCTTATTTTTCACAATTTCTTGGGGAAATTATGACTAATTATATCTAACTTAGTCTACGTTTATATTGTCCTATCAGGACACAAGGCACAGCATCATAAGTACTGTCCAGAAAAATGAATGCTGTACTGGGAATTCGGGGGCAGGAGTTATGGCCTTAGCCATGCTTTTTAGTTGCTCACAAAGCCTGGGAATGTGATTACACTGCCTTATTTTTTAAGGTAAAGACGTGGCTTACATTAATTACATTAAAAGAGGAGAAACTAATGAGGCTGGCAAGGTAGCAGACTGTAAGAAGAGCTGTTTATTCTGACCGGGTACGAGGATGCTTCCTCACACCTTCTTAAGGATATTTCTGATTTTAATTTTAGGAAGTTGGGAACAAACATCCTACCTTACTGAAGTCATAGCAAATTTTGCCCTGGATTCACCAGTGCTGCAGATTCACCTTGATCCTTATGCAGGCCAAGGAAACACACTCTGGGCACACACTGAAGTAGCTGCATTGCTGTGGCCCTGCAACAACAGTGCAGTGGTGGTCTGGCCAGCAAGGGCTGATATCTGAGCAAGCACCAGATTGGAGCGGCTCATGGAGTCACTGCACCATGGAAGCTAGATCACTGTCAGTGTAGAGGTGCAGGAGTACATCACATGTAAAAGCCTCCTGTTCCTTTTGAGGCCCCTGGGGTGAATCTGCCACATTTCTCATGGCTTGGGCCAAACCCAGAGCCCTCCCTGCAGCAGCTGATCACTGCACTGGGTGTTACGCACAGCTAACAGCTGAGCAGGTTCTGGCTGTGATCAGAATGGCCCCTTGTCACCCTCAACAGAATTAGTCCTACTGTTTCGTGTAGCATAAATGTCATTTTTTATATTGTTTCACAGAATCTAAATTTTCATAGGACTAATATATTGGCAATGGAACCTTATCTAGTGGTAGTGCGGTGCACTTTACATTCACTGTTGCAAAACAGCCTGGCTGGGCTGTGACCATTTGCTTTTGTCAGACCTCTTGAATCAAGGAAAAAATGGAAACAAGCTCACAGATTACTTAGTAATGAATAATACTCCAGATGTTGTTAACCCCATCTTCTGTAGGACATCAGCAGAGGCAGTTGATGAGCGCAGCTATATCTTTACTTTTAAAGGAAAAAAAAAAAAAGCTGGCTCTTGTTCAGAAAGAGAAAAAAAAAAAAAGAGTTACATGAGTGACTTTACTAAAAGAGGCTCACGAAATATTCCCCCTTCAAGTTAATCTTACTGAAATCTTAAAAATCAGAAGGGTGCCACAGGGTGTTAGGTTAGCAAGCCAGAAGCATTTGCTGTGAACTTCAACTCCCCTCCCCACAACTCAAGCCAAAAACCATCTCCAAGCAAGCAGATTTGTATTCTTAAGAGGTTTATAACATGGGTGAAATAGCTATGTGTAAATTTTTTCTAGGGGGGGGAAATAAAAAATGAAAGAAAGAAATTGCAGCTGCAATCAACCCAGAGACACTGAAACAATAAAATGGAGGGAGAAATGCAGGAGAGAGGAGTCTTGTCAAAGCCCAAACATGATGCAGAGTGGTGTGGAAAGATACATTCCTCTGCAGAGAAAGAAAAGGCTGGGTAGGAATTGCAACATACACCAGCCAAGTGGCCAGTCATCTTTTAAATGGATATTATTTATTCATTAAATAAACCAACTAAATGCTTCACCTCACCGAATAACCATAAGGAACATTTAATTTTTAATACAGAATCATAGAATCATAGAATCGTTAGGGTTGGAAAGGACCTTAAGATCATCTAGTTCCACCCCCCCCTCCCATGGGCAGGGACACCTAACACTAAACCATCTCACCCAAGGCTTTGTGCAGCCTGTCCTTGAACACTGCCAGGGATGGAGCATTCACAGCCTCCCTGGGCAACCCATTCCAGTGCCTCACCACCCTTACAGTAAAGAACTTCTTCCTTATATCCAATCTAAACTTCCCCAGTTTAAGTCTTAACCCATTACCCCTTGTCCTGTCACTACAGTCCCTAATGAATAGTCCCTCCCCAGCATCCCTATAGGTCCCCTTCAGATACTGGAAGGCTGCTATGAGGTCTCCACGCAGCCTTCTCTTCTCCAGGCTGAGCAGCCCCAACTTCCTCAGCATGTCTTCATACAGGAGGTGCTCCAGTCCCCTGATCATCCTCGTGGCCCTTCTCTGGACTTGTTCCAACAGTTCCATGTTCTTTTTATGTTGAGGACACCAGAACTGCACACAATACTCCAGGTGAGGTCTCACAAGAGCAGAGTAGAGGGTCAGGATCACCTCCTTTGACCTGCTGGTCACGCTCCTTTTGATGCAGCCCAGGATACGGTTGGCTTTCTGGGCTGCGAGCGCACACTGAAGCTGGCTCATGTTCATTTTCTCATCGACCAGCACCTCCAAGTCCTTCTCCGCAGGGCTGCTCTGAATCTCTTCTCTGCCCAACCTGTAGCTGTGTCTGGGATTGCTCCGACCCAGGTGTAGGACCTTGCACTTGGCATGGTTAAACTTCATGAAGTTGGCATCAGCCCACCTCACAAGTGTGTCAAGGTCCCTCTGGATGGCATTCCTTCCCTCCAGGGTATCAACCGAACCACACAGCTTGGTGTCATCGGCAAACTTGCTGAGGGCGCACTCAATCCCACTGTCCATGTCAGCGACAAAGATGTTGAACAAGACCGGTCCCAACACTGATCCCTGAGGGACACCACTCGTTACTGGTCTCCAGCTGGACATTGAGCCATTGACCACAACTCTTTGTGTGCGGCCATCCAGACAGCTCTTTATGTACCGAGTGGTCCATCCATCAAATTGATGTCTCTCCAATTTAGAGACTGCCTGCCATGATTTTTCAAATATGATGGTCAGTGGCTTAGCAACTTCATTCACCAGCTCCTTCAGGCCCCACAGATGGATTTCATTAGGTCCCATGGACTTGTGCACATTCAAGTTCTTACGATGGTCTCGAACCTGATCCTCTCCTACAGTGGGCCCAAGGTCTTCATTCTCACAGGCCCTGCATCTGCCTTCCAAGACTTGGGTGGTGAGGTCAGAGCCTTTGCCAGTGAAGAGTGAGGCAAAGAAGTCATTAGGAACCTCAGCCTTCTCCAAATCATGTGTAGCTAGTTCTCCCCATAGTTCAACAGTATAAACCGTGGTCTAGGTGATCAATTAGCCAACACAGGCATGCTAACCAAGTAGGAGAAAGGGAAAAAGATATACGTCCAATCTACCTGCTGTTTTCTCTCGAGATGGCTGGGAAATATCATAGACTTTGTCAGCATTCCAGCTTACAAATGCCAAGCAAACTCAAAAATCAAATCCTCACATCAAAAATTTTCCATCAGCAGTTCATTTTTCTTTCCTGAAAATCTGAGACAGAGTGGCAGAGGGTGAAAAAATATGCAAGAAACTTCATGATGATTTTTAAATTGGAAAAGAAAATTATTATATTGAAGAAAAAAAGACCCTGATTATAGTGGAAGTAAGGTGCAGGAAAAATCTCAAAGTTATTGGACCACCCAGCAAGTACCAAACTTAATATTTTCTTTTAAATTCTCCTGGCTTCTTTCCTGGATAGATGTGCTGCAGGCTCCACACTGAGGCTCTAACAAACCCTCTCAACCCTGCCTTCATGGTCAAAGGCTGATAACCAGCCAGACCTGATCTGACTCACATTGCAGCAGATGAAATCCAGAGGGTAACATTAAAAAGCAGCTTCACCTAAGAGAGCACTGCTATTTGAGTACGCAGGGCCTTTTGTTAGTTCTGCAGTACAACCACAGGGAAACGTCTTTCATGCTACAGAGCAGTTTCCAGCAGAAGAGTAATAAAGTCTGTAACACCAGGTGACAGCTGTATATTTATTCCATCATGCCCAAAAGCAGAATTTCAGATATAACAGTTCTTCTCTTTGCCCACCCCTGTGCATATCACATGCCTAGCTTTGAGGAAGCTCTGTTGGCCCTCTGCATCTGAGAAATGTTACCTGAAATCTAGATTTTTTCAGAGCACTGACTCCTGACTTGCTTCTGCTCTGAGGTCATCAGCATTTTTGCTCTCCGAGTCAAGTTGGATAAAATGATAGAAGCACCTGAAAATCTCATTTAGAATCACCTTCTTGCCTAGATTCAGAGATCAGTGTAAACATATTCAATCCATATCTGTTTTTTAAGTATGTTTTTCTTCCCTTCCTCACATTCTCTTTACTTTTCCTAGCAGTTATTGCCTGCATTAGGTGTAAAATAGGACACATATTTTTGTAATGTTCATTCCCCCCTCTCTCTTTCATTGGTTTCAACTCTAGGAAACAGGGTTATGAACTTTATTGAAAGAACGGAGATCAATATCAAGACTCCCTCATACATGTGAGTATGTGTGAGTATTATAGTAGCATAGAGTACAATATATGCTATGTAGTGTATTACTACATTATAGTTTAAATAGGATATGATACATACTATAGCAGATTGTGTGTATATATAGCGTATATACAATATATATGCATATGTATACTTGCACATACATATATAATTTATATTTATACAAAGGATACAAGATTGCCTATTACATATACAATATATCATAGAGTATATGTGATTAAAACGTGGCACAGTATTCGTGTGCAGAGGATTCATGTACAAGTTTGCTTTGTGATGAACAATCAGTAAGACTGTATGGGTTCATGTGGTATGTCTGTGCACTTTCACCACAGTAACATGGGATTACTTATGACTTCATACTTCTGCAACATCAGTTTTCTTCTATGCCACCTACTTTCCCATGACATTCTGTCTACTGGATTTTGTTTAAAGAAGCTGAAGTATGAGCTGTATCAGTTTCAGTGCCAACTGGCCAGTCAATGCATGTGACCCTGCTGGCCAGCTAGCAGACCAAACCAAGCACATAATTACTACTCTCACACTGCAGCTTTTTGTTCAGCCCTTAAACTGGGCTAACCTCCATTACCAAGCCACTGACTCCACAAAGTTTGTAGAGATGTCATTTTGTTTGAATCTTCTTTCCTTCTGTCAAATTTGTTTGGACCTAACCAATAGCTGGCAGGAGGAATGATGGACACATACAGAAACAGATGGAGAGAAGGACTGAATGTATATGACAATGAAATTGAATTTCTGAAAGAAATAGTTCTGGTATAATCTGCTTTTGCATCTTGAAATATTGTATTTATGTTTCTTAATTTGGAGTGGTGCTAAATTTGGAAATGTTCTAAAGCACTTATGGAGGTGATGTAAAATCTCCATATTCTCCATAAAGAGAAATGTAATCTATTGATGGGAAGCAAAAAAGATGCAACCCCTAAAGATAAAATTAACCCAGCTGTAGTTTCTCAAGTGAAGAGAGACAGAGAATTTCCTTCATCAGACTGTGGTTCATACTTTGATTCTTGCTTTCAGTTGCCATCTAGAGAAACTCTTTGCTGACTGATGACATGATGAGCTATTCCCATCCCTTGGGACTATCTCAGCCCCCAGATTCCTGGAGCTGTTCTTTAATATGAGCAAAAAGTGTAGGCTTGTCTACTGTCTCCATCACTGCTAGGCTCTCCACAAAAACAACAGTGCACTCCTTCAGCTCTCTCCAAACCTCACCTTTGTGGTGGTGCCTGCATTCTGCAGTGCATGTGGGCCACAAAGGCCTGCAGTTATTATATTGACCACAACCATTTTGCTGTTCCTTATAATCTTCCCAGATGTATATTGTATTCATGTGTTGCCTTTGCCTTCAGACTGAGGTTCTTATAACTGGAGCAACTTTTACTGTTCCTTAGTTGTATGTCCTGTAATTAGGTGGATGGTTGTATTGCGCTACAATCCTTAACTATAGCTATAAGCAAATGTCTCAAAACACAGGTCTAGCTCTTGGCAGAAACACACTTTGCCTAGGGACTCTCAGGAATGATAAATAAGCTCTAGCCAAGCCTACCTCATCCATGACAAAGTCTTAAAAGCAGGTTAGCAGCTGCTTCTGAAAGAGGGAAAGCAGTGCATGTGGTGGCAGCCCATTGACTATGGTCTCCCCATGTACCAGAAGCAGCAAGTTCAGCTCTTGAGGAGTCTTTCCTGGTTCTTCACCACATAGGTGTTTTCTATATACCTCACTTTATCTTCCCTGCCAGAATTTGCCTTAGCCTTAGCCTGGGCCTTAACAAAGGGAAACTGTGCTCTTTCAGCGCTGCCTCATGAGCCTTGAACTATCATCATCTTTACAAATAGAAACATTTGTGAATAAATTACCAGGTTTGAGGCTTGCTCAGTTCCTGTTGAGATACTGCACATCAAACTTCAGTGTGTTTTACTTCATCTTAGGTGGGAGATGAGTATCCAGAGAAAGTGGTGGCTAAATGTCTTTCTTAATTCCCTCCAAAGCACACGTGGAGTAAAATTGCAGACATATATAATGCTGCATTTGTTAGAGGTAGAAAAATAGAGAATATGTGTAGAACCATGTCTAATACTTTGGTCAAGCTGTATTAATTCTATACACAATAATTTTTCTATGCATGAATCAAAACAGTTTTTTCCTTGCTATCAAAAAAAGACAATGTCTTATTTATGCACGTGCAAAGTGTTCTCTGTGTGTGTACTCTGTCTTAGGTGAATGCAGACTCTTACTTGGAAGCCATTTGAAAAATACCACTGATTTGTTTTGATTTTTTTGCCAGCAAGGATTGGTCACAGGGTCAACATATGGGACTGATTTAGGGCATTATTCAAATGAACACCCCCTGCCACTGCTTTCTTGCTCTCTCCCAAACCAGCAGCAAAATATTTCAGCCGTCAAAGCACCAGTCATTTTGGTAGAAGATACATCCTAAAGCACAGTCTGTGAGTTACGCCTTGATGATTTATCCAGAGTAGCTGCTTCTCTATTCCCTGAAATCTTTCCCATGTTGTTATTTAAAAAGAATGAAAGTACATGTAGCCTGCAAAAATTTGGGAATGCATTTGTCTGTTTGCACTTGCATGTTTGTGCTAGTGGTGGGAAGTTTAGTATTATGGATGACCTCACATTGCAAAATTCATCCCTGCTTATATGTTTTGTTAATGCTCTGGAGTGTTCTGATCAGTGTTCTGGCAAGGCCAGTGGCTGGGATTAAAATATTCTATATTGTTAAAATGGATATGATTTAAAAATACCTCCTCCCTTCTAGCAGTTTGTCAAATATTCCCCAAATGCTGAAGAAAAGGCAGGAGCGGGAATGTAAATTTTCAGTGATTATATAAGCTGTTGTTCACTAGAACCATGGTAAAGTCTTCCTCCCGAATAACGAGCACTTCATGAGAAATGTTGTCTGGAAGGAATCTGCCCTTTCTGGAGATCTCATGCTGCTTTGTGCTTAAAGCAGAGGAAAAAGAATGATTTGACAACTTGCAGGTCACAGCAAAGTCAACGGAACAGCGTAATAAAGATTCAGTTCAGGTACTTCCCACAGAATCCTAATAGTTATATAATAACATCTTTCTCAGAAAGTGATGATGAGTAGCAATGGGAACTCCAAGGAGAAATTGAAAAGAAATCTTCTGGTGTCCACCTGTGGGGTGAAACTTGGCCAAACTATAGAAGAAAACTAGAGCAGCTGGACTTGGTTAGGGCCACAGCAGTCAGGTCAGAGATCTGTGTGCTGAGTTTTCCTCATGTGTATGCAGACACAAGCACAAACATGTACAGAAACATGCACACTTTGTGCATACTGTCAGCAACAAAAAACTGCTGGAGAAGTTGATACTCTAGACAACTAATGTAGCTGCAGTACCTCACTTTCAGATATTTCAGGTTAGAAAAGATGAATCCCACCCAAAATTACTTTCTTTTCATCAATACCCTTTCCCGATCAATCATACCAGTGCTTATCATTTATAACCAGTGTTCTGTGCTTCCACAGGTCATATGTTTCTATATTTTCTATGTTCTTGAGTATAAGAAGACTCTTCTTTAAATGGTAACCTTTAGAAATACACTTGCAAAGAAAAGATATGAGGTTAGGCAGAGTACCAGAATCTACAAGGACCAGAATTCACTGCATTGCCAAGGAAGGCAGCAAACTGGAAACCTCTTTGTGTCAGTCATTCCACCACTACCTAACCTTACAAAAAGAGTAATGAGTGTCCAGTATTTTGATTTTGGGTGTCAGCTGCTTGATTTTGGCTATCACTACAGGCCTGGGCATTGTTACAGACAATGATGCTGCTTCACAGAACACCCTCAGCTTCCCTTTGGGAGTATGGTGGCAGGTGCCGGGGAACGTACTCACACGAGAACAAGTACAAGATGTCTTGGACACCATCTGTTTCTTTCTTATAATTCCATTCTCATCTCTTTCAGTACCCATTCAGCTCCAAAGCACGCAAAGTGGAGGATCTCTGAGAACTGCCTGGAATGAATTGCCAGCTCACAAGCCTCCTGTCAAGCCACGTACTTACAAGTAGATGAACTGTTTCCACAGCTTTACAAGTGCTTAAAAAGGGATCTTCAAATCTTAAAGGAAAGTGAGAAGCTGCATGTTTTGCTGCTCAGCTTCCCCACAGAAGAATAATGTGCACAGAAGAAACCCAACACATTTCTTAGCTCACAAACTTTCACTGTGGGATGGGGCAGCTGTGGGCATACACTTAATTTATGTTCTCCCCTACAATGACTGAACACACAGGGGACAGGAAATTCAGCATTGATTGATCTGAAAACTTACAACATATAAAACAACCTACTAAAAACTCTACTTCCCCAAATCAGCTAATGTGAGGCTCTCACAAATGTGCAGGAGAGTAATCAGCTTCTTAATAATTTTATTTGAGCCATGGGACAAGGAGACAGATGTTTATTATCTACCTTGTTTCATTTATATGGTACCTTATGGTGTGCTCCATCTTATCCCTAAAAATCACTGGGGATACTGCTACATATTTTTTTCTCATTAGGTCTTTGTTAATTAGTCCTTCTTTCTCTTTCTTTTTTATTTTCTCTTCTTCCACTGTCAACTTTAACCAATAAATCTCTCCTAATATTTCTCACTTTCTGTTTGAAGTTCTATCACTGCCTGATTATACTCAGGTTAGTTTGCAGAGATACTGGACATGTATGTGGAGGAAAGGAAGGAGAAATGATGTTGCAGCAACCCGTGAAGGCAAGGCTTGGAGGCTTCCCTGCTGGTACCTGAATGAAACAGCAGCAAAGAAGCCTTTGCTTACACAGAGGTGTGTTCAAGACCTCTTGGATGTCATCTGTTTCTATTAATGCCCTGCCAGGTGATTTCTCACAGGAGGTTTCATTTCCTGCTTGTTAAGGTGTTTGAAAAGAGAGATTTTCTTCAAGATAAAGCAGTGGTCCCAATAAAACCTGTGTTGGAGAACTGTATAATCCCATGAAAGAAAAAGTTGGTGGGCATCTTGAGGATGGATTTCTTTCACAGTACTCAGGATCTATGCATAGGTGGTTAAAGGTTATCTACACTCCAGGACTGGACTTTCCTGAACAGCCTTCTATGCTTCTACCATAATCAACTAGGATGTCAGGAGTTTAAGAAAACAACCTAAATTTCCAAACACTTCTTACAAAAACAACTTCTGCTGATCAAAGCCGTCTAATAGCTGAGACTTCCATTAGGATTAAAAACCAAATAAGGCATTCCCATTGAACAGTGGTATTAAATTAGAGGGAGGGCAAGGCTTGTATGATTGGCTATGTCTGTACTGTAGGACCTGGGATTGTATCCCAGATCCATTTTTGGAGCATCTCTATGGGACCATAGACGTGTCCGTGTTCTCCTTCATCTCTCTGGCCAAACTGGCAAAAAGACTGCTTCAAAGCCCCACTCTCCAGGTGCAGCCATTGAGTACTTGTCAGGGAATTAAAGGATGGCAATCGTGTGAAATGTGAGGCACATACCTCCTTTTCTAGGAGCACAGCTCTAATTGCAGAGCTAGTTTTTTGTCTTATTTACACAGGTATTTCATTAAAAATAATTCATTTATCACTGGTAGAGAGTTTCAAAGTAAAACATATTACTGAGAAGAGAGTTTAGGATCCAGATTTAATATGCAGAAACAGCAACTCTGTAACTTACCATATTTATGGGTGTAATTCTCTGAGACCACATTTGTTCCTGTATAACTCTATTCAAATCAATAGAATTACACTGGGGATTAATTCACTCCTTAAATTTAATCACATTGAAAATAATTGTAATGTCCTATGACTATAATATTTTCATTTTCCAGGGGGAGAAATTTGCCAATATGCATGGTCTCACATACCTGATTGCACCTTACCTCTAAATGTGTGAAAGCCTGCAAGAACAGTAAAGCTGAAGAGGTCATGCTGTTTAAGTTGGAAAAGGGCCAGCTGCAATCACTGGCTGAACATCCAGGCTGCCTTCAGAATGGATGCACAAAACCAATGTTGAAATGGTACGACATATGTCAATTACTAAATCTCAAAACTTCTTTGCTGTTGTTTCAGCAAAATTTTTCACATGAATAAAAGGGGGCCCAGTCCTAAGAGGGCCACAGCAGCTGCAATTCCTGCTGACCTCGCGAAGAATTGGAAGTGCAGCACTGGAAGCCAAAGGATTTGTTTTGGTCGCATTGTTTTGGTACTCACTTGGAGAAGTTTCTTTACAACTAGTAAAATCATAGACATATAAAACTTGCACAAGGTTGGTCATAACAGAGGTCTATAAGACTGCATGCCATATTAATTTTCTGGATTCATAGTCTGTATTATCTGGGATGATCAGCAAGTCTTCTAAAGATAAAGGTAGAAAACACTGAGCTCCTAAGGAAAGGATATACCTCTATTCCTTTATTTCCATCATTCAGAACTTCACAAGTCTTTTTACTGAAATATAACAGGGCATGCAAATATTTTAAAGAAATGGAAAAAAATTTCAGTTCTTCAAATGTTCTTACAATGTCTGAGTTTGTTGTTTGGCTTTGGTTTTGGTTTAGTTTGGTTGGGTTTGGGGTTGGGTTTGGTTTATTTTCACAACACCTCTTATAATGTTTTAGTTTGTTTTTCAACAACCAGAAGTTCAGAATTTCCTACTTGAAAATACATTTTTGGAAACTAGAGGTTTTCAGGTTTTTCAGTCAGAAGTTTTGCTTCCCAGATTTTGACATTCTACTCTCCCCCAGTGCTATCTTTAAAAAAATATGGGGCACTGAAGCCAGTTTGTTCAATTATTTGAGGGGAATAGAAGATGGTACAAAGAAATGAAAGACTAAAAGATTCTTATTAATTTGCTTTCCCTTTCAAAGAGAACCTTTTAATTTTAAAAAAGCAATTTTAAAATCAGTTTTGCAAGAAGTCATTTGGATTGTCTAAGGAATAATCAGAGATTCTGTTGAAAAGAGTGATTTTAACCTAGACACCAAATAGTTATGGATATTTTTAATGCCTAGCATGCAGTGCTAAAAATCCTGTCTCCTGAATTTTGTACCAGCACTTGTGATCTGCTAAAACAGCTTTCCTGTCTTTCTTATATACTGTTTATATGCGACATCTTTACCTCACAGATTTGCTCTCCAGCCAGGTGCCAACACCAGTTTAAGAAAGGTTTGACTTAGTGGTACAAATAGCTCTTGGATCATGTAGATCTAAATGTCATCGCATTGCAGCATTTTAGCACGGGGTGATGATATCCTGTTTTGACACAGTGTCATCACTCTGCATCCCAGTAGGAAGATGTTTTGACACAAAGTGCTGACAAAACAACAAAATGTTAACAATTGCTCTGTAATATTCATGTTCTGTGATGCCTGGAGCATACTAACTGATAATGGCAAGACAGAGGACCAGTAAAGATTGCTGTTAAACGTATTTATTTGACTTTTATACAAACAAGTTAATACTGAATATTCTTACACGGGTGAAGGTGAACACATGTCCTCCATAAGGACTACCAAACAGGATGCTACGAGCCTAGCATTTTAATCTACAGAAAAGGAAAGAAAGAAACCCAAACGAGCCAACCCATCTTCTTTCTAATTTCTTTCTTTCTGTTTTCACAATGCATAAAGAAAAACAAATTAATGGTCAGAAATAGCAGCATGAAAGAAGCATGATCTTAATATGACAGACTGGAAGTAACATTTGGTAGAAATTGTTGTAACAGCCTACATGTGAAATAACAGGCCTGTATAAGAAAAGGATTGAATCTTTCAAGAAACATCTCAAGATTTTGGGGTGTGAGGCACAGTGAAGGGAGGAAATATTTCAAGCTGAAACAGATTCAGCAGCGAGCCAGCCTGCCTGAAGTCCCATTTAACTGATCTTCCTGGAAACACACAGCTCAGCATCCTGGACATGCAAACAGCCAAGCAGGCAAGAAAACTGCAAGGGCTTTGCACGCTGTAGTTGGAAGCAGTGCCTCTGTCTGTGAGCTCACCTAAGGCAGCAGCCCTCACACAGTTTCTCAATACGCATCAAGGAAGGGATGCAGACAGCAGCTTTACTGAACCTGAACCCAGGTTTAACTTCAATAATAGCCTTGTGCCATACACAGGACAGCAGCTGGGGTAGAGAAGCTGCAGGTCAAGGTTGTTCACCATCCACGCTGAGAGGAGCAGCAGTGTGACACTGGGTCAGGGCAGGATTTTTACAGTCAGATGTTCTTCCCACTGTCCAGCCTATTCTCACACAGCACTGGCACAGGAAGCTGCATGACAGCCACATTATTCATAACATTTCATTATGTTAATTTTATTTTCATCAATCAGCTAAAGTGCCTTAATTTTTTTTTCAGTCACTGCAATCTGTTTATTTTAAGGCAAGGCTAATAAACCAGTAAAGTAATTACTTTACCATATAGAATGACATGGCATGACACTTATCTGGCAGTTTTAAGATGAACCTCTCTGGAACTATTGACGGTTTTGACAATTTGAGACCTGTATTTGCTCTCCAGTCTTGAGCTACCCTTTTCTTTATGACTTGATATTTGAGATTACAGTGTTTAACAGAAAGAAGGTGACATTGAGAAATGGCAAATAACTCTGTAGAAATTTTCAAGCCATAAGTATGCCAAATACTACAGATTAACATAAACGTAAAATTCTCTTCATCTGCAAGTACTTCACATTATGCATGCAAATCTGTTCCGCTTTGTGAATACAGCTATTGATTTCTTTGAATTTATCAAATGATTAAAAATGAATTACTTGCCTAACTGTGAGTACAGAATCAGCCCATCAATAAAACCTGTGTCTGGGCATGTTACTCTTCCCTCAAGAATTTTCACTAGCTGCAGTACTATAGGCTTGCTATTGTTATAGTATTGAATTACTTGCACTAATGTTCATGAAACTTAAATTTCATATCTTTCTTTAAACAGAGAGAGGCAAGGAGAGGATCACATGTTCTCATGGTCTGAAACAAACAATATTTTATTCTAAAGGATTATTGTTAATGTAAAGATTTGGTCCTGAGCCCATTCCTCCAAGGATTAGTCTCTCCAAAGTTTCTGGCACATGTTTAAGTTATATTTGAATATAACAAATAACTGTCATGAAAAATGGCCATAACTAGCAGCCTGTGCTGATTGTGGCCTACACTGTTATAGGCTGAATCCTGTAATAGTTCAGCACCTTCATTTCTTATTGACTTCACTAGAACTAGGGGCTTAGAACAAAAACTGACTGGATAATGACAATTCCACTTTATGCAACTTTCCAGATTTAACATTTGGTTTGGTTTCATGTTGAACTGTCTATTATTGTAATGAAACCTGAACTATTCAGCTAGGATCATGAGTGGCACTTCTTGATCTACTTCTACATCACCTTGAATCTGGTAAAACACTGAAATTAGTTTTCCAAATGAATGCAATAGAATGTAAGACAGTCTCTCTTTTTTTCCTTTTTTTTTTCCTGAAAAACAAACCCAAATCCAAACAACACAACAAACAAACCAAAATCCTTGAAGCTCAACTCTGCAAAGGTTAAACATGAAGTGGAGGGCTTTTGTCGAAGTAACTCATAGGTGCAGACTTCAGCACTTCCTCAGCTGTGGGTCCCTGAACCCTGCACAGTATTTGTGTCACTGCTGCCCAATGCAAAATGCCCACTTATATCCACACAGCCAAAGAGCATGACTGGTGTGCATGTTCATCAGCCTTGGGTTCCAAGTCTAAGCAGTGTGAGCTCTGCCACCTTGCCCAAGTGGGCACTCCAGTTTGTTCCATTGTGACAGCACACATGCACTCGTAATACAATTTCAAGATGTTTCTAGATGAAAACTGTAATTAACAGGTGATTGGGCTTTTATAAAAATGTATGTAAATGGTAAACACGTGCTTTAGGGCTGGGTTCCTTAGCAGATGGATATAATCACAGTGCACTATCAATTTACAGAGCTGTGCAGGAGACTTGCAGTCTCTCTGCTCCATGCTTCCTGATGCAGCCAGGCATCCAGGCCTGCCTGTGCATGCCATGCAGTTATCTGCATATGCCCAGCAAGCCTGATGTGTGCATCACACATGTGCTGGCCATCTGCGTGGTGTCTGTACAGGAGGTTCAGCGAGCTGCCGCATTTCTGCCTGTGATTTCCTGGACAAAGGAATGGGAGCAATATCCACATGCATTCACACTGCACTAAGGGTTTGTGACCACACACTTGATCGGTGTGCCAGGGGGCTGAATTCAGATCCCTGAGTGTGTATGACTTCAGCCTGTTGTTTGTTGTGGGGTTTTGTCCTTTCATTTCTTGTCATTCTGTCAGTGCCTGCATTGATCTCCATTTGACTTACATTTCAGAGCCCAGACAGACTGGGGAAGCTATTGCCCTCTGCAGCTGCAACCATGTGAAAGGTCTCTGAGCAAATCCTCTCACTTACTCAATTATCCCTTCACTGAAGTGATTTGCACCACCGTGGTGGGGAGACCTGAAATCCCAGTGCGCCATACTCATTTATCAGGTGAAATGAGGCAAAGAAAGCAAGGTCAGTGAGTGTCCATGCTGCTTACAAGCTGCAGAGCCCTCAAGGCTGTCAATGCCCAGATTACTTAAAAACTCATTCCCTTCCCAGCTTACAGTCTCTGTTACCAGCAGCCGCTCTCCACTCAGGGGCAGGGGGAAACATGCTAGCCTTCATTGCCAGGTCCAAGAGAGTAAAGAGTGCTAGAGATGAAAGATTCACCAGAACAGGTAGTACCTATGCTACTGAAGTAGGCTTTCTTCAGACTTGGAGCGTCAACGGAGAAGCTCCTCATACCCCTAATATATCTTAATGGAAATCAGTATTGTCAAGAAAAGAAATCAGGAATAGGCAGATGGAAAATGATAACTTTAAGGTTGGTTGGCTTTTTGGTACTCGGGCAAGTAAAGACAATAAAACAAGTTTCAATGAACAATTTTAGCCTGGTTTCTCATGAAAAGAAACTTCTTATGGCCATACTATCTATATGTTTTTCTCTCTTGTTCCTAATGATTCCCATTTCTACCAAAATTCAGAGAAAAGTAAGGTTCTTTTAGAGAAAGATTTCATTCCTGGAAGTTTTGTGAAGATAAGTGTCCCTACAGTGAAGAGAAATATGGTAAATTGCCCAGCTAAATAGGACCTAAATCTGTAGGACAGAAAAATTCATTACTTCTGATGTCATATCAATGACTTGTCACTTTTACCATCACTTTTAATAAACAAATTGGGTCTAGCCCAGTTTTGACGAGCAACATTTGTGTAGTCTCTGAAGCCTGTAAGTTAATGGGCACAAGCATTCAACAGGAAAACTTGGTCAAGAATGTTTTTCCTATCTGAATATGTATTTTTAAAACCTAAATCTCATTTTTGAGCATTACTTTAATTATCTGTAGCATTAATGTGATTTACTCGGGTGCATTTTCATACCTACAGGAGATATATCACCTACTATAACACAGAAGATGGTTCTGGGATCATGGACTGTCACTGTTCTCCTTCCTAATAAAAGCAGAGCTCCGTTTGTAGGACTTTGGAGGAAAATGTATCACATTATCCATGTTAAATCAGTTATGATGACATATAGGTAAGTATAGATATATGCACATACACACAAACACACGCACACTTTCAGACAGGAATTAGAGTTTTGTGCACGTCTACGGGGGTATATATATAATAGGTATCACAGAAACATGGTGGGATGGCTCCTATGACTGGAGTGCTGGAATGGAAGGTTACAGGCTCTTTAGAAAAGACAGGCCTGGCAGGTGGAGAGGGGGAGTTGCCCTTTATGTTAAGGGCAGGCTGGAGAGTTTGGAACTCTGTCTGGGGACAGGAGAGCAGTCAACAGAGAGTTTGTGGGTCAGGGTTAAAGGGGAAACAGCAATGGGAGACATTATTGTGGGGATCTGTTACAGACCGCCTGATCAAGGAGAACCTGCTGATGAAGTACTCCATAGACAGATAGGAAAAGCCTCACGCTCGTGGGTCCTTGTTCTCATGGGTGACTGTCATGGTTTAAAACCAGGCAGAGCTCCTCGATCACTCACTTCCCCCCGCTTCTTGCCTTCCCCCTAGTCCCGGAGGGAAGGAGAGGAGAGTCAAAAAGAATGCGACTCCCATGGGTTGAGATAAGAACAGTTTAGTAACTAAGGTATAACACAAATCACTACTGCTACCACCAATGATAATAATGATAAAGGAAATAACAAGGGAAGAGAATACAACACCTCACCACCAGCCAACCGATAACTTGCCCCCCTCAGCCCGACCAAGCACCGACCCATACCTCCTCCAACCCCGCAGTCTACCAGTCCTTCCGGCTAACTCCCAGTTACCTCGTGGGCATGACATGCTGTGGTATGGAATACCTCTTTGGTCAGTTTGGGTCAGGTGTCCTGTCTCTGCTTCCTCCTGGCTTCCCCTCCTCCCTGTCAGAGCATGAGGCTCACAAAGTCCTTGGCCAAACCAAAACATTGCTATCAGCTCTGCTCCAAGGCCAAAAGTCAAAACACTGCACTGCACCAGCTACCAAGAAGGAGAAAAATGACTGCTACTGCTGAACCCAGGACAGGGACTTCAACCACCCTGACATCTGTTGGAGTGACGGTACGGCCCGGCACAAGCAATCCAGGAGGTTCCTCGATTGTGTGGAAGACAACTTCCTTCTGCAAGTAATAGAGGAGCCAACAAGGAGAGGTGCCATGCTTGACCTTGTGCTCACCAACAGGGAAGGGCTCATTGGAAATGTGACGTTCCAGGGCAGCCTTGGATGCAGCGATCATGAGATGGTTGAATTCGAGATCCTCAGAACAATGAGAAGAGCGTGCAGCAAGCTCACTGCCCTGGACTTCAAAAGGGCAGACTTTGGCCTCTTCAGGAACCTGCTTAGGAAGGTTCCATGGGATATAGCCCTAGAGGGCAGGGGGGCCCAAGGCTCTTGGTTGAATTCAAGGATCAGCTACTGCAAGCTCAGGAGTGTTGCATCCCAACTAGAAGGGAGTGCAGCAGGAGGGCCAGGAGACCTCCTTGGATGGATAAGGAGCTCCTGAGGAAAATTCAAAGGAAAAAAGAGGCTTATAAAAAGAGGAAGCAAGGACAGGCAGCCTGGGAAGATTACAGGGATGCTGTTTGGAAAGCTATGGACCAGGTTAGGAAAGCTAAGGCCCAGTTAGAATTATACTTGGCTAGGGATGTTAAAGATAAAAGGGATTCCACAGGTATGTAGCGAATAAAAGACAGACTAAGGACAACATAGGCCCTCTCCAGAAGCTATCGGGATAACTGGTTACACAGGATCTGGAGAAGGCTGAGGTTCTCAATGACTTCTTTGCCTCGGTCTTCACTGGCAAAGGCTCTGACCACACCACCCAAGTCTAGGAAGGCAGACGCAGGGACTGTGAGAATGAAGACCTTGGGCCCACTGTAGGTTTGAGACCATCTTAAGAACTGAACGTGCTCAAGTCCATGGGACCTGATGAAATCCATTCACAGGTCCTGAAGCAGCTGGCGACTGAAGCCACTGGGCATCATATTTGAGAAATCATGGCAGTCAGGTGAAGCTCCCGATGACTGGAAAAAGGGAAATATAACCCCCATTTTCAAGAAGGGGAAAATGGATGACCCAGGGAATTACAGACCAGTCAGTCTCACCTCTGTGCCTGGCAAAATCTTGTGCGAAGCCTTCAACACTGTCCCACACGACATCCTTGTCTCTAAATTGGAGAGACATCAATTTGATAGGCGGACCACTCAGTGGATAAAGAACTGTCTGGATGGCTGCATGCAAAGAGTTGTGGTCAATGGCTCAATGTCCAGCTGGAGACCAGTAACGAGTGGTGTCCCTCAGGGATCGGTGTTGGGACCGGTCTTGTTTAACATCTTTGTTGCTGACATGGACAGTGGGATTGAGTGCGCCCTCAGCAAGTTTGCCGATGACACCAAGCTGGTGTGGTTCGGTTGATACCCTGAAGGGAAGGAATGCCATCCAGAGGGACCTTGACACTCTTGTGCATCCTCTGGACTTGTTCAATAGTTCCATGTCCTTTTTATGTTGAGGACACCAGAACTGCACACAGTACTGCAGGTGAGGTCTCACGAGAGCAGAGCAGAGGGGCAGGATCACCTCCTTCGACCTGCTGGCCATGCTCCTTTCGCAGGATAAGGCTGGCTTTCTGGGCTGCGAGCGCACATTGAAGCTGGCTCATGTTCATTTTCTCATCAACCAAAACCCCCAAGTCCCTCTCCTTCTCTTCTTATTGCTAAGTTTAGGATTTAATGGAGACTGGTAATGTTGTGTTACGAGTCAACAAGATCTTGGCTTCCTCTGTGTCACTAACATTTCAGTTACTACCAAAGGGCAAGTTACCTGCTTTTTATGTATAGTTCTTCTGTGAGCTACACACACACAAAAATAATCTAGAAATTTACTACACTTTTAAATGACATTCTTCACAATTTGGAGTGTGATGGACTCACATAGGGTGAGTTCCTTTTTTTTTTTTTTACTCTGCTGGGCAGCTCAAAACACAGTATTTTAATATTCTTGGGAAAAAAATCACTCATCCAGGTTATAAGGCATTTTGAATGTGTCCTGCTACTGAGGCCAGGCTAGCTTTGAGAGCTGATGTTTAAAATGTCATCACAGAGCTATGGCACAATTTTCAAGCACTTGTTCAGGCTGTGAGGAATCTTCAGCCAACTCAGTGCCTGCTTGTGGTCAAAGACTAATGAAAGACCAGTGAGGGACTAATGAGGTGAAGATAATACATGTGCCTTCAGCCAGCCCTGGCATTTATTTGACAGATTATCGGTATTTGGCTGTTGAAGAGTAATTCTCAAATTATACATCCCATTTTTTTGTCCAGATTCAGCACTTGAGGCTGTCATGCACACCAATTTCAGAAGCTTTCAGGACCATAAAAAACCTGATTATGATCATATAGACCAAATTTGGCTATTCCTCTTTTCCTGTAAAGGGACACCAGTAGGTTTGCTTGTCCTGACAACAAACCTTCCAGATTTCTTCTGATTTAACACAAATGGTGTTTTCTGCCTCTTATCCACCTTACAAGCAGGCAGGGTATTCTGGCCTTGATTCTACTGTTCTTATACATATCTATACCTGCAAGGTGGGCAAGGTATAAGAATAACTGAATATGTATATGCTTCTTTCAGAGAAAATCTTGGGCCAGTGTTAAGTATGTTCCTCAGCTGAGAAGATGAGTGAAAGATAAAGGATGAGGGAATCCTCTTGCTACAGCGTGAAGATGGGTAATGTGTCTGCACAACAGCTGTTTCAGAAGTGATACAGCTTTTTTCTTTCTTTTTTTTAACTTAAACCAGACCTTTACTTAACTGAAATTTTGGGTCTTCACCGATATAATAGTTCCTTTAGCAGGATGTTTTGTATTTTACTCCCTTTTCTTTTTCTTGTTTCTGAACTGGACTTTCAGTGCAGGGCTGACATAAAAGCAGTAACTGCACTTATATGGGGTCTTCCATGGAGGGCTGGCCAAGCAACTGGAATTGCAGAAGGTGCCCCTAAGAACAGTCTCTGAAAAGGCTTTGAGGAGCCACTTCCTCACCTCTTCTCATGGAACAAGGAAAATATTGCTAATTATGCTCCATTTCCCCAATTTATTACGTGCATGAAGTGTGTGAAGCCTACCGTTTAAAGCTTGCATGCTATTTGTGTGGCATTACTGAGGCCAGATTTTGACCCTGTGCCACTGCCTGCATTATGGATTGGCAAAGAGAACGTCTGACCTCTGCTGATGGTCCCTGGAGCCATAGTGAGTTTGAATGCAGCTCTGGAGAGGCAGAAGTCTCCTCTGTATTTTACACATCTCCCTGCTGGCTGGTGAGGAAAAGAACGGTATCACAAGGGTTGAAGTTTTCACTTTCTATGAAGCTTCTTGTCACAGGCAGTACTAGATGAGAGAAAATGAAATGTAAGCTTTAGGATGGTTCACTTAAGAAGAGCACCCTAAGGCAGTTGAAATTGATGGAAATTTTATTTCTCTCTGGTGAGGTCTTTCAGATTAGCTTTCCTCCTGTTGAAATAGTTGTAACCTCATTGTAAGGATCAGGATAAGGAAGTAGGGGAAATGCATTCAGTGCCTTGCCCCATAACCCTGAGTCCATCACCCTTTATCTGTGTCCTATCCTTTTTCTCTTCTAATTAATGGTAAGTACCTCACAACTGGGACTGTCTCCTACCACGTTCACAGTGAGGCCCTGATGTCTGAAACTGTCTCATGACACAGGTAAAATAATCCAGGGCAAAAGTTTCAGTTTCCTTCTGAAACTGTATATTTTGGTGATGGTGAAAATATGCCAAAGGCTGAGGTTGCATGTAGTCACACTAAAACCAAAGCAAATATTCAAAGACCAAACATACAACTTCCTTTGCCTTGCTGCAGAGCTGTAAGATTCTCTTCTTCTCATACAGAGAAGTTTTAGAGGTTTCACTGCAGCTCAGCCTTTTTTTTGTTTGTTTACTATAGGCTGGACCTTCTTCTCTCTTCATTAAAGTATAATTCCAAAGGCTGTGAGTAGGGATGAAGCAAGGCTCCAATCTAAAAAAGAAAAACAGTTATCAGCTGCATTTTCTCAGCTGGCAGGCTCTGAAAAAAACCCATGCATTTTATATGCATGGGGCAAATGCAAGATTTACTTTAAGAAGGGCTAGGGTTTTGATAGGAATCTTACAGTCCTAGAGTACTCGCCCTGTCGAGTGCTAAATATCTTTGATGAATATGGAGTGCAATGTGGTATACAGATGACAGAGCAGGCGCTTAGATAGTACAAAACAAAACAAAAAATTCTAACCCTTGTACAGTGACATTAAGCAGATAGGATGATACTACACAGAACTCCAAAGACACTACATGTGCGGACATGCACTAAATCACAGCCTTTTATAAAGTCATGGAGGCTGCCATTTCAGATCTATCACCAGCTCCGGTGAACATGACACATTGTCTGGTGAGTGAGTGCAGTGTCATGCTAACGGATGGGTATAAATGTAAACAGGCAAGAGACTGCACAGGAGCTTCAGGATGGTCCCACTCAGGTCACAGGTGAGACAGGAATGGGGAAACTTTCATGTTGTTTCTATGGTTTCTCCCTCCTGGCATCAGCACATGTGGATTTCCTGCATCTCTGGGGCTGGATTGCTACTAAAGAGTTATAAACCAACTCTTGAGCATGCAGAAGGTGGGATCCTTAAAATCCAGCTACTGTCAGAGCTTCAGGAAAGAAAGCGGAATGAATGGAAAGACAAAAGCAAGCACGAAATCTCTTCTATTCTTGTTTCATCAGTGCAGCTCCACCCTGGAGTCAGCAGAGGTCTGGGTGCCATCAGTCAGCCCAGTGCTGGCTGCACTGACCAGGTACGGAGGATGGTTTTTCCTCAGGGAAGTCATCTGGCAGGCAAACCCTGCTGATGAACAGGGCCTTCTGTGTGGTCACAGTGTGACCAAGCGATATTCTTTTAATGGGTAGAGATTATTCTAGTGGCTTTGGCGTCTCCAATTGAAAACAACTTGCTTGAGCAGCAATCTGCTTATTTAACCATTTGCCACACAGTATGCATAGCTATCAGTTGAGAAAAATCTGACTTACTCTGTCAGCCAAAAATTATTTTTTGCAAATAATTATTTTTCATCTTGTTTTATATTTGAGGAATTAAGTCCCCTTTGATATAAGATCTTTTTATCTGTCAAGGTTCCTCAAATTAAATATGCCACAGTTTTACAGTCAAGACTGTACTTGCCTATCATTTATATTATTTTTGTTTCAAGGCACCAAACTCTGTCCTCATTTACTTTCTTGCAACCACGGAGACTTCAGTGTGGCTGCAATCGAGGATGGAATCTGACCCATTGTGTTTGTTTTTAATCAGAATATGCATGACCTAATGTTGCCTTCTCCTTTATTTTAATCTCCCAGGGCAGTCTGAAGAATCAGATGTTGAATCTCAAGGGATTTCTCCCCAGTGAAATATTCTAAATATGTCAGGAAAAATGTTTTGTCAATTCCAGCTTGTTGATTCACCCCAGCCAGCTGGCAGGGCAGGCTCAGCCACTATATAGTGCCATACAAACTGGGAGGTCGGAGCTGGGCACATGTAGGCAGGACACTAGGGCCATGTGCGAGAGCAGATTGGATGGGTTCCACTTATTGTAGTACATGATGTGTTTCGTCTTCTGAGGGGAGGTTGGATGCCAGCTGTCTCTCAGGACTTCTTTTAACTGACTGAAGTAGGGAAGTTGGAGTTAAGGCTTATCCCCGTATTTTCACCATGCTTGGCTAGATCCTGCTCTGCCCTTTCTACCAAAAGCTTCAGTCATGGTGCACCTTTGAAGGTGGAGGAGATGGAGGTTCTGCCTTGCCAACCTCCAGATCTACTAATACTCAGTGAAGGGTTCTATGCAGACCAAAAGCTTCCTCTGTCAAAATGAGCACTTCAGAAATTGCCTTTCATGAAGGCCTGGTACATGTTTTAGCATTCTCAAAGCCAAAAATTATTAGATTTTTACATAGCTATCATTAGAATCAAGGATTTCCTTTTCAAAGTTGATGTAGATCCTGCAAATAAGATGGAAAGCTGTCATTTATCTCTGACTATCCAAGAGATTTCCTACAGAAGGTAGATTTTCATTTTGTAGATTATGTGTATTACAATAGCAAAGGAAAGGTGGTAACTGTGGCTGGGTTGACAACATCCCCTTGGTTGGGGATGGCTTGGACAGGCATGCATTTTGAGAAAACATTAGTTTTATGTTCATGTGACTGTGTGGAAGAGCAGCATCATGCTACTGGGGCTGTGGGAGGGAACTGAGGCATTTAACAAATGGGAATAAAAGTGTGGGCCAAACCAACAAAGACATTTGTCTTTCAGAGGTACAAGTTCTTCCCTTTGAAACAATTAATTTGTGAGCAGAAGCCCTCTGTGCTAATGAGATTTTTAAAACTTTGTGGAAGTAAGGTATATTTCACTGAGGGTTATATTTTCATGAACTTCAAGTGCTTAGCTCTGCATATTGTCCTTGCCTTGGATCACAGCCCTAAAGACCAAAGCAATACTATAGGTGGCTTAGTGCAAAATAAGCAGGGAAAACTACAAAAGCAAAAGGAACAGACACAGAAAGCAATGCACAAAGAGACAAATGATACAAAGCAGAACCAGACTTAAATATCAGCGGTCAACCCACAAAATATTGTGAGGGGTGAACATGTAAAAAAGAAAATTCTTCCAAGGAGTCACAAAATGGTTTCTGAGAAAGCTTCAGGGCTCCCTCATATGGGCTCCTCATGCAATATGTACCACTTGCTCTCCTGCATTTGGCTTTGGCATACACATAACACAATAAGAAAGCAGTCATGAACAGGTTTTTCTTTTTGTTTGGATACGTTTCTCTATAGAAATTTTAATTAAAGTTTGATTTAAATAAGGCTTGTTGTAGGACTTAAAAGAGTTCATTATAACTGAAATTGGGTGTAGAAAAAAAAAATAGAGAAGAATTTTATTTTAAACTTAATTTGCTGTTTCTTCACTTAACAAGAGATACACCAGCATGTCTTGCAGAATTAGAATCTACTAGACCAACACATGGTCAGAATAACAGAAGAAGAGAGAATACACTGAACCGTGTATGCAGTCGGAAGTGAAACCTGTTTCTTATTTCTAACCTATCCCATTTGCCATAATGTTCTATACTCAGGAAAATAAACTTCAGTCAATATAATCAATACGTTGATGTTCTCTCCTAAAATGCAAACCTTGCCTTGTAGATCATTAATGGAAAGAAGTTTTGACAGCACCCATTCTAGGTCAACCTAAATGGGATAAATGTGATATTTTGAATATGTTTCTAAAAATTACAGTGCAATATTAGCCCAGCTTATTTCAGTGGGTCAAAAGCTACACCACCAACCTTCTCACTGAATAGCTCTTGCAGATTTTTAACCACCCTCATGCAATCCCTGCTGACTGATGCTCAGTGTGAACGCTGTCGAAGACTTGGAAAGCAGAAATGCTTTGATTTCTCATAGGAAGCATTAGTGAGCAAATTGGGTACTTAAGTTAGGCATACTGGTAAGTGTGAAGTGACATTTAAAAGTAAACACATTCAGAAGTATATTTATTTTTTCAAGCAAAGTTATATGGCTCATCCTTAGTGTAAATGAGAGGCCTCTTCCAGCTCTTTCTTTTCACATCTGTACAATGGCTTTTATATGAGTCTATATATTTCCAGTTTCTCCTATGTATCCTAAGCTTGCTAGGTCTTTGCCCACATTTTTAGTATTACACTTATACCTCCTGAAGTCTGTGTCAAAGTTAGGCATGGACTGTCAGAAAGACTCTGAAAGGCAAGTTCCCTCTGTGTGCCAGGGTCTAGGAGCACATCCCAAAGACAGATCCTGCCCCTGGTCACTTCTTGTTGGCTGGCCTTTATTCAGGAAAGCTTCAGCCCTCATGACTGAAACAAAACATCCTCGAGGAACTTATGAATAAGTCCATTTGCTTCCTGCCTCAAACACTTCTAAAACATTAACCTGAAGCATAAATGTTTCTGCCTTTCATTTCCTTAGAGATGACAGGAGAGAGAGACTGAGACTGATTGCAAAAGCTGTAGTGCTTGTCTGAAGTTTTTAGCCTGGCTCTGGTCAGGCCCCAGGTGACCAGGTAATGAAAATAATTCAAACTTTACCAAAACAAGAGCCATTTATAATGTGGAAATTCTAGACAGACAGCTCCACAAAACCCTGGGAACAAACATGGAGATAAATCTTTGCAAGAAAAAACACCCCCTACCTCACTACTTACAAGGTCAATTCTAAATAGCATCATGGGGGCACAGCCCCCACATGTGGCAGAAAATTAGTTAGTATTAGGAGTTTTTAAATATATCCATACCTGTGTGCTTGTTCCTCTGGACTCATAAGGTAAGAGGAAACATTTGGCTTCAGAAATATTAGAAATGCTTTTGAAACTTATGCCTTTTAAATAGATGGACTTTGGGATTATTCTTAACAGCACGTTCTATAACTGCAAATGAAAGAGGAAGAAATGAACCATGGAAAATGGTTATAAATGCCCCGATTTCAAATAAACACAACACAGCCTTGAAACAAGACACAGGACAATATGAGGAACATGCGTGAAGCAAGAAATCAGCTGGGGCTCTCCAGTAACAAAACTGGAAGCTTTCAAATGTCAAAAACCTCCCAGAAACAGGAAAAGGAGAATGCCTTGCATGCCATGGCATACAGGCTGTCCAAGCTTGGTGCAAACCAGCATCAATGAAGCACAGCTGGAGGTAACCAGGACAGGGAAAGTGCGTGCTGGGTTTCCCGGCTTTGGTGGTCAACAGCCTGCTCCTGCACTCCAACCAGTGCAGCCCAGCCCCACCCTGCCCAAAGGGCTGCCCATCCCTTGCCCTGCCTTGGGGTTAGCAGGGACTTCCCAGCCAAAAACCCTGCAGTTACAAGGAAAAGTGCACATTAACTCATACAAGCTCAGGACCATCCCCAGGGCATGCGTGGAGGTGGAGCAATGGGGAACAATTTGGAATTAGTCCCCAGACTCTCCCATGAGATCACCCTAGACACTGCACAAAATGGAGTGAAAGTGAAGGCTCTTCTTTACAGTTAAATCTACTTAAAAGCTTTATCTACATTTTTATAATTTTGGGAATTCAACTACATTTGAATGAAATACTTTCAATGTGATACCTATCTTCAGAGTGTTTGCCAAGAAGTCTGTAGAGACCCAAATTGCATTTCTGCTTCCTGTGGAAAAACAGTAATTAGAACATTGACTTTTTAGCAATTACTGCCTTCTGAGGCACCTTAGCTGTGTCCTAATAAAAAGGTTATAAAACTTATTAAATGAGTTTCATTGAATCATATCCTTATCCCACATACTAAGCTAAATAATTTTATCTCAGTGTTTAGTCACAGTGCAAAACAGTATTTTCCATGCTTACTGCTTTATAAGGTTAGAGTTGAGCAAAGATTCTCTCTTACTATGTTATCTGTCTGGACAACATGTGTACAGGACACTGTATTAAGGTTATAGAGAGGAACATTTTAAAGGTATTTATTATTTCCAAAATAATTGAAAGAGCAGAATATTATATGGAGTCTCAAAATACATCCACATTGAAGAAAACCCTTAGAATATGGTCGCTTCTTTTCAAGTTCAGACTGTAAGAAAGTGAAGGGTAACACCCTTCTACTGCTAGTCTACAAGCATTTCACTCTTATCCAAAACATATCCCCAGAGAGTCTTGTGATAGGCAAGCAGCTTCAGCCCTTCCTCACCCATCCGTGATAGCCACTCCAGGTGCCTTCAGGTTATCCCATTACAAGCTTATCAGGTCCTATGGATTGTCGGCTTTGCAATGATGGGCTGAAGGTATCTGAAAACATTATGCTGCCCGAACAGCCATGTTACAGAAGTGAATCAACAGAGGCTAGACTGAGTTTTCCACTAACTCAGCACCCTGATAACTATCTCAACAATTGTACAAAGTATTAACATTCCCTAAAAGAGTGTCTCCATGCCCTTAAGACCTGAAGCTTGGTATCCAAATTACAAGAAGATCACACGATAACAAGGAAAAGAAAAACTTGCGTCTACCTACTTCATTTGTATCTTTTTCCTGGTAAATCTTTGGAGAAAGAAGAAACATTTTCAGGAAAATTTTTATGGACAAGCTAAAGGTTAACAATTATTTCTTAAATGACTTCTGAATAATTTTCCAGAAAACTATCGTTTTCACAGACGAGTTGTTAAAGAAAAGAGGCAGATAGATAGGAACTTCATAAAGCATTCATCATGACTGAGTCACTCAGAGCCTGAAGTGAAAATTAAGATACAGAAGGATATATTCAAATAACGTTTAATGTTTGGCTTCATTTCAGATGAACAAGCATGTTGCAGTCAAGCTGAAAGTTTTCCCTGTTCTCATGCACTGTAGGTTTTAAAGGGTGAGTGCATTAGCATTTTGCATAGGTCAAGCTAAGTGGTATCATAGGTTAAGTTCTGGCATTCAATTTAAATGCCCTCATGTTGTACTTTACAGTCAGGTTTTGAACATTGCTTGAAAAATTGTCTACATCCAAACAAAGAGCGATTGCTGCTCAGGCCCCCTGCAAGAGTTTTCTTCTCTCTCCTTTGCCTTCCTGAATCAGATAAATGCCTTTTCAAAGTGGCAAGGAAACCATTAGGCACCCTCTGAACTTGGTGACTTTTTCAGAAGTTTGGGCTGAATCTTTGCATGTCATGAAACAATTTGATTAAAAATATTACTGATACAGGAGTTAGAGCGGCATATGCAGACTGACTGGGAAATAGAGAGTCTTTGCTGTTCCTTGTGAGATTTGCCTTCTAACATTTTTTCTTGTACTGTTATAGCAAAGGCTCATCATTCTTATTAACAATGTGTGACTCAGAGTCTGCATTAATCACCTCCTAGGAAACCAAGTGCTCTCAGTCCTGTGGGTTGTGTGCCTCAGCTTTCGCTGCTCAGTGCTAAGGTAGTCTCCAGCAATATTTACGTTTGCCCCAGCATAATCACTTAGCAGACATCCAGTAGGGATGTTGTTCAGGCCCAGATGATCCAATGTCATCAGCTAAGCATTCATATACAGTGCTTTGGTTTTGGAATTTAGTGCAAGATTTAATTGAACAAGATGAAGAAAAATTCTTCAGAGAAAGTTATAAGCAGAAAGCTTAAACTGAACTGAGTCAGATTTTGTGAGTAACACCAGTTGTAGCAGGCATGCTCAAAAACTTTCTCCTGGCTTTACAGATTTTAAGGAATTTCCAGATACCCGCTATTCTTATAAGGAACAATTCTGCTTCTTGCCAATATTCCCTCCCAGCACCACGTGGAATGGTCTCCATGCCCTTGCTGTTAACAAAAGACTACCCTAGCTGAGTCATGCTTTAAGACCTGGAGTTAACATGTTTAATCCCCTAGTTGCTTTTCAACTGGGATAGGGAATCTGTCCTAATCAATGCTGTCAGCAGATGCATGTCACGTGTACCGCATAGCACACGGCTGAATCCTATCTGTGCCATTTGTATAAAACAAACTGGAACTCTGATGGGGACAAGGGGCATACAGGCACACTTCCAGTACTCTATTGGTGCTCCTTTCTCTCCCACTTAACCTCTTGGAAGGGCTGGGCAGCTCATTTTAGTTGTTCACCAGTTGGAGGAGAGGGGGAAAGAATCTCTGGTCAAACCAAAAATGAAACTTTGTCATGTGTCCACTAAAAAAAATGAAATTAAATTTCTCAACAATTAGACGGTATTTGAATTAGATTTCAATTAATTAGATTTCAGACACTCCTAAGGGAAAAGAAAAGGAATTTGGAAACAAGAGGTTAGAAGATATAAGTGCTACTCATTAAGACAAAACAGTGATCCCCTAATAACCAAAGGCTACCAGGTTAAAGCACTGGTCCACGATATTTGAAAAACTTGCTCCCACACTACTGGCCTGGAAGCAGGGATGTAACCCTCACTGCCAGGCTGTAGGGTTCCTGTCACTTTACAGCTGTGGCCAAACAAGACTTTTTCTCCCTTTGGAAGCTGTTAAAATATACGAAAGCTAAAGCCACTCTGTTTCTAAATGAGCACTACTACCACAGACAAGCTCACTGTGTTTTGAATTCATCCATTCCTAAATTCACCTTTGTTTTCTAGACCATCCTTGGGCAGACAAGTCATTTAAACCATATTTAAGATCTTTCTTATTTCTCCATTTTTAATCAACTGGTATGGAAATCTATTGCTTTTTTATATTTCTAAAGTATCTGAAAAATGGGAATGTCTTACAATTGCAACGCACATGCCTTGGTAATCTCTTGCTTCAGCTACTCCAACCTCTGCCATTTTGACCTTTGCATCTCATCATGCTTCCCTCTGGTGTATACATAATCTGCTAAATCAAATTTACTCTCATACAAATCAAGCCCTTGACACCTCTCCTTTTCAAACACCTCTAGCAGATTCTGGTAAATTCTTATGTCACATGTGAGCTTCTTATCAAAAACCTCTTCATGTTTTCTAATTCTCAGGCCAATGCAATACCTGACTCATCCATACTTAAACAACCCTTTTGTTTTCTTTTCTGGCTTTACTGTTTTTCCTACAAAAGCCTTGTCTTTTTGCTTTTTCTTTTGGGTCAAATGACTACATTTTCTTCATTCCAGCCCTTCCTTCCAAGGAGTTTCTTACAGTAAGCCTTTTACTAGTGTTCAGCCAAAGTTTTCACTGTCAGATAGACTTAGACAATATTATATGTTTTATAAACACTAAATACATAGTAAGAACCAGTAAATTAAACCTACCAAAACTGCTTGTGTAAAATAGAGCAGTCAGCCCAAACTACACAGTGGACATTTATGATGCAGAAAACAGAAATAAAATTTTCAGCTCATCCACAGGAACTGCACCAGAGATTAAGAGTGATACATACAGTGTGTGCATGTCTTTCTGTCTCAAAGTCGGACTTTTCCCCATTTCAATCAGTGGAAGCTTCACCATTAGCATCAATGTGCCCAAGACCAAGCTGTGAAGGGGCTACAGCAAAGCAAATTGAGCTCTCAGTTCTTGAAAGCCAGTAAAGCAATATACAAAGCAGGTGGGTAACTTCAAGTAAATACCCAGGTGGGTAACTTCAAATAAAAAGCTGACGTATGCAAGGAGCTTCTCTAGAGAAATATGAAACATCTAATTCCTAAAGCAGGAATTATTGTTCCTGAGTTAAACAAATTTTAAAAAATTCTGTTTCCATAGCACTATTGATTCCTCTGGAAACTTGCAAATAAAAGTTCGAATACATTTGTTTGGATAAAAATATGTGCTATTGATTTCTAAAATATCCCACCAATTATAGATTATAAACAGTCTTGCTTAGCCTGTAAACCCAACAAGTTTTGCTTGATTTAGACCAGCTTAGTTGTTTTCTTTCCTCACTTCTTCTTTCAGGATCCATTGAAACAAACGTGTTTCTGCTATTTACAACAGAGGAGAAGGAGCTAACATTCATAACTGTAGATCTTACTTCAGTATGTCTCAGTGCCAAATTGATTTCCAAGGTAGTTTGAGCTATGAAAGAGTCTTGAACCTTGCCTGCAACTGCCCTCTGGGGAAGGCGGACAAAATAAGGCTGGCTACAGCCAGTGTAAAGACTGCCCTGCACAGCCAAAGCTTGGAGAGGAGAAGGTAACTCAGACATTGTCCCTTGGCGAATCCCCAGTGTCTGTAAAGGTCGGCATGGTTCATTTACACATACAAGAAACTGTAGAGGAATTTTAACAATGTGCAGGAATGACAAGAGGCCATAAAAATATATGAGGGAACATGGTAGGAAGTGGAAAAGAAGAAAGTTCTTATTCCACAGGAGATGCAAGATGAACTAATTCAGTGGAATGGTTGAGATGTGATAGAACAGAAACGAGGGCTCAGGTTTTCAGAACATCTATACACTCTCACATCTAATACTAATACTCACATATCTAAGATAAGATAGTACTGCAGTACTGCACAATGACATTGCACATACAGTCCTGGGGAAGACTAGTTCAGGTCAAACATACCTCTGGGAACATTTTTTAATGGGTTTAAATATTTGTATATAGTTTTTATACATTATTGACTATGGTTTCTTGAATATTTTTGTAAGAGTTTTTGTGTTGTTGACAGTGGCCCTTTGAATGTTTTCATATCTGCGTTGGGTGCATTTGATGGGGAATACTCAAGTATATCACAACCCCATTTAAACGTAACCTACTCCTTGAAGAGAGGAAGATGTGGTCTGCATTGAGAATAATGAACTGGCTGGCAGAGAATTCTGTAAGACTGAGTTTTAACCCATTTATTTTTTAGTGAAGATTATGCCTTTGAAGAGTGACTACAGAGAAATTCCCACATCTCCTATTAAAATGTTCCATCCTACCGCTTTTCAATAGGAAGAATGTCAAAAAACCTTTTAGGCCAAAGAGTTCAGTCATGTTATTTCTACCATCTCAACTAAAAATGCCTCCTTGCGCTATTGCAACTAGAAATATTGCCACATTATTTGTTGTTGAGCTTCTTCCAATAGAAATACCACAAAAATGCCTTTTCTTCTGGGTATTTAGACTATGAAATTCTTACAAATTGTATATATCAACATAGCTCAAAGTGGTACCACGTATTTTTCTTTTTAAACATTACCAGTGTTTTGTGGCATGTCTTCCCTTTCCTTTTTGGGAACACATCACCAGATTAGATATCCTGCTGGGAAGAAACTGTCACCAGAATTTTTATTTGTTAACAGATGAAGAAAATATAAATTATTAAAGAATGTATAAAACCTCATCTTTGCTTTAGAAATAAGTCAAAATGCCATCTTTCCCAGAGAACAAGATTGGCTGCTATATTTAAGCAGAAGAGACAGTTAAATGGATATCTATCTGGGTGATTTATTTGTATATGTAGTTATATAGGTCTTGCAGATTCTGTTACCACAGTGGGCACGCGTAGGAAAATCACTTCAATTTTTTTAATAGCTTAATTTAGTGTATCTTCTAATTCAGAAATATTTGGTTATGTGAATGAACAGATGTGTCCTTCATGCGTCTGTTTCAGTTTGCTGTTTTAAAAGTTCCAAAGGCTGGCTTGAAAGGTCAAAGCAGGGAATTAAAACCTCTGCAGTTCTTCTTCTTTAGTGACACAATTGCTGTTGGAGAGTAATTGAATCAAAAGGGAGGCATCCTTTCTACATCATCATCACTTTCAAAAGGCTCTCTGCAAAAGACATTACCTTGAAGGCTCCAAAAGTTGGTGGGGAGCTATCTAAGGTGACAATGCTTGCAAATAAATATACGAAGAGTCACACTTTGAGAAATCAAGCCCACAGCAATTTCCTTGGGAAAAATGTGCATCAAAGTTTTGTCATGTGTATTGTCGGTATGCAGTCTCAGAAGCTCACTAGGAGGTAAGGCTTGCCTAAAGTTCATTGGAGGAGCAATACTGATAGTTTGTGATGAAAATGGTTGTTGGATTCCCTCCAGTTTGGAAAATTTTGGGTTTAGTCAGGAAGCATCTGCCTTATACTGCTTACCTTAAGGGATCAAACAGGGCCATCAGCCTGAACAGGCTTCCCACCTTTCCAGCATTGTGTTCAAATCTAAATCCTGAATGAGTGTTGTGGCTTGAAGCCTCCTCTAGGTAGCAAAGGTAATAACTATCCTTGCTTCTGCGGCTGAAAGAACTGACCCATAAGGGTAGATAAAAAGTTTCTATGGTCTTTTAAACACATTTCCATTTTGTGTCCAACCCAACAAAGATTCATCTTATCATTAGCACTGTCTTTGGGTTTTTTTCAGTTCCCTTGGGCTGCTCACTGAAATAACAAAGCTCTATGGCACCTCAGGGAAGACTGAGGTTCACAGAGGAACTGTCAGACCTGGTAACTGCACCACAGGTTTCCAGAGATCGGTGTTTCAACAGACTACAGAAGAGCAGGGATGACTGACTACAAACAGTCTCAGCGTTTGAAGACAGTTCCCAGGCTGAGCACCAGAATGGGCTCCGGGTTGGTACCAAGAAATACAGACGTCATGCAGAGCCGCTCTCTCCTGTGGCTCACGCTGCTTCTGTAGTGGTGTGGCCCCACAGAGCAGCCAGCACGTCGTTGCGGACACAGAGTGCATCAGAAATGGGCCCACAGAGTGACCACAGAAGCAAGCAACGTCTAGGTAGGTCCCTTTGCTGCAGCCTAATTCTTTCTTTTCTATTTTTTTTTTTTTCCACCCTAACTCTTTGGCACTCCCCTGAACTGTTGAGTAACTGGGTTAGAATTTTTTGTTTGTTTGCTTTAAACAAAATGGGATTGTTATTGTGCAATAACATTGTTCTGGGATGCAGACAGCTTTTGCAGGCTGTCTGCAGCTTTGTATTTATAAAGTATCTGTGTTTTTAAAACAAAGGTCAGCGATCATGCTATCAGGTCATTACTGTATCTGTGTCGCTGTGGGATCAGGGCAGGCTGATAATTGGGCCACCAGCTCCACAAAGCTCCCCCAGGCAGCTTAGGTGCAGCCATCTGCAGGGCTGCAGGGTTACTGCAAGGGGAGCCTGCGTCCTCCCACCCTGCCCCAGCCACCCTGCAGATCAAGGTTTCCTTTCCCAGGTGTTCCCTGTCCAGACAGGCAGCGGAACTTGATTTAGTGCCGCTAGTAATCAGCACCTTGAGATGAATTAAAAGCAGGACTGTAAATCTTGACATGCTCTTTCATCCGTGACTTTTTGGTTCTTAACATCAAAATAGATTGACATTCCTCTACCACATGGTAGGGTTGGGTCTTGTTTTACTGAGAAATTGAAGACTGCAGCCGCAGCGCTCATGCTGTAACGATATAGCGTGTGGGAAGAGGCTGAGTGACGTGTTGTACAGGGTATACCGGCTTTGTTCCTCTGGGATCCAGGTTTTCAGTCGAATCTCAAGTCCTGTGCTAAATGAGTAGTCTCTGCTCCACTCCTGCGGGAACAGCAGTCTGCATTAGAAAACCACGGTGCATAATTCAGCAGACTCAGTAGCTGAAAGCCAGGAACCAGATTCTCAGAGAAAGTTAAATGTTTTCCTCCTGGGCACAGGATCCCTTCTGCTCCTCTGGGCTCAGGTCAGAAGTTGCCTGATGGGCATCTTGCCATTGGTTGAAGCCAAGGACACTTCTGCCAGACCTAGCCTCAACCACAAAATGTGGAGACAAGCCTCTGTCATAGCATACTGGTGCTGTCTTTGAGCAGTAATGTAATCCATCAGTTTGAATCTGCTAATATTCCTCCCAGACAGCATTAATATTAGTCACAAATTAAATGAGGAACCCTCTGGTCCAAAAAAGCCTTTATACTGCCCCCCCCCTTAATAGCTATTGGACATGCAAAACCTGAAGTGGCTTGCACTCTTGAGTTCAGTTCAAAAAATCCCAAACAGATACAGCTGTAGTGCCTTGCAAATTTCAAAAAGATCTTGTTTTTATGAAGGGAAGTTATCCCATAACTGTTAACAGAATCTGAGGATCGATTCATACATTCATTTTAATCAGACAGAATTCCAGGAAAAATACTTTGGAGCCATATGTTTGACCAGGACCATGACACCAATATAAGCCTCATGATGTGACCTAGACAAAAGGAGAGAGGAGTTTCAAGACTCGACATTGGAGCCAAGCTTCTGTGAAGAGCAACAATTTTCAGCATAGTGTGCAGGTTGGAGGATACCTCAGCCCAGAATACCAACCCTTCAAGATACAATCACAAAGTATGGTATGGAAGTTACAGAACAGAGTAATCAGCATGGGGAAAATGATAAGACAAAAGCATTGACAGGTGAGATAAATAGTAAAAAGGCTGTTTGGATCACGAGCTGTATTCTGTGCTCACTTGTTGACACTGTTGTAGCATTATATGCATGGAACATTTTTAATTGTTTTAAGAACTGCTAAGGAGTGGTCCACATTTTGATCTTGCTGTTTAACTATGAAGTATTCCACCAAGATCAACAGAATTCCTCTGCCTTTATGAAAATCTGACTCTAGCCCAATGTTGTATGAATGCCGACATTTCAGCACATTATTCTTAACAGTAAGCCAGATCCCACAACAGTCAACGTCTGCTGATCAGTGGGAAGCAAGGCTGTAGCATTTGCTGTTCTGGGGAAAGTCTGTAAGAAATAGGAGGAACACAGTTCAAGGGCTGTAGTAGGAATGCAGAGGTTCATGCGTGTGCTACAAGGCAGTGCTATGCAGAGGTCTGGGAACAAGGTGGACAAAGAGCAGCAAGACTTTACTGCTCAAGGGTGCAATGGTGTTCTGACAGGGGAACACAGCTTTCAGGACCAAGTCAGTATCTCTGCGCTGCCCTGTAGAGATAAATGAGTTTGGAAGCTCCTTGCACTGGAATCTCACACAGAGCTGGGCTGCCTCATACAGACATGCCCGAGAAGTCTCTATTTTTGTGAGAGGAAGATAAATGAAAAGAGTACTTTCATTCAAACAGCTGTGGTAAGTCTGGGTGACTTGATAAGAGCTGCATGGAGCCAAAGTGTATAAAAAAGATTGCACAAAATTCTGTGGTGTACCAGAAGGCAATGGTCTCATCTTTCCTTGCAATCAATAAGACATTAGTCCATCTTTCACATAGTGTCTCTGGCACCATCATATCCATTCTCCCCTTCTTTCCTTCAGCTTCTCCTTTCCCTTCTCTTTCTCTCTGATGATCTGCCTTGAAGCTTCACTGAAGTCCTCCAGGTCTCACCACTCAGCAAAACCTGAAGTGACTGTGCTCAAAGCTGCAATTAGCAATTATTCTTCACTGTATACTTTAGAGACAACTGTCCCAATTAATAATGCTTTAGATTAAAACTTATCTGAGCTTTCAGCCACTTAGAAGTTGTCAAGCATTATACTTACAGCCATAAGTAAGTCATAAGTAAGGCCAAGTTGGAGTGTGAACAACTACTTTTTTTCTTCAGACCACTCATTCATTACTAATCTCTCAGCTAAAAGTGTGATGACTGGAGTGTTACTTCAGGGAGACTGATAAGCATGCCATGTCTTGGGGTAGAGGGGTCAGTATCTTAGAGCTATTTGTTTTAGATAAGCAATTAGGCCAACGTTATCAAGCTTGTGTGGAAAAAAAAGAAAAAGGCATTTAATTCAGATCCTTACTTAGGCACTTCAGTGGATTTGCAGGAACATGAAGGCTAATTTAGTTGTAAATTACCATATATATGCAATCAGGTTTGGAAATGTTTGACTTCATTTTTTCATAAAAGAAACCAAACTGAAAATTACCTAATAGTAAGTACATAGGAAACAATAAAAAATATTTTGGAAAAGGAGCAATGTAGCAGAGCAAATGTATGTAGTTATCAGCTGCTGCTGAAGAAGGTGCACACCTGCAGCATCCTAGAAATCATATCAGCAGTGCTTGAACAAAAGTCCAGAGAGTCCTGTGTTTAAGATAATAATTACAGGGAAAACTCGATGGGCAGCATGCTGTGGTCCTAATTGCATCTAAACACAAAGCTGAATGTTTTAAAGCCGGTCTTTAAATCAAAGCATATTCCCCTTTCATTACTGGACCTTCAAGGCAGAGTGAATTCAGAGCAAATTCTAAGGCTTTAAAGTCCTTTCCCATACATGATTCGGAGAAAACTCCAGGAATAAAATTGCCAACAAAGTTTTCAAGCTGACAAGCGGGTATTCTTTATTGTGGCCCCCCTTGTCTCATACATAAAATCATTAAAGACTTTTCTACATGTATTTTGGACTGGCTTATGATCAAGCAGGGGAGACCTGACCATTTTTATGCAACCTACTTAGTGTTCCCATAGCAAAAGAAAGCATCTTGGGTAGGAACAGTCAATTTACTGATTGTTAAATCCACACTACCTGTGTTTGTCTGAGCAGCAAAGAACATTATGTCAGGACTGAGATTCTTTCTAAGACTCAAATCACCACTGACAAGCAGAAACAGGGACAAGCTCTGTACCTGCACTTAGAAATCTACAGCCAAACTGCCAGAATATCCAGCCTTCAATGAAAATTAATTCCTGAATAACTACCTCTCTCTCCCAAAGAAAAACACCTCTGACCTTTGCCTTGCATTTCCACAGATCTCCTAGCACGAGAAAAGAGGTGAGAATTCTTTGGCCGACAGTCTCCTCATGGAAATGGACCACCATGAAGGTGCCTCACTCTGATGTCTTCCTGTCAGACATTGCAGCTGCCATGGCACCACCATTTTACTTCAAGCAGGGGGCTTAAGCTACTCTCCATCAGATGTGGAAGGACAAAGTCAGCATCTTTCCTATTCCCACAGACAAGCATAGAGAAGCCCTCATAACGTATACTGAAAAGTGGGGTTCTGTCTGTGTGTATGATACATTCATTACATGTATACTACTCTGCCAATCTGTTCTTAACATGTCATTTGTCTGGCACTACATGCCATCCAGAAGATCAGGTGGATGGTCTCTAACTGTACTGAAAATGCTGCTAGGCAAAATAAAAACAGCAAACCCTGCAAAGAAACCATAATGCAGCTGCCTCTGAGGCAAACATAAAAGTTTAACAAGTGATACAGGTTTTGTATCAGTTGCATGTAAACTTCACACGTAGTCCTTATGTAGAGCTCATAGTAGAAGCTTACACAATGTAGTAGGGAACTGAGTTGTGCCTAGCTTATTGTATACAATTTTGCAGGCACAAGTTGCTTTCCACCTGCTCAAGGTAAGTAAAGGTCAATTATTTCCATCAACAGGAACCTGGGTACGAAAGAAGGAATCTATCTGGTTTCTGAAGCAAAACCTGAGTAACTAACAGCAGACACTCCACACTAGAGAGAAAAATTTTTACCACTGGTGGTCCGGTCTCCAGTAGGCTCTGATTCAGCTGTAATGAGCAAAAGAACAACAGGAAACTGGCATGTATTACATACAGAAAATATCACAGTCTATGCTTGTTGGAATGAAATTGTAACAATATGACATTGCAAGCACAGGGTTAAACACCTGCCCTCCTAGTTACTGACCTTGAAGTTCACTTTAGTGGGGTCTGAGGACTTCAAAGGTACTGAGTGTAAGTGACTGACAGTAGGCTGGATTTTTTTTCTTTACCTCTCTGTCTAGCCAAAGCCATCCTTTAGCCCTGGACAGGAAAACATCTATCTTACAAAAAAAGTTCCAGGATGTTTGGGGTTTTGTTGGAGTTAAAATGAATGGGAAGCTTTGTGATAGCTGAAAAATTAGAAATATAAAGGACATCCTTTGGATTAAACCAATTCTTCCGAAACTAAGACACTTATACAGTATCTCAGATGTTCTTCATTGTATTAGGCAGACAAGCCTTGACATGGGCCTGCCCCATCCTCCTGAATCTCCTAGGCACAGCCCACAGAGCCAGTTTCTCTTTGTTCCTTGCACTAAAAGGGTTTTGCTTGGACTCTACAATTTTCCATAAACTGAATTCTGCAGTCCCAGCTTCTGACAAAGATAATTCATGGAGAGCTAATAGCAGAGGTATCCCGGCTGTATCAGAAGGAAGCATGACAGGATAGATTCATCAATTAATTTTTCCTTAACCTTTTACCAGCTCTCTGCTTAGGATACAATAGCTCCCTGTTGTACTCAGGGGCAAAACTTGCACTACTTTTAGTCACTTGGAGCCAGACAGTCTTTGTATTCACAGCTGAAGAAAAGAGACCATACCCAGCTGCTCAGCAAGGGAATAGCATGTGTGGAAGAGAAGGAGAAGCAAAAGAGAAAGCACCATGTGCCTGTTGCCCTCCCCCTCCTCCCACCTCGCCTCTGGTGCGTCTCCCAAGGTCAGGCACAATCTGGCCCTTTGTATCCAGGAAAAAAATAGGACGCAAAGTGTTAGGAATTTCCTAAAACTGTCTCGAATCATGTGCTGTTTAAGTAACTGTCATTTTGCTGCCTGGTTCATTGACACTTGGGTCTTAAATGGTGCTTATGGAGGAGTAATGTTTTCAGCTCTGAAGGGGTAAAGAAAAGAGTTTTACAAAACTAAAACCTTTGAACAATGATAGGCCAAGAAGGAATATGTTTATATGCTTATTTCATGTAAAGCCTGCATTTTCTTTGCATGAAATCAACAAGATGTTGAAATAAGTATTTCACCTAAGTGTAGCATGTAGGAAAAGTCTATTTTCATAGACAAAGTTAGAACAGATGGTTGAAGGAAAAATTAAAGACATCAGAAACAGCTGAATAAACTTTCATTAGTCCAAGAGAAAAAAAAAATAAAATAAGTTTAATCTTCTGGTTTATTCTTATTTTCCTATTTACATTCTTTAAATGCACTGAAAATGGCATTCAACTTTTTTAGTACTTTGTCTTTTTTCATTTATTAAGTTATTTGGGTATGGATCATAATGTTTAAGGTCATGGGGAAGAACGCTGTTAAAACAGCACTAGATCTACTGTTATTCTCCACGTTACTGTTAAAGTTATAAACTAAGAGGCACACAAGATTTCAGAGCTGTTATTAGTCCACACCTCATGAACACAGTATCAACAGAGCTGGGATAAAAAATCAGGTTCACCTATCAAAAGGAAAATAATCTCACCTATTACTTCCCTTTAAGAGGTTCTGCTGTATGTTGCAGCATGCAAACGTGTGCCTGTGTGAGAGCTCATTGCCAGCTTCACTTGATGTGTTCAGCGCCAGTGGAAGAAACTTTGCTCAGGTTGATGGACTGCCCAATGGATGACACGCTGGTCAGATTTTTTTTTTTTTTTCTGGTGTAACTTCACTTTTTAGATAGTGAAGAAGGTTCTGGAAACAGAAACAGCTTTTTGCTTGTTACGTGGCAATTTCTGCTTCTGAGTATGCCAGAGACATTAGACAAAGCAGGCCTTTTCAACAACAGTAGGTCCTATCTGCATGAGTCCTGATCTGGATTAAGAACTAAAGAGCAGTGCTGGAATAAGATGTAGACTAAAAAGTCATTGGAAATTAGACAGACCTAACATTACATACTGTAATTTTTTTTCTGTAGGGGAGACTTTTTTGAATCTCAATTTGCTAAATGCTTTTCTGAAACATACAGTGAATTATCTAATTTTGGGACAGGAAGATAAAGAACATGCGTTTTTGATAAATAATGTATATATTAAAGTTCATTGAATGTGAGGCAGTGGTTTGGTAATCCTGAATTACTTCTATGACTGAAGAAGTCTCAGTCCCAGAGATACTGGGACTGTTTTCAGCAACAGCAATGAAACAGAATTCTCATTATTCTAACAAAGTTATCTTCATTTTCAAACAAAATTATCCTCATGGTTAAATATATTTAACATGTATCCAGAAACAAGCCCTTGTTCTTTCATGTCAAATAGCAGCATAATCATAGCAATAGTTTAGTCTGAAAGTGTTAAGATTGTTGGCATATCCAAGTAGTTTGAGTCTTGCTGCCACTCAGGAACATCACCAAGTTATAAGCAAACCAGTGGGGCTTTTTATCCTTAGATTTTAAGTGAAAAAATGTGAGATAAGCTTTTTATTTCTCATACAAGTCCTCATGTTTTCCTGGTAGCAGAACAATATAGGTCCAGGATCAAAATTATAAGGTTGAATTTAATGAGTGAGGCCAGAAACATCTTCTTACCTTTTTAAGGGAAGTTGTCTTTTCCACCAAAACTACAATGGCTAAAAAAAAGGAAAATCTTATTATTGTTTAATTATATATAAACTATTTTAAAGATAACTAAAAATCAAATCAAACCCAAGGAAAATCAGTATCATACAATAACCTCTGAACAAACAATAAAATGGGTATTTTTTTTTGTTTTGTCATCAGGATGTGAAACTATTTCCAACTGAAATTTGACAAAAACAATTTCTTCAGCATTTCCTATGAAACTAGTTCTGCTTTGTAACATAGTTAATTTTGCTCTTTCATGAAAAAATGTGACATTTTGAGCAGCTTGGGTTTAGCCTATAACATAAAAATATTGTCTACTTCCCTTCATAATTCCTAAAAAAGCACACTTGACTGCATTTTAATCTACAATTTTTTACAACAGCATGGGACTTCTTTCTTGTTTAATAGTAGAATCAACCAAAGCTGTGTTTATAACTTGTATTTTTTAAGAGAAAGAAGACATTCCATAATAGATTTGTTTTATGATTAATCTAACCTTGTTCCACTGGTTTAATGAGATTCATAGTCATATCCTTCCAGTACAGGACCCTCAAGAAAGATAAATTTAATTTATTGGTAGTGAAGCACAGTAAGAGTTGAAAGACCAAAGAGAAAACCAACTGGTAGCAGAACAGGATCTAAAGAGTCCCTTTTGCAAAAGACTGTGAAAATATCACTGTTATTAGAAAGATCTGAACTTTTATGGATGTATTAACCAATCCGTTAACCAATTAACCAATGTATTTAACCAATCCACTGATGTGCACTCATAAAAAAGTATAATCTAGATCCTCCTGCTTTTTTTTTACAATTTGAATGAGGCTCAAATTAAGTCATTGTACCTGTAGTTGCCTGTGCCATCATTCAATTTACCTTTATGTCACACATTCTACTTGAACTGTCTGAACCAGGCTTATATCTTCCATAAAACATTCAAACCACTTGAGCATTGCTGCTATGAAGTAGCAATAAAACGTGGCTAGTAGGCCACATCTATGTCTTTATCGTAGTAACATTTTAAAAGATACAGCTTATCAGCTTCTTCTTAATGACTATCTAAAGTATTTCCCAACTTTCAAGTATGTGGAATGGTCAAATAAGGCATTGGATGATATTCAGGTTTTTGGGTGTTTTTTTTTTGTCACAGCTAAATTTTCATTGTGGTTATTGATGGTTTTTGAGCCAAGTGCTCTGTGAAAATCACCTGTTTCCCTTGTATCACACGTGTCATATCAGAAGAGCGCTTTTCACGTCTGCTGTTTAATTAAAACTGTTTTCTACCAACAGCATAAAACTGGAGCTTAAGCCATTAGCCAGAACTAGGAGACAGCCTAGGTGAACATAGATTCACTGTCCTGTTCAGTTAACATCCTCTTTGAAGTCATGGGGAGATCATCCACGATTTCAGTTAATGTTGCAGTAAACCTCTAACATCTGGTTTAACAAAACTTTAAATGTGTCTCTCTTTGAACTCCAGATTTAGCTGTGCTTCCCTGCTGACTGGATATGTTCCCATGTTGTGTGAAGAGACCACCTCTAGGCTCAGTGATATCCACAAACCTCTGGAAGAGCTCATGACAAATCAAGGCACTGCAGCTCAGACCTCAGTCTTGCTCTCATCCCTGAGATCTGGGACTACCATCCAACGGCCTGTCTTTGGAGCTCCATACTGACTTTTTGCAGACACTCACAGCTAACACAAATCCTCTCCAGAAGCCAATCAGATCCTTCCCTACTTAACCCCTAGGTGTTGTGTATAATATACTCACATTCAGACTTTACACAGTTCCTAAATACAACATCGCCCTTAAATGGCAATTTATAGGAGATACTAAAAGTCAACGAGTGATCAAGCTGAATACAAATCCTTTTCTGTCAGAATCATTCTGTCACTGGGGGCCCACCTGTAAGACTTCAGGGTTAGGAAAGCATCTGTGCCCCAAAGGAGATCCTATGCTGGCACTGCTCGTCCTGAACAAGGAGCTGCTCTCCATACAAGTCCCTTTTTGTCATTAGTCTGTAATCAGCCCCTGGAGGTGGTCAGGAACAACTATCAGGTGTACAATTAGCAGATAATCTTCTCTACAATTAAGTCTTCTACACGTGTGAAATACCTTCTTTTTTGAAGCAAATTCATTATGAGTGCCAAGCATGCAAATCAGCAGATCTTGTTTGATTTGTTATTCTGTGCCGCTATTGTGCGGGATTTTACAGCAGTTGCAGATAAAATTGAACAACAAAGACAAAAGTGATAAAAAGGAATTCCTGCTTCCCACTCACATGGGCAGCAAGTTCACAATTTCTAACAGGATTCACGAACTGTTGTAAATGGATCCTTCATGTCAACACAATCGTTTGCGAATGTATAGCTGAACTGGGGTTCATGTGATACTGGTGAGCAGCAATGAGTGATTCTTCCATGAATTTTAATGCTGACCATGAAAGTAAATTTTGTTTTTGAAAAGTCAGCTATTCTTCGATTCTGTGCTGTGAGACCTTGCTACAAAAATTAAGTGGTCAAAGGCAGGAACAGAATTGCCAACACTTGTGATTTTATTAGGAGAGAGATTGCTTTTTCTTAAAACCGTGGCTCCTAAAGTCATATGATTACAGGAAACTGTCATGTTTCATTCATTCAAAAGAAATGGTTTCTACCTTTTGCGGTTGTGAGGAAAAGTTGAAAATATAAATCCAATAGACAGGGCCACCAGACAACAGAAAGACACCAGCTTCACTGGTATTTTAAGCAACGTGATGGTTTATGAAGGCCTGAAGTTGGGAGCACTGAAATAATGTTATTCAAACAAAGAAGGCAGTGAATAATGATGTGAAAGTAAAATCCAGAGTCAGAGTGCTTTCCCTATCGTACTAAGGAGAGGAAATAGCATGTATAGTGAAACTCCCCAGCTTCAAAGCTCATCCTCATTTTTATCCTAGAGTAGTTGTTTAAAAATATATATCTTTATTCTTGGAGAATGGAGCACGTACTATGTCAGATGAGAACTGCTAATACACTAATGGAAAGATAAGGCAATGTTTTAGGTCTACATGTTGGAACTTTACTTTTCCTGTTTCTCCTGATAAAAAAAAGAAGAGAGATATGTTAAATAATATGAAGCCAAGCTATTGCAGAATTTGCAGAAACTGCTTCCTGTGAAGAATTAAGGTTTAATTAGCTAAAAAGGAAGTGAACAGAGGGATGATAACTGAGAGTTGGTCACCCTGTCTCCCTGATGAGATTATCCTCTGTACCTCTGAACTTTACTATCCAAACAACAAGCCCATGGCGTGATTTGGTGCCTCCAATAATCTTGTGCTAATTTTTACTCATGCTGTCTGTCAGGAGGCCCTGAGTTGCTTGCAGAACAGCTCTAAATATAAAGAACATTTCACCACGTTAACTGTGTGTGCAGGAGCATTATTATAGACACCAAAAAAAACCCCACTGGGTCCTGATCCAAAGTCCATTGAAATCAACATATAACTTTCAGATCTTTGATCACTTTTGCTTGGTATATTTTTGTTCCTCTATTTTAAAATCAGTTCACCTCATCATCCTAGGAATTGTTGTCCTACGTCTTCTAAAATGGATGAGAGCGTGAAAACATGATCGGATTTAACTGACCACTGCAGCACCACATGCAAAGGTCAACAACATACTCCTTCAAATACATCCATCCCCAGGATGCAGATTGAGCTAAGGACGAGGAACAGGTTGGCAGCCTGGGTCTACTGCTAGAATCATCCTTTGTTTCCTTCTGGGCTCATGTACTTTCTGTCTGTGACCTGATTATGGCTTGTAACTACCCATGTGCCAACAGACAGGCTCCACTGCCGGTGCAAGTGATGAGACTAGTTTTGTCCCACCAACGACTTGGAGAGCCTCTGTTTACCATGCAAAAGGGGTTGGTAATTGCCACTGTTAAGGTCTTGGGGTGTTCCATCACCATTCAGTGCCCCTTATTGCAAACAGAAAGTGATCCTGACTGGAGCAAAACTAGTGTCAGGCCTATGGAAAACCTCACTCCATTAAAAAAAAAAAAAAATTTAAAAAGCCAAGAATTAACCTTCTTCACTGCCATTGTCTTGGTATAGGCAAGTACTTATTTGGGCTCCCAGTACAATGATGCTGCATTTTTTAGGGAAGCTATTTGGTGCGAAAATCTGTCAACATTAGTTCTTCAGGTATTCTGAGGGATTCAGAGCTGAGGGGAAGGAAAGCATATAAAATCCTCCATAAGCTGGTGTGGACAAAAGGAAAGAACAAAATGAGATGATAAAGGGATTAAAGGATGATACAGGATGAGATGTAAGAGCCATTGAGAGGTGTGGATCAAAAGCAGCTGTAGGGATCTTACTCTTATTTGTCCTTTAGCAACAGTTTAAGAACATTGCTGACTACAGGACCCCACTGTGCCAGAAGTATTGCACAAACGCATTGTAATTTTTACAGGCATGCTCTGTCCTGAACTGTTTCTAATCTCAGCTGGTGAGCAAGGGCACAAAGGCACAAAGAAAGGAAGCAGCTTGTCCAAAGTAGGTTAGTAGCAGAAATAAAGATAGGATCCAGATCTCCTGCAGCCAACTGGATGCATCCCATGAAGAAAAGTGCAATCTGCCTCCCAAGCCCACGGGGAAGCTTCCAAGCAGAAAAATCTGTTCAAGAAAAAGAAGCAAGGAAAGGGAGAAAGTGTGGGCTTGAGGGTCCTCATTGGCATACATAGGAATATGCTGACTGTCTGTAACTTTCTCCCATTGGAAAGCTCCAAGGAAATAAACAAGTACAGATTATTTAAACAAAACCCAAGACTCTGTAGCTGCAGCACTCAGAGCCCCTGCTAATGCTGCAGCCCATTCCCTCTTCAGAGAAAGAAAAAGCATGGCAAAGACAGCACAGACCTCTCACAAGCGTATTATAAAGTGAGGAAAAAAGAGGATAAGTATGTTATTCTAAGATTTAGTGGTTTGGGGGAAATTCTGAAGTAGAACATTTCTTTTTAGCTAAAGAGCACAGACTCATTTCTTCAGATATTTAAGTCTGGGTTTCTTGCTGGTTTACTTCAGCTTCTGTTCCAATCTGTTTCTGATCCTCATCTTTTAGCTGTTTAGAGATTTGAGAGACTGATAAATGGCTCCTGTCCATTGAATTTTCAACATGGCTGTGAAAAAACATGGTTTTAAAAAAGTGGCCTATTATCAAGCCAAGGTGCAATACAAATAAACAAACCACATACTTCCATACTGCATGGTGCCATTAAGAGGAGCTTGGTAACTTCCCTTAACCTCCACAAAGAAATTGTTAGCACTAACATCAGCATGGTGTGAAATACAAACTTTTAAAAAAGAAAGCAATATTTTCAGTACATCTGAGGCTTTGTGTAGTGTGAGAAGTTTCAAAGCCATCAAACAGAATTAAGAAGGAAAATTTAAAATGATGGGGAAACAGGCTGGATGGTCACATACAGATTGTTGTGGTTGATGACTTGATGTCCAAGTGGAGAGCAGTGACAAGTGGTGTTCCTCAGGGGTAGGTGTTTGGACTGTAATTGTGCTGTTTGACATCTTTGTTGGCTACACGGACAGTGGGATTGAGTGTGCCCTCAGCAAGTTTGCCAGTGATGGTGTGTGATTTGTTTGATACACTAGAGGAACCTTGACATGTGTGAGAGGTGGGCCAGTGCCAACCTCAAGTTCAACAAGGCCAAGTGCCTTCCAGTAGCTAAAGGGGTCCTACAAGAAATCTGGAGAGGGATGTTTTACAGGGGCATGTAGGGATAGGACAAGGGGGTAATGGCTTGAAACTGAAAGAGGGTAAATATCGATTAGGTATTTGGAAGAACTTCTTTACTGTGAGGGTGGTGAGACACTGGAGCAGGTTGCCCAGGGAAATTGTGGCTGTCTCATCCCTGTAAGTGTTCAAGGACATATTGGATAGAGCTTTGAGCAACCTGGTAGAGTGGAAGATGTCCCTGCCTGTAGCAGGGGGTTGGAATTAGCAGGGGGTTGGAATTAGATGATCCTTAAGGTCCCTTCCAATCCAAATCATTCTATGATTCTATGATCCATTTCTTGTACAGCAAGAACATCACTTTTTTTCCTCCAGGAATCTGAAAGCATTTTGCTTAAATGAGGCAGAGCACCTCTGTGACAGTGCACCACCATCAGCCATAAAGGAAGGTAAACTAAAGTACAGAGATGTTAAAGATTAGGCTTTGCTACCTGCATCTCTGTCCTGAGTTCAAGATCTCATCTTTATACTCATCTTCTTTGGAAACTAGATTTTGTTGAAGGTGCTCAAAAATGAATGCAAAAAACAAACTTTGGAAATGAAGTTGCTACTTCTAATTCAATCTTCCTGTTGTGCATGATGTATTAGTGTCAGAGAGGGTCACAACCCAGACATACTGGCCTCTTGCTTCCTGTGTTAGTCACTCAGGTAGGATATTTTGCCTGCAGGTAAGTACTGCTTGTTTTTTCTCAGATTAATTCCAATTCTTACTCTATTTGCACACAGATGTTCATCATGTGCACCCTTCTCTATCAGTTCAGGTAGAAACTTCCTTTACTTAGCATTTAGGTTTGTGGGATTTTGGATATTTTATGGTACTTACTGTCTCCTTTAATGAGAAAAACATTGCCAAAACTCTAAAATCATGAATGACGTGTTACATTGTCAAGCCAGTTAAGGCAAGGAAGTTGCATGTGCTTTGGGTTCCAGCACTGAACAGGATCATCTTTAAACTGATGTGTTTTCAATACAGGTGTCCTGGGTTCAGCAGTAGCAGTCATTTTTCTCCTTCTCAGTAGCTGGTGCAGTGTTGTGGTTTTGACTTTCAGCCTGGGAACAGCACTGATAACACTGATGTTTTTAGTTGTTGCTCAAATGTTTAGTTTGACCAAGGACTTTCTGAATGTCATGCTCTGCCAGGGAGGAGGGGAAGCCAGGAGGAAGCAGACAGGACACCTGACCCAAACTAACCAAAGAGGTATTCCATACCACAGCACGTCATGCCCAGAGTGTAAACTGAGAGTGACCTGGAAGGGCTAGATCACTGCCAGGGTAGGGCTGGGCATCGGTCAGTGAGTGGTGAGCGGTTGTATTCCCATCCCTTGCTTTTTCCCTTATCATTATTATTACTGGTGGTAGCAGCAGTGGTTTGTGTTATACCTTAGTTACTGGACTGCTCTTATCTCAACCCGTGGGAGTAACATTCTTTTGATTCTCCTCCCCATCCCTCCAGGAGTGGGGGAAGAAACAGGGGGAGTGAGAGAGCAACTGTGTGATTTACGGCTGAGCTTAAACCACGACAACAGGTTAACTTGTTATCAGCAGAGCTCTGAAAGGTAACTTCTAATGAAGAATTCCTTAGCATCCAAATTTCTCTGTAAGCTTATCTATCTTCATGAGATCTTTGTCAGGTGCATGTGAAGGGGATCATTAGTCTGGTCATTAAATCATAGGACAGAGTCTGGCAACATTGATTCTGGTCTCAAGTCTGCTATTGAGCTGCTTTGCTCAATGCAAGCTAGTCTCAGTTTTTCCAAATGTCTTCTTTGATTAGGAGCTTACCCTCTATTTTCAAAACCAGCTGAGGACAAATCCACAAAGAGAGCTGGACTAGACAAGAGACCAAAAATGAGATGGGCTGTGTCCACAAACACAGAGCTTGCACTTTGCTGTGCCTGGCACAGCAGGAGCTGTCTGTTGCCCATGCACACACACAGCACATTGACATAAGACACCACCTCTGTGAAAAGAGCTCACCTATCCCCTGCCCACCATCTCAATACAGCTCTATGGTGAGCAACTTTAATAACCAAATAAAGTTCACAGGGCAGTGAAAAGGTGTGGTGGATTGCTTAAATGACAACAGGCAAAACCAACCTTTTTTTCTTTTCTGGTAATCATAGTTTTAATGCAGACAAATTCACTGATCTGGATCACCGTGCAGTATCACAGATGCTTGTGTTAGCACCAGGAGTCGATGGGCAGAGGTGTGAACAAGATGGTAGAGGTGGACAACAGTGGTAACAGTGCTGGTTTTGGTGACCTAAAGTATGTGTGAAACTGTAGTATGTGTGAAACTAACAAACAGCTTTATTTTTTTTAACCTGCTGCTTATGGAAGTGTTCAGGAAAGCATCCTGCAGAGTCTACCTGAAGGAAAGGTGACTGGATGATGATGATTGCAATTTTTTAAATGGCTTAATTTCCTTTCACTTTGCAACAAAAACATTTTCTATAGGGATTTATTGCTTAAGTGTTTAAGCACCAAATCCTGTTGATCTATGCACAAAAATTCACATTCAAAAGCATTACCCTTTGTGTTGCTGAATCCATTTATCTGTTTATAAAATATGACTGACATTTATCTTCACAGAATTTATCTCTACTCTCACTCCCCAGTTGCCTGTTAAAAATAAAGAGGAGGCTGCCTGCTGATAATGCATAACATTTTTTACATTAGGACCTATGTGTCTGGGATAGGGTTTCTGGAGTTCACAGCTCAGGATCACTCTGTGGCTGACCTGAACATATTCCATTGGATCAGCACCTGAAAATGCTGGCTGAGTATGTATGGAACAGATGTTTTAAAGGATGCAAGATCAGACTTTCATTAATAAAGTTCAAGGATCAATTAGTTCAGGAGCCATCCCTGCCTCTTCTTTTTGATTATACCCACAGGCCTCACAGGGAGCTATAATTAGCACTAAAATATGTGAAAGCATAGACAGAAAGAAGTGCTGTGAGGAATGGGTATCACCCTAGCAAGATCTGGAACCAAGAACAAATTTTCTACAGCTTCAGCCTCTGACACCATTTGGTTGCACTCGCCACATCTTCTGGGAAGGGGAACTTGGCAGGGATGTTTCCTAAAGGGATGTCACCCCACTGCTAGGTGCCTTGTGGGGTGCACAGCTCGATAGGGTCCCAGACACAGTGCCAAGGGAAGGGAGGCTGGTGCTTGCATCTTGCTGGAAGATGCTGATGGTGGCTCTGCAATGGATACTTTCCCTCTGAAATGGATGCTATAGTCACAGCATCCTGAATGCCTCCTCAGCTCCAGAGTTTCTGGGCCAAAAAGCCCTACTCATTTCAGCAGCATAAACATGATGAAACCACTTAAAAGAAGCATGAAGAGCTGCCCTCCACTCTGTCCCCAGCAAAAGAATGGGCCTGAAAATTCTCCACACGGAAATAATTTGTTACTGGTAGCCTTCACACTGGGGGACATGGTAAGGACAGGATCTGTCCCTATGCCAGATCATAAGGTATGCTGGGGAAGGTAAGGTTTTCTAAAACCCAGCGCAGGTCTGTGCTCTACTTGCTCCTGAAGGACAGATTCTGCCAACACAGTCGTAACTCTCCCCTAAAAACATGTCAGAAAAATTCCCCACAGCATACTCTGGGGTGGATTTATAAAATACCATTAATTGCCTCTCTTAAAGGAGCATATTCACACCGTGTCTCAGGAGGCAGCTGGGTCACCACAAGATGCCTTCCACCATCCTCCTTCCCTCATGCTGCAGCTGTATCCAGTCCTGGTGGTCCCACCTACAGGGGAATTTGGGGAAGAATTTTATTTCTTTTACCCTCAACATGTGTTTTCTTCCTTTTTCAGTCTGGGTGAGGTTAACCAGAATCTCGCAATTTAAGAGTTCAGTCATATAGTTAAACTCTTACGGAAGTATTCACACCATTTTTGCTGGGCTTTCTAGGCGAGTACCTTTGCTTAAAAAGGTGTACTGAAACACAGGAGAGAAGCAAGGTTTGTGAGCATGTGGCTCATGTCTCACCGCAACTGCACAGTGCTGATATACATGAGCTGTCTATGAACCTCAAAGCATGGCAATGCTCACACTAACAAAGCCACATGGCAAAAGTCATTTTTGAAGCTGCCACTGCTACCTTGGTACCATAGTTACCCAGTACGTCAAACCTCTTGGCATGTAAATAATAAATAAGCCACACACAACAGGGCTGTTTTGCACATCCTCAGTGATGACAGCAGTGTGCCCTTAGCTGGAAAGGAGGATGCAGCAAAATCAGTTTGTTACCAGACTGCATTGTACTCACAGGAGGCATCAGGATTGACAAATGACAAGTTCCACATGATGATGTGCACCAAGTGCCAGCTCTGGGCCCCCATCCAAAGTGGCTTTTCTCAAGGAAAAGTACAGCACATCCGGTATCACCTCGCTGGCTACACTCGCTCCTTTCTCCCTCCTCACAGTATTTCAGAGATCTTCACAGCCGCAGCTCCAGGAGAAATCTTGCCTTTTTGGCGAGTGCACAGGATGGCCAAGCATATCAAATGAGCTTTCTAAGCTTAATTGATAATGACAACAAGTCTAAGGCAATCATATATAAAATTCTCTCTTCTCTCAGAAGTTGCTGGACGAATGCTGGCACAGCCGCCTTCCCTCACAAACATTTCAGATACTGTTTCTTACTTTTTGGCTAGAGCTTTCAGTGAGACTTGGAAAAAGACCAAGATTTATCATGGGCTTTGATTGCTTTTTTTTTTTTTCCCTACTTTTTTATTCTCATTCTCCTCAGACAAAACACTGCTTGATTCACTTAAAAAAACCCCATCCTCTAACCCTGTTCTCACTTTCAGCTCTCACTGAGGGTTTGGGGTGAGGTCAGGAATGCTCTGAAGCGGGACCTTTGCAGACAGCATGTTAATGACACAGAGGTCAGATTCATTTCACTTACACCTTGGCTAATGGACTTTTTACAGAGTATATACACATACACACACAGCTTTCTGTGTCTCCATAAATAAAATCTCCTCCAAACACAAGACTGTACCTTTATAGGACTTCTATGAAGTGGCATTTTTCGGTGAACTTCACATAAGTACATGTCAACATTATGTCTGGACCACTGTGCTAGAGCTAGGAGCTGCAAATGAAGGTTTCCAAACATGAGGAGTGTTCATCAGCAGGATTCTGAAGCAGGCACTTAGCAGACAGTGGAAGTGCACAGAGTGTGGGGGTTGGGAGGAAGCTGGAATATGGTCTTGACCCAAACCAAAATACTTTAGAGTCTGAATGGGTGTTTGGATCCAAATTTTTGGTTTAGCACATTACTAAAAGATGAAAGCTATCCATGGAAGAGAGATCTGATGCTGAACTTCCTTCTCACGTGTGGAGTCCTGAACTGTGGTTTGGTTCAAGTTCATGTGTAGGTGAAATATCTCTGCTTCACAGTGACCTACATTTTGTGGTTCAAACAGCTTTTCCCTCCAGCCTTTTCCCTATGATACCTGAACCACTGCAATCTCTATTTCTTCTCTCCCAGCCCTAACATTCTACTTAAGAGTATCACCAAACAAGATCCTTGTATCTCCTCTGAGTCCCAGAAGAAAATTCTGGTATGAAGGCTCCAAGTGGGCTACTAAACATGACCCCCTTGCAACAAGGAGCTGCCCACACTAGCAGCAGCACTGCCAGTGCACCCATCACTAGTGAGGAACCTGTGGCTGCGTGGGCATCAGCCTGGGCTGTACAGTAGCCCGGACACCCAGGAGGTGTTTGGCTGTTAAAATTCATGTTACTGTAGCTTCGCTCATTAAGCATACATGTTTCAGCAATGCAGAGGAAAAGAAGGGAAATAACAGATTTTGAAAGGTGGCTCTTAAGAGAAGATTTATGGTGACATTTCCAGCTATTTACCTTTCACAGAGTAATAAACATGCTTACCACACAAAAGGAAAGGAAAAAACAAAACCCAAACCAGAAATGGGATTTAGGTTGTTCATTTGCAAAGAAACTGGAAACCTAATCTCAGCTCTTTTTCTCTCATGTGGTCTCTCAAGTATGACCATTTTATCTGCAAGAGCAGTTTGTTGAAAACCCA